>NC_091977.1:141213011-141919251 GCF_044704955.1 Pristiophorus japonicus
GGTGTCAATGCTGGGGCATCAACTATTTACAATCTATATTAATGACCTGGATGAAGGGACCGAGTGTAATGTTGCCAAATTTGCTGATGATACAAAGATAGGAGGGAAAGCAAGTTGTGAAGAGGATGCAAAGAATCTGCAAAGGGATATAGATAGGCTGTGAGTTAGCAAAAATTTGGCAGATGGAGTATAATGTGGGAAAATGTGAGGTTATCCATTTTGGTGGGAAAAATAAAAAAGCTAATTATTATTTAAATGAGAGAGATTACAAACTTCTGCAGTACAGAGGGTTCTGGGGATCCTTGCACATGAAATTCAAAATGTTAGCACACAGGTAATTAGGAAGGTAAATGGAGTGTTGGTCTTTAATGCAAAGGGGATGGAGTATAATAGTAAGGAAATCCTGCGACAGCAGCACCACCACAAAAATGGACCGGTGGATCACGTAGGGCGGGGTGTGGAAACCTGCACACCACCTTTCACGTCGCTCTGGGGCAAAACCCGGAGTGTGAAGGAAAGGAAAATCCAGCCCTTCAAGCCTACTCCGTCATTCAATAAGGTCATGGCTGATCTTTGACCTCAGCGCCACCTTCTGCCCAATCCCCATATCCCTTGATTAACCTGGAGTCCAAAAATCTATCTACCACATTCTTGAATATACCCAATGACTGAGCACCACAGCCCTTTGGGGGTAGTGAAATTCCTCATCTCAATTTGAAAAGTCCAAAGCCTTATCCTGAGACATTGCCCCCGAGTTCTAGACTTTCCAGCCAGGGTAAACAATTTTAAGCATCTATCCTGTCAATCTGCCTCAGAATCTTATATGTTTTAATGAGATTTTTTCCACCACTCCTCATAGGACAACCCTCTTATCCCAGTAATCAATCTAGTGAACATTGTCGCACCACCTCTAAGGCAAGTATATCCTTCCTTAAATAAAGGAACCAAAACTGCATAGTACTCCAGGTGTGACTTTCTTACTCTTGTACTCCATGCTGACCCCTTATACTGAAACTATGCTCCCTCGTTCTAGATTCCCCACGAGGGGAAACATCCTCTCTGCAACTACCCAGTCAAGCCCCGTCAGAAGCTTATATGTTTCAATAAGATCACCTCTCATTCTCCTAACTCCAATGAACCCAACATGCTCAACCTTTCTTCATATGACAAGCCCTTCATCTCATGAATTAACCTTGTGAACCTTGTCTGAACTGCCTCCAATACAAATATATCCTTCCTCAAATAAGGAGATTAAAAATTTATGCAGTACTCCAGGTGTGGCCTTACCAATGTCCTGTACAGTTGGAGCAGGACTTCCCTACTGGGATGGGAATCTATGCAGGGAGAGAGAGGGAAGTAAAATGGGGGCAGAAGCAAAAGGTAGAAAGGAGATAAGGAAAAGTGGAGGGCAGAGAAATCAAAGGCAAAAATCAAAAAGGGTCACATTACAACATAATTCTAAAAGGACAAAGAGTGTTAAAAAAAACAAGCCTGAAGGCTCTGTGTCTCAATGCGAGGAGCATTCATAATAAGGTCGAAGAATTAACTATGCAGATAGCTCTTAACAGATATGATGCAATTCGGATTACAGAGACATGGCTCGATGGTGATCAAGGCTGGGAACTCAACATCCAGGGGTATTCAATATCCAGAAGGATAGACAGAAAGGAAAAGGAGGTAGGGTAGCATTGCTGGTTAAAGAGGAGATTAACGCAATCGTAAAGAAGGACATAAGCTTGGATGATGTGGAATCTGTATGGGTAGAGCTGCGGAATACCAAAGGGCAGAAAATGCTAGTGGGAGTTGTGTACAGACCACCAACCAGTAGTAGTGAGGTTGGGGATGGCATCAAACAGGAAATTAGGGATGCGTGCAATAAAGGTACAGCAGTTATCATGGGTGACTTTAATCTAGATATAGATTGGGCTAACCAAACTGGTAGCAATACAGTGGAGGAGGATTTCCTGGAGTGTATATGGGATGGTTTTCGAGACCAATATGTCGAGGGACCATAGAACATAACATAAGAACATAAGAACATAAGAATTAGGAACAGGAGTAGGCCAGTTAGCCCCTCGAGCCAGCTCCGCCATTCAAAAAGATCATGGTTGATCTGGCCATGGACTCAGCTCCACTTAGCCGCCTGCTCCCCATAACCCTTAATTCCTGTTAGTGCGAATGTTTTCTCAGAAGAATCACTCAACACTCAGAGTCGGTTCCAACGCCAATGCGGCCTTTATTTTCGCATGCGGGGAGGAAGCCTCAGGATTGGATCCAGGCACTTCTCTCCGACGAACAAAGAAACTCATCGATTTTTATATGTTTTACAATAGTTCTTTACAGTTACTCAGCCCACTTCGGCTGGACACAATCCAATCATAATGATTATAGATTACATATAGGTTTCTTTAACCCAATAGAATTCCCCTGATACCTCAGGGGCTGTATGTTCGGTTTTTGTCAGCTCGGGCTGATTAATGACCTCGTTATGTGAGGCAGGTTCTCCCCTTATCTCTGTTCCTCGGGGCTCGGCTGTGTGAAGTCACTGATTATACCAGTGTACTATAATGGTTCGTTATAATTATCTTGTATCCAAGGCATTCCTGGTAGTGGGCCTCACTAGGTCATTGCTCGGGCATTGCTTGGTCAGCCCCAGTTCATGACTTGACTAACGGGGTTCCCATCATGCTTGGGCAGCCATTTTATATGTGGCCACTTTAAACTTATATGAGTTTAGATATATTCAGCAGGTACCTAATGCCGAGTGTTTTGATATATTCAGCAGGTGCCTAATGCCTACAACAATTCCCTCCTTTCGGTAAAGGGACTAATCCTAGTCCCCCTTTAACCGACTGCCCTACTTTTATTAGATTTTGTGCACGGCCCGGTACTCCCTGCCTCAACGTGCTGGTCAGTCACGCGGTTTCAGGAGTCCCGGTTGCTTAAATCAAATTAACAAAGGCCAAATCCTCCTGCCCCTCTATTAGACAGACTTGTTTAATATTTGGGGACCGGTCATGGGTCCCTCTTCGTCGTGCTTGGTGCCTGCATGCCTGGCAGGCCATTGTGCCCCATGTTATTGCTAAGATCGATTGTATCCCGACCAGTATGTGTGATATTATTCAAATCCAAGGATGGATGTTCACATTTATTCCCCAGTCCCAGACCTTTCTCCACCAACTCTGACTTTGTAAGTCTACATCGATATCTTCTTCCAGTACTTTGATTTTAGTTTGCAGTTGGTGGTAGAGCTTTACGGATTGACCCACCCTGAGCCTCAATTCTCGTAATACTTCGGTTAGATATGGGATAGGGACCTGCTCTGGCTCATCATAGTCCTGTAAATGATTTTCCCGTGTTACTCCGATATTCTCTAGTTGGTACAGGGGGAATGGCCCTGAGTTCGGCGCGGCTATAGGGATCATCAGGACTATCCCTATCCCAGTATTCCTACCCATCTGGCAATCTGGAATTGCTGGGTATACTCGGGTCAGTCCCTTCAGAGTACAATTATCCAGTGTCCCCCTCTGGTTAGCCAACTGAGCCAAATGTGAACTGTCTATCCAATCGGGTACTTCCCCGCATTGGATCTGGTCGAGATTGTGGCGGATCTGTCCCACCATCCACAGACCATAAGCGTGACAGAGTTGCCCCTGTCTTTGCTTTCCTGTATCTTCTTTTTCTCTATCAATGAGGTGATTGATGGTTTTGGCGTGAGCTTCCAGGACTGAGATGCCATCCAACTGGATTTCGGCACCCTTCTTTCCTAGGTTGGCTTGGTCTTCCTGGTTTTGCTCCACCCTCTCTAATAACCCCTTCATCACCCCTCTAAGCTGTACCTCCCTCTCATTTAACCCTTGTATATCTATCGAGTTCACTACGGAGGTCCCTGTATTGAAACCGGTAGCAACATCATTAACTATTTCCCTCTTCATCCTTGGGGGCTAACCCCTGTCCCTGGAATCTACTGGCACCCATTGCATCGGCAGCCTGCTGCATTATAACTTTCCTTAATTCATTGCACATTCCCTTGACTGATCTGTACAGTATTCCGGCATCTGGATGCCTGAAATATTGATCAGGACAGGCACAATTTCATGTTTAACATTATCATACAATAATTCCCCTTCGTTGCACATTACAATCCCATTTTCTGGTCCCTTAGTAGTTATGGGACAAGGCAGTTCCTCGGACAATGTAGTGGTTCTTATGGGGCGTGGTGTCGGAGGGGGTGAGAAGCATACATACAATTATATTGCAGCCGCCCCCACCTCCTCGTAGTACCCACACAGCCCCACTCCCTTTTTGCGGATGACTGATTGCTGGGACTGTAAATTATGCCGAAAGTACATTCATCGGGCCCTGGACATCCCTCCGTTTAATGCAGCTGCTCCTTATACCCCTGGAGCACTGTACACATATCCGGTTCTTATTAGGATTCACTTGTAACCATGCATTAAAATAAGTCCTGTCCTTGCTCCAGTCCTTGGCTGCTGGGATGCACATTCCATCCGTTAAATTAAACAAGACTCCATAGTTCATGTAGTTGTTTATTTCCTGAGTGCGCTGCAATCCGTTGGTATCATCCAGTGTTTGCGTGGGTCTTGAGGTTCCCAGTATCATGAGTCCCCAGAGTCGAAGTCACCACTGCAGTCCCATCTTGGTGAGTGTTTTATCTGAAAATTTTAAACAGATAGCCTGGTCGTCACCAGGTGTTAGGTTCTGGTCTACTTGTGTCGCTGTCACTCTGTGGAATCGGAGGTAAGGATTAGGTTAACCATATTCTTTATAGTTGTACCATCTCTATCACTTCATGTCCCTGTCTGGGCTGCCGTCGGTTTTGCGTTTGAGCCTGCTGTGCTCGAGCCTGCACGATGACCCATCTAAATATTATCCAAACTCCAATCAACACCAATGCCACCATTATTCCTCCAAACATTGCTGTCTGCTTTACCGTTAGGTTGGGTTTGTGGACTACACCTACCCACCGTGGGGTACATTGGCTCTATTGCCATAGGTGATGGTGCTATGGCTGCGCACTGCACTATCCGTCTAGTCCCGTTTTTTAAAACATCTCTTCCAGCCTGTTTATCTTAGCTTTTAACTCTTGACCAGCTAGTTCCGTTTTATTTTTATTCTGAATATCCCACCATTTCCTCTGTCTGTCAGGTGAGTCTTCTTTATTTTATTAAGAAATCCAAATTAATAATGTCCAGTATAAAACAGCTGTCAATGGAAAGGGTTAACTCCTTTACAGGTTTGTAAGAAAGCCTGATGTCATTACGTGACTACATCCGAAAAATTCTTTTTTTTTAAGTCTTTGTGCCTTCAAAACTTGCTTAGAAATTAGGAATCCGTTAAACAGCATAAATCATTTGTAAAGTGGTCATAATAAAAATCTTCTCATTGGGAAAGACAGCATTTTAGATTAAACTCCAATTTTTTTCTTAACTTCTAATTCAAGTACTTGCCAAATAATTTTTTTAAAAATTGATTTAAAACAAGACCACACATTTTTAATAGCAATTTTGTTTACTGAAATTCAATTTTTTTTTTTTAAATTTCTCTCTCAGCACAAAATCTAAACTTCTGTGCCAGTTCCATTTTTTCTTTCTGTGCTGAGTTAGCATAGCTTAGATCTTTTCTTCTCGTAATTTTCATACATTCCAACATTTTTTTTTACGGTCCCGTTCACTGGGCAAATCTTGTGTTTTATTTCTCTCCCAGCACAAAATCTAAACATCCGTGCCAGTTTCATTTTCTATAAGAATTTAAAAATTCAGTAAGATTCTCTAATTCCCAGTTTTTTCTTTCTGTGCTGAGTTCGCATAGCTTAGATCTTTTCTCCTCGTTATCTTCAAAACCCTCCTGCTTGTTTAGACTGTTCGGGAATTTTCTTGATAAACACTGTCCATTTTGGAAATCTTTTCAAACTGCATTGAAACTTTCTCATAATTTAAAATCATTATCAATGTAGAGTGTTTTTTACCTCTTCCAATTTTTTTTCTTTTTCTAATTAAACCAATATCTTTTTCACAGCAAACATCAACTAGTGTTTAGTAAGTTATGTCTTTTTCCATCACAAACACATTTTTTTTTTCAGCACTTATTTAGTACGTTACATCTTTTTTTTTCAGATCTCCTTTCTTCAAATTAGGTTTTGTATTTTACACGGAGGGCTCGTGACTCCATAAATTTGTTAATTTAAAATCATTTGTTTACTTTCAAAGTGGCGTTTTTATCTTTTTCTTTTCTCCATAACTGGAATGGAGTCAGCAATTAGGCTTTGAGGGCTGCTTTTCGTTATCTCAAAATGCTCCAGTTTCAAAGTCATTAAAATGTTTCTTCTAAACTGCTAAAGCTTGCTGTTTTTAACATTTTTCAAAAGTCCCTTTTACACCTTCGCAGATAGCTCGCCACTTGCCCAGGAGTTTGACCTGATCCCTGAAGGTATTTCTAGATTGTTTCCAAACCTTTTTGTTTTATATCTCCTTTTTTTCTTTCAGAGATCAGATTTAATTTAATATTTTTTTTGAATCCACCTCAGTATTTTGCTGTGCCTTCTCTGAATATCTCAAAATCCCAATTCAAACTTTGTAATTTCAATCTTTATTTAAAACTTTTTTTTTGAGCTAGAAGTTTTTTTTTAAAGGCATTCTTTATCTTATTCCGAGACTAAATTTATGTCTTTCAACCCAATGTAATCAATCATTGCATGTTTTCTTTCGACAAGTAAATGAGCGTGTCAAATAAATTCTTTTTTTTTTAACCACTGGGACCATGTATTTTTTATCTTTTGCTCAACAAACCTATCCTTTGTACATTTCCTAGCTCCGTAACTTATCATCTGAATAAATCCACACCTGCGTTTCTAACTTAAAATGTCTTAAAACTTCCCACATACAGGACAACACTACAAAGGGTTAAAAAAACTTTCACTCTGTTTAGTAAAGTGGGTGGAGCTAAAATAAACAGACACTTGCATTCCTCTTCCAACCAGGCTTTTGGAAACATGAAAACATAAAAAAATTCATTCCGCAGTCAAAAAATCACACAAGGACTCTCAACGACAGACATTCACAAAAGTCTCTCTTCATTCAACAAAGCTTATTAATTTTTTTTTTGGCTGGCTCTATTCTTGGATCCATACTTCACTTAAGATTAAATCTGATCTCTTAAAGAAAAAAAGGAGATATTTCTTACATATTGATTTACTTCCTCTGTTAGTTTTATGTGGGCTCGCAGTATCAAGACCACAGCCTTTTCATTTTTATTCGCTGGCAGGTCCTGAGGATCCCACCCTGCTCTAATCATTTTCTCGATTAGTTTCTTTTGTTTTTCCGCCAGGTGACGGGTAAGGGACCCTTCTGGTCCTCACTCGAGGTTACTTGCTTTCGTGGCCATTCATGGGTAGGACTAGAACCATTAGGAATCTACTCTCAGAGGTCCGCTTTCTACCTAGCATAACTTGTAGTAGACCGTCTCCTGGCTACTGTCAGGTCACAAGTTCTGCTGTTACACAAACTGTTACACAATTCTTAAAATGCATTTAAGCAATTCCCGCACTGCTCTACGTATCCTTAACAACTACCTACCACCCCTCTGCCCATTGGTCCGACCCTGTTCACAGGTTTGGATTCCGTTAGCCACTGTACACCGCTTGGTTCTACCCCGGGGTATATTTCAAATCACACTACTGGGTCTGGAACATGTCTTTAGGTATCACAATCCCATGGTCCAAGTGTATTCCTGGCACCTACTTAGTTCCTGGCCGTCACGTGGGACTAAAGTCCTCTTAATTCAGGCTCAGGCTAGGTGTTTGAGATATTGGACCGTCTCCTCATGTCGATCAACCAGCATCCACCTTCCGCACCCATTATAAAATTTTGTTTAAGGTACACTCACCCGGTTTCTCCAAGAGCGTCAGCGACCCCGAAATCCTGTTCGTGACGCCACTGTTAGTGTGAATGTTTTCTCAGAAGAATCACTCAACACTCAGAATCAGTTCCAACACCAATGCGGCCTTTATTTTTGCATGCGGGGAGGAAGCCTCAGGACTGGATCCAGGCACTTCTCTCCGACGAACAAAGAAACTCATCGATATTTATATGTTTTACAATAGTTCTTTACAGTTACTCAGCCCAATTCGGCTGGACACAATCCAATCATAACGATTATAGATTACATATAGGTTTCTTTAACCCAATAGAATTCCCCTGACACCTCAGGGGCTGTATGTTCGGTTTTTGTCAGCTCGGGCTGATTAATGACCTCATTGTGAGGCAGGTTCTCCCCTTATCTCTGTTCCTCGGGGCTCGGCTGTGTGAAGTCACTGATTATACCAGTGTACTATAAAGGTTCATTATAATTATCTTGTATCCAAGGCATTCATGGTAATGGGCCTCACTAGGTCATTGCTCGGTCAGCCCCAGTTCATGACTTGACTAACGGGGTTCCCATCATGCTTGGGCAGCCATTTTATATGTGGCCACTTTAAACTTATATGAGTTTAGATATGTTCAGCTGGTGCCTAATGCCTACAACAATTCCCTTATTGGTTAAAAATCTATCTATCTGTGATTTGAATACATTCAATGAGCTAACTTCAACTGCTTCCTTGGGTAGAGAATTCCACAGATTCACAACCCTCTTGGAGAAGAAATTCCTTCTCAACTCAGTTTTAAATTGGCTCCCCCGTATTTTGAGGCTGTGCCCCCTAGTTCTAGTCTCCCCGACCAGTGGAAACAACCTCTCTGCCTCTATCTTGTCTATCCCTTTCATTATTTTAAATGTTTCTATAAGATCACCCCTCATCCTTCTGAACTCCAACGAGTAAAGACCCAGTCTACTCAATGTATCATCATAAGGTAACCCCCTCATCTCCGGAATCAGCCTAGTGAATCGTCTCTGTACCCGCTCCAAGGCTAGTATATCCTTCGTTAAGTAAGGTGACCAAAACTGCACGCAGTACTCCAGGTGCGGCCTCGCCAATACCCTGTACAGTTGCAGCAGGACCTCCCTGCTTTTATACTCCATCCCTCTCGCAATGAAGGCCAACATTCCATTCGCCTTCCTGATTACCTGCTGCACCTGCAAACTAATTTTTTGGGATTCATGAACAAAGACCCCCAGGTCCCTCTGCACCGCAGCCTGTTGTAATTTCACCCCATTCAAATAATATTCCCTTTTACTGTTTTTTTTTCCAAGATGGATGACCTCACATTTTTTGACATTGTATTCCATCTGCCAAACCTTAGCCCATTCGCTTAACCTATCTAAATCTCTTTGCAGCCTCTTTGTGTTCTCTACACAACCCGCTTTCCCACTAATCTTTGTATCATCTGCAAATTTTGTTACACTACACTCTGTCCCCTGTTCCAGGTCATCGATGTATATGTATATTGTAAACAGTTGTGGTCCCAGCACCAATCCCTGTGGCACACCACTAACCACCGATTTCCAACCCGAAAAGGACCCATTTATCCCGACTCTCTGCTTTCTGTTAGCCAGCCAATTCTCGATCCATGCTAATACATTTCCTCTGATTCCGCGTACCTTTATCTTCTGCAGTAACCTTTTGTGTGGCACCTTATCGAATGCCTTTTGTAAATCTAAATACACCACATCCATCAGTACACCTCTATCCACCATGCTCGTTATATCTTCAAAGAATTCCAGTAAATTAGTTAAACATGATTTCCCCTTCATGAATCTGCTTGATTGCACTAATCCTATCTAGATGTCCCGCTATTTCTTCCTTCATGATAGCTTCAAGCATTTTCCCCACTACAGATGTTAAACTAACCAGCCTATAGTTACCTGCCTTTTGTCTGCCCCCTTTTTTAAACAGAGGCATTACATTAGCTGCTTTCCAATCCATTGGTACCTCCCCAGAGTCCAGAGAATTTTGGTAGATTATAACGAATGCATCTGCTATAACTTCCGCCATCTCTTTTAATACCCTGGGATGCATTTCATCAGGACCAGGGGACTTGTCTACCTTGAGTCCCATTAGCCTATCCAGCACTAGCTCCCTAGTGATAGTGATTGTCTCAAGGTCCTCCCTTCCCACATTCCCGTGACCAGCAATTTTTGTCATGGTTTTTGTGTCTTGCACTGTGAAGACCGAAGCAAAATAATTGTTTAAGTTCTTAGCCATTTCGAGATTTCCCATTATTAAATCCCCCTTCTCATCTTCTGAAGGACCAACATTTACTTTAGTTCTCTTTTTGGTTTTATATATCAGTAAAAGCTTTTACGATCTGTTTTTATGTTTTGTGCAAGTTTACTTTCATAATCTATCTTTCCTTTCTTTATTGCTTTCTTAGTCATTCTTTGCTGCCGTTTAAAATTTTCCCAATCTTCTAGTTTCCCACTAACCTTGGCCACCTCATACGCATTGGTTTTTAATTTGATACTCTCCTTTATTTCCTTGGTTATTCACGGCTGGTTATCCCTTCTCGTACCGCCCTTCTTTTTCACTGGAATATATTTTTGTTGAGCACTATGAAAGAGCTCCTTAAAAATTCTCCACAGTTCCTCAATTGTGCCACCGTTTAGTATGTGTTCCCAGTCTACTTTAGCTAACTCTGCCCTCATCCCATTGTAGTCCCCTTTGTTTAAGCATAGTATGCTCGTTTGAGACACTGCTTCCTCACCCTCAATCTGTATTACAAATTCAACCAGACTGTGATCACTCATTCCGAGAGAATCTTTTACTAGGAGATCGTTTATCATCCTGTCTCATTACACAGGACCAGATCTAAGATAGCTTGCTCCCTTGTAGGTTCTGTAACATACTGTTCTAAGAAACAATCCCGTATGCATTCTATGAATTCCTCCTCAAGGCTATCCCGTGCGATTTGATTTGACCAATCGATATGCAAGTTAAAATCCCCCATAATTACTGCCATTCCTTTTTCACATGCCTCTATTATTCCCTTGATTATTGTCTGCCCCACCGTGAAGTTATTATTTGGGGGCCTATAAACTACGCCCACCAGTGACTTTTTCCCCTTACTATCTCTAATCTCCACGCACAATGATTCAACATTTTGTTCATTAGAGCCAATATCATCTCTCACAACTGCCCTGATATCATCCTTTATTAACAGAGCTACCCCACCTCCTTTCCCTTCTTGTCTATCCTTCCGAATTGTCAGATACCCCTGTATGTTTAATTCCCAGTCTTGGCCACCCTGCAACCACGTTTCTGTAATGGCCACCAAATCATACCCATTTGTAATGATTTGTGCCGTCAACTCATTTATTTTATTTCGAATGCTGCGTGCGTTTAGGTAGAGTGTTTTAATACTAGTTTTTAAACCATGATTTTTAGTTTTGACCCCTCCTGCAGCCCCTTTATATTCATACATATTGTCCCTTCCTATCAACTTGTGGTTTACACTTAACCCAGTGCTACTCTGCTCTGTTGCCTCCTGCCTTTTGCATTCTTTCTTGGGGTCCTGTTCATCTGCGCTCTCACCCACTCTAACTAGCTCAGAGCCCTCTCCTGGGTTCCGAATACTCCTCGCATTGAGGCACCGAGCTTTCAGGCTTGCCTTTTGTATTACACTTTGACCCTTTAGAATTTTGCTGTACATTGGCCCTTTTTGTTTTTTGCCTTGGGTTTCTCTGCCCTCCACTTTTACTCATCTCCTTTCTGTCTTTTGCTTCTGTCTCCATTTTGTTTCCCTCTGTCTCTCTGCATTGGTTCCCATCTCCCTGCCATATTAGTTTAACTCCTCCCCAACAGCACTAGCAAACACTCCCCCTAGGACATTGGTTCCGGTCCTGCCCAGGTGCAGAACATCCGATTTGTACTGGTCCCACCTCCCCCAGAACCGGTTCCAATGTCCCAGGAATTTGAATCCCTCCCTGCTGCACCACTGCTCAAGCCACGTATTCATCTGCGCTATCCTGCAATTCCTACTCTGACTAGAACATGGCACTGGTAGCAATCCCGAGATTACTACTTTTGAGGTCCTGCTTTTTAATTTAGCTCCTAGCTCCTTAAATTCGTCTTGTAGGACCTCATCCCGTTTTTTTACCTATGTCGTTGGTACCAATGTGCACCACGACAACTGGCTGGTCTCCCTCCCTTTTCAGTATGTTCTGCACCCACTCCGAGACATCCTTGACCCTTGCATCAGGGAGGCAACATACCATCCTGGAGCCTCGGTTGCGGCCACAGAAACGCCTATCTATTCCCCTTACAATTGAATCCCCTATCACTATCGCTCTCCCACTCTTTTTCCTGCCCTCCTGTGCAACAGAGCCAGCCACGGTGCCATGAACTTGGCTGCTGCTGCCCTCCCCTGATGAGTCATCCCCCTCAACAGTACTCAAAGCAGTGTATCTGTTTTGCAGGGGGATGACCGCAGGGGACCCCTGCACTACCTTCCTTGCACTGCTCTTCCTGCTGGTCTTCCATTCCCTAGCCGTGGACCCTTCACCTGCGGTAAGACCAACTCGCTACACGTGCAACTCACGTCATTCTCAGCATCGTGGATGCTCCAGAGTAAATCCACCCTCAGCTCCAATTCCGCAACGCGGACCGTCAGGAGCTGGAGGCGGATGCACTTCCCGCACACATAGTCGTCAGGGACATTGGAAGTGTCTCTGAGTCCCCACATGATACAGGAGGAGCATATCACGTGACTGAGCTCTCCTGCCATGACTTAACCCTTAGATACACTTAATTTGGCGACAACTATGTTAACAGGTTACTTACTGATATAAAAAGAAAAGCTACTCACCAATCGCCAGCCAATCACTTAGCCCTTTGTCTGTGACGTCACCTTTTGATTCCTTTCTACTTCTTTTTTGCTTTTTCTCCCGGCTGGAGCTGCACAAGCTGGGCCTCTTTTAGGCCTCACCAACACTGCTCCCGCCTCTCGCCGACTGCCGTCACCTCTCGACCTCCCTCTGGGCCTCTTGTAGGCCCCACCACGCACCTCGAGCTCCTCCCAACTAGAGAGCTGGCCATCCTCGACTGTGTGTTGTGTAATGAGAGAGGATTAATTAACAATCTTGTTGTGCGAGGCCCCTTGGGGAAGAGTGACCATAATATGGTAAAATTCTTCTTTAAGATGGAATGTGACACAGTTAATTCAGAGACTAGAGTTCTGAACTTAAAGAAAGGTAACTTTGATGGTATGACACGTGAATGGAATATGATTGACTGGCGAATGATACTTAAAGGGTTGACGGTGGATAGGCAATGGCAGACAGTTAAAGATCACATGGATGAACTTCAACAATTGTACATCCCTGTCTGGCGTAAAAATAAAACGGGGAAGGTGGCTCAACTGTGGCTAACAAGGGAAATTAGGGATAGTGTTAAATCCAAGGAAGAGGCATATAAATTGGCCAAAAAAGCAACTAACCTGAGGACTGGGAGAAATTTAGAATTCAGCAGGGGAGGACAAATGGTTTAATTAGGAGGGGGAAAATAGAGTATGAGAGGAAGTTGCAGGGAAAATAAAAACTGACTGCAAAAGCTTCTGTAGATATCTGAAGAGAAAACGATTAGTGAAGACAAGTGTGGGTCCTTTGCAGTCAGATTCAGGTGAATTTATAATGGGGAACAAAGAAATGGCAGACCAATTGAACAACTACTTTGGTTCTGTTTTCACTAAGGAAGACATGAATAACCTCCCGAAAATACTAGGGGACCGGGGGTCTAGCGAGAAGGGGGAACTGAGGGAAATCATTATTAGTCAGGAAATTGTGTTAGGAAAATTGAAGGGACTGAAGGCTGATAAATCCCCAGGGCCTGATAGTCTGCATCCCAGAGTATTTAAGGAAGTGGATCTAGAAATAGTAGATGCATTGGTGGTCATTTTCCAACATTCCAAGGACTCAGGATCAGTTCCTATGGATTGGAGTGTAGTTAATGTAACCCCACTTTAAAAAAAAAGAGGGAGAGAGAAAACAGGGAATTATAGACCGGTTAGCCTGACATTGGTGGTGGGGAAAATGCTGGAGTCAATTATTAAAGATGTAATAGCAGCACATTTGGAAAGCAGTGTCAGGATCAGTCCAAGTCAGCATGGATTTATGAAAGGTTTGACAAATCTTCTGGAATTTTTTGAGGATGTAACTAGTAGAGTGGACAAGGGAGAACCAGTGGATGTGATGTATTTGGACTTTCAAAAGGCTTTTGACAAGGTCCCACACAAGAGATTAGTGTGCAAAATTAAAGCACATGGTATTGGGGGTAATGTACTGACGTGCAGACAGGAAGCAAAGAGTAGGAATAAACGGGTCCTTTTCAGAATGGTAGGCAGTGACTAGTGGGGTGCTGCAGGGTTTAGTGCTGGGACCTCAGCTATTTACAATATACATTAATGAATTAGACAAAGGAATTGAATGTAATATCTCCAAGTTTGCAGATGACATTAAGCTGGGTAGCAGTGTGAGCTGTGAGGAGGATGCTAAGAGGCTGCAGGGTGACTTGGACAGGTTGGGTGAGTGAGCAAATGCATGGCAGATGCAGTATAATGTGGATAAATGTGAGGTTATCCACTTTGGTGCCACAAACAGAAAGGCAGAATATTAACTGAATGGTGACAGATTAGGAAAAGGGGAGGTGCAATGAGACCTGGGTGTCATGGTACATTAGTCATTGAAAGTTGGCATGCAGGTACAGCAGGCGGTGAAGAAGGGAAATGGTATGTTGGCCTTCATAGCTAGGGGATTTGAGTATAGGAGCAGGGAGGTCTTACTGCAGTAGTACAGGGCCTTGGTGAGGCCACACCTTGAATATTGTGCACAGTTTTGGTCTCCTAATCTGAGGAAGGACATTCTTGCTATTGAGGGAGTGCAGCGAAGGTTCACCAGACTGATTCCCGGGATGGCAGAACTGACATTTGAGGAGCGACTGGATCAACTAGGCTTATATTCACTGGAATTTAGAAGAATAAGAGGGGTTCTCATAGAAACATATAAAATTCTGACGGGATTGGACAGGTTAGATGCAGGAAGAATGTTCCCGATGTTGGGGAAGTCCAGAACCAGGGGTCACAGTCGAAGGATAAGGGGAGAGCCATTTAGGACAGAGATGAGGATGAACCTGTTCACTCCAAAAATTGTGAACCTGTGGAATTCTCTACGACAGAAAGTTGTTAAGGCCAGTTCGTTAGATATATTCAAAAGGGAGTTAGATGTGACCCTTATGGCTAAAGGGATCAAGGGGTATGGAGAGAAAGCAGGAATGGGGTACTGAAGTTGCATGAATGGCCGTGATCATATTGAATGGTGGTGCAGGCTTGAAGGGCCGAATGGCCTACTCCTGCATCTATTTTCTATATTTCTATGTTTCCCTACTTTTATACTCCAACTCCCTTGCAATAAAGGCCAACATGCCTTTTGCCTTCCTAATTGCTTTCTGTACCTGCATGTTAAATTTCTGTGATTTGTGTCCAAGCATACCCAAGTCCCTCTGAACACCAACATTTCCCAATCATTCACCATTTAAAAAAAAATGCAAGTGTAGACCTCACCACCCAAATTTGCCCCTCATCCTCTGCTGCTATTCCACCCCATTCTAGGCAAGATCCTGTGCAGAATTCAGCCCAAGGTCTGAAGATCACCAAACTTTAGTAATGTTAATTATGACACATGATTGATGTACCTATAAATAAAAACAATTAATAAGAATTAATCACTTTAGCAGCACCAGACTGAGGGGGCGCAATTACCCTGCACCCCGATTGGGGGCTGTAACCAGCTGGGGTCGGGACTTCCTGTGCCCGCTGCTAAATTGGGCTTACCAACCCTGAAACGAAATGGAGCACAATCTTGCTTGCTCCAATTCCTTTAGGGGTGGTTCCTGGGAACTACTGGTGTGGGGAGTGAAACGCTCCATGGATGCTCATATGGCACTGACGCGCTTCAACGCCCCTCCCTTTCACTTAAAGTGGAGGGCCACTGCGCACTCTGCAAGGCCTCTGATGGCCTGCACTAGGCCACTAGGGCAGTGTGGGACTGGGCCTGCAGCCCGGCACCCAAAACGAAGTGCCAAACCACACTGGAGCTGCATACTGGAGCCGACCTGAGAGTTGGCAAACCAGTAAAGATGGCAGCATGGGGCGCTAGCACTCTCCCCCTTAAGCATCGCACCGAGAGCGGATGACGGCAGGTTGGTTAAAAAGCCAGACATCTGAAACCGGAACCCAACCTGCCTCAAACCGCAACCCCCACTTCCGGTTTTAGCGGAGATGGGACGAGGGGTGGGCGACCAATCATCTCTCAGTAGGCGAGTTGGTCATTTAAATATTTTAATGAGGCTGCCTGCCTTCATTTTAACAGTGATTCTATTTTAAACCTCAGGAAAACTGGCAGGTGAGAGGCGGTGAGAAGGGCTGAATCTATAAGGTAAGAGCATGTACAACACTGCTTGTGGGCCAGGAGGCCCAACAAGCTGGCCAGTAACCCCCCCCGCCCCATCAAGATTTGTCTGCTCCCCACCCTCACCCCCTGTTTGATTGGACCCCTCTGACCACCATCTGCCCCCGCCAACCACCATCTGCCAATCAGGTTGGGTGTGGGAAGGAAAGCTACAGAAAAAAATGTCATGATGTACTGCAGGATGTTTGGGAAACCCATACTTCCAGGTTTCCCAACATCAAACCAGCTCTCCTGCTCCCTCCCGCCTCAGAGCTAATATCTAACCCATCATATCAGGTTCGTCAGAACTGGCAAAAGCTCGAGATGTATATGGTTTTAAGCAACTACAGAGGCAGGGAAAGCTGGTAGTGAGAGGAAAGGAGAAAAAGGAAGGGCTGTGATAAGGTGGAAGGCAGGAGTGATTAAAGGACAAATAGGGTGATGGTGAGAGCAAAGGGGTTCAAGTAAAGAAACAAAAGATGGGTCTAGAGGAAATGCAAATGGTAAAAATGGGAGAAATGATTCTGATGGTAGATTTGTGTTGTCTGTCCATGACTGTTTACGGTGCAAATGGGCGAGCGATAGTGATAGGGGATTCAATTGTAAGGGGAATAGATAGGCGTTTCTGCGGCCGCAACCGAGACTCCAGGATGGTATGTTGCCTCCCTGGTGCAAGGGTCAAGGATGTCTCGGAGCGGGTGCAGGACATTCTAAAAAGGGAGGGAGAACAGCCAGTTGTCGTGGTGCACGTTGGTACCAATGACATAGGTAAAAAAAGGGATGAGTTCCTACGAAATGAATTTAAGGAGCTAGGAGCTAAATTAAAAAGTAGGACCTCAAAAGTAGTAATCTCGGGATTGCTACCAGTGCCACGTGCTAGTCAGAGTAGGAATTGCAGGATAGCTCAGATGAATACGTGGCTTGAGCAATGGTGCAGCAGGGAGGGATTCAAATTCCTGGGGCATTGGAACCGGTTCTGGGGGAGGTGGGACCAGTACAATCCGGACGGTCTGCACCTGGGCAGAATCGGAACCAATGTCCTCGGGGGAGTGTTTGCTAGTGCTGTTGGGGAGGAGTTAAACTAATATGGCAGGGGGATGGGAACCAATGCAGGGAGATAGAGGGAAACAAAAAGGAGGCATAAACAAAAGACAGAAAGGAGATGAGGAAAAGTGGAGGGCAGAGAAACCCAAGGCAAAGAACAAAAAGGGCCATTGTACAGCAAAATTCTAAAAGGACAGAGGGTGTTAAAAAAACAAGCCTAAAGGCTTTGTGTCTTAATGCAAGGAGTATCCGCAATAAGGTGGATGAATTAACTGTGCAAATAGATGTGAACAAATATGATGTGATTGGGATTACGGAGACGTGGCTCCAGGATGATCAGGGCTGGGAACTCAACATCCAGGGGTATTCAACATTCAGGAAGGATAGAATAAAAGGAAAAGGAGGTGGGGTAGCATTGCTGGTTAAGGAGGAGATTAAGGCAATAGTTAGGAAGGACATTAGCTTGGATGATGTGGAATCTATATGGGTAGAGCTGCAGAACACCAAAGGGCAAAAAACGTTAGTGGGAGTTGTGTACAGACCTCCAAACAGTAGTAGTGATGTTGGGGAGGGCATCAAACATGAAATTAGGGGTGCGTGCAATAAAGGTGCAGCAGTTATAATGGGTGACTTTAATATGCACATAGATTGGGCTAACCAAACTGGAAGCAATACGGTGGAGGAGGATTTTCTGGAGTGCATAAGGGATGGTTTTTTAGACCAATATGTCGAGGAACCAACTAGGGGGGAGGCCATCTTAGACTGGGTGTTATGTAATGAGAGAGGATTAATTAGCAATCTCGTTGTGCGAGGCCCCTTGGGGAAGAGTGACCATAATATGGTGGAATTCTGCATTGGGATGGAGAATGAAACAGTTAATTCAGAGACCATGGTCCAGAACTTAAAGAAGGCTAACTTTGAAGGTATGAGGCGTGAATTGGCTGGGATGGATTGGCGAATGATACTTAAGGGGTTGACTGTGGATGGGCAATGGCAGACATTTAGAGACCGCATGGATGAACTACAACAATTGTACATTCCTGTCTGGCATAAAAATAAAAAAGGGAAGGTGGCTCAACCGTGGCTATCAAGGGAAATCAGGGATAGTATTAAAGCCAAGGAAGTGGCATACAAATTGGCCAGAAATAGCAGCGAACCTGGGGACTGGGAGAAATTTAGAACTCAGCAGAGGAGGACAAAGGGTTTGATTAGGGCAGGGAAAATGGAGTATGAGAAAAAGCTTGCAGGAAACATTAAGACGGATTGCAAAAGTTTCTATAGATATGTAAAGAGAAAAAGGTTAGTAAAGACAAACGTAGGTCCGCTGCAGTCAGAATCAGGGGAAGTCATAACGGGGAACAAAGAAATGGCGGACCAATTGAACAAGTACTTTAGTTCGGTATTCACGAAGGAGGACACGAACAACCTTCCGGTTATAAAAGGGGTCGGGGGGTCTAGTAAGGAGGAGGAACTGAGGGAAATCCTTATTAGCCGGGAAATTGTGTTGGGGAAATTGATGGGATTGAAGGCCGATAAATCCCCAGGGCCTGATGGACTGCATCCCAGAGTACTTAAGGAGGTGGCCTTGGAAATAGTGGATGCGTTGACAGTCATTTTCCAACATTCCATTGACTCTGGATCAGTTCCTATGGAGTGGAGGGTAGCCAATGTAACCCCACTTTTTAAAAAAGGAGGGAGAGAGAAAACAGGGAATTATAGACCGGTCAGCCTGACATCGGTAGTGGGTAAAATGATGGAATCAATTATTAAGGATGTCATAGCAGTGCATCTGGAAAGAGGTGACATGATAGGTCCAAGTCAGCATGGATTTGTGAAAGGGAAATCATGCTTGACAAATCTTCTGGAATTTTTTGAGGATGTTTCCAGTAGAGTGGATAAGGGAGAACCAGTTGATGTGGTATATTTGGACTTTCAGAAGGCGTTCGACAAGGTCCCACACAAGAGATTAATGTGCAAAGTTAGAGCACATGGGATTGGGGGTAGTGTACTGACATGGATTGAGAACTGGTTGTCAGACAGGAAGCAAAGAGTAGGAGTAAATGGGTACTTTTCAGAATGGCAGGCAGTGACTAGTGGGGTACCGCAAGGTTCTGTGCTGGGGCCCCAGCTGTTTACACTGTACATTAATGATTTAGATGAGGGGATTAAATGTAGTATCTCCAAATTTGCGGATGACACTAAGTTGAGTGGCAGTGTGAGCTGCGAGGAGGATGCTGTGAGGCTGCAGAGCGACTTGGATAGGTTAGATGAGTGGGCAAATGCATGGCAGATGAAGTATAATGTGGATAAATGTGAGGTTATCCACTTTGGTGGTAAAAACAGAGAGACAGACTATTATCTGAATGGTGACAGATTAGGAAAAGGGGGGGTGCAAAGAGACCTGGGTGTCATGGTACATCAGTCATTGAAGGTTGGCATGCAGGTGCAGCAGGCGGTTAAGAAAGCAAATGGCATGTTGGCCTTCATAGCAAGGGGATTTGAGTACAGGGGCAGCGAGGTGTTGCTACAGTTGTACAGGGCATTGCTGAGGCCACACCTGGAGTATTGTGTACAGTTTTGGTCTCCTAACCTGAGGAAGGACATTCTTGCTATTGAGGGAGTGCAGCGAAGGTTCACCAGATTGATTCCCGGGATGGCGGGACTGACCTATCAAGAAAGACTGGATCAACTGGGCTTGTATTCACTGGAGTTCAGAAGAATGAGAGGGGACCTCATAGAAACATTTAAAATTCTGACGGGGTTAGACAGGTTAGATGCAGGAAGAATGTTCCCAATGTTGGGGAAGTCCAGAACCAGAGGTCACAGTCTAAGGATAAGGGGTAAGCCATTTAGGACCGAGATGCGGAGGAACTTCTTCACCCAGAGAGTGGTGAACCTGTGGAATTCTCTACCACAGAAAGTTGTTGAGGCCAATTCACTAAATATATTCAAAAAGGAGTTAGATGAGGTCCTTACTACTAGGGGGATCAAGGGGTATGGCGAGAAAGCAGGAATGGGGTACTGAAGTTGAATGTTCAGCCATGAACTCATTGAATGGCGGTGCAGGCTAGAAGGGCCGAATGGCCTACTCCTGCACCTATTTTCTATGTTTCTATGTTTCTATTACTAAGGCCCCAAGTTTCGCCATGATTTGCTCCTGATTTTTAGGAGCAACTGGTGTAGAACGGAGTATCATAGAAATCGGAATTCTCGCCATTTAGTTTGCTCCAGTTCTAGTCAGTTAGAACAGTTTCACTTTGGAACAGAATTTTTTTTTCAAAAGGGGGCATGTCCGGCCAATTAAGCCTGTTTTCAAAGTTTAGGCAGTGAAAACTTACTCCAAACTAACTTAGAATGGAGTAAGTGAAGATTTTTGTACGCTCGAAAAAACCTTGTCTGCACTTTAGAAAATCAGGCGTAGGTTACAAATCAGGCGTAGGGAATGGGGGGGGGGGGCGTTTAAAGGGAAGTTTACAAACATTAAACACTTCAGTTTTACAAATAAAGAGCCATCATCAATAATAAATGATAAAAAACATCAATAAATCAACCAATAAATCAATCAATAAAAATTTATAAGAAATAATTTTTTTAAAAAATCAATCAATAAAACATTTTCTACTTACCGACTGCAGCACCGGGAGTCCTCCAACAGTGTGCTGGGATGCCCCTCCCCCACCCCCAGTGTGTCTCTGTCAGTGTCTCTATCTCTCTGTCTGTCTGTCTGTGTGTGTCTCTCACTCTCTGTCTGTCAGTGTCTGTGTTTCTGACAGCTAGGGGAGAGGGAGGAGGTGGGTAGAGGGAGGGAAGAGGGAGGAATAGGGGAGAAGGGGGAGGAGGGGGGGAGGGGGGAGAGGGGGTGGAGGAGAAGGGGGGAGGAGGAGAAGGGGAAGGGGAGGAGGAGGAAAAGGTGGGCGGAAAGAAAAAGGGGGGGAAGGAGAGGCGGGGGGGGAAGGAGAGGGGGGGAAAGGAGGGGGGGGAAAGGAGGGGGGGGAAAGGAGGGGGGGGGGAAGGAGGGGGGGGAAAGGAGAAGGGGGAGGGAGGCTGAACGGGCCGGGCCCAATTGGGCCCGGCTGGGCCTGAGACTTCGGGCAGGGCCCAAGACTTCGGGCAGGGCCCGTCCCCAGCACCAGATTTACAGGTAGGTGGCATTGCATCGGGTCGGGGGGAGCGCGGGTCGGGGGGGTGGTGGGAGGGAGGTCAGTTCGGTTCGGGTCGGGGGGAGAGAGGGATAGGGAGGTCAGGTCGGGGGGAGGGAGGTCAGGTCGGGTCCAGTCGGGGGCGGGGGGGGGGAAGCGGGAGTCGGGTCGGGTCCAGTCCGGGGGGTCGGGTCGCGTCCGGGGGCGGGGGGGGAAGCGGGAGTGGGGTCGGGTCCAGTCCGGGGGGTCGGGTCGGGTCCAGTCCGGGGGCGGGGTGGGGGGGGGGAGCAGGAGTGGGGTCGGGGTCGGGGTCGGGTCCGGTCCAGGGGCGGGTGGAGCGGGAGTCGGGTCGGTGTCGGGTCCGGTCCGGAGGCGGAGGGCGGGAAGCGGGAGTCGAGTCGGGTCGGGAGGAAGCAGGAGCTGGCCGTGGGAGGAGCCTTATTCACGCAGCCCCAGTGAGGCCATTCGACCAGGGCTAGGGGCTGCATGCTTCGGCCCCTCCCACACAGTTTTGGGCGCCTGGAGCTACTGCACATGCGCGCCCACTGTAGCGTGCATGTGCAGAGGTCCCGGCACTATTTTCAATGCAGGGTCCTGGCTCCGTCCCCTGCAGCTCGTGCTGCACTGCGCCAAGCTGCAAACGACCTGCACGGAGCTGGAAAATCTGGAAGTTTTTTTTAGGCGCACTTTGTGGCGCGAAAATCGGGCGTCCAGATAGGGACTGCGCCGTTCTAGGCGCGGCTCGAAACTTGGGCCCCATTAGTCTGAGCATTATCCCTTTGGGTGCATTTAAACATATTTATTCTGTAAATCTGTTATTCGTGATTATTTTCCCTGGCTGAATATATTTTGAATATTTACGACACAAAGTTTTTGATCTGAGTAATTATTTTCCATTGTAAGCTGCATTTGCAAATAATTGCTGTGCATTTTCTCTTTTACTGATGATACTCTATCATGGTTTCACAGTCATCCTTGTTTTCAAATCCCTCCATGGCCTCATCCCTCCCTATCTCTGTAACCTCCTTCAACCCTAGAACCCTCCAAGATATTTGGGCTCCTCCAATTCTGGCCTCTTGTGCATCCTCTATTTTAATCGCTCCACCATTGGTGGCCTTGCCTTCAGCTGCCGACGCCCTAAGGTCTGGAATTCCCTCCCTAAATCTTTCCGCCTACCTACCTCTCTCTCCTCCTTTAAGACACTCCTTAAAACATATTTATTTGAAGAAGCTTTTGGTCACCTGTCCTAATATCTCCTTATGTGGCTTGGTGTCAAATTTTGTTAACACTCCTGTGAAGCATCTTGGGATGTTTTATGATATTAAAAGCACTATATAAATGCAAGTTGTTGTTGTTGTTGTTGTTATTATTGTAGTTATAATCCATAATCATGTTGCTTGTTGCCATTGAAAGTCCTAATACACGAACAATTATTGATTGATTGTTCAGTTGTCTGTGGAGGGAATCATTCTGCATGTTTCAATTTAAACAAGTTGAAAACATTTTTTTTGTTGTTAATGCTGGTGCTAACATAGCAGTGCAATTAATTTGCATTTATTATAATCAAAGTTAATAAACTATTGACAAATAATCAACACAAGTCAGGCAACATTTCACTGGATCAATATTAAATATTGAAAAATGTAATCCACGTTTACACATAATCTATGCTAACACTCCAGTGACACAATGAGGGATGGTTGCATTGTTGAAAATACCATCTGGATGAGATGAAAAACCAAGTCTGCCTGCTTCAATGTTTCAGGAGGATATTAAAGTTCTTTTAACGCTATTTGAAGAAGAGCAAAGAGTTTGACATGTGTCCTAGTCAACATCACCAAAAAAAATCTCAGAAGTGTTTTGTATGCAGTAAATACTTTGAAGTACTGTGATTGTTTTTATCTAGGCAAATACAGCAGCTATTTTTCACACAGTAAGATCCCACAAACAGCAGTGAAGTGAATATCAGTTGAATCTTTTATTTGGTAAGTTTGGTTGAACGGTGAATGATGTCTAGAATATCAGTCTTCTTCAACCAATGCCATGGGATCTTTAGTATATATCTGACTCTCCAGAACAGGCAGCAGGGACATTGATTATATCTTAGCTGCAGAATAACACCACCATCATGCACCTTCAGTACTGCACTGGCGTGTTCGGCTAGACTTTGTGTGTTGAAATCCTGGAATGAGGCATCACTAAGAGTCGTATTCACAAACATCGGAGAGTAGGCCATTTAACCCTTGAGTCTGTTCCACCATTCAATGAGATCATGGCTGATCTGTGACATAACTCCATATACCCACCTTTCCCCCCCCCCATCTGTTCCCTTTAATATCCTGAAAACTTCAATCAAATCACCCTTAACCTTCTAAATTCCAGAGAATCCAACCCTAGCTTATGTAATAAAAACAGAAAATGCTGGAAATCTCAGCAGATTTAGGCAGCATTTATGGAGATGATTATGTAATCTATTCTCGTAACTTAATCCTTGAAGTCCGGGTATCATTCTGGTAAACCCATGCTGCACTCCCTCCAAGGCCAATATATCCTTCCTAAAGTGTGATGCCCAGAACTGCTCATGGTACTCCAGGTGTGGTCTAACCAGGGCTTTGTATAACTGCAGCATAACTTCTATCCCCCTTGTATTCTAGTTCTCTAGATATAAAGGCCAGTGTTTCATTAGACTTTCTGATTATTTTCTGTACCTATCCATGGGTCTATGCGGATTAAAATGTACATTAAAAGTCACTTTGGACATCCACTGTTTCTAGCTTTTCATCATTTAGGAAAGTGCTCTGTTCTGTCCTTTTTAGGTACAGAGTGGATGACCTCACATTTGCCTACATTGAAATCCATTTGCCACAGTTTTGCCCATTCACTTAATCTATTAACATTTCTTTATAATTTTATGCTTCCATCTACACTGCTTACAATGCCGCCCATCTTTGTGTCATCAGCAAATTTGGATATGCGGCTTTCTATCCCATCATCTAAGTTGTTAATAAATCTGGTGAATAATTGAGACCCCAAAATAGATCCTTGCAGAACATCACTAGTCACATCCTGCCAATGAGAATACCTGCCCATTATCCCTACTTTCTTTCTTCTTCCGCTCAGCCAATTTTGGAATCAGGTCAATAATTTGCCTTCAATTCCATGGGCTTCAACTTTAGCTAACATTCTGTTATAGAAAAATAGAAACATAGAAATTCACAGTGCAGAAGGAGGCCATTTTGGCCCATCATGTTCAGCTGGCTGAAAAAGAGCCACATGGTCCTTGGTCAGCAGCCCTAAAGGTTACATATAAACCTATAAACAATGACGGGAAAGCCAAAGAGCACCCAGCCCAACCAGTCTGCCTCACACAACTGTGACATCTCTTATACTGAAACATTCTACACTCCAGCCCAACCGAAGCCATGTGATCTCCTGGGAGAGGCAAAAACCAGATAAAAACCCAGGCCAATTTCGAGAGAAAAATCTGGGAAAATTCCTCTCCGACCCATCCAGGTGATTGAAACTAGTCCAGGAGATCACCCTGGCCGTATTTGATTCCCTGCAGTACTGACCATTATATCTGTGCCATCCAACAAAAGGTCATCCAGTCTAATCCCAGTTACCAGCTGTAGATCGGTAACCCTGCAGGTTACTGCATTTTAAGTGCCCATCCAACCATCTCTTAAAAGTGTGTAAGGAGTTCTGGGGAGTGTTGTGCCTTGGGTGTCTCTCTCTGGGCTTCTGCCCTCACAGCTTATGCCTGGCCTGTGAGATACCCTGAGTGCTGCAAGAGCACTCCTGGAGAAACTGTGTCCACAGCTTATGAAGGGGGTTTTGAGACTCGTGCGTCCCCATAGCTTATGACTAACCTGTGAGGCACCTGTGAGTGTCAAACACTCATTACCCCTTTCATCCCCAGCCTGTGGCACACAGTTGAGCGTTTTTGAGGCACTCCTGGCTTCCCTTACACTGTTCTGACACAAGACTCATGATCAGGAGATGTAATACATCAGAACTGAGACGAGGCGATTCCAAGAAGAACTTTAAGCTTCCATTTTTATTTGATAAGGTGTATCTCAACAAACAGCAATACACCATCAAAACAATCCCCCTAAATCCCACTAAACAGACACAATGAAAATTTTTACACAAGTATTAGCAGTACAATGCCCAAGCTCCCATCTTTCCTGACCTAACTGAGTTGGGAGTTCTGGGGACCAGAGGTAGTACTCACTACTGTGCCTTTTGCAGTCTGGTGGTTTGTTTCTTCTGTCTTCGGTGTCTTCGGACACTGGTTTTCCTTCTGTGTTGAGAGGCTTGCTAGTTGCTGGATCACAAGAGCAGAACACACACACACACACTGGGTCAGAACCCCCTTCTTATAGCCAGATATCCAGTCCGCCTCTCATGCTGAAATCGATCCTTCCCATTGGTGGACTTTGTGATTTTGAAAAATGCAGCAGTGTTAGATTTCGCGGGTTTTTTCCACTGACCATTCAGATGTTAACCTACTCAAGGGTTGAGTAGGTGTTGATTGGGTTGGCAGGGTGTGGGCCTCCTGTAGCCATTGTGTAGGCCCTTGGTTTGTTTTGGGTTCCCTAGTTTTCTGAAGGTCTGCATAATTTCCCGATAATGGTGTAAACATGGGGAAGACAATAGCCCAATAATGGTGATGAGTCAGTCCCACAGTTTTCGAGCAAGTGCTCTCCCATTGGCTTGAAGCCCCTTGCTTTGGGCTAACTCTGTCCCACCATTGGTGTTCTCCCCCATCTCTGCCAAGGCCACATCGTCTCGGTCGCAACCCATGCCTGGATCTGGGTTCTCTGTTCCTTCCAGGACACTGGCCTTCTGCTTTATTGCAGCACAGGCAGATCCCACAGCTCCTTTTCTTCTGGGTAAAATGAGGGGTTTTCGTCCTCCCCTACATAATCCCCCATCTGACACAGTCAGACACCACTCGAGTGTGTCAAAGTTCAGGGTGGTGAGAAAACCCTTGGTCTCCCAAATTGCCCAACTTTCCCCAGTTTAACTCTAAACTGATCCCGTCGATATATATATCGTAATTCCTTTTAACGGGGCGCAAAACACAGAATCCAACAGGTTACAATATACAACATATATGTACTTAAGGTTACAGCAGTAATTGTACATTCAGTCTCATTTCATTCTTAACCGCAGAACAAACAAACTTGCCCTGTAAGCTCCCCAGGGCCATGTATGAAAACGCGGTCATCCCTGGGAATAACAAAACCATCTGAGTGTCACGGTCAAGCTTTGTTTACACGCCTTGAGGGTTTAGCAATGACTCTCCTGTCTGTGTAGTAGCCTGAGGAACTGCTATCTTTTTCTTTTTCTCCTGAGCTTACAGCTTGTAACTAGCAGATATGCTACAATCAGGAGTTGGCCGATTACCAAGACATGTGACCCCACCCGGATCCACGCAGGTATGTCTGCCCGTATCGTCAAATCCCACTGCTGGGGGTTTAATCTGGGCAATCTCCCCTGCTAGAACTTCAGTTTTCTGCTCCATGGTGTAAAAATGTTTTTGAGACAAATCCACTGCCTGGAGGAGGGCTGTAAGTTTCTCAGGTAGTGGGGCAATGGGATAGCCAAAATGGGCGACATATTGTTGTAGGTGACTGAGGTTGTTTTGTACCGTGAGGTGAATCGTGGAAGGTTCAGGGATGGCTGTGATTCTGGTGTGTGCCACTTGAACCTCTGCTCTGGGTTTAAAGCAAGAGCTGCTGTACGGTATTGGACACCACCTTCCCGGTCCGTGTTCATACAGTTGGGCACTTGTGGTGACACAATACGTCTCACCGCCTACATATGCTACCTGTGGAGGCATGTGGTTCGGGGCCATCGCCTCCATTGTGCAATTGATAGGCTCTGCCCCAGCAGTGCTGAACCCGCACTGTGGCCTTGCAAAAATGTTCAAGTGCTGGGGGCACAGGATTACCTGTGCTCCCCTGCTCTGACAACCCGAGAGGTCTGTACCTGTCACAGTGTGCTCCCACATTGTGACATAAGGTGGGACCTCTTGGAATCGACATGCACCTCTCCACGAATAACTCCCACATTCTCCACTCGGTACAGGGGTGCTGGTCGTGGGGACGCCCCCATCACGGGCATCTTGACCACCATACCCATGATGGTATGGTTTGACTTTCCACAGTCCACCGGTACCGGGTAGGCTTCCGACGCTACACGAAGTTGGCAAGGACTCAAAACATTATCATAAGGGTGCAGTGCTGCTAAGTGCTGGTTGCTGATCCAGGAGGGAACCTGTCCCTGTCTCAGATCCTCGAGGTTACTCCGTCCCTCTCCCAGCAACCAGGCCCCATAGAGCACGCACACCTCATTTCGGGCGGCTTGATCGGAGGCGTTTCTATCCTTCCGAATCAAAGCGTTTACAGCCCTGGTCTGTGCCTCTAATTGAGAGATATTCTCCTTTAAGTGAACTGTCATTGTCACCTCTTCGTGGAGCGCGAATCCCACGACGGTATTCTCGTCCCCCCGGATTTTGCACAGCTGATTCTTTAACCCATTTATCTGGAGGGCCAGCTGCATGTTATCTAAACTGCTTAAGGCGGACGCCCCGGTGTTAAACCCCGTAAAAATGTCATTTAAAGTGCCACGCCTCTGCCTGTCCAGTTTGGCCCTATCCCACTGTTTATACAAGTCTGTCACTTTGACATCTCCGAAGTCCAGTTCGTAGAACTTCTGGAACATCTCCCGCAGCAGAGCCTGGTATAACAGCTCGGTTTCCCGGGGACACCACGTAGGTAGGTGGACTTCTGTCAGATTTAGCACCACTGATGCCACCGCGTAGTGTACCCCCTGATAAAGTAGTTTCTCGGTAGGGACCAACACTAAACCATTCCCCGGCTCCCTGGTTGTTGTCGGGCACCCGTGTGGGACGACGGGCTTGGCCGTGGGTGAGGGTTTTCTTTCCCGAACTACAAGTTCGGTGGCGTTTACTGGTACTCGGGGATTGGGGATCACACACGCCTCCCCGCTGTGATCCCATACCACCCCATCCCCGACTTCCTGCCACCACCTATAGAAAGCAATGGAGACCCCCGCTGAACACACGCGAGTGGATCCCCACATACACAAATAAATTCCTTGGTCGTATGGCCATCATTTCTCCCAGCGCACGGTGACCCCGTCGGATGATCCCGTGATAGTTCGGTAGGTATCATTATCCAGACGTTCCCAGTCTGAATGTCGGTCTCCCATGTCTCTCTTGAGCTTTCTGAGCCACCACCACCGTCCCAGAGGTATGTCCCCTTGGCAAGTTAGGCATACCTTCCTGCCTTCTGTCACTCTCACTCTGGAAGTGGCCACAGTGATCTCCGGGCAGGCGATGGATGCCTCTCCGTAGGTGAAGCCCCCGTGGTTGGAGTACTTGGTGGAGTTCGATCCCAACCACCCAGGCCATCTCCCCTCGAGGGAGTAGGTGACCCGGCCATCCACCACCGGAGTCCTTTCTCCTGTGGTCACTGTCGGCGCTCTGTCCCCGAAGCATCCAAAAACCAGGGAGTCCTCGGTGTCCCCTCGGTGCCCGGTGCAGATCCTTAGCGATACCAGCATCACTAACGTCCAGAAGGGAGGTGTTGACATCTGAAAGACAAGAAGAACATGGCCTTGCCTTGAGAGACCTCTCCAGGCCCAGCCGGCGTAACATGTTCCGAACACAAAATGCTGTACCCAACCGTCATTGCCTTACCTAAACACATATGCACACAACACAAAGTAACAAAACAGGGAGGGAAAATATATACACCGCCACCCGTCCCCGGGTGGCCAGGCTACATCCTGTCACTGAACAGGCGTCGTCGACCACTTGGCTGACCGTACCCTGGGGACCAGGATGCCCTCCGCTGAGGGGCTCGTATAGTCCCCCTTAAAGGGTCTGGTGCTGCCCTCCAAGGCCTTCCCGCGCCCCGGATAATCGGTGGGAGACCCTTGCTGGCACAACAGAGCACCCTTCCTGTTGTCTTTCGCCTTCTCGGTCTGGGGCGGGGAGCTAAGTAAACAGGGAACCACGAGGCCCTGGGCTGTGGCACTCTGTCACTCCTCCTTACTGTCGGTGCAGAGTCTCACGTTATGGGCTGCAATGATATCTCCTCCACTTATTGGGCTAACCCCAGCTGATCCACCATGGGAGGGTCAGCTTCCCCTCGGACCTTGCTAATGGTAGAGCCTTTCTCCGCACTTCTGTTCGTTGGCTGGGAACCCCTACCCAGTGGTGGGATAGCCTTACAGGAGCAGTGAACCAGCCCTGGCTGTAGAGCTTCGGGGCCTGCTGCTTCCTCCAGAGCCTCCAAATCCACCGGGGCCTGTTCTTCCCCCACTGCCTGGTTCCCTTCCCTTGCTTGTCCCCTCTGTTTTTTTACCTCTTTTGGGGTCAAACAGTTTACACTGATTAATGTGATACCACTTCACCCGGCGAGGCAATTGAACCACATAGACCATAGGGCTAGCCTTGTCGACTATGCTGTATGGTCCCATATACAGTGGTTCAAATACCCCGACCCGGGCGAAGCTTCTCACCATCACCTGGTCGCCCACCTCCCAATCATGGTGACTGCGGGGTTCCAGCAGCAGCTGATTGGCACAGTGCTGTTTACCCATGTTGTTGGCCGCCTGTCAGTGAATCTGTTGAAGCTGTTCAAACAGATTCCTGACGAAGTGGTCCCAGTTCACCTCTCGAAGCTGCCCTTCGGTGAGAACCGGCACCAACACATGCACTGGGGTTCTCATAATCCAACCAGTCATCAGCTCATGGGGTGAGTACCCTGTACTCTTTGACTGACTGGCCCGGATTCCCATGAGGACCAACGGTAAGACCTCCACCCACTTGGTCGGTGAGTCTCCCGTCTCCTTGCACAGCCTTTCCTTTAGGGTCCAGTTCAGGCGTTCTACGGGGCCTGAGGACTGAGGGTTGTAGGCGACATGCCATTTGGCTCTTATCCCCAGCACCTTTAGGGTGGCCTGCATCACCTGGCCGGTGAAGTGGCCTCCCCGGTCGGACTCCACAATTTGAAGTAGACCCCACCGAGAGAACACTTCCCTCACCAGGATTTTTGCAGTCCCCACCGCGGTAGCTGTTTGGCAAGGGAAGGCTTCCACCCACTTGGAAAACACATCCACCAGGATGAGGCAGTATTTATAACCTCCCTGGGCGGCCGGTAGGGGTCTGATGTAGTCGATCTGGATCGACTGTCATGGTCCCTCTACCCGCCTGACATGTCCCATGGACACCTTCCTTTTCTGAGGGTCTGGATTGTTTGCAGCGCAAACCAGACAGCCCGCACAGAAGTCGTGGATGTCTTCCTGGAGGCCTCGCCACCACCCTGCCTTTTCTACCCGTTGCCAGGTAGATTCCGGCCCGGGGTGTCCCACACCTGGACCCTCATGGGCCAGCTGAAGGAATTCTCTCCGGTGTTGTGGCGGCACTACCCATTTGTCCCCTTTAAACAACATGCCTTCCTGCACAGCAATATTTGCAGCACTGTACGGGCCCTTAGCCTTTCCTCCCTTTTTGATAGCAGCCAAGGCAGCCTTCAGGACCGGATCCTGCATCTGGACTACTTTAAGGTCGGGGCCACTGCCACCCCTACGCTCCCTTGTATCTCTGGCTTGCTTCTTGCTGCTGCTATCCTGCCTGCCTCATATGGGTCCCATAGGCGACCTGTACGAGCACCTTCCCTTGCCAGCAGGTCTGCCTGCTGGTTACCTTCCCCCCGTGGCTCAGTTTTGGAGTGGGCCTTTACCTTATGGATATATACATCCCCGGTTTCTCCCACTGCAGCCACGATCTTTTCTGGCAGGGGTTTGGTCACAAGAGGCTTCCCATCCGCAGAAATGTACCCCCGGCGTGACCAAATCACCAGATACTCTGTACACGAGTTGCAAGTGAACATGCTGTCCGAGCAAATCGTGTATGGGGTAGGGAATTCCTTGGGGTGTGTGACCACAAACACCACCGACAAGAATTTCGCCTGCTGGGCACTCAGAGTGCATGAGAGTTTAAGAGCCAAGGCAATTCCTGCCTTGGGATCCCAAACTCCACAGCCCATGTGTCTTGTACCCGCGGACACTGAACTGGGGCCATCAACGTAGATCTCGCGGCCTGTGGGGTGTATCCCTGCCCGAAATACAAAGTTGATGTCCCATACCACCTCCACAGAGCATCTATGCGGCTTCCCTGGATAGATTACATTTGCTGTGAGCCTGGGCTCGCAGAGGCCCTTGACCTTTAATGCCATTTGGGAGAGGAGGAGGGTCCAGCAAGTGATTCTAGCACTGCTCACTGTCCCGTCCTTAATCCTCCCGTCCAACAGCATCTGCGTCGGGGTATGATGGGTGAGGAGTATAATGGGGGATACTCCAGTAAAGATCTGAGCTCTCTTTACTGCCCAGTGAGTGGCAAGCAAGTGCCTCTCACAATTGGAGTATCCCTTTTCTACCTCCGTGAGGACCCTGGAGGAGTACACCACTGGTCTCAGCTGACCGTTTCGCTCCTGGAGCAACACTGCACTGAAGCTGTCACCACTGGCTGCCACCTCCAGGAAGAATTCCTCTCCCCCATCAATTGCTAGGGCTGGTGCTACCTGCAGGTCTCTCTTCAGACGGACAAATGCTGCCTCACAGCCCTCGTTCCACTCCCACTCGACCCCCTTATGTAGGGGTCTGAACAGAGGGGCGGCAGTGGCTGCATAGTCCTCGATGAAGTCCCTACAGTAGCCAGTGATTCCCAAGAAAGACCTCATCCCCGACACATTCCTAGGGACAGGGAGTTCCTGTACTGCCTTTCTTCTAGCCTCATCAATGATCCTTTCTCCTGCCCTGATCGTCAGGCCCAGGAATTTTACTTCTCCTAGACCTATCTGGGCTTTCTTGGGGTTAACTTTAAAACCCCCTTCCTTCAGTAAGACCAGCAGTTCAGCCAGCAGTGGACCGTGTGAACAGCAACAGGTCGTCCACATACTGGACCAGCTGGTGTGGTTGACTGAAGCCTTTTAAGCAATTCGCCATGCATTGGTGAAAGATGCTGGGACTATTATGAAAGCCCTGTGGAAGGCAGCTCCATGTATACTGCTGTTTCCTGAAGGTGAAGGCAAACTTGTACTGGTCTTCCCTCCGTACAGGGATAGGCCAGAACCCGTTGGATATGTCCAACACTGTGAACGTGGTTGCGGATTTCCCCTATCAGATCCGCAACCGCCGCTACTGTGGGAGCACAAGCTGGGATGTTTTTATTGAGCACCCTGTAATCCACAGTAGCCCTCCAAGAATTGTCCGGTTTCCTAACCGGCCAAAGCGGGGAGTTGACATGGGTGGCTTCGGGTCTCAAAACACCCTGCTCAACAAGCAAGCTTAAAGCTGTCTCCAAGTCTGCTTCTGCCTCTCGGGGAAAGCCATACTGCTTTTGCGGGCGGGACATGGGATCCCCATCTATTCTAACCTCCACTCCTGTGACTCTCCCACAATCGTGTTTATGGTTGGCAAATGCTCCAAGATTTGCGTGCACATAGGCCCGGTATTTGGCCGGGGTGTTACCGACCAGAACCTCCAGGTCGTAACCCCCTTTTGGCTTCACTGTACACAGAGTCTCTTTTCCCTGTTTCTTATCAATAACCATGACTTCTCCCTCTGCACCTGTGCTCACTGTGCCTCATAGACAGTGATTCCTCAAGTCTACTAGGATCTGGCAAGCGATGATAAAATAGGCCCCCAAGATCTCTTTTCCCTGCTCCCAGTTCATCAGGATGCACTTCCATTGTGTTGGGAGTGCTCCTAAACAAACTGCGAGCGGGACTGAGAAAAACCCAGCCTTCTCATTTCCTGTGAACCCAACTAGTTGATACGGCACCCCGTTTGATAGAGGTGAGGTTGCGGGGTCCTCCGAATGGACTATTGTGCTGGCAGCACCAATACGCCCTCAACCTCCATCTTGACCCAGGGTCGTCCCCAGGGGTCGTATTCTAGTGGGCACAGGTATGCAGGCAGGGTCTGGGATAGTCACGGCCTCTGTACTGGCAGGGTTGCTGGTGCTTCCCTGCCTGTTGCTGTGGCTACCTTCCCAGTCCCCTCCAGCGCTGTCCTCACTGCAGCTACTATCTCATCAAGGGATGGTGAGGAGCTCGCTCCACTTCCCCCACTCTGGGCGGCTCCTAAAGAACTTCTCCCCCCATATCTCTTTACTGGGCTTCTGCAATCCCTTTTAAAATGCCCAGCTTTCCCGCACCCATAGCACACTCCCTCCTTATCAGACGAGCGGCCACCCTCCTGGTGCCATTCCCTTTTGGGAATCGAGTTGGGTTTTACTTAATTTACCCGACCTTTGGAGGTTTTCTCCTCCTCCCCTCCTCCATTCTGTTGGATCAGTGCCAGTTGCCTAACCACTGCTTCCTCGGTGAGGTTGGGGTCCCGGGAATCGAACCACAGTTCTGCCCTGGCCTTGAGCCGGGGCAAGCAGTTTGCCACCAGCATCCTCAGCCAGTGGCCGGTCTATACGGCAGAAAGATTCGCCTAGTCGAGAAGCTCCCCACAGACTGCGTGGTATACCACCCACAGCCTGTCCGCAAACGCCGACAGGGTTTCCCCTGTGAGCTGCCTTGTCCTTTCGACCCGGTGCGAGTGAGTTTGGCCAAATGGGCCACCATGGCCCTGAGTGATTGAACTCAATGGGGAATAATAAAGTCGCTCTCCAGCACTCCCTGACCTTGGTCACCTCCCTGTGGAGGACCGTACTTACGCTGCCTGACCGGGCACATCCGCCCTTGTTCAGGATCTTTCTGCGCTGGTCCCTCTACCTCTGGCTGTCCCACCATACCCGGCGCAGCAGACAGTGCCTGGTCGCCTGATCCAGCCCTTAACTGACCCTCGACGAGAGCCTCACATCCCTGCTGCCAAGCGGGTCACATTGGTCCTGCCCCCAGCCCTGGGTATACTACGACCTGCACGCCCCGCTCCTCCTGGTACCCCACCGGACAAACCACCGGTGCCTCAGGAGGTGGTCGGGTGATTCTTGCCTTTGGATTCTCCTCTACCCTCCAATATTCTCCTTTGTCCCCTGTGGACCCTCCAGGTCCTATCAGGGCGACCATCCCCTTTGCCTGGGATAGAGCATGGGTGAGAGTTTTAATCCTCTCCTGGCAGGGGCTGTGATCTGCAAACTCACTGCTACTGGCCACTTTATAGGCTGCCTGTACATCTTTTAATTTATTCTCTAGTTCCCTAATTTTCTGGGCATACCGAGAGTTCCGTTCCCGGAGGGACCCCTCACTACCCTTGGCCTCAGTGACCTGACACTGAAGATAGTCTCAGCTATTTTGGAAGGTCTCCTCCAACTGCCGGTTCCTTTGCTGCTCCTCAGCTAATTCGGCCAGCAGGTTGTCCCCAACCGCAGCCCGGATAGCAGAGAGCTCCTCTGATTTCTGAAGACTCTGTTCCAAGTCCTTCACCTGCTGGTCGAGCTTTCGGACTTGGCGGGTGAAGCAGATAAGCCAGATGGCCTTTTCCACCCTGCGGTTGTGGTCCTTCCCTGCTGTCCACTGAGCAGCAGCATCCACTGGGCGCTCTGCCCGAGTGAGGGCTTGCACCCAAGGTTTGGTGAGGTTCACCTTGCCAAAAATGTATGAGGAAATTCTCTCCTCCATTTTAGTTTCTTCTCTTATCACTTCATCTGTTATATTAACATCTCCTGTTTGCTTGTGGCCTGCCACGGTCACCATGTTCTGTAAGGGGTTCTCGGGGAGTGTTGTACCTTGGGTGTCTCTCTCTGGGCCTGGCCTGTGAGGTACCCTGAGTGCTGCAAGAGCACTTCTGGAGAGACTGTGTCCACAGCTTATGAAGGGGGTTTTGAGACTCGTGTGTTCCCACAGCTTGTGACTAGCCTGTGAGGCACCTGTGAGTGTCAAACACTCCTAACCCCTTTCCTCCCTAGCCTGTGGCACACAGTTGAGCATTTTCGAGGCACTCCTGGCTTCCCTTACACTGTTCTGACACAAGACTCATTATCAGGAGATGTAGTACAACAGAACTGAGACAAGGTGATTCCAAGAGGAACTTTAAGCTTCCATTTTTATTTGGTAAGGTGTATCTCAACAAACAGTCTCAATGTAATGTCCTTACACAAAAGCACAAATCCACACAAGGCACATTCTATGGACAAGGTCAGTCTATGACCTGAACCTTTGATGGTTTGTTTCTTCTGTCTTCGGTGTCTTCGGACACTGGTTTTCCTTCTGTGTCGAGAGGCTTGCTGGTTGCTGGATCACAAGAGCAGAACACACACACACACACTGGGTCAGAACCCCCTTCTTATAGCCAGATATCCAGTCCGCCTCTCATGCTGAAATCGATCCTTCCCATTGGTGGACTTTGTGATTTTGAAAAATGCAGCAGATTTCGCGGGTTTTTTCCACTGACCATTCAGATGTTAACCTACTCAAGGGTTGAGTAGGTGTTGATTTGGTTGGCAGGGTGTGGGCCTCCTGTAGCCATTGTGTAGGCCCTTGGTTTGTTTTGGGTTCCCTAGTTTTCTGAAGGTCTGCATAATTTCCCGATAATGGTGTAAACATGGGGAAGACAATAGCCCAATAATGGTGATGAGTCAGTCCCACAGTTTTCGAGCAAGTGCTCTCCCATTGGCTTGAAGCCCCTTGCTTTGGGTTAACTCTGTCCTACCATTGGCCCTCCCGGTGTTCTCCCCCATCCAATCACTGCTCTGCCAAGGCCATATCGTCTCGGTCGCAACCCACGCCTGCATCTTGGTTCTCTGTTCCTTCCAGGACACTGGCCTTCTGTTTTATTGCAGCACAGGCAGATCCCACAGCTCCTTTTCTTCTGGGTAAAATGAGGGTTTTTTGTCCTCCCCTACAAGAGGTTAAGGTTTCTGCATCCACCACTCTTCCAGGCAGCGAGTTCCAGATCCCCATAACCCTCTGCGTAAAGATGCCCCTGTCAAATCCCCTCTAAACCTTCCAAAAACCACCTTAAACCTATCCCCCCTCGTAATAGACCCCTCCACCAATGGAAATAGAATCTTACTATCCGCTATGTCTGCGCCCTTCAATATTTTGTACACCTCGATGAGGTCTTCTCTCACCCTCCTCTGTTCCAATGAGAACAAACCCAGCCTATCCAATCTGTCCTCATAACTAAGATTCTCCATCTCACGCAGCATCCGAGTAAATCTCCTCTGCAACCTCTCTACTGCAATCAAGTCCTTCCTATAATACTGCGACCAGAACTGCATGTAGTATTCCAGCTGTGGCCTAACCAAAGTATTATACAATTTACGCATAACCTCCCTGCTCTTATATTCTATGCCTCGGTCAATAAGGGCAAGCATTCCGTATACCTTCTTAACCACCTTATCCACCTGGCCTGCTACTTTCAGGAATCTGTGGACAAGCACTCCAAGGTCCCTTTGTTCATCGACACTATTAAGTGGCTTATCGCTTAACATGTATACCCTTTCCTTATTAGCCATACCAAAGTGCATCACCTCACACTTCTCTGAATTAAATTCCATTTGACACTGTTCTGCCCACCTGACCAGTAGATTGATATCTTCCTGCAGCCCATGACTTTCCCCTTGGTAAATGAGCCAAAGGAGGACAGCGGAAACGTTATAAGGACACCCTCAAAGCCTCCCTGGTAAAGTGCGACATCACCACTGACACCTGGGAGACCCTGGCAGCAGACCGCCCGAGGTGGAGAAGGCACTTTGAGTCTCGACGCAAGGAGCACGAAGAGGCCAGGCGCGGGCAGCGGAAGGAGCGCGTGGCAAATCAGCCCTACCGACCCCTTCCCCCGATGATTGTCTGTCCCACCTGTAACAGAGTCTGTGGCTCTCGTATCAGACTGTTCAGTCACCAAAGAACTCACTTTGGGAGTGGAAACAAGTCCTCCTCGATTCCGAGGGACTGCCTATGATGATGATGATGATGATCTATGGATGTTTTTTATATGGACTTCCAAAAGGCACTTGATAAAGTCTCTCATAAACCAGTAACTATAATTCAGTCAGATTCAAGTTGGTTATGGATAAGGACAAGGATAGGCTTGAAATAAAAGTTCTGAACTGGGGAAAGCTAATTTTGCTAAGTTAAGGAGTGATTTGGCCATAGTAGACTGGAAACAGCTACTTGTGGGTAAATCAGTGTCGGAACATGGGAGGCATTCAAGGAGGAGATCCGGAAGGCTCAGGCCAAACATGTGCCCCCTGGATGTCTAGGGACTTACGGGGGAGGATAAAGAAAAAAGGGACGCTTATGTCATATACCAATGGCTAAACACTATAGAATCTTCAGAGGAATATAGAAAGTTAAGAGGCAAAATTAAAAAGGATATTAGGAATGCTAAGAGAGAGCACAAGAAATTCTTGGCTAGTAAAATTAAGGAAAACCTTAAGATGTTCTCTAAATATATTGGGCTAGAACTTCCACTTTTTTGCGTGCTTAATGCTCACTTAACACCCATTTTACCGCTGAAATGACATACCCTGACATTCCGGGTACAGCAAGCAGACCGTACCGCATCCAGCGAATCCCAAAACCGCGATCTACCACTAACTGTCGAAAGGATTGGTAAGCATAGTCCCTGCCGGCCCTGGAGTCTAACCTAGCTAGAATTAGGAATTGGGAGGTGGGAGGTGTAATTCTACCGTAAATCCCTTTGAATGTAATGTGTTGTTCTCTATTGGAGTCATTATAAGCTCTTGTAACCCCCTCTGAGTGTGTAAGGTATTGTTCTTTAATAAGTTTGAATAAGTTTTGACATTGTACTTTCTTATTAGAGTAATTATAAGTTTATAATTTCTTGACTGTAATAAAATCAAAGTTCTTTTGCATCAAACCAATGTCCTTTGCACTTTGTAACATCCCCCAAATAAATCCGGAGTCCAGAACCCTAGGGAGTGGGAGTGATTCGAACTGCTCAAATTGGTCAGAAGGGAACCTGACCCCCTCATTGAGACCACCCCCTTACAATAGGCACCATTGATATCTGAGCTGCACACACACAACAGTGTGTCAGTTTTGTCACTCACATCAGCGCTCTTTCAGCAACATCTTTCAGATATCAGCTCCTCACATAAGAGTGGGTTATAACAAATGCCAGCCACACTGTTGGTGTTCATTCCAGTTAGTTCCACTTTTTCTGGGCGGTTTTTTCAGCGAGCGATATTCTGGGTGATATGTGTGCGAGGTGGTGAAATTGACGATGGGCGATCTCCATGGCCGCTAGTTTGGGTAAATATGCTCTTTACGACACAAAACAGTGGGCGTCGTTAATATTGAATCTTGGCGTTAATTCCGCGCGGAAATTAGCGCTGGGCGAAATTATGGGCGTTGATTTCGCACATTCTGCTGATTACGCCCAAAAAAGTGGGTGGTAATATTTTTTCCCAGTGTTAAGCACATGGGGAAAATAATGCTCGGCGATAATTCTCCTAAAAAAGCCCATCAATTTTGTGCCAAAATGGGCGATATATGGGCGTTATATGTAATTTCAGCAGTAAAATGGGCATTAAGTGGGCGTTAAGCATGCAAAAAAAGTAGAGGTTCTAGCCCTAGATGCTTTGAGAATGGGCGAGAAGATGGCGATCTAAAAACCCTTTTTTATCGCCCACACCGGAAATATCGCGCTAAACATAAAAGTGGAGGTCCTAGCCCATTAAGAGTAAGAGGGTAACTAAAGAAAGGGTAGGGCATATTAGAGACCACGAGGGTAATCTTTGTGTGGAGGCAGAAGATGTTGGTAAGGTTCTTAACAAATACTTTGTATCTGTCTTCACAAAGGAAAGGGGCATGCAGATACTGCTATCAAGGAAGAGTGTGATATTTCTGATGAGAGGGGAAGTATTAAGGGGTTTAGCAGCTTTGAAAGTAGATAAGTCCCCAGGCCCAGATGAAATGCATCCCAGGTTGTTGGGCGAAGTAAAAGAGGAAATATCAGAGGCCTTGACCATCATTTTCCAATCTTCTTTGGATCTGGGCATGGTGCCGGAGGATTGGAGGACTGCTAATGTTGTACCCTTGTATAAGAAGGGAAAAAGGAACAGGCCGAATAATTAGAGGCCTGTCAGCCTAACCTCAGTGGTGGGAATATTATTTGAAAAAATCCTGAAAGACACGATGAATCTACATTTGGAAAGGCAAGACTCAGGGCCTTCAGGCTTGCTTTTTTAACACTCTTTGTCCTTTTAGGATTATGTTGTAACGTGGCCCTTTGTGATTTTTGCCCTTGATTTCTCTGCTCTCCACTCTTGTTTTTCTCCTTCCTACCTTTTGCTTCTGGCCCCTTTTTGCTTCCCATCCCCCTGCCATTTTAATTTAAACCCTCCCCAACAACACTAGCTATGGAATTCTCTACCACAGAAAGTTGTTGAGGCCAGTTCGTTAGATATATTCAAAAGGGAGTTAGATGTGGCCCTTACGGCTAAAGGGATCAAGGGGTATGGAGAGACAGCAGGAATGGGGTACCAGAATTGCAAAAATGATCAGCCAAGATCATATTGAATGGTGGTGCAGGCTCAAAGGGTCGAATGGCCTACTCCTGCACCTATTTTCTATGTTTCTATGTTTCTATGTTTGACAAGGGCTTGAGTTTGCTTTTCAGTTGGACAGCCTCACGCGGAAGGAAAATTGGACTTTTGACGCGAAAGGAAGCAGTCTTGCAAGTATAAGACAGGCAGTCTTGGCTGCCATCTCTCTCCCCCCCCTCTTCGATGCCTGCTTGCAACGCACAAAGACTAAGCACTCCATCTGGGACAGAAAAAATAAACACCAGAGAGCCTTGCTAATTTGACTGGGAGGCTGATCTTGAGACTGGACTTGAATACCACAGATTGGTATGGACCCAGAAGATACGCCTCATCGGGAGAAACAGCAAGTAAGCCAGAGGGGTAATTGATGAGCATTTATTCCAGCCCACGCATCTTTAAGATCACTGCATAGTGTGAAAGGGTGTTGTGTGTCTCAACCAAGCCTTAGGGGTTTTAGTAGGGAGGTTTTTACAAGGATCATAAGCGTATGCACATTTTGTTGGACAGATTTCAGTGGTGCAATTTTGAATCCGAGCATGAGTGTTTTAGATGTGGGTACTTCGCGATAGGGGCCTGTTTAGATAGGCCAGACTGTGCGTTGTACTGTGTTTGTTTGTATTACACTACCAGGGTGTGTTTTTACTGGGTGCAGGTGTGTTTTAACTTGAATAAAAGCATGTGACGGTGAAGACCGAAAAAATCTGTCTATGACTATATATACTGTTCACGACTATAATTCCGGTGTCTAGAACTATTGTAAGAGCGGTGATTCGAAACCACCAGGGGCAAAACCACTTACACACCTTCTCAAGTGCAATTACGTTCTTCCTATAATATGGCGACCTGAACAGCTAGCAGTACTCCAGCTGTGGCCTAACCAGAGTATTAAACATTTTAAGCATAACCTCCCTGCTCTTGCATCGGCCAATAAAGGCAAGCATTCTGCATGCCTTCTTAAGCACCTGATCCACCTGGCCTGCTACTTTCAGGGATCTATGGACTCTAAGGTCTCATTGTTCAACTACACTTTTAAGTGGTCTACCATTTCATGTGTATACCTTTTCCTTGTTAGCATCTCCGAACTTATTAACTTCTCCGAATTAAATTCCTTTTCCCACTGCTCTGCCCACCTGACCAGTAGATTGATATCCTCCTGCAGTCCATGACTTTCCTCTTCATTATCAACCACACAATGTTAGTGTCATCTGCAAACTTTTTAATCATACTCCCTATATTCAAATCTAGATCATTGATATATACCACAAAAAGCAAGGGACCCAGTACTGAGCCCTGCGGAACCCCACTGGAAACATCCTTCCAGTCAGAAAAACATCCATCAACCATTACCCTTTGCTTCCTAACTCTAAGCCAATTTTGGATCCAACTTGCCACTTTGCCCTGGATCCCATGGGCTTTAACCTTTGTGATCAGTCTACCATGTGGGACCTTATCAAAAGCTTTGCTAAAGTCCACATACACTACATCGTACGCACTGCTCTCATCGACCCTCCTGGTTACCTCCTCAAAAAATTTAATCAGGTTAATCAAGCACGATCTTCCCTTAACAAATCCGAACTGACTGTCCCTAATTGATCCTTGCCTTTCCAAATGTAGATTTATCCTGTCTTTCAGGATTTTTTCCAATAATTTTCCCACCACTGAGGTGGCCCATACTTTCATGGCCCTAAGCTCTGGAATTCCCTTCCTATATCTTTCTGCCTCTCTACCAATCTTTCCTTTTTTAAGACCTTGGTTCGACCACACTTGGAGTATTGTGTGCAATTCTAGTCGCCATATTATAAAAAGGATATAGAGTCACTGGGGACGGTGCAGAGAAGATTTACAAGGATGATACCAGAAATGCAAGGGTTCCCCTATTAAGAAAGGATGAACAGGCTGGGTCTCTTCTCTCTTGAAAAGAGAAGGCTGAAGGGTGACTTAATAGAGGCCTTCAAAATCATGAAAGGTTTTGATCGAGTAGCTACAGAGAGAGTGTTTCCACTTGTAGGGAAGAGCAAAACTAGAGGCCATCAATATAAGATAGTCACCAAGAAATCAAATAGGGAATTCAGAAGAAACTTTTTTACCCAGAGAGGGGTGAGAATGTGGAACTCGCTCCCGCAGGGAGTGGTTGAAGCAAATAGTATAGATGCATTTAAGTGGTGGCTAGATAAGCATATGAGGGAGAAGGGAATAAAGGGTTAGATGAGGAAAGACGGGAGGAAACTCAAGTGAGCATATACACTGGCGTTAACTGGTTGCACCGAATGGCCTGTTTCTGTGCCATATATCTGTAAAATGCTCCTTAAAACCTATCTCTTTTTCCGAGCTTTTGGTCATCTGCCCTAATGGTCTAGAAATCCCAGCCTCCCTGAGTGTGTACGGACCCGAGGAGGCCCCACAAAAGCCGGTTTACAGTGCGCATGCACTGAAAATTGGCTTTTCCGATCTATCATTGACAGATCGTATGTATCTCCACAGCCAGGACATTCACAAGGGCAAGATTGCGGTATTTACCCATATCTTGCCCAGCGGATGTCCTGAAAACTCTTGCGCCTGATAAAAGCAGGCGCATAGCCTACTTTTACAGGCGTAAGAGTTTTAAAACATACATAAACATAGTAAAATAAAATTTTAAAAACACATTTTAACATTAAAAATCCTGCCCACTAAAGTAAGTTTATTGTAAACCATAATTTAAAAAACTTAAGAAATCGGAAAAATATTTATATTTTTTTATAAGACATTAATAACTTTAATTTAAATTCATCTTAAATATGTGCTGTATTTTTTCTATTTATTTATTTTTGTTTGGGTGTTTGGGGTGGGTGTTTCTCAATCATAATAATGAGACCTCCTACTTACGGAGTTCCCATTATTATCAATGAGAAAATACTGTACCTGGATTGGCTGCCCAGAGCCATGTGACTCTATCTCCAGCTTACGGATGTCCCGATGCGCAGTGAGTGGAGGCCTCAGGACCGGGATTGCTGGTGGGGGCAGTAGGAACAGGTAGGTGCGCATCGTTTTTAACATTTTCTGTCGATCACCCTCGGCAAGCCCTCGACCGGGATTTCTAGATCAATATCTCTTTGTGTGGCTGAGTGTCAAATTTTTGCTAATGCTTCTGTGAAGTGCCTTGGGATGCTTTACTATGTAAAAGGTGCTATATAATTGCAAGTTATTGTTAATGATATATATCAAGTTTCATGTCACCAAGTGTACATTCAGTCTGCCTTCAGAGAGATTGAAGCAATACAATGTGCGCAAGTCACAAATGCCGAGTCAAGTTCACAGGGGAATGTTATTATCACAGCTCCTCCCAAAGTAAACTATTGTACAAGTGGATATAAGGCAGTGTGAGTCACTCATCACACGATGAACATCACAGCATAGCTCATAGCATAGCTGCCTCTACGGTTGCCGTCAGTTTGATGGGGACTTTGAAATTCACACCCATGCGGAACAAGGCATCTCATTAGTCCATGCAAATCAGGGACCTATAAGTAATTTTGTAGTACCAATGGGTGGAGCCTCTGCCACACATGTTCTGTTCATTGGTACTTTGTGTGATTGAATAGTCTAAAACAGCAGTCTGTACAGAGACTGCTGGAGGCCGCTCTAAAAACCTTACAGATAAATTTTTAAATTATTTTTGTGGGGCCAGTGGGAGCATTAATGCACCCTGTTTCCCCTTACTTGCTTGGCTCCAGGAAGAAGCTGCCAGATTTCCTGTTCTTTCCTATCAGCAAGCTAGCTTTCAGTACTCATTTAGTCCTGGCAGCTCGCCCCTTGTATTTAAATGAGGCATGACAATCGAAAAGATTCAGACTTCCAACCACTTCTATCAGGCATGCAGTGGGCTTGCTCTATCCATCTCCTGTCCAATGAAAGCGGTCACACAAAATCTAAATGCTCAGGCGTATGCAAACATAATCACTTCAGCCTGGATTGGCCTGTGACATCAATTGCACTTTCTGGGATCTGGAATGTATTACTGGCATCAGCAAATCCTTTTTGATAGCCAGTGGGGGACCTATACGGAAGGAAACTGAATTAAAAGTTTGTGCTGGAGCAGTAATTGAGTCAATTCAGCCCTAAATCTAATAACACAGTTGGAATCAATTTGTTTTTGTATATAACCATATTGTAACCAAAGTATTATTGGTTGAGCATGAAATCTTATTGATTTTTACTGCCAAAAAAATCATATTATGAGCTACCTAGATTTTGAAGACAATTCTAATGTTATTGGTTGAATGTCTTCTGTTATTGCTTCTCATTGCAAATAGATCATGAAAGAAGATTTGATTTCAGTTTTTAAAATTCAATCAGGGCTCAAGGCTTTTTGATATATTTCAAGCATAAGGAAATAATTCACACATCCCTAAAGCTTAAAAGGAAATGAACCGCTATCTCATTTATTTTATATTAAAGGTAGTGAGCAGAATCTCAGCAATATTTTTCTTCAACTAAGCATAAAAGGTAAGAAAAAACGCAAATGCTAGTTTGGCTACTTAAATGTAGTTTTTAATACCTAATTTAAAGGTGTTCTATCATATCGCAAGGCAGTTCCATGTGGGCAAATCCAGGCTATCCAATTGGTCAAAGAGTTTGCTGTCATTTTCAAAATGGTGCTTTTGAAAAAATGTGCAAAAATGTACAGCAGATTAAATAACTGTCGTTCTGTTGGTCAACCCCTCTTCTGTCTGTGTCATTGCTGTTAGTATAACTTTGCTTTACACAATGTCTGCCGTGTGCACTTGCATAGCCATGACTCCACTTCAAAATGTAATTAATTGTGGGTGAAATGCTTTGTGACATTTCGAGAGATGGGTTGAGAGTTTATATAAATGAAAGTTCTTTTGTTATATATATGGCCAGTCACTTTTGGTCTGGTTCATTTAAGTTTCCAGTTTTGCAAAATGAGTTGCAAAGCTCCATTTCTTAGCTTATAGAATTTTAGGGGAAAATGTTGTGTTTGCCAGGAAATGGCCGCAATGCTAACCAATTGAAATTGGTCTGGGGTGCATGGAGATATGTGCCGCAGCACTCACCTTCCATCCTGGTGGCATTGCTGGAGGGATCCGGGATGAAGTTCCTGTTCTGGTGCAGTGTTCCAGCTTCCCACAGCCTCTGTGAGCAAAGCTGTGGAGCTCGCAGGGAATTGTGGGCAATTAAGAGGTCTGAGAATTAAAGGGACCATGCACACTGAAGCAATACAAAATAAAAGCAGTGAATCAATAGATTTTTCAGCCCTTTCTGCCTTTAAGAAATATTCAATCTTTAAAAGAAGTTCCAAATGTGAATATTCAGCTGTTAAGGCTGAATTAACATCCTAACCTCAACAAATGGGAAAACAGCCTCAGTACTAACCCAAAAAGCCAGGGAAGGGGCACCCAGGGTCTCACACACAGCACTCCAGCTTTGTGCAGTGGGTCAACACTGCAAGAGTGGCCCTCTACCCATAGGGACCAGGAGGACCTCCAGAAATAATGAGGTGGGCGTACATCACTAAGGTCATCACTGCCAGCAGTGTTACCCCACCACCTGGCTCCAGTGCCCAAATAAGTTTTATGACCTCAGGCCACTGGTCAAGGTCAGTGAATGCATCTTCAAAAGCTGTCTCCTACCAACTGCACCACTAGCCTCACACACTGCTCACTGTACAACCCCCAATCACGCATATACCAACATTCTGTACCAATGACAAGACACATCTCCCATTCCTAGCCTCACCTCACCCCCTTAGATGATACGTTACAGGCCATTCTTGGCAGGGGCATGGTTGATGCCTTGGCCAGTGGTGGCGTTGAAAGGATACACGATGCGGGTATCCTCATACATTATCCTCCTTCTGGCTTACACTTCTTGCTTTCCCACCCTCCCATCGGCCCAACTCCACCCTTGTGCCTTCCTCATTTCACACAACCAAGAAATGCAACCTGTCCAACCAGTGGGTCAACAAGAGGCAGCCGGCCCAACCAGTGCGACTGCAGGCAGATGATTCCATCCCAGATATCCTGGCAACAAAGGGGCTGGCTAGGATGCATCCTTCTGTCTGATTCCTTCTCTTCTGCATCTTCCTCTTCCCTCTGCAAGCAGATGATGTAAATGTAAAATGACTCAGTTGGTCAGGCAGCATGTTGACCTGAGATATGAACTATGTATTTCTCTCCATGGATGTTGCTGAGTATTTGCAGCATGTTCTGTCTACTTAAAGGCCTTCCTTTACCATCTGAGCCGTTGCAAGCATCCAGCAGCACCCCTCCCCACTTAAAAAAACCTTTTCACATCGATTGCATTGCAGCAAGCTACCATTTCAATAAAAGCAAACAAAACCCAGTCCAAACCCTTACATTCAAACATACCTGAATGATGTGTATGTCCTTTTAACAGCTACAGACATTGCCACTGTCAGCCTACTTGCATGCCATGTTAACCTGGCATGCTTAGGACCCAGTGCTGAATTCAGCGCTCGGGTCGAAGTTCGCGCTGGTGACGTTAAGTTGGCGTTGCATGCCGATTGACGTCATCATGCCGCCATTATTTTCCAAGGCACTACCAGTTACCGGCAGCGCAAATGAGGAGAGGAATATGATAGCCGTCACAGAACCCCGCACCAGCTGGCAAAAGAGCGGCGGCCACCATTTTATCGCCATTTCATGGCGCTACAGAGTGTCGGTGAATTTCTAGCCCTTAAAGTTTAATACATATGAATAATTCAGAACTATTTGAAATATTTTGTTGTGCCATTGATTCTCTTACCTGTACAGTAATTTAAAGTTGTGTTAAGATTAATTTTATAACATTAACATATGGTTCCTTGATTAAGAGGATCAGCAAAATCAAAACCAATGCAGTTTGTGCGGTTGATGCAGGCAGCTTGATTTTTGGTAAATGGAAATACTTTAATTCTAAACTGCAGAGCAGTATTTTCAAAACATAATAGTTCCCAGAAACAGATTGCAAAATGAGTTAACTTTAACTGGACCAACATGGGACTTCCAAATCCATTAGCTTTTGGGAGTACAAGAATCCACTGAAAGCAGTCAGTTCCTCTGGTTAAAATCGTTCATAGATTCGTCCACTGAGTAGGTACATTTGAAAAAGAAATTAATTCAGTGGTTATTGCAGATTGATAACAAAAGTATTGATTCACAATGCCAGGCCTGATATATCTCACCTGGTTCGGAGACTCACCAAAGTTACCATAAGCAAAATAACAGAAGTGATGAAAATAAAATAAAACATTTATATAGTGTCTTTCACGACCTCAGGACAAAGTGCTTTTACAGCCAGTGAAATACTTTTTGAAGTGTAGCCACTGTTGTAATGTAGGAAACATGGCTGCCAATTTGAGAAGAGCAAGCTCCCACAAACAGCACTCAGATAATGACCAGATAATCTATTTTTAGTGATGTTGATTGAGGAATAAATTGAGGGGTTAATATGCCTGCTCTTCCTTGAAATAGTGCCGTGGGATTATATACAACCAACTGAAAGAGCAGATGAGGCCTTGGTTTGACATCTCATCTGAAAGACAGCCCCTCTGTCAATGCAGCACTCCATAAGTACAGCCCTGGAGTGTCAGCCTAGATTTTTGTGCTCAAGTCTCTGGAGTGGGACTTGAACCCACAACCTTCTGAAACAGAGGCGAGAGTGCTACCAACTGAGTCACGGCTGACACTAATGGCACTAAAGAGTGAAAAATCCCCAGGACTAGATGGTTTCCATCCCAGGGTTTTAAAAGAAGTAGGTGAGAACATTGCAGATGCCCCAACTATAATATTCCAAAGTTCTTTCGATTTGCGAACTGTTCCTTCAGATTGGAAAATTACACCTGTCGCTTCGCAATTTAAGAAAGGTGAACATAAGAACATAAGAACATAAGAAATAGGAGCAGGATTAGGCCATTTGGCCCCTTAAGCCTGCTCTGTCATTTAATAAGATCATGGCTGATCTGATCATGGGCTCAGCTCCACTTTCCTGTCCGCTCCCCATAACCCTTCACTCCCTTATCATTCAAAAATCTGTCTATCTCCACCTTAAATATATTCAATGACCCTGCCTCCACAGCTCACTGGGGCAGAGAAATACACAGATTTATGACCCTCTGAGAGAAGAAATTCCTCCTCATCTCAGTTCTTAAACTATGCCCCTAGTTCTAGATTCCCTCAGGAGGGGAAACATCCTCTCATCGTCTACCTTGTCGAGCCCCCTCAGTATCATATACTTTTCAATAAGATCACCTCTCATTCTTCCAAACTCTAATGAGCAGAGGCCCAACTTGCTCAACCTTTCTTCATAAGTCAACCCCCTCATCTCAGGAATCAACCTAGTGAACCCTCTTTGAACTGCCTCCAATGCAAATATATACTTCCTTAAAGAAGGACCAAAACTGTACGCAGTACTCTAGGTGTGGTCTCATCAATACCCTGTACAGTTGTAGCAGAACTTCTCTACTTTTATATTCTATACCCCTTTTAATAAAGGCCAACATTCGAGTTGCCTTCCTGACTACTTGCTGTACCTGCATACTAACTTTTTGTGTTGCATGCACAACAAAACCAGATCCCTCCGTACTGCAGCATTGTGTAATCTCTCTCCATTTAAATAATAATTTGCTTTTTAATTTTTTCTGCCAAAGTGGATAACCTCACATTTTCCCACATTATACTCCATCTGCCAAATGTTTTCCCACTCACTTAGCCTGTCTCTATCCTTTTGCACATTTTTTGTGACCTCCTCACAACTTGCTTTCCCACCCATTTTTTTATGTCATCAGCAAACTTGGCTACATTACACTCGGTCCCTTCACCCAAGTCATTAATATAGATTGTAAATAGTTGAGACCCCAGCACCAATTCCTGTGGCACCCCACTAGTTACTGTTTGCCAACCTGAAAATGACCCATTTATCCCGACTCTCTGTTTTCTGTTGGTTAGCCAATCCTCCATCGATGCTAATATATTATCCCAACCCCGTGAACTTTTATCTTGTGCAGTAATCTTTTATGTGGCACCTTATCGAATGCTTTCTGGAAATCCAAGTACACCACATCCACTGGTTTCCCCTTATGCACCCTGCTCATTACATCCTCAAAGAACTCCAGCAGATTTGTCAAACATGATTTCCCTTTCATAAAACCATGCTGACTCTACTTGACTGCATTATGATTTCCCAAATGTCCTGATACTGCTTCCTTAATGATGGACTCCAGCATTTTCTCAACGGCAGATGTTAGGCTAACTGGTCTATAGTTTCCTGCTTTCTGTCTCCCTCCCTATTTTAAATAGGGGTGTTATATTTGCAGTTTTCCAATCTGCTGGGAGCTCTCCAGATTCCAGGGAATTTTAGTAGATTACAACCAATGCATCCATTATCTCTGCAGCCACTTCTTTTAAGACCTTCGGATGTAAGCCATCAGGTCCAGGGGACTTATCCACCTTTAGTCCCATTATTTTATTGAGTACTTTTTCTTTAGTAATAATGATTGTCTATTATTATCTATTATTGGGATTTTTTAGTGTCTTCTACCTGAAGACTGATATAAAATATTTATTCAAAGTCTCTGCCATTTCCCTGTTCCCCATTATTAATTCCCCAGTCTCATCCTCTAAGGAACCAATGTTTAATTTAGCCACCCTCTTCCTTTTTATATATCCGTCGAAGCTCTTACTATACGTTTTTATGATTCTTACTAGTTTCCTCTCATAATCCATCGTCTCTTTCTTTATTATTTTTTAGTCATCCTTTGCTGGTTTAAAAAATTTCCCAATCCTCTGGCCTCCCACTAATCTTGATAACATTGTATGCCATTGTTTTCAATTTGATATCATCCTTTACTTCCTTTGTTAACCAGGGATGGTTCATCCTTCTCTTAGAGTCTATGGACCTGAAATTGATGCACGTACCGCTCACTGCCGCCGATTGCCGCCCACTGCCACCGACATTCCTCCTCGGGTTCCGCCCAGTGCCGGTTTCGATCTGATCTGGAGCAGGCAGGAGGGGAGAGCCGCCGGGAACTGCCCGCTGACGTCAGTGGACGGCCGAGAGGGATAAGTGGACTCCCGCCTGCCAAGATGCCTGATTGGTGTGGGCGGGAGTCGGTGGGAGTCGCCTCCAGAACGGGGCTAAACCACTGCGAAGAGGCTGGTCTATCCCCGGCGGTAGGTATGAAGTGCTGAAAAAAAAGGTGAGTAAACATTTTTTAATTTTTTCATTTACAGGGACTTACCTGTATGGGGTCCACTGAAGGTGTTCCGATGTTTAATTTTTTTGTAATGCTTTTTCTTTGCAGGTCTTTGATCCTCCGTGGACCTGACTCCATCCTCGGCGGCACTTGGGCGGCAAGTGCCTTTGCCATCAAGATTGTTAGCTCCCACCCGCTGCTGCTCAGATTGGAGGTGTAAGTCCTTCATTTGCCGCCTGTCGCCCTTTGAAGTACCTTTTTGATGAAAACCCCGCCCAAAGTACCGTCAGGTACCTCGGCGGCCATCGGCGGTCCTTTAGATGGCACTTGGGTGGGTAGGGGCCTTCACTAAATTTGGGCCCTTTGTTTCTCACTGGAATATATTTTGTTGAGAGTTATGAAATATCTCCTTAAATGTCTGCCACTGTTCATCAACCGTCTTACTCTTTAATCTATTTTTCTAGTCCATTGAGCCAACCCTGCCTTCATACCTTTGTAATTGCCTTTATTTAAGATCAGGACACTGGTTTGAGACCCAACTTTCTCACTATCCAACTGAATTTTAAATTCAACCATGCTATGATCACTGTTTCCTGGAGGATCCTTTAAGAACATAAGAACATAAGAAATAGGAACAGGAGTAGGCCATAGGGCCCCTCGAGCCTGTTCCGCCATTCAATAAGATCATGGCTGCTCTGATCATGGATTCAGCTCCACTTCCCCGCCCGCTCCCGATAACCCCTTATCCCCTGATCGTTTAAGAAACTGTCTATTTCTGTCAAATTTATTCAATGTCCCAGTTTCCACAGCTCTCTGAGGCAGCGAATTCCACAGATTTACAACCCTCTGAGAGAAGAAATTTCTCCTCATCTCTGTTTTAAATGGGCGGCCTCTTATTCGAAGATCATGCCCTCTAGTTCTAGTCTCCCCCATCAGTGGAAACATACACTGCATCCATCTTGTCAAACCCCCTCATAATCTTGTACGTTTTGATAGGATCACCTCTCATTCTTCTGAATTCCAATGAGTAGAGGCCCACCCTATTCAACCTTTCCTCATAAGTCAACCCCCTCATCCCCGGAATCAACCTAATGAACCTTCTCTGCACTGCCTCCAAAGCACGTATATCCTTTTGTAAATATGGAAACCAAAACTGCTTGCAGTATTCCAGGTGTGGCCTCACCAATACCTTATACAGCTGTAGCAAGACTTCCCTGCTTTTATACTCAATCCCTTTGCAATAAAGGCCAAGATACCATTGGCCTTCCTGATCACTTGCTGTACCTGCATATTATCCTTTTGTGTTTCATGCACAAGTACCCCAGGTCCCGCTGTACTGTGGCACTTTGCAATCTTTCTCCATTTAAATAATAACTGGCTCTTTGATTTTTTCTGCCAAAGTGCATGGAGTCACACTTTCCATCATTATACTCCATCTGCCAAATTTTTGCCCACTCACTTAGCCTGTTTATGTCCTTGTGCAGATTTTTTGTGTCCTCCTCACACATTGCTTTTCCTCCCATCTTTATATCATCAGCAAACTTGGCTACATTACAATCAATCCCTTCTTCCAAGTCGTTAATATAGATTGCAAATAGTTGGGGTCCCAGCACTGATCCCTGCGGCACCGCACTAGTTACTGGTTACCAACCAGAGAATGAACCATTTATCCTGACTTTCTGTTCTCTGTTAGTTAGCCAACCTCTATCCATGCTAATATATTACTCCAACCCTGTGAACTTTTATTTTGTGTAGTAACCTTTTATGTGGCACCTTGTCAAATGCCTTCTGGAAGTCCAAATACACCACATCCACTGGTTCCCCTTTATCCACCCTGTTTGTTACATCCTCAAAGAACTCCAGCAAATTTGCCAAACATGACTTCCCCTTCATAAATCCATGCTGACTCTGCCTGATCGAATTTTGCTTTTCCAAATGTCCTGCTACTGCTTCTTTAATAATGGATTCCAACATTTTCGCAACCACAGATGTTAGGCTAACTAGTCGATAATTTCCTGTTTTTTGTCTGCTTCCTTTTCCAATCTGCTGGGACATCCCCAGAATCTAGGGAATTTTGGTAAATTACAACCAATGCATCCACAATCCCTGCCGTTACTTCTCTTAAGCCCCTTGGATGCAAGCCATCAGGTCCAGGGGATTTATCCCCATTATCTCACTGAGTACCACCTCCTTAGTGATTGTGATTGTGTTAAGTTCCTCCTCCCCTATAGCCCCTTGATTAGCCACTGTCGGACTATTGTTAGTATGCCCGACCATAAAGACTGATACAAAATATTTGCTCAGAGTATCTGCCATCTCCATGTTCCCCAATACTAATTCCCTGGTCTCGTCCTCTAAGGGACCAACCTTTACTTTAACCACTCTTTTCCTTTTTATATGTACAAGACCTGTATAAGTCGGACAGGTTACACCTCAACAGAGACGGGACCAATGTTCTCGCGGGTAGTTTTGATAGTACGGTTGGGGGGGCTTTAAACTAGCTTGGCAGGGGGATGGGAAACCAGGAGAGGGCTCTGAGCGAGTTAGAGTGGGTGAGAGCTCAGATGAACAGAACCCCAAGAAAGAATGCAAAAAGCGGGAGGCAACAGAGCAGAGTAGCACTGGGGTAAGTGTAAACCACAAGGTGATAGGAAGGGACAATATTTATGAATATAAAGGGGCTGCAGGAGGGGTCAAAACTAAAAATCATGGTTTAAAAACTAGTATTAAAACACTCGACTTAAACGCATGCAGCATTCGAAATAAATTAAATGAGTTGACGGCACAAATCATTACAAATGGGTATGATTTGGTGGCCATTACAGAAACGTGGTTGCAGGGTGGCCAAGACTGGGAATTAAACATACAGGGGTATCTGACAATTTGGAAAGATAGGCAAGAAGGGAAAGGAGGTGGAGTAGCTCTGTTAATAAAAGATGATATCAGGGCAGTTGTGAGAGATGATATTGGCTCTAATGAACAAACTGTTGAATCATTGTGGGTGGAGATTAGAGATAGTAAGGGGAAAAAGTCACTGGTGGGCGTAGTTTATAGGCCCCCAAATAATAACTTCAGGGTGGGGCAGACAATAATCAAGGGAATAATGGAGGCATGTGAAAAAGGAACAGCAATAATCATGGAGGATTTTAATTTACATATCAATTGGTCAAACCAAATCGCACGGGGTAACCTTGAGGAGGAATTCATAGAATGCATATAGGATTGTTTCTTAGAACAGTATGTTACAGAACATACAAGGGAGCAAGCTATCTTAGATCTGGTCCTGGGTAATGAGACAGGAATAATAAACGATCTCCCAGTAAAAGATCCTCTCAGAATGAGTGATCACAGTATGGTTGAATATGTAATACAGATTGAGGGTGAGGAAGTAGTGTCTCAAACGAGCGTACTATGCTTAAACAAAGGGGCCTACAGTGGGCTGAGGGCAGAGTTGGCTAAAGTAGACTGGGAACACAGCCTAAACGGTGGCACAATTGAGGAACAGTGGAGGACTTTTAAGGAGCTCTTTCATAGTGCTCAACAAAAATAGATTCCAGTGAAAAAGAAGGGTGGTAAGAGAAGGGATAACCAGCCGTGGATAACCAAGGAAATAAAGGAGAGTATCAAATTAAAACCCAATGCTTATAAGGTGACCATGGTTAGTGGGAAACTAGAAGATTGAGAAAATTTTAAACGACAGCAAGGAATGACTAAGAAAGCAATAAAGAAAGGAAAGATAGATTACGAAAGTAAACTTGCGCAAAACATAAAAACAGATAGTAAAAGCTTTTACAGATATATAAACCGGAAAAGAGTGACTAAAGTAAATGTTGGTCCTTTAGAAGATGAGAAGGGGGATTTAATAATGGGAAATGTGGAAATGGCTGAGACCTTAAACAATTATTTTGCTTCGGTCTTCACACTGGAAGGCACAAAAACCATGCCAAAAATTGCTGGTCACGGGAATGTGGGAAGGGAGGACCATGAGACAATCACTATCACTAGGGAGGTAGTGCTGGACAGGCTAATGGGACTCAAGGTAGACAAGTCCCCTGGTCCTGAGGAAATGCATCCCAGGGTAATAAAAGAGATGGCGGAAGTTATAGCAGATGCATTCGTCATAATCTACCAAAATTCTCTGGACTCTGGGGAGGTACCATCAGATTGGAAAGCAGCAAATGTAACGCCTCTGTTTAAAAAAGGAGGCAGACAAAAGGCAGGTAAATATAGGCTGGTTAGTTTAACATCTGTAGTGGGGAAAATGCTTGAAGCTATCATTAAGGAAAAATAGCGGGACATCGAGATAGAAATAGTGCAATCAAGCAGACGCAACATGGATTCATGAAGGGGAAATCATGTGTAAGTAATTTACTGGAATTCTTTGAAGATATAACGAGCATGGTGGATAGAGGTGTACCGATGGATGTGGTGTATTTAGATTTCCAAAAGGCATTCGATAAGGTGCCACACAAAAGATTACTACAGAAGATAAAGGTACGTGGAGTCAGAGGAAATGTATTAGCATGAATCGAGAATTGGCTGGCTAACAGAAAGCAGAGAGTCGGGATAAATGGGTCCTTTTCGGATTGGAAATCGGTGGTTAGTGGTGTGCCACAGGGATCGGTGCTGGGACCACAACTGTTTACAATATACATAGATGACCTGGAAGAGGGGACAGAGTGTAGTGTAACAAAATTTGCAGATGACACAAAGATTAGTGGGAAAGCGGGTTGTGTAGAGGACACAGAGAGGCTGCAAAGAGATTTAGATAGGTTGAGCGAATGGGCTAAGGTTTGGCAGATGGAATACAATGTCAGAAAATGTGAGGTCATCCACCTTGGGAAAAAAAACAGTAAAAGGGAATATTATTTGAATGGGGAGAAATTACAACATGCTGCAGTACAGAGGGACCTGGGGGTCCTTGTGTATGAAACTCTTTTTGGAGTTCACCTGCAAAAACATAAAACATTAAACCGTGCCACCTGACCTGGGTGACACACCAGACATTTACAAGGCCCTTTTTTCCTTTTTTTTTTGTGTTTTTCATTTTTTTTTTTTTTTTGGGGCACTAAAATCACAATTTTCCCCAGTGCCCCCTATAAAAGGGAAGGGGGACACTAAAAGCACCGGCAATTAAAACAAATTAAACTTAAAAACGTAAAATCAAATTAAAATTTGGTTGCCGGGCGTGATGATGCACTCCAGTCCCTCCGGTGCCCACCTCTCGCGGAAGGCCGCGAGCGTACCGGTGGACACCGCGTGCTCCATCTCCAGGGACACCCTGGACCGGATGTAAGAGCGGAAGAGAGGCAGGCAGTCAGGTTGAACGACCCCCTCGACCGCCCGCTGCCTGGACCGGCTGATGGCACCCTTGGCCGTGCCCAGGAGCAGTCCTACGAGGAGGCCTTCGGACCTACCCGCTCCCCTCCGCACAGGGTGCCCAAAGATCAGGAGAGTGGGACTGAAGTGCAGCCAGAATTTCAGGAGCAGCCCCTTCAAATAATAAAACAGGGGCTGCAACCTTGTGCATTCCATAAAAACATGGAACACGGACTCTTCCAGACTGCAGAAATTGCAGGCGGCCTGGGAGTCCGTGAACCGGCTTAAAAATTTGTTGCACGGCACTGCTCCGTGCACCACCCTCCAGGCCAAGTCCCCGACGAATAGTGGGAGGACCCCTGTGTGGAGTGCCCTCCATCGGGGACCCCCGCCTCCTCCGGACGGCAAGATGGTACGCCACGGCGTGTGCGGACGGCCGGCGAGGATGGCAAAGTTGAGGGTGTGCAGGAGCAGCCCGTACAGGAAACCCCTCCGCGCGGAACTGAAAGGCACGGAGGGGATTTCCCCGAGGCGGCTCAAGTTGTGAGGCGCCGGCCCCCGAGGGAGGTTCCGGGGTTTGGCGCCGATGAGGAATTCCGTCCGGACGGAGGTCAGTTCGGACGGGATCTCCCCACGTGCTTGAGCCTCCTCGATGCACCTAACGGAGTCAGGGCCCAGAGCTGTTTTTAGCGACTCGATGGCATCGGCCGCGTGGCGGACGTTGGCAGAATTTAGGCGCCGCGCCAGCGTGTCTGGCGCCATCCAGCCCGATCCTCCGCCATCGAGCAGGTCCCTGACCCTGGTCACCTCACCAGCCACAGCCCTCTCTTCCGACCGCCACATAAAACCTCGGTCGTGGAGGTACGGATTCCCGAGCAGCGGCTCCTGCAGGACGGCCGCCACTCCAGCCGGCGGAGAGCTGCGCTTGGTGGAGACTTTGTTCCAGACCCTGATGAGTTCCCTGTAAAAGACAGGCAGCTCTCGGAGGGCGGTCCTGGCATCCCCCAAGTTCACAAACAGGAGCTGCGTGTCATAATTGAGGTCGCGCTGCTGGCGGAAGAAATACCTCGCCAGAGCGCACCACCTAGGAGGGGGCTCGACGTAAAGGTATCTCTGCAGGGTCTGAAGACGGAAAGTCGCGAGCTGGGCGCTGACGCACACCAACGACTGACCGCCCTCCTCAAGCGGGAGACTCAAGACCGCAGCAGAGACCCAGTGCTTCCTGTTGTTCCAGAAGAAGTCCACCAGCTTCTTCTGTATCTTGGCGACAAACGCAGGGGGAGGGGTCAAAGTGACCAGCCGGTACCACAACATTGCGGCCACCAGCTGGTTTATGACTAGCGCTCGACCCCTGTAGGACAGCACTCAGAGCAGTCCTGTCCAGCGCCCTAGGCGAGCGGCGACCTTGGCCTCCAGCTCCTGCCAGTTCGCCGGCCAGGCTCCCTCGTCGGGGCTAAGGTAGACTCCCAGATAGAGGAGATGGGTCGTGCTCCAGGCAAAAGGCCTGAGCTCCTCCGGCAGGGAGTCCACCCGCCACTGACCCACCAGGAGTCCGGAACATTTCTCCCAGTTGATCCTGGCGGAGGACGCGGCCGAGTAAATCTCCTGGCACTCACGCATCCTCCGCAGGTCAGCGGGATCCTCTACCGCGAGGAGCACGTCATCGGCGTAAGCCGAGAGGACGACCTCCACGCCCGGCCCTTGCAGAGCTAGTCCCGTCAACCTCGTCCGCAAGAGGCGCAGGAAAGGTTCCACGCAAACGGCGTATAACTGGCCGGACATGGGGCATCCCTGGCGCACCCCTCTCCTAAAGCGAAGGGGCGCCATCAAGGACCCGTTAACCTTAATCAGACACTCCGCGGCGGCGTACAAAAGTCGGATCCGGGCGACGAAATGCGTCCCGAACCCGAAAGCGCGCAGAGTTCCGAGCAGATAGTCGTGATCCACCCTGTCGAACGCCTTCTTTTGGTCGAGGGATAGGAAGGCGACCGACAGACCAGCCTCCTGGGAGCAATGGATGAGGTCCCGGACCAGATGGATGTTATCATGGATTGTCCGGCCCGGGACCGTGTAGGACTGGTCGGGGTGGATCATGTGGTCCAGCACGGCACCAAGGCGAGCAGACATCGCCCTGGCGAAGATTTTGTAGTCCGTGCTGAGGAGGGAGACCGGGCGCCAGTTCTTAAGGAGGCGGAGATCGCCCTTCTTAGGCAGCAGGACGATGACTGCCCTGCGCCAAGAGAGGGGCATCTCCCCGGTCGCCAGAATTTCCCCCAGGACCCGCGCATAGTCGCCCCCCAGGACGTCCCAGAACGCCCTGTGGAACTCCACGGTCAGCCCGTCCAGCCCCGGGGATTTTCCCCTCGAGAGCCGGGCGAGGGCACCGGTCAGCTCCGCCAGGCTTAGCGGAGCTTCCAGATTTTCGGCGCCCTCCGGGCTGACCTTCGGCAGGTCCTCCCACAAAACTCTACGCGCTTCCTCGCTGGACGGATCCGGAGAGAACAGAGCCCCGTAATATTCACGGGCCCTGTTGTTGACGCCCTCCGGATCCGAGACGAGAGAGCCGTCGTCGGCCAGCAGCGTCAAGAGCTGCTTACGGACACTCTGCCTTTTTTCCAGCGAGTAGAAGAAGGGGGAGCCGCGGTCCAGATCCCGCAGGAACCGGATCCGCGACCTCACGAACGCGCCTCGGGACCCGACGAGCTGCAGGTCCTTCAGCGCGGCCTTCTTCGCTTCGTACACCGTCCGCAGGGCCGGGTCCTGGACGACTTGACCGAGACGGGCTTCCAGGTCGAGCACCTCTTTTTCTAGGCGCCCGACTCTGGCCGCCCGCCTCTTGGTCGACCCCCTCGTGTACTCTTGACAGAAGACGCGGACGTGAGCCTTGCCCACGTCCCACCATAGCCTCAAGGAGGGGAAGCCCCCCTGCTTCCTTCTCCAGTCGGACCAGAATCGACGGAACGAGTCCTGGAACCGCACGTCCTCCAGCAGCCGGTTGTTAAAGTGCCAGTATGCGGACCCCGTCCTCGCGCGGAGCGAAGCGAGCTCCGCCCACACCAGGTGGTGGTCCGAACACGGCACCGGCCGCATGGAGGCCGCCGGCTCGCAGGAAACGTACGCCCGAGACACGTAAAGGCGGTCGACTCTAGACCATCCTACTCCAGGCCTCACCCAAGTAAAGGCGCTGGAGTCGGGGTGGAGATTTCGCCAGACGTCCACCAAGTCGAAGGACCCGACCAGGTCCCTCAACTTCTCCATCGCCGTCATGCACTGCGGGGCACCGGAGCGGTCCCTCGCCTCGAGGGTGCAGTTAAAATCCCCCCCGAGGACAATGCAGTCGCCGACGTCGACGGAGCCAAGAAGAGCGGACACCTCTTCAAAGAAGCGCGTTTGCTGCGGGCCGGGCTGAGGGGCGTACACGTTCACGAGATGGAGCGGCACGTCCCCCAGGCGAACCGTTACGTGCAGCAAGCGGCCTGGCACGGGCTCCTCGACCCCCATCACGGAGTCCCTTTAAGGGCTACACCCACCCCAAAGTCACAGGCCTTAATGGTCTTTATTGGCCTCGTATATTAACTGAGCAGAGGAGCCCTTAACGAGGCACCTCTCCCCTAGTTGGCAATTGGGGAGGGGCCTTGCTCCCTCTGCTCAGTTGTCTCAATTGTTTTTTTGTTTTTTTTTAATTTAGGAGAAAGGGGTCTCAGAGAGAGAGGGGAGAAACAGAGTAACAGAGAAAGAGAGAGGGGGGTGGGAAGGGGGGGGGGAACTGCGAGGGCAGGTCTCCCCTCGCAGCTGTGGGTGGGTGCAATCCCCAGATGGCAAAACAAAAAGTCTTTGGGGTGGTCTTCAGGTGAGGGGAGAAGATGTCTTCACCTGGGGCAGCTAGAGCCACCAGGCACACACTCCTAATGATGTTAATAGGGTGATTAAGGAAAATCTTCAGCCTGGTAGCTCCAGCTATCCCAGGCTAGGCAATTGGGGGGGGGGGGGGTTCAGTTGTGTGTGGGGCCTAGTTGTAAGCAAGGCCCCCACACACACTTTCCACACACACACACCCCCCGCGATGTTCCGGCCCTCAGTGGTCTTCTTTCCTCCCCCCACCGATTCAACAAAGTCTTTTTGGGACTGCACCAACACCCACCTGTAGAATGGTAGAGTCTCCCTCCTTCCACACTGGATGTTGTTGGTCTTTTCCCCCTCTCTCCAACTCTTTGCAGAAATGGTAAAGATGTAAAAAAGTTTTCTGCTTTTTCCTCCTCTCCCTCTGGGTGAAAGTTGGTGGTGAAGCCCCTTCCTTCCTTCTTTTCCTGGGCTGGTCTCAGGGCTTTCCAGGCAGGAGCAAAAGTTGATAGCTGCTCCTCTCACTGCTCACAGCTCCAACTGAGCAGGACACGCCTCCACTGCTCCACAATTGGTCCTTGTGTATGAAACTCTTTTTGGAGTTCACCTGCAAAAACATAAAACATTAAACGGTGCCACCCGACCTGGGTGACACTTCAGACATTTACAAGGCCCTTTTTTTTTCCCCCCCTTTTTTTTTTTTTCTTTTTTTGGTTTTTTTTTGGGCACTAAAATCACAATTTTCCCCAGTGCCCCCTATAAAAGGGAAGGGGGACACTAAAAGCACCGGCAATTAAAACAAATTAAATCCCAAAAAGTTAGTTTGCAGGTGCAGCAGGTAATCAGGAAGGCGAATGGTATGTTGGCCTTCATTGCGAGAGGGATGGAGTACAAAAGCAGGGAGGTCCTGCTGCAACTGTACAGGGTATTGGTGAGGCCACACCTGGAGTATTGCGTGCAGTTTTGGTCACCTTACTTAAGGAAGGATATACTAGCTTTCGAAGGGGTACAGAGACGATTCACTCGGCTGATTCCAGAGATGAGGGGGTTACCTTAAGATGATAGATTGAGTAGACTGTGTCTTTATTCATTGGAGTTCAGAAGGATGAGGGGTGATCTTATAGAAACATTTAAAATAATGAAAGATGATAGACAGGATAGAGGCAGAGAGGTCGTTTCCACTGGTCGGGGAGACTAGAACTTGGGGCCACAGCCTCAAAATACGGGAGAGCCAATTTAAAATCGAGTTGAGAAGGAATTTCTTCTACCAGAGGGTTGTGAATCTGTGGAATTCTCTGCCCAAGGAAGCAGTTGAGGCTAACTCATTGAATATATTCAAATCACAGATAGATAGATTTTTAACCAATAAGGGAATTAAGGGTTATGGGGAGCGGGCGGGTAAGTGGAGCTGAGTCCACGGCCAGATCAGCCGTGATCTTGTTGGGTGGCGGAGCAGGCTCGAGGGGCTAGATGGCCTACTCCTGTTCCTAATTCTTATGTTCTTATGTTCTTATGTTCTTATTAATGTTGGGGAGGTCCAGAGCCAGGGGTCACAGTCTAGGGATGGGGGGTGGGCCATTTGGGACCGGGTTGGGGAGAGGCTTCTTCACCCGGAGAGTGGTGGGCCTGTGGAGTTCTCTACCACGGAGAGTTGTTGAGGCCAGTTCACTAGGTGTATTCAGGAAGGAGTTAGATGTGGTCCTTACTACTAGGGGGATCAAGGGGTATGGCGAGAAAGCAGGAATGGGATACTAAAGTTGCATGTTCAGCCATGAACTCATTGAATGGCGGTGCAGGCTCGGAGAGCTGAATGGCCTACTCCTGCACCTATTTTCTATGTTTCTATGTTTCTATATACCTAGAGAAACTTTTGCTATCTGTTTTTATATTTTGTGCTAGTTTAGTTTCATAGTCTATCTTCCCTTTCTTAATCATGTTTTTAGTCGTACTTTGCTTGCTTTTAAAAGCTTCCCCGTCTTCTGTCCTCCCACTAGTTTTGGCCACTTTGTATGTGTAAAGTCCTTACTCTACAGTATGAAACCACACGAGGCACAGTCTGGGGACAAGGTCACTCTATGACCTTAACTCTTTATTCACAGGACTCCAAAAACGATGACCCTGCATGGGACCTCCCTTTTTATACCTGTGTGATCAGGTAAGGAGTGTCTCCCACAAGTTCATCCCTTGTGGTCAAGGTGTGCATCTAGGTTGAGTGTATACAGTAATAAAGTGGTATTACATTGTAGTTACGTACATGACATCACCTTCCCCCCCAACCAAAGTCTTATTGGGATCATAGGTTTAGTCTTTCAGGTGATCTATGCTCCCTCGTGGAGCGCCGCAGTTGGGGCTCTGGTTGTTGGACACTGAAGTGAGTGTCTATCACCTGTGGTGATTCCGGCCTGTCCGGGCTGACTGCAGGGACTGTGTATTCTTCTGATTGCTCTTGTTGCTCGTTCACTGGCGGTGTTGTGAGCTCCATCTCATGTTCTTCTTCAGGTTCCTCCATGTCAATGCTGAACCTTTTTTTTTACTTGGTCCAGATGCTTACGGCATATCTAACCATTGTTGAGTTTTACCACGATGACCCTATTCCCCTCTTTGTCAATTACATTGCCCTCAAGCCATTTGGGCCCCATGGCATGATTGAGGATGAATACAGGATCATTTATTTCTATACATCTCCCCCTCGAATTACGGTCATGGTACTCATTTTCTGACTTGCGCGTGCCCTCAACTATGTCGGTCAGGACTGGGTGAATGAGGGACAACCGAGTTTTGAGTGTCCGCTTCATGAGTAGCTCTGCGGGCGGGACCCCCGTGAGCGAGTGCGGTCGGGATCTATAGGCCAGCAGGAGACGCGATAGGCGGCATTGTAGGGAGGGTTCTTGAATCCTGAGCATACCTTGCTTAATGATTTGGACCCCACGTTCTACCTAGACATTGGAGGCCGGCTTGAACGGCGCAGCCCTGACGTGGTTGATGCCATTGCCCGACATAAACTCTCAGAATTCGTAGCTTGTGAAACATGGGCCATTATCACTAACCAGGATGTCTGGCAAGCCATGGGTTGCAAAGATCGCATGTAGGCATTCCACGGTGGTGGATGACGTGCATGAATTCAGAATGATGCACTCGATCCATTTCGAGTACGCATCGACCACAATAAGGAACATCTTACCCATGAACGGGCCCACGTCGTCAACATGAATGCATGACCATGGCCTGGTGGGCCAGGGCCACGGGCTGAGCGGGACCTCCCTGGGGGCATTACCCAGCTGGGCACACGTTGTGCACCTGCGAACACAGTGTTCCAGGTCTGAATCAATTCCCGGCCACCAAACATGTGACCGGGCAATGGCCTTCATCAGCACAATGCCTGGGTGCTCGCTATGGAGTTCCCTGATGAATGCCTCCCTGCCCTTCTGGGGCATAACTACCCGGCTGCCCCATAGTAGGCAGTCGGCTTGGATGGAGAGCTCATCCATCCGTCTGTGGAATGTTCTGACCTCCTCAGGGCATGCTCCATGTGCGGGCGCCCAATTCCCAGTCATAACACATTTCTTAATCAGGGATAGGAGGGGATCTCTGTTTGTCCAGATTTTGATCTGGCGGGCTGTGATGGGGGAGCCTGCGCTGTCAAAGGCATCGACAGCCATGACCATCTCGGCGTTTTGCTCCGCTGCCCCCTCAGTGGTGGCCAACGGAAGCCTGCTGAGCGCGTCAGCGCAATTTTCAGTGCCGGGCCGGTGCCGGGTGGAGTAGTCATAAGCAGCCAGCGTGAGAGCCCATCACTGTATGCGAGCTGATGCATTGGCATTGACAGCCTTGCTGTCTGACAACAGGGATGTTAATGGATTGTGGTCCATCTCTAATTCAAACTTCCTACCAAAGAGGTACTGATGCATTTTTTTTACACCATGGACACATGCAAGCGCTTCCTTCTCGACCATCTCATATCCCCGTTCTGCTTGAGAGAGCGACCTGGAGGCATAAGCCACAGGTTGTAGTTGACCCTCAGCAATGCTCTGCTGTAACACTCACCCAACCCCATAGGACGATGCATCACATGTCAGAACTAATTTTTTACAGGGGTCGTGCAGGGTCAACAACTTGTTTAAACAAAGTAGGTTTCGCGCCCGATCAAAAGCCCGTTCCTGACAGTCCCCCCAAAACCAATCGCAACCCTTATGCAGGAGCACGTGTAGCAGCTCCAACAACGTGCTCAAGTTTGGCAGATAGTTCCCGAAATAGTTCAACAGTCCCAGGAATAAAAGCAACTCCTATGTGTTGCAGGGCCTGGGTGCTCATCAAATCGCCTCTGTTTTGGATTCGGTGGGCCGAATCCCATCTGCAGCAACCCTCCTGCCCAGAAACTCAACCTCAGGAGCTAAGAACACACATTTGGACTTCTTGAGTCGCAGGCCTACCCGGTCCAGTCGGCTTGGCACCTCCTCCAGGTTGTGGAGGTGTTCCTCGGTGTCTCAACCCGTGCTGAGGATGTCGTCCTGGAATACGATCGTTCCAGGAATGGATTTAAGCAGGCTTTCCATGTTTCGTTGAAAAATCGCGGCCGCTGATCGAATGCCAAACGGGCAATGCGTATAAGGTGGCCAAGGTTAGTGGGAAACTAGAAGATTGGGAAAATTTTAAACGACAGCAAAGAATGACTAAGAAAGCAATAAAGAAAGGAAAGATAGATTATGAAAGTAAACTTGCGCAAAACATAAAAACAGATAGTAAAAGCTTTTACCAAGATATAAAACGGAAAAGAGTGACTAAAGTAAATGTTGGTCCCTTAGAAGATGAGAAGGGGGATTTAATAAAGGGAAATGTGGAAATGGCTGAGACCTGAAACAATTATTTTGCTTCGGTCTTCACAGTGGAAGACATAAAAATCATGCCAAAAATTGCTGGTCACGGGAATATGGGAAGGGAGGACATTGAGATAATTATTATCATTAGGGGGGTAGTGCTGGACAGGCTAATGGGACTCAAGGTGGACAAGTCCCCTGGTCCTGATGAAATGCATCCTAGGGTATTAAAAGAGATGGTGGAAGTTATAGCAGGTGCATTCGTTATAACGTACCAAAATTCTCTGGACTCTGGGGAGGTACCAGTGGATTGGAAAGCAGCTAATGTAATGCCTCTGTTTAAAAAAGGGGGCAGACAAAAGGCAGGTAACTATAGGCCGGTTAGTTTAACATCTGTAGTGGGGAAAATGCTTGAAGCTATCATTAAGGAAGAAATAGCGGGACATCTAGATAGGAATAGTGCAATCAAGCAGACGCAACATGGATTCATGAAGGGGAAATCATGTGCAAGTAATTTACTGGAATTCTTTGAGGATATAACGAGCATGGTGGAAGACGTGTACTGATGGATGTGGTGTATTTAGATTTCCAAAAGGTATTCAATAAGGTGCCACACAAAAGGTTACTGCAGAAGATAAAGGTACGCGGAGTCAGAGGAAATGAATTAGCATGAATCGAGAATTGGCTAGCTTACAGAAAGCAGAGAGCCGGGATAAATGGGTCCTTTTTGGGTTGGAAATCGGTGGTTAGTGGTGTGCCACAGGGATCAGTGCTGAGACCACAACTGTTTAAAATATACATAGATGACCTGGAAGAGGGGACAGAGTGTAGTGTAACAAAATATTCAGATGACACAAAGATTAGTGGGAAAGCGGGTTGTGTAGAGGACACAGAGAGGCTGCAAAGAGATTTAGATAGGTTAAGCGAATGGGCTAAGGTTTGGCAGATGGAATACAATGTCGGAAAATGTGAGGTCATTCATCTTGGAAAAAAAAACAGTAAAAGGGAATATTATTTGAATGGGGAGAAATTACAACATGCTGCGGTGCAGAGGGACCTGGGGGTCCTTGTGCATGAATCCCAAAAAGTTAGTTTGCAGGTGCAGCAGGTAATCAGGAAGGCGAATGGAATGTTGGCCTTCATTGCGAGAGGGATGGAGTACAAAAGCAGGGAGGTCCTGCTGCAACTGTATAGGGTATTGGTGAGGCCGCACCTGGAGTACTGTGTGCAGTTTTGGTCACCTTACTTAAGGAAGAATATACTAGCTTTGGAGGGGGTACAGAGACGATTCACTCGGCTGATTCCAGAGATGAGGGGGTTACCTTATGATGATAGATTGAGTAGACTGGGTCTTTACTCGTTGGAGTTCAGAAGGATGAGGGGTGATCTTATAGAAACATTTAAAATAATGAAAGGGATAGACAAGATAGAGGCAGAAAGGTTGTTTCCACTGGTCGGGGAGAATAGAACTAGGGGGCACAGCCTCAAAATACGGGAGAGCCAATTTAAAACCGAGTTGAGAAGGAATTTCTTCTCCCAGAGGATTGTGAATCTGTGGAATTCTCTGCCCAAGGAAGCAGTTGAGGCTAGCTCATTGAATGTATTCAAATCACAGATAGATAGATTTTTAACCAATAAGGGAATTAAGGGTTACAGGGAGCGGGCAAGTAAGTGGAGCTGAGTCCACGGCCAGATCAGCCGTGATCTTGTTGAATGGCGGAGCAGGCTCGAGGGGCTAGATGGCCTACTCTTGTTCCTAATTCTTATCTTCTTATGTTCTTATGTTCTTATAAACGAACAGTCCCTTGTGCGTGCTGATGGTGGTCAGTAGTTTAGATTCGTCGGCCAGTTCCTGGGTCATATAGGCTGAAGTGAGGTCCAACTTGGTGAACAGCTTGCCGCCTGCCAGCGTGGCAAAGAGGCCCTCCGCTCTCGGGAGCGGGTATTGATCTTGGAGGGACACCCAATTGATGGTGGCCTTGTAGTCACCACAGATCCTGACAGAGCCATCCGCTTTTATGACGGGAACAATGGGGCTTGCCCAGTAGCTGAATTCAACAGGCGAGATGATGCCCTCTCTCCACAGCCGGTCCAATTCGCTCTCGATCTTTTCCCGCATCACATGCGGCACCGCTCTGGCTTTGTGGTACACTGGCCTGGCATCCGGGGTGATGTGTATTACTACTTTAGTGCCTTTGAAATTCTCGATGCCAGGTTGGAATAGTGAATTGAATTGTTGTAGGACTTGTGAGCACGAACTTCGCTCCACAGATGACATTGCGTGAACATCCCCCCATTTCCATTTCATCTCAGCTAACCAGCTCCTCCCCAACAGTGCGGGACAATTGCCCGGGACAATCCAGAGCGGCAGCCGATTCACTACCCCATTGTGTGTGACAGCCAACATTATACTGCCTAGCACCGGAATGATTTCTTTAGTGTAAGTCCGTAATTGTGTCTCAATACGTGCTAATTTGGGTTTACTGGCTTTAAGTGGCCATAGCTTCTCAAATTGCTGAACGCCCATGAGTGACTGGCTGGCCCCAGTGTCCAGCTCTATGCCTACTGGGATACCGTTTAATAAAACCCTCATCATCATTGGTGGCATTTTGTTGTATGAAGTGTGAATATTCGCCACATGGACCCGCTGAACCTCGCCGTCCATCGATTTGCCCCAAAAGTCATCCAGCCTCAAAGAACCCTCTTCTGGTCCATCCGCCTCATATATTAGTCTGGTTACAGACTTCCTGCACATTCAAGCTAAGTGGCCACTGAGATTGCAGTTCTTGCAGACAAACTGTTGAAATCTGCAAGATCTAGCTGAGTGTTTTCCCCCACACCTCCAGCATGAGTTAAAGTTTCCATTGTTGGGAACAAAGGGACTTTGGCCAGGCATTCCGCGCTGACTGTCCCTTTGACTGCTCTTAAGTACCCTATTGGTGGGTGTCAATGGCCCCATCCCGGGCCGCATTGTCCACTGTGATGGCGTGAATGTCCATTCAGCCTGCCATTGTCTCTGTTGAAGTCCGACTCTGGGGTCTATTGTTGCCTGGGGAATGTCGGACTGCCCCTGCCTGCCTGTGGGGCTCTGAGTCACATTGATGATGTTGACTCCCTGATCCATCACCGCGTTAGAGGCAGAATTGCGTGCGTATATTATTTTCGTCTCTTCCTCCCCCGCCATGAAAGTTTGAGCTATCAACGCCGCCGCTTCCAAGGTAAAATCCTTGGTCTCAATTAATTTGCGGAAAATTCCCGTATGACCGATGCCCTCGATAAAGAAATCCCTTAGCATCTCCCCCCTGCAGGCATCTGTGAACTTACAGAGGCTGGTCAAACATCGAAGGTCCGCTACGAAGTCCGGTATGCTCTGTCCTTCACGACGTCGGTCGGTGTAGAATCTGTGTTGGGCCATGTGTATGCTACTCACCGGTTTGAGGTGCCCCCCGATCAATTTGCTGAGTTCTTCAAAGGTTTTGTCCGCCGGCTTTTCAGGTCTACTAAGTCCTTCATGAGCGCGTAAGTCTTTGGTCCGCAGCTAGTCAAAAGATGAGCCTTCGCTTGTCGGCCGCTGCATCCCCCAGCATTCTTTTATAACGAAGCTTTGCTGAAGCCTCTCGACAAATTTGTCCCAGTCTTTCCCAACACAGTACCATTCCTCTGTGCTACCGGTGGCCTTTCTCGTAGGTCGTGAATTCCCGTTTCTCGTTGCCAATGTAAAGTCCTTACTCTACAGTATGAAACCACACGAGGCACATTCTGGGGACAAGGTCACTCTTTGACTGTAACTCTTTATTTACAGGACTCCAAAAACGATGACCCTGCGTGGGACCTCCCTTTTTATACCTGTGTGATCAGGTAAGGAGTGTCTCCTACAAGTTCACCCCTTGTAGTCAAGGTGTGCATCTAGGTTGAGTGTATACAGTAATTCAGTGGTGTTACATTGTGGTTACATACATGACAGTATACCCTTGTTTTTAATTGGATACCGTTCTTTATTTCTTTAGTTAGCTACGGATGGCTATCTTTTCTCTTACACCCTTTTCTCTTCACTGGAATATATTTTTCTTGAGAGTTGTGAAATATCTCCTTAAATGTACACCACTGTTCATCAACTGTCCTATACTTTCATCTGTATTGCCAGTCCACTTTATCCAATTCTGCTCTCATACCTTCATAGTCTCCTTTATTTAAGCTGAGAACGCTGGTTCGAGATCCAACTTTCTCACCCTCCATCTGAATTTGAAATTCAATCATGCTATGATCATTCATTCCGAGGTGATCCTTTACTAGGAGATTGTTTATTAATCCTGGCTCATTACACAGGACCAGTACTAAGATAGCCTGCCGCTGATTGGTTCCGTTACATACCGCTCAAGGAACCCATCCCTTACGCACTCTATGAACTTCTCCTCAAGGCTACCCTGACTAATTTGATTTGTCCAATCAATATGGAGGTTAAAATCACCCATGATTATTGCTGTTCCCTTTTTACAAGCTCCCACTATTTCCTGGTTTATGCTCTGAACCACAGAGTTGCTACTGTTAGGGGGCCTATAGACTATGCCCACCAGTGACTTTTTCCCCTTATTGTTCCCTATCTTCAACGCCCTTATCATTTGAGCCAACATCATTTCTTACTGTTGCAGTGATTCCATCTTTATCAATAGAGCTACTCCACCTCCTTTTCCTTTCTGTCTGTCCTTCCGGTTTGTCAAGTATCCCTGAATATTTAATTCCCAGTCCTGGTTACCTTGCAACCACGTCTCTGTAATGGCTATCAGATCATACCCATTTGTTTCAATGGGATTATTTATTAATTCTGTCTCATTATATAGTACCAGATCTAAGATAGCCTGCTCCCTAGTTGGTTCCACAATGTACTATTCAAGGAAACAAGGAGAAGAATATCAGGGAATGATAGACCAGTTAGCCCAATATCTGATGTTGGGAAATTACTAGACTCTATAATTAAGGATAATGTGATGGAACACTTTGAAAATTTTAAGCTGATCAGAGTGAGCCAGCATGGATTTGTAAAGGGTAAGTCATGCCTGACAAACCTGATTTAATTTTTTGAATAGTGACTAAAGTAGTGGATAGGGGAATATCTATGGATGTTATTTATATGGACTTCCAGAAGGGCACAACAGACATGATCTTTGCAGCGCGCCAGTTGCAGGAAAAAGGCAGGGAGCAGCGCCAGCCCTTATACATGGCCTTTTTCGACCTTACAAAGGCCTTTGACACTGTCAACCGTGAGGGTCTATGGAGCGTCCTCCTCCATTTCGGATGCCCCAAAAGTTTGTCAACATCGTTCGCCTGCTTCACGATGACATGCAGGTCGTGATCCTTACCAACGGATCCATTACAGACCAAATCCACGTCCTGACCAGGGTCAAACAGGGCTGCGTTATCGCTCCAACCCTCTTCGCAATCTTCTTCGCTGCCATGCTCCATCTCACAATCAACAAGCTCCCCACTGGAGCGGAATTAAACTACAGAACCAGTGGGAAGCTGTTTAACCTACGCCGCCTCCAGGCCAGGTCCAAGATCACCCCAACCTCTGTCATTGAGCTGCAGTATGCAGACGATGCCTGCATCTGTGCACATTCAGAGGCTGAACTTCAGGATATAGTCAATGTATTTACTGAGGCATATGAAAGCATGGGCCTTGCGCTTAACATCCGTAAGACAAAGGTCCTTTACCAGCCTGACACCGCTGCACAGCACTGCCCTCCAATCATCAAGATCCACGGTGCGGCCCTGGACAACGTGAACCATTTCCCTTATCTCGGGAGCCTCTTATCAACAAAGGCAGACATTGATGCGGAGATTCAGCATCGCCTCCAGTGCGCCAGCGCAACCTTCCGCCGCCTGAGGAAAAGAGTGTTTGAAGACCAGGCCTTCAAATCTACCACCAAGCTCATGGTCTACAGGGCTGTATTAATACCCGTCCTCCTGTATGGGTCTGAGGCATGGACAATGTACAGAAGGCACCTCAAGTCGCTGGAGATATATCACCAACGATGCCTCCGCAAGATACTGCAAATCTCCTGGGAGGACAGGCGCAGGCTAACATCCCCAGCATTGAAGCACTGACCACACTTGATCAGCTTCTCTGGGCAAGCCACATAGTTCGTATGCCAGATACGAGACTACCTAAGCAAATGCTTTATGCGGAGCTCCTTCATGGTAAACGAGCCAAAGGAGGAAAGCGGAAACGTTATAAGGACACCCTCAAAGCCTCCCTGGTAAAGTGCGACATCATCACTGACACCTGGAAGACTTTGGCAGCAGACCGCCCGAGGTGGAGAAAGTCCATCCGGGAGGGTGTTGAGCACTTTGAGTCTCGACGCAAGGAGCATGAAGAGGCCAGGCGCAGGCAGTGGAAGGAGCGCGCGGCAAACCAGCCCTACCGACCCCTTCCCCCGACGATTGTCTGTCCCACCTGTAACAGGGTCTGTGGCTCTCATATCAGACTGTTCCAGCCACCAAAGAACTCACTTTGGGAGTGGAAGCAAGTCCTCCTCGATTCCGAGGGACTGCCTATGATGATGATGATGATGATCTATGGATGTTTTTTATATGGACTTCCAAAAGGCACTTGATAAAGTCTCTCATAACCCAGTAACCATAATTCAGTCAGATTCAAGTTGGTTATGGATAAGGACAAAGATAGGCCTGAAATAAAAGTTCCGAATTGGGGAAAGCTAATTTTGCTAAGTTAAGGAGTGATTTGGCCATAGTAGACTGGAAACAGCTGCTTGTGGGTAAATCAGTGTCGGAACATGGGAGGCCTCAAGGAGGAGATCCGGAAGGCTCAGGCCAAACATGTGCCCCCTGGATGTCTAGGGACTTACGGGGGAGGATAAAGAAAAAAGGGACGCTTATGTCATATACCAATGGCTAAACACTATAGAATCTTTAGAGGAATATAGAAAGTTAAGAGGCAAAATTAAAAAGGATATTAGGAATGCTAAGAGAGAGCACAAGAAATTCTTGGCTAGTAAAATTAAGGAAAACCCTAAGATGTTCTCTAAATATATTGGGCTAGAACTTCCACTTTTTTGCATGCTTAATGCTCACTTAACACCCATTTTACCGCTGAAATGATGTACCCCGACATTCCGGATACAGCAAGCAGACCGTACCGCATCCAGCGAATCCCAAAACCGCGATCTACCACTAACTGTCAAAAGGGATTGGTAAGCATAGTCCCTGCCTGCCCTGGAGTCCAACCTAGCTAGAATTAGGAATTGGGAGGTGGGAGGTGTAATTCTACCGTAAACCCCTTTGAATGTAATGTGTTGTTCTCTATTGGAGTCATTATAAGTTCTTGTAACCCCCTCTGAGTGTGTAAGGTATTGTTCTTTAATAAGTTTGAATAAGTTTTGACATTGTACTTTCTTATTAGAGTAATTATAAGTTTATAATTTCTTGACTGTAATAAAATCAAAGTTCTTTTGCATTAAACCAATGTCCTTTGCACTTTGTCACATCCCCCAAATAAATCCGGAGTCGAGAACCCCAGGGAGTGGGAACGATTCGAACTGCTCAAATTGGTCAGAAGGGAACCTGACCCCCTCATAGAGACCACCCCCTTACAATGGGCACCATTGATATCCGAGCTGCACACACACAAGTGTGTCAGTGTTGTCACTCACATCAGCGCTCTTTCAGCAACATCTTTCAGATATCAGCTCCTCACATAAGAATGGGTTATAACAAATGCCAGCCACACTGTTGGTGTTCATTCCAGTTCGTTCCACTTTTTCTGGGCGGTTTTTTCAGCGAGCGATATTCTGGGTGAAATGTGTGCGAGGTGGTGAAATTGACGATGGGCGATCTCCATGGCCGCTAGTTTGGGTAAATATGCTCTTTACGACACAAAACAGTGGGCGTCGTTAATATTGAATCTTGGCGTTAATTCCGCGCAGAAAGTAGCGCTGAGCGAAATTATGTGCGTTGATTTTGCACATTCTGCTGATTACGCCCAAAAAAGTGGGTGGTAATATTTTTTCCCAGTGTTAAGCACATGGGGAAAGTAATGCTCGGCGATAATTCTCCTAAAAAAGCCCATCAATTTTGTGCCAAAATGGGCGCTATATGGGTGTTATATGTAATTTCAGCAGTAAAATGGACATTAAGTGGGCGTTAAGCATGCAAAAAAAGTAGAGGTTCTAGCCCTAGATGCTTTGAGAATGGGTGAGAAGACGGCGATCTAAAAATCCTTTTTTATCGCCCACACCGGAAATATCGCGCTAAACATAAAAGTGGAGGTCCTAGCCCATTAAGAGTAAGAGGGTAACTAAAGAAAGGGTAGGGCATATTAGAGACCACGAGGGTAATCTTTGTGTGAGGCGGAAGATGTTGGTAAGGTTCTTAACGAATATTTGTATCTGTCTTCACAAAGGAAAGGGGCAATGCAGATACTGCTATCAAGGAGGAGTGTGATATTTCTGATGAGAGGGTAAGTATTAAGGGGTTTAGCAGCTTTGAAAGTAGATAAGTCCCCAGGCCCGGATGAAATGCATCCCAGGCTGTTGAGCGAAGTAAAAGAGGAAATAGTAGAGGCCTTGACCATCATTTTCCAATCTTCTTTGGATCTGGGCATGGTGCCGGAGGATTGGTGGACTGCTAATGTAGTACCCTTGTTTTAGAAGGGAAAAAGGAACAGGCCGAATAATTAGAGGCCTGTCAGCCTAACCTCAGTGGTGGGAAAAGTATTTGAAAAAATCCTGAAAGACAGGATAAACTACATTTGGAAAGGCAAGGATTAATTAAGGACAGTCAGCGTGGATTTGTCAAGGAAAGATTGTGTTTGACTAACTTGATTGAATTTTTTGAGGAGGTAACCTAGAGGGTTGATGACGTTAGTGCATATGATGTAGTGTATATGGAATTTAGCAAAGCTTTTAATCAGGTTCCACATGGTCATGAAGGTTAAAGCCCATGGGATACAGGGCAAAGTGGCAAGTTGGATCCAAAATTGGCTTAGAGGTAGGAGGCAAAGGGTAATGATTGATGGATGGTTTTGTGACTGGAAGGATGTTTCCAGTGGGGTTCCACAGGGCTCAGTACTGGGACCCTTGCTTTTTTGGTATACATCAACGATTTAGATTTGAATATAGGGGTATGATTAAAAGGTTTGCAGATGACACTAAAATTGGCTGTGTGGTTGATAATGAAGAGGAAAGTCATGGGCTGCAGGAGGATATCAATCTACTGGTCAGGTGGGCAGAGCAGTGGGAAAAGGAATTTAATTCGGAAAAGTTAATTAGTTCGGAGAAGTTCGGAGATGCTAACAAGGAAAGGGTATACACATGAAATGGTAGACCACTTAAAAGTGTAGTTGAACAATGAGACCTTAGAGTCCATAGATCCCTGAAAGTAGCAGGCCAGGTGGATCAGGTGCTTAAGAAGGCATGCAGAATGCTTGCCTTTATTGGCCGAGGCAAGAGCAGGGAGGTTGTGCTTAAAATGTATAATACTCTGGTTAGGCCACAGCTGGGAATACTGCTAGCTGTTCAGGTCGCCGTATTATAGGAAGAACGTAATTGCACTTGAGAAGGTGTGTAAGTGGTTTTGCCCCTGGTGGTTTCGAATCACCGCTCTTACAATAGTTCCAGACACCGGAATTATAGTTGTGAACAGTAATATATAGTCATAGACAGATTTTTTCGGTCTTCACCGTCACATGCTTTTATTCAAGTTAAAACACACCTGCACCCAGTAAAAACACACCCTGGTAGTGTAATACAAACAAACACAGTATAACGCACAGTCTGGCCTATCTAAACAGGCCCCTATCGCGAAGTACCCACATCTAAAACACTCATGCTCGGATTCAAAATTGCACCACTGAAATCTGTCCAACAAAATGTGCATACGCTTATGATCCTTGTAAAAACCTCCCTACTAAAACCCCTAAGGCTTGGTTGAGACACACAACACCCTTTCACATTATGCAGTGATCTTAAAGAAGCATGGGCTGGGATAAATGCTCATCAATTACCCCTCTGGCTTACTTGCTATTTCTCCCGATGAAGCGTATCTTCTGGGTCCATACCAATCTGTGGTATTCAAGTCCAGTCTCAAGATCAGCTTCCCAGTCAAATTAGCAAGGCTCTCTGGTGTTTCTTTTCTCTGTCCCAGATGGAGTGCTTAGTCCTTGTGCGTTGCAAGCAGGCATAGAAGAGGGGGGAGAGAGAGAGATGGCAGCCAAGACTGCCTCTCTTATACTTGCAAGACTGCTTCCTTTTGCGTCAAAACTCCAACTGTCCTTCCGCGTGAGGCTGTCCAACTGAAAAGCAAACTCAAGCCCTTGTCAAACATAGAAACATAGAAAATAGGTGCAGGAGTAGGCTATTCGACCCTTCGAGCCTGCACCACCATTCAATATGATCTTGGCTGATCATTTTTGCAACTCTAGTACCCCATTCCTGCTTTCCCTCCATACCCCTTGATCCGTTTAGCCGTAAGGGCCACATCTAACTCCCTTCTGAATATATCTAACGAACTGGCCTTAACAACTTTCTGTGGTAGAGAATTCCACAGCTAATGTTGTTGGGGAGGGGTTAAACTAATATGGCAGGGAAATGGGAATCTATGCAGGGAGGCAGAGGGAAGCAAAAAGGGGGCAGAAGCAAAAGGTAGGAAGGAGAAAAACAAGAGTGGAGGGCAGAGAAATCAAGGGCAAAAATCACAAAGAGCCACATTACAACATAATCCGAAAAGGACAAAGAATGTTAAAAAAGCAAGCCTGAAGGCTCTGAGTCTTAATCCGAAGAGCATCCATAATAAGGTGGATGAATTAACTGCGCAGATAGCTGTTAACGGATATGATGTAATTGGGATTACAGAGACATGGCTCCAGGGTAACCAAGGCTGGGAACTCAACATCCAGGGGTGTTCAATATTCAGGAAGGATAGACATGAAGGAAAAGAAGGTGGGGTAGTGTTACTGGTTAAAGAGGAGATTAACGTAATAGTAAGGAAGAACATTAGCATGGATGATGTGGAATCTATATGGGTAGAGCTGCGAAACACCAAAGGGCAGAAAACGTTAGTGGGAATAGTGTACAGACCATCAAACAGTAGTAGGGAGGTTGGGGACGGCATTAAACAGGAAATTAGGGACGCGTGCAATAAGGGTACAGCAGTTATCATGAGTGACTTTAATCTGCATAATGATTGGGTTAACCAAACTGGTAGCAATACTGTGGAGGAGGAGTTCCTGGAGTGAATAAGCGATGGTTTTCGAGACCAATATGTCAAGGAACCAACTAGAGAGCAGGCCATTTTAGACTCGGTCTTGTGTAACCAGAGAGGATAAATTAGCAATCTGGTAATGCGAGGACCTTGGGGAAGAGTGACCATAATATGGTAGAATTTTTCATAAGATGGAGAGTCACACAGTTAATTCAGAGACTAGGGTCCTGAACTTAAAGAAAGGAAACTTCGACGGTATGAGACGTGAATTGGCTAGGATAGACTAGAGAATGATACTTAAAGGGTTGACGGTGGATAGGCAATGGCAGACATTTAAAGATCACATGGATGAACTACAAGAATTGTACATCTCTGTGGGGCGTAAAAATAAAAAAGGGAAGGTGGCTCAACCGTGGCTAACAAGGGACATTAGAGAAAGTGTTAAATCCAAGGAAAAGGCATATAATTTGGCCAGAAAAAGCAGCAAACCTGAGGACTGGGAGAAATTTAGAATTCAGCTGAGGAGGACTAAGGGTTTAAAGGAGGGGGAAAATAGAGTATGAGAGTAAGCTTGCAGGGAACATAAAAATTTACTGCAAAAGCTTCTATACATATGTGAAGAGAAAAAGATTAGTGAAGACTAATGTAGGTCCCTTGCAGTCAGAATCAGGTGAATTCATAATGGGGAACAAGGAAATGGCAGACCAATTGAACAAATACTTTGGTTCTGTCTTCACTAAGGAAGACACGAATAACCTCCCGAAAATACTAGGGGACCGAGGGTCTAGCAAGAAGGGGGAACTGAAATAAATCCTTATTAGTCAGGAAATTGTGTTAAGAAAATTGAAGGGACTGAAGTCTGATAAATCCCCAGGGCCTGATAGTCTGCATCCCAGAGTATTTAAGGAAGTGACCCTAGAAATAGTAGTTGCATTGGTGAACATTTTCCAACATTCCATGGACTCTGGATCAGTTCCTATGGATTGGAGTGTAGTTAATGTAACCCCACTTTTTAAAAAAGGAGGGAGAGAGAAAACAGGGAATTATAGACCGGTTAGCCTGACATCGGTGATGGGGAAAAAGCTGGAGTCAATTATTAAAGATGTAATAGCAGTGCATTTGGAAAGCAGTGATAGGATCGGTCCAAGTCAGCCTGGATTTATGAAAGAGAAACCATGCTTGACAAATCTTCTAGAATTTTTTGAGGATGTAACTAGTAGAGTGGATAAGGAAGAACCAGTAGATGTGGTGTATTTGGACTTTCAAAAGGCTTTTGGCAAGGTCCCACACAAGAGATTAGTGTGCAAAATTAAGGCACATAGTATTGGGGGTAATGCATTGACGTGGATAGAGAAATGGTTGGCAGACAGGAAGCAAAGGGTGGGAATAAAGAGGTCCTTTTTAGAATGACAGGCAGTGACTAGTGGGGTACTGCAAGGTTCAGTGCTAGGACCCCAACTATTTACAATATGCATTCATGATTTAGACAAAGGAAATTAATGTAATATCTCCAAGTTTGCAGATGACACTAAGCTGGGTGGCATTGCGAGCTGGATGCTAAGAGCCTGCAGGGGGACTTGGACAGGTTGGTGAATTGGCAAATGCATGGCAGATGCAGTATAATGTGGATAAATGTGATGTTATCCACTTTGGTGGCAAAAACAGGAAGACAGAGTATTATCCGAATGATGACAGATTAGTAAAAGGGGAGGTACAACGAGACCTGGGTGTCATGGTACATCAGTCATTGAAGATAGGCATGCAGGTACAGCAGGCAGTAAAGAAAGCAAATGGCATGCTGGCCTTCATAGTTAGGGGATTTGAGTATAGGAGCAGGGAGGTCTTGCTGCAGTTGTACAGGTCCTTGGTGAGACCACATCTTGAGTATTGTGTGCAGTTTTGGTCTCTTAATCTGAGGAAGGACGTGCTTGCTATTGAGGGAGTGCAACAAAGGTTCACCAGACTGATTCCCGGGATGACAGGACTGACTTATGAGGAAAGACTGGATCGGCTAGGCTCATACTCACTGGAATTTAGAAGAATGAGAGGTGATCTCATAGAAATGTATAAAATTCTGACGAGGCTGGACTGGTTAGATGCAGGAAGAATGCTCCTGATGTTAGGGAAGTCCAGAACCAGGGGACACAGTCTAAAGATAAGGGATAAGCCATATAGGACTGAGATGAGGAGAAACTTTTTCACCCAGAGAGTTGTGAACCTGTGGAATTCTCTGCCATAGAAAGTTGTTGAGTCCAGTTCGTTGGGCATATTCAAAAGGGAGTTAGATGTGGCCCTTATGGCTAAAGGGATCAGGAGGTATGGAGAGAAGGCAGGAATGGGGTACTGAGGTTGAATGATCAGCCATGATCATATTGAATGACGGTGCAGGCTCGAAGGGCCGAATGGCCTGCTTCTACAACTATTTTCTATATTTCTATGTTTCTATGTTTCACAATTCTCTGAGTGAAGATGTTTCTCCTCATCTCGGTCCTAAATGGCCTACCCCTTACCCTTAGACTGTGACCCCTGGTTCTGGACTTCTCCAACAGCGGGAACATTCTTCCTGCATCTAACCTGCCCAATCCCATCAGAATTTTCTAAGTTTCTGTGAGATCCCCTCTCATTCTTCTAAATTCCAGTGAATATAAGCCTAGTCGATCCAGTCTTTCTTCATATATCAGTCCTGCCATCCCGGGAATCAGTCTAGTGAACCTTCGCTGCACTCCCTCAATAGCAAGAATGTCCTTCCTTAGATGAGGAGACTAAAACTGTACACATTATTCAAGGTGTGGCCTCACCAAGGCCCTGTACTACTGCAGTAAGACCTCCCTGCTCCTATGCTTAAACCCTCTCGCTATGAAGGCCAACATGCCATTTGCCTTCTTTACCGCCTGCTGTACCTGCATGCCAACTTTCAATGACTCATGTACCATGACACCCAAGTCTCGTTGCACCTCCCCTTTTCCTAATCTGTCACCATTCAGATAATATTCTGCCTTCCTGTTTTTGCCACCAAAGTGGATAACCTCACATTTATCTACATTATACTGCATCTACCATGGATTTGCCCACTCACCTAACCTGTCCAAATCACCCTGCAGCCTCTTAGCATCCTCCTCATAGCTCACACCGCCACCCAGTTTATTGTCATCTGCAAACTTGGAGATATTACCTTCAATTCCTTCGTCTAAATCATTAATGTATATTGTAAAGAACTGGGATCCCAGCACTGATCCTTGCGGTACCCCACTAGTCACTGCCTGCCATTCTGAAAAGTCCCCATTTATTCCTACTCTTTGCTTCCTGTCTGCCAACCAGTTCTCTATCCATGTCAATACATTACCCTCAATACCATCTACTTTAATTTTGCACACTAATCTCTTGTGTGGGACCTTGTCAAAAGCCTTTTGAAAGTCCAAATACACCACATCCACTGGCTCCCCCTTGTCCACTCTACTAGTTACATCCTCAAAAAATTCAAGAAGATTTGTCAAGCCTTTCATAAATCCATGCTGACCTGGACCGATCCTGTCACTGTTTTCCAAATGGGCTGCTATTACATCTTTAATAATTGATGCCAACATTTTCCCCACTACCGATGTCAGGCTAACCAGTCTATAAATCCCTGTTTTCTATCTCCCTCCTTTTTTAAAAAGTGGGGTTACATTAGCTACCCTCCAATCCATAGGAACTGATCCAGAGTCTATAGAATGTTAGAAAATCATCACCAATGCATCCACTATTTCTAGGGCCCCTTCCTTAACTACTCTGAAATACAGACAATCAGGCCCTGGGGATTTGTCGGCCTTCAATCCCATCAATTTCCCTAACACAATTTCCTGACTAATAAGGATTTCCTTCAGTTCCTCCTTCTTGCTATACCCTCGGTCCACTAGTATTTCAAGAAGGTTATTTGTGTCTTCCTTAGTGAAGACAGAACCAAAGTATTTGTTCCATTGGTCTGCCATTTCTTTGTTCCCCATTATAAACTGAGCTGTACCTCGAAGTGTAGCTCCAATGAGTCTGTGGTCAAATAGCTTAAATTTGTCTTTCGATGGCCTGAAACCCCTGCCACTTTAGTTAATGTCTCGCTGATGGGTTCCCACAAAAGGCACCCACCAACCATGATGTTCCTGCTTTCAGCCATTCTTATTCCCGCCCAGTTGATGTGTATTCAAGTTAAACATGTTTGAACCTGCCTCAGTGAGCTCTTCTGCAGTACAGTGAATATAGTAGCAATGTCTAAAAAGTCCAAAAAGTGTTTTCACCGAATTCTTACAGATGCAGAGGAGATTTACTAGAATGCTGCCTGGAATGGAGAATCTTAGCTATGAGGACAGATTGAATAGGCTGGGTTTGTTCTCATTGGAACAGAGGAGGCTGAGAAGAGACCTCATTGAGGACTGAAATGGCTTCCTTCTGCGCTCTATGTTTCTATGTTTCTAATGGTGGAGTGATTAAAATCAGGGATGCTCAATAGGCCAGAATTGAATTTTCCCAGATTTCTTTTCCTCAACCTGGGTTTTGCGTCTTCCAGGAGATCACATCGCTCCGGTTGGGGCGGAATGTAGAATGTTTTAGTTTAAGGGGTGTCACAGTTCTATGGGATGAACTGGTTGAGCTGGATGCTCTTTACCTTTCCACCATTGTTCATTGTTCATAGGTTTATATGTAACCTTCAGGGCTGCTGACCGAGGGCCGGGTGGCTCTTTGTCGGCCGGCGCGGACACGATGGGCTGAAATGGCCTCCTTCTGCGCTGTAGATTTCCATGTTTCTAATGGTGGAGTGATTAAAATCAGGGATGCTCAAGAGGCCAGAATTGAAGGAGTGCAGGGATTTGAGGTGTATAACATTTTGAAGGGCCTCGATATAGTGGATAGCAAGGGCATATTTCCCTTGGTGGAAGGGTCAATTATGAGGGGGCATAGTCTTAAGATGGTTGGTGGAATGTTCAGAGGGGATTTGAGGGGAAGCTTCTTCACGCAGTGGGTTATGAGGGTCTGGAACTCACTACCTGAAAGGGTGGTGGATGCAGAAATCCTCGCCACATTTAAAAGGTGCTTGGATGGGCACTTGAAGTGCCGTAAACTGCAAGGTTATGGACCTAGAGCTGGTAAATGGGAATAGACTGGATAACCTCTTGTTGGCCGGCGCAGATACGATGGTAAATACTGCAGCGAATCGAATACAGCCAGGGTGATCACCTGGACTAGCTTTGATCGCCTGGATGGGTCGGAGAGGAATTTTCCATGATTTTTTCCCCCAATTGGTCTGGGTTTTTAACTGGCTTTTGCCTCTCCCAGGAGATCACATGGCTCCGGTTAGGATGAAATGTAGAATGTTTTAGTGTAAGGGGTGTCGCAGTTGTGTGGGATGGACTGGTTGGGCTGGGTGCTCTTTACCTTTCCGCCCTTGTTCATTGTTCACAGGTTTATATATAACCTTCAGGGCTGCTGACCGAGGGCCGGGTGGCTCTTTGTCGGCCGGCGCGGACACAATGGGCTGAAATAGCCTCCTTCTGCGCTGTAGATTTCTATGTTTCTAATGGTGGAGTGATTAAAATCAGGGATGCTCAAGAGGCCAGAATTGAAGGAGCGCAGGGATTTGCTTTATTTTGCATACAGACCAATAGGTATGATCAGTTTTACTTTTCTCTATCACAAGAATTGGCCTTCATATAATAAAAGGAAAGAATTTAAAGGGTATTTGAGGAGAAATTATTTCACCCAGAGGGTGGTGGGGGTCTGGTACTCACTGCCTGAAAGGGTGCTAGAGGCAGAAACCCTCATAGCATTTAACAGCTACTTGGAGATGCACTTGAAGTGCCGTAACCTACAATGCTACGGACCAAGAGCTGGAAAATGGGATTAGACTGAATAGCTCTTTGTTAGCTGGCATCGACATGGTGGGCCAAATGACCTACCTCTGCGCTGTAAATTTCTATGGTTCTATGGTTCTATAATGAACACCCTACACCTCCGCACATCAGTGTGTCACCCATTATACTTATCAGAATAACTCCGCTAAATTCTGACATATAGCCCAGGGCACATCCTCCTCTCCTTACAGTCCACCGTCCTTCCATTGAGTTTGCTTTTTCTAGGATCTGACTGCCTGTGTAGCATCCTGTTACATATTTTAAAAATATTTTTATCACTATTCGCAGAGAGATCAAAGGGTTTTTCAACACAGTGACTGTGAGTTTTTTTTTGATCACTTAGGTAACCTAACACATTGCTTATGGTTTATATTCTGCAGAAAACAACTCCCAAATAACATAGTAATCATCTTTCGACTTCAGCCTATTTCCAAACCCGTGGCGAATATAAATTTTCCTCTAAAAAATTAAATGCACTAGATATTTTCAAATCCTTTCTGTGCAAAAAGGTCAAAACATATGGAAACTTGACATGCAAAGCTTTTGCAGAGGCCAAGACTTCAAGTAAAAATTTTAATGAAAGCATTCAAAGACACAACAGACATTTCAATTGATAAATTGAATTATGCCATTGTGAAATATGTACTTTAAAAAAATGTTATTTAACCTCATGCTTTGGAAATTTCAGTTACTGAGAAAAAAGTCAATCTTAAACGAGAAATTTTTGGTACATGTTCACTGCTTTCTTTGGGCCTCGATTGTTTACGTTGATTTCCGCCCATGTTATATTTGGGCCTATTCTAACGAGATTCGCAGGAAATTTGAGTGGAGCCTGGCATCAACAGAATGTGCGTGGGAATGGGATTTTTGGGTCTAACTTCTGGGTTGCACCCGCGGAACAACTCGGTCACTGCTCTCAATGAAGCATCCTTTGGAAACGGTGCGAGAAGTGTGATATAGCAAAGGAGATGTTGTCAGGAAAGTGTTTAGCATCATTTTTTTATTAACCAGAGATCCTTGATGTATTTCTCCTTTGTCATTTAAACATCTAGTTAAAAGATCGGAATGTCCTTAACCTTCCTGGGGGGCCCTGACAAACCCAACCCTGGCACAGTAAGCTGTAGTTTGGCTCGTTTGCGAGTGAGCAGCCAAAATGCACCCTAGTAGTACAGGCACCTAGAATTGAAAAAGGATTCCCCTCTGAAATTGGCTTTTGTGCCAGAAAGCAATGCCCCTCCACCCAGGCCCAAAATGTATTTTTAACCTGCTTGTTTTCGAAAAATAAACTCAGTGCATTGCTCACCCATTCGCATGCTTAGCATCTCTGGAGCTGCAGCGTGCGCAAGCACCAAATCCCGATGTTGCGGTCAGTTTCAAAGACGAATTGATGGCAAACGCTGTCAGTTCGGCATCATCACAACTGCAAATTCAAGGTAATTGCTAAAATTGTACTTGTACTGCAGTGTTTATATATACTATAAGCATATGCCCCTAGTAAAATGCATAACAAATTAAATCTTACATTGAAAAATCCAATTTTACAAATATCTTGTTGACATATTGGCTCAGAATTTGCAGTCAGTATCGAAGTTAAGGCGTTTGCTGCTGACACCGAAGTACGCTTCACATAAGGATCTCGTGATTCCTGTGTCAAGAACTTCGAGTTTTCTGACCTTCAATTCAAATCAACGGAACACAAGAACATAGAAATTAGGAGCAGGAATAGGCCACACAGTCCTTTGAACCTGCTCCGCCATTCAATAAAGTCATGGCTGATCTTCGACCTCAACTCTAATTTCCCGTTCGATCTCCATATCCCTTGATTCCCCTAGAGTCCAAAAATCTATCTATCTCAGCCTTGAATATACTCAACGACTCAGCATTCACAGACCTTTTGGGAAGAGAATTCCGAAGATTCACAACCCTCTGAGTGAAGAAATTCCTCCTCAGCTGGGTCTTAAATGGTTAAACCTTTACCCTGAGACTATGCCCCCTTGTTATAGACTCTTCAGCCAGGGGAAACAACCTCTCAGCAGCTACCCTATTAATCCCCCTCAGAATCTTATATGTTTCAATGAGATCACCTCTCATTCTCCTAAACTCCAGAGAATATAGGCCCAAGTTACTCAATCCTCTCCTCATAGTTTGTGTCAGTTGTGGCTCGGTGGGTAGCACCTTTGTCTCTGTCCCACTCCATGGCACTATTTCAAAGAAGAGCAGTGGAGTTATTCCTGGTGTCCAATATTTATCCCTCAATCAACATCATTAAAACAGATTATCTGATCATTATCACATTGCTGTTTGTGGGAGCTTGCTGTACGCAAATTGACTGCTGCCTTTCCAACCTTACAACAGTGACTACACTTCAAAACGTATTTCATCGGCTGTAAAGTGCTTTGGGACATCCGGTGGTCATGAAAGGCGTGATATAAATGCAAATCTTTCTTTCATAGGACAATCCCCTCATCTCAGGAATAAATCTAGTGAACCTTCAATGCACCGCCTCTAAAGCATGTATGCCCTTTCTCAGATAAGGAGACCAAAACTGTGCACAGTACTCCAGGTGTGGTCTCACCAAAGCCCTGCACAATTGTAGTAAGATTTCCTTACTCTTAAATTCCAACCCCCTTGCAACATGCTATTTGCTATCCTAATTGCTTCCTGTACCGGCATGCTAACCTTCTATGTTTCCTGTACGAGGACATCAAAATCTTTCTTAACACCAACATTTAATAGTTTCTCAGCATTTAAAAATATTCTGTTTTTTTATTCTTCCTACTGCAAGAATATACAGACCCTTACATCTTAATTTTGGAATATATTAAAAGGCTCTGCCAAGCAAAAGGTTTTTTGAAATGAAATAAAAGCTATCAGGCATTTGTTGGAACAGGTGTGTAAACTTGTAAACAAAGTTGTTGGAAGCTTTTAAACTGCTTTGTGACTTCAAAGGCTGTGCTCCAGATGGCCTAGACTGGACAATGTGTGTAACCACAGGGGGCAGTCAAGTCAACAAGAGATAAACAAACCCCCTTTTATTTCAAGTAAATCTGCAGCTGTCACGATTGCAACGAAGAGGCCAAGGTTTTAAAAACACTGTTAAGTCCTGACTCTAATGTACTGACTTATATGAGACACATGCTGAAGTCAAGGTCACTCAGGACCTGCACCTTTAATTCCAGCTCTCAAGTACTGCACTTGCCTGAGACCTCCCTTTATATACCACAGTGGGACAGGTATGGAGTGTCTCCTGCAAGTGCACCCCTGGTGGTAAGATATGCTTATTGTTACAGGTCATATCCAGTTACAGTCATGTATAGCATGGTAAGATACAGTTATATACAGTAATGTGAGATACATGACAAACACAATGCTTGTGTTTGAAGCGAAGAGTCAAACCTTGGAAGTTCTGAAGAACTGGACGTAAGGTGACAGGTGAAGTTTGACCAGATGGCTTATTGCCCACTACTGCAAACTCTTTGAGTGATTGGACAACGTAAGCTTTGATAATGGCAGCGTACGCAGGATGTGTTACATATGAAAATATCACAACTCACACAATTCGAATCGGGACATTAAAAGAAAGTTTTGCACGATTCTGGATTACTGATTTACGAAAAAAGGCATGAAAATCTGAATAAAAGACGGTTTTCTAAAGATATCATTACTGCAGTTGGAGGGAGTTGACCATCTCACCTATTAAGAACTGCTGCAGTCAAGGAAGGAGGACCTACAATCAACGCTGTACTGATCATCTATGGGTGGTTGTATGTATGATTTCTGGTTGCATTATTGATGTACTGCTTAAATAGTGGTTAGGGGTTTTGAACCTGTCTTTATCAATAAAAGGCAGAACTCATGCATCTTGTCTAATTTCTCATAAGTCTCAAGTCTGAACTTTATAACCTGTTGTACAGGGCAAGGTGTAATTTTCGCACATTCTACACGACCAAAGTGAATAACCTCACATTTCCTGACATTATACTAACTTTGCCATCTTATTGCCCACTCATTTAACCTGTCTATATCCCTTTGCAGGCTCTTTGTGTCCTCCTCACAGCTTACTTTCCCACCTAGCTTTGTATCATCAGCAAACCTGTTTACATTGCACTCTGTCCCTTCATCTAAGTCATTAATATATTATAAATAGCTGAGGCCCAAGCACTGATCCTTGTGGCACCCCACTGGCCTGCCAACTGGAAAATGAGCCATTTATCCCTACTCTCTGTTTTCTGTCCATTAACCAACCATCTAGCTATGCTAATATATTACTGCCAAACCTATTTCTAATGAAAGAAAACGGGTACTTACCCCACAAATCCAAAACGCGCCCTACCGCACCAGCGGACTCAACCCAACTAAAGATTGTGCAGTAAGAAGTCGTCTCTGACATTCGGGGTACAGCAAGCAGAACCTACAGAATCCAACGAACTCCGAAACCGCGAACTACCGCTAACTGACCAGAAAGGATTGGTAAGCATAGTCCCTGTCTTCCCTTGAGTCTAACCTAGCCAGTATTAGGTATTTGGGAGGTGGGAGGTGTAATGTTCACTGTAACCCCTTTGATTGTGTGATTTACTGTTCTTTATTAGTGTAATTGTAAGTGTGACATTATATTTTCTTATCCTTAACAAAATCAAAGTTCTTTTGCACCAAACCAGTGGTCTTTTGCACTTTATCACATCCCGCAAATAAATCCAGAATCTAGAACCTAAGGCAGTGGGAGCGATTCGAACCGCTCAAGTAGGTCAGAGGTGAAGTTGACCCCCGGGACCACCCCTTACAAAATGGCGACCGTGACAGGACTCTGGTATAAGGGATGTGATACAGAGAGTGTTGGTTTGGAAGAAAAAACCAAGATGGCAGAGAGGATTTCCTCCTATGTATATAAGAAAGTGAATGTCACTAAAGAGTGGGTACTTGGTCTATTGCGCGCTGTCCGGGAGACGCAGTGGCCCAGTGGACCGCAAGCAAGGACCATAAAGAATCAGTAGAGAAGGCAGTTTGGTTGGTCTGTCTACAGCGACAGGTCCAACTCCTAGACAAATCGTTGAGTCAATACAGGCAGAATTATGGGAATGCACAGAGACACACCAGGAAAAGGATATGGCCGAAGAAAGGTTATGGGGCGAACTCCGTAAGCTAAAACAGGGAAAGGCCCAGCTAATGGAGAGGTTTAAGAACAGTCAGAACGATTTTCAGTGTCAGGTTACCGAAGCTAAAAATAATGAAAAGATACTGCGGGAGGAAAGCACTCCCCTCACCTTACAAGTAAAAGAGCTGGAGGAAAAATTAAGAGACGTGCAGGCAGCATATAAAGTAGCTAGCTCTAACGGGTTTGAGTCAGGAGACCACGATCCCTGCCAGCAACAAATGAAAAGTTTAAACCTTGCTCTGTCCAAGGCAAAAGACATGGTATGCCTAATAAACACAGGTACAGCCCAGGTAAGCCTGGAAGAGAAGGAGGAAACTGTTCAGCCACCACCTGTGGCGCCGGTGACTACACCGGTTCAGCAGCAGGAGGGGCGAACAAGTTGCGGAGCGGACAGGGATAGCGGACCACCACCTGTGGTGCCGAGTTTCAGCTCGGCTTGGCAGCAGAGAGGAGGGGTAGGCGAGCCAGAACAGGAGGGGCCAGGGCCAGGGCCGATGTGCCCGGTCCAGCAACAGAAGTTTGGCCCGCCCACTGGTGCTGGGGGGTCAAGGGCCCCTGGAAAGTCAGTTTGTGGTTCCCCACACTACCCAACACCTAATGGCTATGATAAGTCACCTGGGAAAGCTCACTCCAAAGGGAGACCCCTCGGTTCACTTTATGGAAGTGGAATAGGCAGGGGATATTAACGGGTGCGATGATGCTGAGATAGCAAAGATGCTCCTCCTCTCACTGGATGGCAAAAGCTGTAGAATCCCCCTCTGCCGAGAACAAAAGGAAGCATAGGACATGTGCTGCCATCACGGAGGACATTCTGGAAGCCATGGGCTGTAATGACAGGAGTCTCTTCTCCAGAGTAGAGAAAACAGTGCAGCTCACAGGGGAAGCCCCACAGGCTTTTGCAGACTGGCTGTGGCCTGTGTACCAGAGCGTCTGTGGAGGGGACCGCAACCAAAATCATTTAAACCAGGACAAGAGAGCCCACTGGCTCCGAAGCCTGGTGGCAAACAGGTTATCCTGAAAAAGAACAAAGGCTGAGGCTTGGTTTGACCCGGGAGATCCCCAGGCCACCGAACAGGGAGTGGTCAGGCAACTGACCCTAGCCTACCGGAACGGCAGGGGGACGGAAGAGCACCCACCCAAGGGAAGGGTCCACGAGGTCAGGCTTAGTCAGGATAAGAGGGAATGGTACCTCGAGGGGGGCAACCCCTCCGATACAAAATGTACTTGCTTCGGGTGTGGAAAGAGTGAGCACTGGAGAAAGGATTGTAGAAATCCATGGAAGAGTAGCGCAAGGAAGAGTTCTCCAGCCCTTGCCTAAAAGGCCGGACCCGGATCTGGAGCGTAGAACTCTCCCTCTTCCTTCGAGGAGTTCTTGGCCGCACTCCGGTCCATATTAGATGGCCCAGGGAAGGTAGCTACGGCCATCGGGAGGGAAATCCCCTCCGCCCCGCCAAATCCCGACCCATGACTAGAACCGGCGCCGCCTGTGTACCTGTGTCCCCGAGAATACGAGAGACGGTGCGTTAAGATGGAGGTGGAGAAAGTAACAGGGACCTATCTGCTAGATACTGGAGCTTCAAGCACCATTGTACACGCAGATAACCTAGCTACCTTACCTCTATCTAATGGGGTCCCGTACAGTCTAGTGGGTTTCACAGGGAATGAACAGGCTGGGTCTTTCTCCATCCCGCTACCATTGGAAAAAGGGAACCGTACTAAAGACAGGGACCCCCAGCCAGCAGCCCCCGACTGTGGAAATCCCACAGGGGATGTGGCAGACCCACAGACTGTACCTCGAGGGGCGGTGGACTGTGTTACTGAAGGAGCTGTCCCTCCAATCATTTGGGACTCGGACGCACCCCCATTAGCCAGAGCCTTAAGAAGGACTTCCCGCACACCACAGCCAAATACACCGTGGTCACCAGAGCCCCAATTTAAATGGTTCTGCCCCGGGGAGAGGGACCAGCCGCAAAAGGGTACCTAAGGTCGGGGACCAGCCTGCAAGCAGGGACCCCCAGCCGGTAGCCTCGGGCAATGAGGGAACCCCAGAAAAGATGGTGGTGGACCAGCCACCAATTGGGAGTCCCCAGCCCGCAGTCCTCGACAAGGCAGAACCCCCAGGGGACAAGATGAACCATCCAGCCATCCTTAAAGGAGTGGTGTGCTGCAGCACAGGTGGGAGCGTTCCCCCGATAGTGTGGGACTCAGACCCACGTCCGGTCAGGACACTCCGGATCCTGCGGTATAGGCCAACTTACTACCGGCAGATGTACATAGATATATGCTTTTATGAATTTAAGTATGTTTAGTAAGGATCTAGCGTATTGTAGGATTATCTGTGTAATGATAGGAACATGTGTAATAGTTATTGGGGAAAACGTGTAAAAGCCCATCCAAGGGTAAAAGAAAGAATCCACCTGTGCAGCTATTAAAAGAGGCACAGGCCGAGTAACACCTGGGAGTAGGAAGAATCTACCGGTATAGTTATTAAGGAAGCACCGGTAACATAAGAGTAAAACGGCTGTGAGACAAAAGTTAAAGGCAGACACCAGTTCCATAGGGAACCGAATAAGACAGCCAGTCAATTAAAGACTGTATTGTGTGCCTGAGAAGAAATGGGCCCAAATTGGAACTCGGTCACCTTTGTCAAGCCAGAGAGCTTTTCTCAGGGCTGGACAATCTGTTTTTGTGCCCCTACAGGAAAGAGAACAACATGAGAAGAGTCCTGTTCCTGCTCGCCCTGATAAGGATGAGCAGCGGCGGCCGAGGAGACGTGGAAGAATTCCTCATTTATGTGTGCTCAGAAGAGAGAGCACCGATCGTGAATGCAGGGAGCGGCACACCGGGTGTGGAAGAACTCGCCGTTTACGCCCACGAGGGAAGGTGGCCAGCGTGGATGGGATCAAATTCTACCCGCTACTGCAGCCAGGAAGGGTTTACTTACGGGGAGACCTCAGTTCCATGCCCCTAGATACGGATCTTCGCTGCCCGAGTCAGTGTTACGGAGGGAAAACATGTATGTTTGACTTGCAAAGGAAATATTCCCCTGGGAAGATGGTGGTGGCTCAGAAAGCTCAGCAAGGAAGTGTGGGACCAGGAATCGGACTGGGAAAGATGCGGTAATGATATGTACCGCACCATCACGGGGACACGGGGAGGAGTAAAAGTGTGTTGGGACAAATGGTGGGAGTCTGAACAGGTAATTTACGTTTGCATGTGGGGATCAGAAAACATTTGCTCCGCAAGCATATCGATCGCCTTCACCAGGCAATGGCAAGATGACGGGGAATAGATGGGGTGGGATTCTAGCCTACACAGGTGCGCGGTCCCACACTCCCCACTACCAATTAACGTCACCGAACTAAGAGCACACATTAAGAAAGCCCTGCCCACGATCCCGCCAATAGCACAATAATAGAAAGGTGTCCTACCACCACCAAGGGATCAGGGAACGGATTAGTATTGGTACCGACCGAAAAAGTGTTAAACCAGGGGGTACACTATGCAGTAGCTTCAGTAATTTTGAAGTGTACCGAGGTACATTTACTTGCATGGTGCCTGAAGGAAACAGAGCTGTTATACCAGGCCCTACTTAGAGACATGTTCAAGAAATTTTACGTTAGACTTTGGGAATGTAGACAAAGCAGATTTATACACCCTAAACACTAGGGACACCATGGGCACGGGGAGACCTAGAAGGGGAATCAAAAATGACATTTTTACTGCCTACAATACAGGATCCTCTGTAATAAATAGCCTAGATGATATAGAATTGCAAACACAGATAAACAGTCTAAGGAACCAACTGAGAAAGCTCCTAAAAGAGGAAAACACAGTAGTAGGCTCAGAGCTACACGAGGACCAGGCTATGACAATCCATTTAAAAGAAATTGTGGCTGAGCTAGAAAAACATGCACAGACAGTGAATGCACTTATACGGGAGGATAGAAACGCTTCGGACCAGACTGCACAGAACGAGGTGTGCGTGCTGTATGGGGCATGGTTGTTGGACGAGGGCTGCAACAACCTGGAGGATTTAAAACAAGGTTCAGTCCCCTCCTGGATCAGTAACAAGCACCTCGCAGCCCTCCATCCGTACAGCAATTCATTAAGCCCGTGCCAGCTCCGCCTAGCCTCTGAAGCCTACCCTGTCCCAGTAGACCGTGGGAAATCTAACCACACCACTATGGGGATTGCACTAAGGATGCCGGTTATGGGTGGGACAGCCCGACCTGCCCTGGTATACCAGTTGTAAACATTGGAGTTATTCAGGGGGGTTCACACATTCGTTTCGCAGTGGTCCCACCCTATGTCATAAAGTGGGAGCACACTATGACGGGTACTGACCTCTCCGGGTGCTGGAGCCGGGGTGCACACCTAATACTGTGTCCCCAGCACTTGCGTGCCCATTCAAAGTCACAGTGTGGGTTTAAAGTTGCTGGTGCACAGCCTATTAACTGCACCATGGAAGTAACAGCTCAAGACCAGGTCCCTCCACAGGTAACATACATAGGGGGTGGGACATATTGTGTCACCACCAGTGTGCCCCACTACCAACATGGACACTTCTGGTGTCCGGTAAGTGACAGCAATTTTTGCTTCAAACCTGAGGCATCAGATCAAGTGGCCCAGGAACGGATTGTCCCCATTCCTGAACCCTCCGCTGTCCACCTCACTGTGAAGGAAAACATTTCAAACCTGCAGGATTATGTTGTACATTTTGGCTATGCAATTCCCCCTCCATCCGAACATCTTACCGCTCTGCTAGAAGCTGTAATTATCTCACAAAAACATTTCTATACTCTAGAACAGAAAACAATTGAGATCGGGAGAAAGATTCTCGAGATTACAATTCCGCCTTGGTGGGACATTTTCAGAAATATAGAAGTCCCAGTCTGGATCAGAATCACTTTCCACACTTTAGTTATCTGTCAACACGCGATTATTCTTTACTTATGGTGTCTCACTTGCTGAGTGAAACGCAGAGGCCGTCAGGTCAGGCACCAAAGGGTGCTGCACGCTCCCTGGCCGAACTTGGGAATCGCGCAGGGAGGGGTGACACCATACTGCCATGTTTAATTTGTGTTTAATTTTACCTGCTGTGGAACGCAAATATTGAGTGTTGTAAGAGCATTACTTAAGATCGTGTTTGACTATGTACCTTTTTGATCTGTACTTAAAGTTGTGGTTGACTATATACCATTATTTTATTGGAAAAACAGAGTAAAGAAGGGGCATCAGACACCCTCTATGTTGTAACCGAATTGTAATGATTGTATTCGCCTGTAAATTGCATTGCATTTCAAAGGGGGATGCATGTTAATGTTTAGCTAGGTAAATACGGGGAAGATTGATTCTCGGGATCAGGAATTTTGCTCAACTAGCATGACACTCAAGGATGTAGAGTGTCCTGGGAGGAATGTAAGAGAAGGGCACAATTCGTGGGAAACCCCCCCAGTGTTTGGACTCATTGGAAACGAAATTTAATTTGGAACTATCGACCAGAAAGCTTGAAATCCTAAAATGCTCATGGAAGAAATTACGAACTTTAATCGAATTTGGGATTCTACAAGACAAATAAGTCTGTGGGCAGGTCGAGAGAACTAAAGAAGCCAGTTTGATTATTGAAACTGTCTGGGGCATTGAGACTAAAGTAAATTGTCTGGAAAATTGTCTGGATACTCGAAAACCCTTCTCCACAAGAGACATTAACATTGCAACAATCAATTCAGAGATGACCAGCCATCAACCTGAGCCTGGAAAGCCATTTTCAGCCTATGCATAAAAACAAAAGGCCCACTCCAGGCTGCATGCAAAAACCAAGCACAAAAACCATTGCGATTACCAAGCTAATATTTCCATCAAGAAGAAGAAGAAGAAGATCAACCCACCCGAGACATATTAACTTTTAACAAGCCCGCCAAAATGTTACAAAGAAATGTCGAGCCCGCCAAAATTAAACAAAGAATGTTTGTCTGATTTGGCGCGAAGATTAGGACAGCTCCTACAGTATAACTGGCCCCTGTTTTAACAAAGGGTATGACATACTAAGCCTATGCCATCAAGAAGGGAGAGAAACCAACGCAACAGTTGTAAACTAACTTCTCCAGCCTTGACGTCCTGAAATCGAAAAAGAAGGAAGAACCTCACTATCGCGGCAGCAACCGACCATAGTCAACGTGGTACCACTAAAATCACCACGATCAACCAACCTCGAAACAAAACTTCACAAGGAAGAAACCAAAGAATTGAAAGTTTTGACTCTACAATCTAGGCCTGACTACCAACAGGTGAAAACGTTACCTAAAATGACTTTGAAACCTATTTTTAATGAAAGAAAATGGGTACTTACCCCACAAATCCAAAACTCGCCCTACCGCATCAGCGGACTCAACCCAACTGAAGATTGCACGGTAAGAAGTCCTCTCCGATGTTCGGGGTACGGCAAGCAGAACCTACAGAATCCAACGAACCCTGAAACCGCGAACTACCGCTAACTGACCAGAAAGGATTGGTAAGTATATTCCCTGTCTGCCTTGGAGTCTAACCTAGCCAGTATTAGGTATTTTGGAGGTGGGAGGTGTAATTTTCACTGCAACTCCTTTGAATATGTGATGTACTGTTCTTTATTAGTGTAATTATAAGTGTGACGTTGTATTTTCTTATCCTTAATAAAATCAAAGTTCTTTTGCACCAAACCAGTGGTCTTTTGCACTTTATCACATTCCCCCAAATAAATCCAGAGTCTAGAACCCAAAGGGAGTGGGAGTGATTTGAACTGCTCAAGTAGGTCAGAGGTGAACCTGACCTCCAGGACCACCCCTTACAACCCCATGAACTTTTATCTTGTGCAGTAACCTTTTATGTGGCACTTTGTCAAATGCCTTCTGGAAGTCCAAATACACCATATCCACTGGTTCCCCTTTATCGACCCTGTTTGTTACATCCTCAAAGAATTCTAGCAAATTTGTTAAACATGACTTCCCCTTCATAAATCCATGCTGACTCTGCCTGACCGAATTTTCCTTTTCCAAATGTCCCGCTACTGCTTCTTTAATAATGGACTCCAATATTTTCCCAACCACAGATGTTAGGCTAACTGGTCTATAGTTTCCTGCTTTTTGGCTGCCTCTTTTTTTAAATAGGGCGTTACATTTGCAGTTTTCCAATCTGCAGGGACCTTCCCAGAATCCAGGGAATATTGGTAAATTACAACCAATGCATCCACTATCCCTGCTGCTTCTTCTCTTAAGACCCTAGGATGCAAACCATCAGGTCCAGGGGATTTATCCGCCTTTAGTCCCATTATCTTACTGAATACCATGTCCTTAGTGATTGTGGTTGTGTTAAGTTCCTCCCCTGCTATAGCCCCTTGACTATCCACTGTTGGAACATTGTTAGTGCCCTCTGCAACATTATAAGCCTCTTCTTTTAATCTAATACTATCCTTAACTTCTTTAGTTAGCCACACATTGATCACTTTTCTCCTGGAGTTTTTATTTCTCAATGGAATATATATTCATTGAGAATTTTGGAATATTTCTTTATCTATTTGCCACTGATTATCTACCTTCATACATTTTAATCACATTTCCCAATCCATCTTACCCAATTCGCCCCTCATACCTATGTAATTGGCTTTATTTAAGTTTAAATCCCTCATTGTGTTGTGTTCTGTAACGAGATAGGATTAATTAGCAATCTTGCTGTGCAAGGCCACTTGGGGAAGAGTGACAATAATATGGTAGAATTCTTCATTAAGATAGAGAGTGACACAGTTAATTCAGAGACCAGGGTCCTAAATTTAAAGAAAGGTAACTTCGATGGTATGAGACGTGAATTGGCTAGGATAGACTGGCGAATGATACTTAAAGGATTGACGGTGGATAGGCAATGGCAGACATTTAAAGATCACATGGATGAACTTCAACAATTGTACATCCATGTCTGGCGTAAAAATAAATCGGGGAAGGTGGCTCAACCGTGGCTAACAAGGGAAATTGGGGATAGTGTTAAATCCAAGAAAGAGGCACCTAAATTGGCCAGAAAAAGCAGCAAACCTGAAGACTGGGAGAAATGTAGAATTCAGCAGAGGAGGACAAAGGGTTTAATTAGGAGGGGGAACATAGAGTATGAGAGTAAGCTTGCAGGGAACATAAAAGCTTCTATAGCTATGTGAAGAGAAAAAGATTAGTGAAGACAAATCTAAGTTACTTGCATTCAGAATCAGGTGAATTCTGGGGAACAAAGAAATGGCAGACCAATTGAACAAATACTTTGGTTCTGTCTACACTAACGAAGACTAAAATAACCTTCTGGAAATACTAGGGGACAGAGGGTCTAGCGAGAAGGAGGAACTGAAGGAAATCCTTATTAGTCAGGAAATTGTGTTCGGGAAATTGATGTTACTGAAGGCCAATAAATCCCCAGGGCCTGATAATCTGCATCCCAGAGTACTTAAGGAAGTGGCCCTAGAAATAGTGGATGTATTGGTGGTCATTTTCCAACATTCTGTTGACTCTGGATCAGTTCCTATGGATTGGTGGGTAGCTAATGTAACACCACTTTTTAAAAAAGGAGGGAGAGAGAAAACAGGGAATTATAGAGTGGTTAGCCTGACATCGGTGTTAAATGTTGGAATCAATTATTAAAGATGAAATAGCAGCGCATTTAGAAAGCAGTGACAGGATCGGTCCAAGTCAGCATGGATTTATAAAAGGGAAAACATGCTTGACAAATCTTCTAGAATTTTTTGAGGATGTAACTAGTAGAGTGGACAAGGGAGAACCAGTGGATGTGGTGTATTTGGACTTTCGAAAGGCTTTTGACAAGGTCTCACACAAGAGATTAGAGTGAAAAATTAAAGCACATGGTATTGGGGTTAATGTATTGACATGGATAGAGAACTGGTTGGCAGACAGGAAGCAAAGAATAGGGTTAAATGGATCCTTTTCAGATTGGCAGGCAGTGACTAGTGGTGTACCACAAGGTTCAGTGCTGGGTCCCCAGCTATTTACAATATACATTAATGATTTAGACGAAGGAATTGAATGTAATATCTCCAAGTTTGCAGATGACACTAAGCTGGGTGGCAGTGTGAGCTGTGAGGAGGATTCTAAGAGGCTGCAGAGGGACTTGGACAGGTTAATTGAATGGGCAAATGCATGACAGATGCAGTATAATGTAGATAAATGTGAGGATATTCACTTTGGTGGCAAAAACAGGAAGGCAGAATATTATCTGAATGATAACAGATTCGGAAAACAGGTGGTACAACGAGACCTGTGTGTCATGGTACATCAGTCACTGAAAGTTGGCATGCAAGTACAGCAGGTGGTGAAGAAGGCAAATTACATGTTGGTCTTCATAGCAAGAGGATTTGAGTATAGGAGCAGGGAGGTCTTACTGCAGTTGTACAGGGCCTTGGTGAGGCCACACCTCGAATATTGTGTACAGTTTTGGTCTCCTAATCTAAGGAAGGACATTGTTGCTACTGAGGGAGTGCAGCAAAGGTTCACCAGACTGATTCCCAGGATGGCAGGACTGACATATGAAGAAAGACTGGATCAACTAGGCTTACGTTCACTGGAATTTAGAAGAATGAGAGGGGATCTCATAGAAACATATAAAATTCTGATGGGATTGGACAAGTGAGATGCAGGAAGAATGTTCCCGATGTTGGGAAAATCCAGAACCAGAGGTCACAGTCTAAGGTAAGGGGTAAGGCATTTAGGACCGAGATGAGGAGAAATGTCTTCACTCAGAGAATTGTGAACCTGTGGAATTCTCTACCACACAAAATTGTTGAGGCCAGCTCGTTAGATATATTCAAAAGGGAGTTAGATGTGGCCCTTATGGCTAAAGGGATCAAGGGGTATGGAGTGAAAGCAGCAATGGGGTACTAAAGTTCCAGAAATGTTCAGCCATGATCATATTGAATGGTGGTGCAGGCTCGAAGGGCCGAATGGCTTACTCCTGCACCTATTTTCTATGTTTCTATGTTTCCGACCGAAGTATTATTATCACTTTTCCAGACAGAATCTTGTACTTTGAGATTAGTAATTGACCCTGTCTCATTACACAATGGAAGATCCTAAATAGACTGCTCCCTGTTTGGTTCCATGACATAATCTTCTTGGAAACTGTCTCAAATACATTCCATGAGCTCGTCCTCCAGACTACCTTTGCCAGTTTTATTTGTCCAGTCCATATAAAGATTAAGGTCACCCATGATTATTGTATTACCTTAGTCACAAGCTCCTAATACTCTGTCCAATGATATAGGTACTGTTATGGTGCTTATAAACCACTCTCACCAATGTTAACTGGCCATTGTTATTTCTTATCTCCCCCATAATGATTCTGCTTCCTGATCTTCCGAGCCAAGATCCTTTCTCATGACTGTCCTTATGTCATCCTTTATTATCAGGACTACCCCCGTTCTTTTCCATTCTGCCTGTCTTTTTGAAATATCAGGTACCCTGGAGTATTTAGTTCCCAATCTTGATCATGTTGCAACCACGTCTCTGGAATGACTATTCGATCAAAGCCATGTATCTCAAGTTGTGCCACTAATTTGTCTATCTTGTTACAAATGTTTCATGCATGCAGATAAAGAGCCTTTAATTTCAACTTTTTACCATTATTCCCTGCTTTTATCTTATTCGTTGATGCATTATTACTGTTAAATGCTCTGTTTCTTCCTGTCACACTCTGCTTATCTTTACCCAAATCATTATACTGCTCCATTGCCTTGACTTTTCTCTTTAGATTTCGAAGTTTCCCTTCACCTGACTCCTCCCTCCCTTTTTAGTTTAAAACCATATTTACAGCCCTAGTTATTCAATTTGCCAGGGCACTGGTCCTAGCTCGATTTAAGTGGAGCCTGTCCCAACGGAACAGCTCCCTCTTTCCCCAGTACTGGTGCCAGTACCAATGAAGCAAAAGCCCTGCCTCCCACACCACTCTTTGAGGCACATATTTAACTCTCTGATCTGCTTGACCCTATGCCAATTTGTGCTTGGCTCAAGAAACAATCCAGAGATTATTACCTTTGAGGTTCTCCTTTATAATTTGGACACTAGCTACTCAAACTCTCTCCGCAGAACCTTATTCCTAATTCTACCTATTTCGTTGGTTCCTACATAAACCTCGACAACTGGATCCTCCCCCTCCAAATTCTTGTCCAGCCGCGAGGAGATATTGTTAACCCTGGCACTGGGCAGGCAACAAAACCTTCAAAACCCCCCTGTCGTGGCTGCAGAGAACAGTATCTATCCCCCTGACTATACTGTTCTCTCCCATTACAACATTCCTTTTCACTCCCCCCACTTAAATGGCCTCCTGTACCACGGTGCAATGGTCAGTTTGCTTATCCACCCTGCAGATTTTGCCCTCATCCATATAGGCAGCAAGAACCTCATACCTGTTGGATAAGGGCAAAGGCTGAAGCTCCTCCAGCATTGCGCCTGGTGTACCCTTACCTGCCTGAGTTGCAGTCACATCCTCCTCTCCCTTACCACTAACCAGACCTGTACCACTCACTAAGCTAAAGGGTGTGGCTGCCTCATGGATCAAGGTGTCCAGATAACTCTGCCCCTCCCTGATTCCCCGCAATTTTTTGCACCTTGGACTCCAGCTCAACAACTCCAAGCTGAAGTTCCTTAAGATGCAAACACTTACTGCAGATGTGGTTGTCAGGGATTGCTCTCCACAAACTTCCACATGCTGCAGTTGCTGCTCACCTCCTTCACTGCCATCCAGTTATAACCTTGTTTTATTTATTTATTTAGTTAAAATGTATGTATTTAATTAACTTAGCTTATAATTTCGTTTTTTATTAATTACTAGATGAGATTTAAATTATAGGTGGATTAAATTCAATATTTACCTGTAACACAAAGCATTACAAGTATTGGAGGCAAAAAGCAACACCTTCTTCCCCCTCTGCTCTGAATTCCTATTTGCTCCAAATCCCCAACTTTAACACTCTGTTTAAAAGCACTCCATTTCAGATCACTCTGTGCAGAATATCCCCTTGTATGAACTGCTGTGACATCAACAGGCTGTCTAAGCAGCCAATCCAAACACAGAATTCTCACAGAGAGCAAACAAGGAAGTGAGTAAGCCTTCAAATTGTAACTTTTTAAAAAAGTTGAAGAGAGCAAAACAAAGATTTGGGCTCTCACATGGGGTAAAGATAAACCTGAAATAAAGTGGGATAAACTAAAAAACTATTTTTTGAAAAGTTTTTAAACATTTTTAATTTTTTATTAAAATGGACAAATTTCATACTGCACAAAATTATAATTAGCTTCCAGATCCTTAACATTTACTTAGCTGTAATAACACTGTTAAAACCCCAGTTACACCTAATCACTATGGGCCCGAAATTGGTCCTTGCATAAGGTCCGCTCATTTATCGGCGGTATGCCTACGGTATGTCGTTTCAAACCGTCGGCATATCGCTGAGACCAAAGACGATAAAATAGGTTGATTTTTTTTTGGTGATATGTCGACGGCATGCCAGCGGTCTGCAGCGGGTGGTATGCAACCTCGTAGTCGATCCAAATCGACTTTCTCTTCGATGGACGGTGTGACACTGCACTGCACATGCACAATTTTTTTTTCTTGGTTTTTTTCACAGAAGTGTTTTACCTGCGATTTCGTGAGTCAAGGATCACCTGCGCATGCGCAGTGAGTTGAAGAGGAGGGACAGTGAGTGGGAAGGAGCAGCAAGCTAGTCAATGGTCAGTTACTTTAAAAACACATTGCAGAGTTAAAAAATATTCATAAGCACTAATAAATCTACAGTTTGAAGAATAAGATGACATATTTTACAAAGCAAAAATCATAACAACAGAAATATTATGGAAATGTTAAAAAAAAAATCCAAGCGCAGGAACATCGAAAAAGACGGGAGGTTGAGAGCACCCACCTTCGACGAGATGGAGTTACCTGCCCTTCGAGAATATCACAGAGAGCTACTCTGAGCTAACTAAGGGTGGTCGTGGAAAGCCCCCCCGCCCCACAAAGGAGTACAACAGAATATGGGATGAGATCGGGGAGGCTGTGTCCTCCACAAGTACCATGGTACACACCGGGGAAAGATGCCGTAAGAGGTGGAATGACCTGGTGAGGGTCGCAAGACCAAGTAATGATTTTATTTATGCATCCCCCATGTGCCATGTACCATGTAAATGTCGGTTCTGTGTCACACGGATGATGTTATTTAACTTAAGGTTATGGCGATGTATTCGTGCTTTCGGGCAATGACAAGAGGATCAACGCAGTGTTTTTTAATGTGTGTGTGTGACCCTGTGTGTGTGTGTGTGACCCTGTGTGTCTGCAATGTTAAATGGATTGAAGATTTTTTACTTGCATTTACTTTACTTTCTGCAGAAGAAGACATCTGCAATAGGAGCCGATCAGTGGCATACGGTGGGGAGGACCCACAACCCAAGAGCCATTGACTGAAATCGAGATCCGTGTCCTGTCCCTGGTCGGGGATAGCAACCATGCCACCACCGGCATGGGAGCTGAACCACACACACAGGATGATCAGTTGAATATAATCCAGTCTGTGTTGCTGTCCTCATGTCATGTAATGTAACTGTAATGTTGGCCTGATATTATGTAATGTAAGTTTATTGCACTGTCATGTTGGCCTCATGTGATGCACTGCAATGTTGGGGACATGTAACGCAATGCACATATGTATTGTCTGTCTGCAATATGTAATGCAGTAATGCAACAGTGGTAGACATTTAAGTAAGACCGCGATAAGTCACTGCATTATATATTCATGTAACCCTGGCCCCTCCCCTGGTGCCAAGCATTTTTAAATGTTGTTTTGTACTTCCAAACTCGGACGATTCAGACCACACCGACACAGAAAGACCAGACGAGAGACCCACTGCCTCCACTTCTGGCGTCACCCAGTCCTCTCCCGACTTTACTACTGGCAGAGATGAGGAAGAGGAAGAGGAAAATGAAGAGGAAGAGGAAGAGCCACTGATCCTGGAGCCAGTGGAGGTGGAGGTTGGGGTGGAGATGGAGGAGGATACACCTGTTCCATGTGGGCCAGCTGCAACATCCTCCACCACCGAGTCTGTATTCAGGGGATTCCCCCATGGCTCCTCTGATTCTGCGGGACCAAGTGGTGTGCAGCAAGGCATCCCCAGTGTTGCAGCACCTTTGCCGCAGCGATGGAGGTTGGTGCAGAAAAGGTCAGGTGCTGCACGACAGATCGGCGTGTACCAGGACATGGTGCATCTGTCACAGGCCAGATAGGCGATATAGGTCAAGAGCTGCTCAAGGTCATGGCTATGATAGCCACAAACATCGCGGCTCTATCAGATCGACAGTCGGAGGATATGTTGCGTATGATCACCGTGATGGAGCGAACCGCCGATTCCGTCGATGCTATAGTAGTCAGGTCGACAGCACCTGAGGGTGGGGAGCTGACATCATCTTCCAGCCCTGAAGCCGTGCCTTCCACATCACGAGCTTCTCCTGAGGCCCCATTTATTGCGCCTGCAATGTCTGACACCCAACAACAGCAACAGCACTCCGGATGCACGTTGGAGAGGTCTGGGCTCAGGGGCACTGGGAAAGGGAAGGGCGGGAGTAAGAAAGAGGAGAATAGTCCCAAGTGTGGTGTAGCACACGGTCGAGGTCAAGGTCGAGGTTGTTTGTTGCAGTTGTTCATTTAATAATTGAAGTTTCATTTTAAATGTTTATTAAAGTTGTTAAAGTTGTTACAGTTGTTTTATAGTTATAAGTTTTACAAAATGTTTAAATTGTTGTATATTTTTGACATTTTTACATAAACGTTTGAATTGAATTTAAGCACTCTTGTACAGTGTCAAACTTTTGGGGTAACAGTCATCAGGGTCATCAGGGTCCCAAAATGCAGCTCTCCACATTCAAGCAAAGCGTTCATTTATGAGTTGCCCTCCATTGTGGTGTTGGGGGGGAGGGGGGCGGGGGGGCCATGGGTTCATCTGGAAGCTCCTCCTCATCCTCCTCCCCCTCATTTTCCTCTTCTTCCTCCTCCATCTCCTGCACTCTCTCCCCAGGTGGTCCCGCAGTCCTCTGTCACAATTCCTGTCCGTGCATGATTGCTAAATTATGTAACATGCAGCACACCACTGTGAACTGGGCAACCTGCTCAGGGTGGTATTGCAGCCTGCCTCCCGAATGGTCCAAGCATCGAAAGCGCTGCTTCAGCACTCCAATTGTCTTTTCGATAACGTTACGTGTGGCTATATGGCTCTTATTATATCGTTACTCGGCTCCTGTCTGAGGGTTCCGCAGGGGGGGGTCAAGAGCCAGGTGGTGAGGCTGTACCCTTTGACCCCCCAGCATCCAGCATTTACCTTGTGGCTCAGACTTCAACAGGTCAGACACAGTGCTCTCATGCAAGATGTGCGCATCATGGATGCTCACTGGAAAGTAGGCATTCGCAGCCATTATGCACTGTGCATGGCCGCATATGAGCCGCACTTTGAGGGAGTGAAATCCCTTATGGTTTTGGTACCCCTCTGCCTCCTGTAATGGTGCTCGCAGGGCAATATGGGTACCCTGCACCTTGGGGAAGTTGGCAATGCGTGCAAATCCCAAAGCCCTCTCAATCTGTGCCTCCCTAGTCATTGGGAAGTTTATAAATTCCATCCAGTGTGCAAACAGTGCTTCAGTTACTTGTCGAATGTACCGATGAGTAGTGTACTGAGAAATACAGCGCATGTCCCCAGCTGATGCCTGAAAAGAGCCACATGCATAAAAGGAAAGTGCCGCAGTCACCTTCATCTTGACAGAGAGTGCAGCAATGTTGGTGGTACTGGGCAGCAGGTCGACCTTAATGAGCTGGCAAATCTCATTGATCACCTCTTTTCAGAAGCGCTGCCTTCAAACACACTGTTGTTTGGTCAGGTCCAAATATGAGCGCTTCTCCCTGAAAATCGGTTGCGGGTAAGGCCTCCTCCTCCCCATCAATCTGCGACGTGTTCCATTACCCTGATAACTCTGCTCAATAAACCTTCTCACATCTGGATCCTCCATTTGACAGGTAGTCAGCAAAACAGGCTGAGATAGTACAGGCCCCATTCTTTTTAAATATCCAGAAAGTTTTTCAATGAAAAAAGTATAACTAAAATGCCATTGATCTTAATAAATTACTCAGTACAAATAAAAATACATTTTCCACTCTAAATTGCACTGTTCACCTCAGAAATACTGAGGTGCTGCTTTAGTTGACAGTTCCTGATTTCAAAATGGTGGCTCCAAGCACATTCCCATCCACTTAAGATCGTGTAAAGCCCCCTTTTCCAGGACAGTATGTAGCTCCGGTGGTATGTCAGTGGTATGCAATGAAAATCGGACTTTTTGGGCAGTATGTGGGCAGTTCTGTATGGCAGACGGTGTGCATACCACTCGGCGGTATGTCACAGAAACATAGAAACATAGAAAATAGGTGCAGGAGTAGGCCATTCGGCCCTTCGAGTCTGCACCGCCATTCAATGAGTTCATGGCTGAACATGCAACTTCAGTACCCCATTCCTGCTTTCTCGCCATACCCCTTGATTCCCCCGAGTAGTAAGGACTACATCTAACTCCTTTTTGAATATATTTAGTGAATTGGCCTCAACAACTTTCTGTGGTCGAGAATTCCACAGGTTCACCACTCTCTGGGTGAAGAAGTTTCTCCTCATCTTGGTCCTAAATGGCTTACCCCTTATCCTTAGACTGTGACCTCTGGTTCTGGACTTCCCCAACATTGGAAACATTCTTCCTGCATCTAACCTGTCTAAACCCGTCAGAATTTTAAACGTTTCTATGAGATCCCCTTTCATTCTTCTGAACTCCAGTAAATACAAGCCCAGTTGATCCAGTCTTTCTTGATATGTCAGTCCCACCATCCCGGGAATCAGTCTGGTGAACCTTCGCTGCACTCCCTCAAAAGCAAGAATGTCCTTCCTCAAGTTAGGAGACAAAAACTGTACACAATACTCCATGTGTGGCCTCACCAAGGCCCTGTACTCCTCCCTGCCCCTGTACTCAAATCCCCTCGCTATGAAGGCCAACATGCCAGTTGCTTTCTTAACCGCCTGCTGTACTTGTGTGCCAACCTTCAATGACTCATGTACCATGACACCCAGGTCTCGTTGCACCTCCCCTTTTCCTAATCTGTCACCATTCAGATAATAGTCTGTCTCTCTGTTTTTACCACCAAAGTGGATAACCTCACATTTATCCACATTATACTTCATCTGCTATGCATTTGGCCACTAACCTAACGTATCCAAGTCACTCTGCAGACTCATAGCATCCTCCTCTCAGCTTACAATGCCACCCAACTTAGTGTTATCCGCAAATTTGGAGATACTACATTTAATCCCCTCGTCTAAATCATTAATGTACAATGTAAACAGCTGGGGCCCCAGCACAGAACCTTGCGGTACCACACTAGTCACTGCCTGCCATTCTGAAAAGTACCCATTTACTCCGACTCTTTGCTTCCTGTCTGCAAACCAGTTCTCAATCCATGTCAGCACACAACCCCCAATCCCATGTGCTTTAACTTTGCACATTAATCTCTTGTGTGGGACCTTGTTGAAAGCCTTCTGAAAGTCCAAATACACCACATCAACTGGTTCTCCCTTGTCCACTCTACTGGAAACATCCTCAAAAAATTCCAGATTTGTCAAGCATGATTTCCCTTTCACAAATCCATGCTGACTTGGATCTATCATGTCACCTCTTTCCAAATGTGCTGCTATGAAATCCTTAATAATTGTTTCCATCATTTTACCCACTACTGAGGTCAGGCTGACCGGTCTATAATTCCCTGTTTTCTCTCTCCCTCCTTTTTTAAAAGTGGGGTTACATTGGCTACCCTCCACTCGATAGGAACTGATCCAGAGTCTATGGAATGTTGGAAAATGACTGTCAATGCATCCACTATTTCCAAGGCCACCGCGTTAAGCACTCTAGGATGCAGACCATCAGGCCCTGAGGATTTATTGGCCTTCAATCCCATCAATTTCCCCAACACAATTTCCAGACTAATAAGGATTTCCCTCAGTTCCTCCTTCTTACTAGACCCTCTGACCCCTTTTATATCAGGAAGGTTGTTTGTGTCCTCCTTAGTGAATACTGAACCAAAGTACTTGTTCAATTGGTCTGCCATTTTTTTGCTCCCCGTTATGACTTCTGCTGATTCTGACTGCAGGGGACCTATGTTTGTCTTTACTAACCCTTTTCTCTTTACATATCTATAGAAGCTTTTGCAGTCCGTCTTAATGTTCCCTGCAAGCTTCCTCTCGTACTCTATTTTCCCTGCCCTAATCAAACCCTTTGTCCTCCTCTGCTGAGTTCTAAATTTCTCCCAGTCCCCGGGTTCGCTGCTATTTCTGGCCAATTTGTATGCCACTTCCTTGGCTTTAATACTATCCCTGATTTCCCTTGATAGCCACGGTTGAGCCACCTTCCCTTTTTATTGTTACGCCAGACAGGGATGTACAATTGTTGTAGTTCATCGATGCGGTCTCTAAATCCACTGTCAACCCCTTAAGTATCATTCGCCAATCTATCCTTTCCAATTCACGCCTCATACCATGGTCTCTGAATTAACTGTTTCATTCTCCATCCTAATGTAGAATTCCACCATATTATGGTCACTCTTCCCCAAGGGGCCTCGCACAATGAGATTGCTAATTAATCCTCTCTCATTTCACAACACCCAGTATAAGATGGCCTCCCCTCTAGTTGGTTATAAGAACATAAGAATATAAGAATTAGGAACAGGAGTAGGCCATCTAGCCCCTCGAGCCTGCTCCGCCATTCAACAAGGTCATGGCTGATCTGGCCGTGACTCAGCTCCACTTACCTGCCTGCTCCCCATAACCCTTAATTCCCTTATTGGTTAAAAATCTATCTATCTGTGATTTAAATACATTCAATGAGCTAGCCTCAACTGCTTCCTTGGGCAGAGAATTCCACAGATTCACAACTCTCTGGGAGAAGAAATTCCTTCTCAACTCGGTTTTAAATTGTCTCCCCCATATTTTGAGGCTGTGCCCCCTAGTTCTAGTCTCCCCGACCAGTGGAAACAACCTCTCTGCCTCTATCTTGTCTATCCCTTTCATTATTTTAAATGTTTCTATAAGATCACCCCTCATCCTTCTGAACTCCAACGAGTAAAGACCCAGTCTACTCAATGTATCATCATAAGGTAACCCCCTCATCTCCGGAATCAGCTTAGTGAATCATCTCTGTACCCCCTCCAAAGCCAATATATCCTTCCTTAAGTAAGGTGACCAAAACTGCACGCAGTACTTTAGATGCAGCCTTACCAATACCCTATACAGTTGCAGCAGGACCTCCCTGCTTTTGTACTCCATCCCTCTCGCAATGAAGGCCAATATTCCATTCGCCTTCCTGATTACCTGCTGCACCTGCAAACTAACTTTTGGGATTCATGCACAAGGACCCCCAGGTCCCTCTGCACCGCAGCATGCTGTAATTTCTCCCCAATCAAATAATATTCCCTTTATTTTTTTTTCCAAGGTAGATGACCTCACATTTTCCGACATTGTATTCCATCTGCCAAATCTTAGCTCATTCGCTTAACCTATCTAAATCTCTTTGCAGCCTCTTTGTATCCTCTATACAACCCGCTTTCCCACTAATCTTTGTGTCATCTGCAAATTTTGTTACACTACACTTTGTCCCCTCTTCCAGGTCATCTATTTATATTGTAAACAGTTGTGGTCCCAGCACCGATCCCTTTGACTCACCACTAACCACCGATTGCCAACCTCGACATATTGGTCTAGAAAACCATCTCTTATGCACTCCAGGAAATCCTCCTCCACCGTAATGCTTCCAGTTTGGTTAGCCCAATCGATATGCATATTAAAGTCACCCATGATAACTGCTGCATCCCTAATTTCCTGTTTGATGCCCTCCCCAACATTACTACTACTGTTTGGAGGTCTGTACACAACTCCCACTAACGTTTTTTTGCCCTTTGGTGTTCTGTATATAGATTCCACATCATCCAAGCTCATGTCCTTTCTAACCAATGTCAATGATGAATATTCAGCCGAGCGATATGTCGGCGGCATATAGGTGTTTTTTCACCAAAATCGCATTTTTGAGCGGTAAGTGGACGGTACGCGGGCGTTAGTGGGCAGTATGTCCATGAATTTTGGGCCCAAGTGGCTAACTTTAAGTGGAGAATTTAACAGTGTAGTTACTGAGGAAGAGCTGACGTTTTTGTCAGTTTCCATGATTTTGCTGATTACACAGATTTCCAGTTTTGTGTGAGGGGCAGGAGAAGGCACAGCGCAGCCTGTTTCGGAGCTGTCAATGACACAGCAACTTCAGGATTTTCGCTTGCGCCTGCGCATGTGCCAAATTCCCAAAGTTTCTGTCAGTTTCAAAGGCAGAATGGTGTCATCCCGTCTGCTTAGATAGTTTGCTACCAAAAATCACTGCAGCAATGATCCTGTGTCACCTGATCCTGTTCCTCTTGAGTCTAGTGGCTGTTGCACCACAACAGGATTCAGTGTTCTTGCTTCTCAATGCCACTAATTGCTCGTTTATCTTTGTAAAAAGGAATTCTTGTGAGAATAGGAGCTCTTGCCTATAAGTATGCCAAGACTGCAATCCTTGACATTAGTAGCAGGAGTGGTGTGGAAAGGAGACCTGCTTTAGTGCATTAGCACTGGATTCAGGTAGCATCACATGGTGGGAGTGCTCAGTTTTCCACATGGGCGATTTTTGGCCCGACTGCGGCAAAAAAAAGTTCAGAGTTTCAGCAGAATTAACTTTGAATTTTGCACAGCACACATTGGCCTTAAGCTCTGTGGGTGGGGCTTAAGGCCTGCGCCAAAAACTGATGTTGCCAGGGTAACGAGGGACGCCCTGAAGCGCTGAGGCTGGAAACTGAAACTGGCTCAGGGCTGTGGCTGGGCTGGAAATGGAAAATTACACCGCTGCTATCCTGGGTCAAAAGGCCCCCTACCCCAGGTGCCAATGCTGCTGCTATCCCGGGCTGAAAGGCACCAAAAAATAATTCCCGTTTTCCATGTGAGGGGCGTGTTGTGCTGCGCACTTTCAGAGCTGCCTGTGAGTAGAAAAATTGAAACTGCTGCAATATGGATCGTGGGGAAAAGACCAGGAATTTTCGACCAGACAAAACTGAGGCCCTAGTGTTTATCATTGAGAGCAGATGGCACAAGCTTCAGAACAAAGGTCCACTTAAAGTAAAGCCCAGAGAAATGAACAGACATTGGGACAAAGTTGGAGATGATTTCTCTGCAGTGGTGACCATCCCGAGGACCAGCAGGTAGTGCAAAACGGAGTAGCAGGACCTTGGCCAAATAGTTTGTGTACGTAATATTTTCATTTATGCACTGGAATTACAATTGTAAATGAGACCATCACAACAGACCCCTTCTCTTAAAAAGTTCTATTTTCATCTTTGCAGAGGAAGGTGCCGCATAACAGAGACCGAACAGGAGCTGGAGGAGTTTTGGCAAATGTACACCCACAGACACCCCTGGAAGTGAGGATCACTGGTATGTTTGATGCTGGCTCTAGAAGGTCAACAACTGGTGCACAAGCTGGGCCCAGCTTCCAGAGAGAGGATAAGTCCTGCAAATTCCACAGTCTGGCTTGGCTAAATGTTAAGTACTGCATGGGCTAGCCACGCTTTGGTTTATGGGATGTCCTCTCCGTCAGCTACGCTTCAGTTTATGGGATGTCCTCTCGTCAGCTACGCTTCGGTTTATGCAATGTGCTATCATTCATCGTGGTCCTTCAAATGAGCCTGTGCTGTGTGAGCCTACTCATGCCACCCTGCCCCCTCCCTTGCTGCTAACCGATCGTCTGTTCTGTTATATTTTGCAGAAGTTGCGCCCATCCCTGAGGAAGCACAAGCCCCTGCCACAGAAGAATAATAATTTGCGAAGGAGCCTGATTAGGATGAAGTCTTTAATGCAGAACTTTCACAGGAAGTTCAGGACGAAGATGAGCAGGAGGATCAGGGGGAGTGGGAATGCCCCAATTTTGAGACTGTGACATTGAATCTGGAGGAGGTGGTGCCGCACGTGGATGTGCCAAGCCCTTTCCGGACTGTTACAACCGACGGGACATTTCATGATGACCCACAGTCCGAGGTTGCGGGTCCCAGTGGGTTACATCGAGTCACACCCAGGGTGAGGAGGGAACCGAGAGCTCGAGAGTGCTCTCCTGAAATGCAGGATCCAACAGACGTGGTTCAGCTCATGGCAATGAGTGGGGAGAGTATTGAGCTTACACAATCATTCCTGGACACCATGGGTGGGGTGGGTCATGAGATAACGGGATTGTCGTCAGAAGTAATGACACTCTCAAGAGAAATGGGAACATTGTCGCAACACATTAGGGAGGGAATGTTGGAGGTAGCTGATATGCTGTTGGGGCAGATTAGGAAGTGAATGTTGGAGTCAGCTGTTGCAATAAGGGAACGCACTCAGGCTCTCATTGGCCAGTGGCAAATGACGGATTCAACTGGTGATACTCACACTCCAATCCCCAGACCAACCTCAGGTGGTCCGCTGGTGCATCCACAGACTGAGGAAGAGGCTGAGGAGGCCCGAGCCGGCCAAGGGTAGAGGCCGCAAGGCAAGCGCGGCATCATGTTGTCTCAGAATAATGAGGAGGAGAGATGGATACAGCGATAGTTTGTTTGCTGCTGCTGTTGTTATGTTATTGTTATTTAACAGATCTTAATTTAAAAGTTTAAAGAGGGATATCCTTATTAGTCAGGAAATGATGTCAGGGAAATTGATGGGATTGAAGGCCGATAAATCTCCAGGGCCTGATAGTCTGCATCCCAGAGTACTTAAGGAAGTGGCCATAGAAATAGTGGATGTATTGGTGATCTTTTTCCAACATTCCATGGAGTCTGGATCAGTTCCTATGGATTGGAGGGTAGCTAATGTAATCTCACTTTTTAAAAAAGGAGGGAGAGAGAAAACAGGGAATTATAGACCAGTTAGCCTGACATCAGTAGTGGGGAAAATGCTGGAATCAATTATTAAAGATATAATAGAAGTGCATTTTGAAAGCAGTGACAGGATTGGTCCAATTCAGCATGGATTTATGAAAGGGAAATCATGCTTGACAAATCTTCTTGAAAAATTTTTGAGGATATAACTAGTAGAGTGGATAAGGGAGAACCAGTGGATGTGGCGTATTTGGACTTTCAAAAGGCTTTTGACAAGGTACCACACAAGAGATTAGTGTTCAAAATTAAGGCACATGGGATTGGGGGTAATGTATTGACGTGGATAGAGAACTGGTTGGCAAACAGGAAACAAAGAGTGGGAATAAACGGGTCCTTTTCAGAATGGCAGGCAATGACGAGTGGAGAACTGCAAGGTTCAGTGCTGGGACCCCAGCTTTTTAAAATTATTAATGATTTAGTAATATCTCCAAGTTTGTAGATGACATTAAGCTGGGTGGCAGTGTTAGCTGTGAGGAGGATGCTAAGAGGCTGCAGGGTGACTTGGACAGGTTCAGTGAATGGGCAAATATGTGGCAGATGCAGTATAATGTGGATATGTGTGAGGTTATTCACTTTGGTGGCAAAAACAGGAAGACAGATTATTATCTGAATGGTGACAGATTAATAAAAGGGGAGGTGCAACGAGACCTGGGTGTCATGGTACGTCAGTTATTGAAAGTAGGCATGCATGTACAGCAGGCAGTTAAGAAAGCAAATGGCATGCTGGCCTTCATAGCGAGAGGATTTGAGTATAGGAACAGGGAGATCTTGCTGCAGTTGTACAGGGCCTTGGTGAGACCACACCTTGAGTATTGTGTGCAGTTTTGGTTTCCGAATCTGAGGAAGGACGTGCTTGCAATTGATGGAGTGCAACAAAGGTTCACCAGACTGATTCCCGGGATGGCAGGACTGACATATGAAGAAAGACTGGATCGACTAGGCTTATACTCACTGGAATTTAGAAGAATGAGAAGAGATCTCATAGAAACATATAAAATACGGATGGGATTGGACAGGTTAGATGCAGGAAGAATGTTCCCGATGTTGGGGAAGTCCAGAACTAAGGGGTTACAGTCTAAAAATAAGGGGTAAGCCATTTAGGACCAAGATGAGGAGAAACTTCTTCACTCAGAGAGTTGTGAATCTGTGGAATTCTTTACCACAGAAAGTTGTTGAGGCCAGTTTGTTGGATATATTCAAAAGGGAATTAGATGTGGCCCTTACAGCTAAAGGGATCAAGGGGTATGGAGAGAAAGCTGGAATGGGGTACTGAAGTTGCATGATCAGCCATAATCATATTGAATGGTGGAGCAGGCTCGAAGGGCCGAATGGTCTACTCCTGCACCTATTTTCTATGTTTCTATATTTTCTCCCCTCTCTGATCGTCACTGGGCTGGAAGCATGGAGTGCCGGCCGGCAGGATCGCTGGTCGAAAGGCCCCCGCACCCCCACCACCGCCCCCTGTACCGCTGTTATCCTGGACCGAAAGTCCCCCGCCCCCAGTGTCACTGTCATTCGGGCCGAATGGCGCCCCCCTCCCCACCCCACCCCCACTCCCCCGCCCCTGGTACCACTGGTATCCTGCGCAGAAAGGCCCCCGCCCACCCGCCGTTGCCGTGTCTTCAGCTCGGCTAAAACAATGGCGTCTTCGCTCTGCTGATCTTCTCTTCCCTGCGCCGATTTCCTTAAGTGTAGGGAAGGTTTTTCAGAAGGGTGCAGTGTGCCGTTTTAGAAAAAAATCGTACTTGGATTTATGTAGTGCCTTTAATATAGTACATGTCTCAAAGCACTTCACAGAAACATAATCTGACAAAAATGGGCACCAAGCCAAAGAAGGAGATATTGGGAAGGGTGACGAAAAGTTTGGTCCAAGAGGTGGGATTGAAGCAGAGTTTTGAAGGAGGAGAGGGAGGTGGCAAGGCAGAGAAGTCTATGGAAAGAATTCCAGGGCATTGGTCTCCCTGATACCTCAATTGGTAACTGCACTGCAAAGTGTGAACTGAGCTATACAGGCCAGGAAGGACCCTGGCATGATTTCCAGTCCATGCTAATTAACCTGATTTAAGATGGAACACCAGTATAGGCGTTAAAATTGGCTCCACTCTCTTTGGACTGGAAGGGCGAAGAATTTACCAGTGTTCCCACTGCAGGTTGCCAAGTGCCTGGTGGAATAGCTTGCCAGCACTCACTGCTAGGATTACACATGAAGAATTGCCATTTCTCTCTTGGCATTTTTCTCCCTACTATCCCTTTCTTCAAAGTGTTGACTCTTTCCCAGGATGCAGTTCCACAGGGTCTCAGTCACCCTCTGATTGCTCTCCCAAGTGATTGTTATTCATGTGTGAGCTTTGTTAATGAGTGCCAACATGAAGTCCCAGCCTCCATATGCACCGCCAAAGAAATTCCACTGTTGGTGCAGGTGACTTGCCCTACTTGACCAGGGGATCAATGGACCCAAAGAAATGTTTTTTGATGCTGGTGGTGTGAGCACTCTCTGTCGAGTTTGTCCATTGTCTCCTTCAATAGTAGGGTAGCGAGAGGTCTATGGGCACCGTTTTGTTTCCTGCTGTATGGCCTGTATCTGTGAGGTATAGGTCTTACAAAATGAGAGACCTGAAAGTTCGCCGACATTGCTATGGCAAAGTGCCAAAGCATCCTCAGGGACATAATAGCCTACTCCTCAGTGAAAAACTGCAAGTCACTGTGAACCCACAGGGACCAGGAGCGCTGCGTGCAGGCAGTAGCACATGAGTCAATGGCCAGCTGAACCAAATGGGTCCCAATCTCGGCCAGAATAGAGCTAAGCTTGCTGCTGTACACAAGGACAGAAAGGATAAAAGTGCTATATCAATACTAAAGGAGCAGAGAGACAAACCCAGGAAGCACCTTGCATGCAGGTGAAAAATAGAATGAACACATAAATCCATGTTAGATGGCAAGATGACCAATAATCCCACTGAAGTTAACAAAGAACTCTTCAACTGCTAAACCTCCATCTATACCTCACAGATACAGGCCATACAGCAGGAAACAAAATGGTGCCCATAGACCTCCCGCTACCCTACTATTGAAGGAGACAATGGACAAACTCGACAGAGAGTGCTCACACCACCAGCATCAAAAAACATTTCTTTGGGTCCATTGATCCCCTGGTCAAGTAGGGCAAGTCACCTGCACCAACAGTGGAAAATGTTGGAATCAATCATTAAGGATGAAATAGCAGCGCATTTGGAAAGCAGTGTTACGATTGGTCCAAGTCAGCATGGATTTATGAAAGGGAAATCATGCTTGATGAATCTTCTGGAATTATTTGAGGATGTAACTAGCAGAGTGGACAAGGGAGAACCAGTGGATGTGGTGTATTTGGACTTTCAAAAGGCTTTTGACAAGGTCCCACACAAGAGATTGGTGTGCAAAGTCAAAGTGCATGGTATTGGGGGTAATGTACTGACGTGGATAGAGAACTGGTTGGCAGAATGGAAGCAGAGAGTCGGGATAAACGGGTCCTTTTCAGAATGTCAGGCAGTGACTAGTGGAGTGCCGCAGGGCTCAGTGCTGGGACCCCAGCTCTTTACAATATATATAAATGATTTAGATGATGGAATTGAGTGTAATATCGCCAAGTTTGCAGATGACAATAAACTGGGTGGTGGTGTGAGCTGTGAGGAAGACGCTAAGAGGCTGCAGGGTGATTTGGACAGGTTAGGCGAGTGGGCAAATACATGGCAGGTGCAGTATAATGTGGATAAATGTGAGATTATCTACTTTGGGGGCAAAAACACGAAGGCAGAATATTATCTGAATGGCGGCAGATTAGGAAAAGGGGAGGTGCAGAGAGACCTGGGTGTCATGGTTCATCAGTCTGGCATGCAGGTACAGCAGGTGGTGATGAAGGCAAATGGTATGTTGGCCTTCATAGCTAGGGGATTTGAGTATAGGAGCAGGGAAGTCTTACTGCAGTTGTACAGGGCCTTGGTGAGGCTCCACCTGGAATATTGTGTTGAGTTTTGGTCTCCAAATCTGAGGAAGGACATTCTTGCTATTGAGGGAGTGCAGCGAAGGTTCACCAGACTGATTCCCGGGATGGCAGGACTGACATATGAGGAGCGACTGGATCGACTGGGCCTGTATTCACTGGAGTTTAGAAGGATGAGAGGGGATCTCATAGAAACATATAAAGTTCTCACGGGACTGGACAGGTTAGTTGCAGGAAGAATGTTCCCGATGTTGGGGAAGTCCAGAACCAGGGGACATGTAAGGGGAGCTTGGGGTGTGGGTTCGAATCCACACTCCCCTGGGGTTCAGTACATGCAATTTATGAGGATGGGTGAGTAATGAGGCAGCAGACCCAGTGGGAAAGAGTACAAAATGGCTAATGTTGTTTATTTAGAATAGTAAACAGCAACAGAGGGCATAGGAAAAGGTCATAAATAGCAGTAATGGCACAATCTCACTCAACAACACAAAAAATCTCGCAACACGGAAGGGGAAAATAAGATGTTAAAACATTCCACTCACACACAACCACACCTCCCACTTCCACCCGTCTTACCAATTCCTATCCTAAATTGGGTCTGTGAGGGGGTTTGGGCTATACAATAATCAAGGGAATAATGGAGGCATGTGAAAAAGGAATGGCAATAATCATGGGGGATTTTAACCTCTATATCGATTGGTCAAATCAAATCGCATGGGGTAGCCTTGAGGAGGAATTCATAGAATGCATACGGAATTGTTTCTTAGAACAGTATGTTACAGAACCTACAAGGGAGCAAGCTATCTTAGATCTGGTCCTGTGTAATGATACAGGAATAATAAACGATCTCCTAGTAAAAGATCCTCTCGGAATGAGTGATCACAGTATGGTTGAATTTGTAATACAGATTGAGGGTGAGGAATAGTGTCTCAAACAAGCGTACTATACTGAAACAAAGGGGACTACAGTGGAATGAGGGCAGAGTTGGCTAAAGTAGACTGGGAACACAGACTAAATGGTGGCACAATTGAGGAAGAGTGGAGGACTTATAAGGAGCTCTTTCATAGTGCTCCAACAAAAATATATTCCAGTGAAAAAGAAGGGTGGTAAGAGAAGGGATAACCAGCCGTGGCTAACCAAGGAAAGAAAGGAGAGTATCAAATTAAAAACCAATGCATATAAGGTGGCCAAGGTTAGTGGAAACTAGAAGATTGGGAAAATTTTAAACGACAGCAAAGAATGACTTAGAAAGCAATAAAGAAGGGGAAGATAGATTACGAAAGTAAACTTGCGCAAAACATAAAAACAGATAGTAAAAGCTTTTACCGATATATAAAACGGAAAAGAGTGACTAAAGTAAATGTTGGTCCCTTAGAAGATGAGAAGGGGGATTTAATAATGGAAATGTGGAAATGGCTGAGACTTAAACAATTATTTTGCTTCGGTCTTCATAGTGGAAGACACAAAAACCATGCCAAAAATTGCTGGTCACGGAAATGTGGGAAGGGAGGACCTTGAGACAATCACTATCACTAGGGGTGTAGTGCTGGACAGGCTAATGGATCTCAAGGTAGACAAGTCCCCTGGTCCTGATGAAATGCATCCCAGGGTATTAAAAGAGATGGTGGAAGTTATAGCAGATGCTTTCGTTATAAACTACCAAAATTCTCTGGGCTCTGGGGAGGTACCAGCGGATTGGAAAGCAGCTAATGTAACGCATCGGTTTAAAAAAGGGGGCAGACAAAAGGCAGATAACTATAGGCCGGTTAGTTTAACATCTGTAGTGGGGAAAATGCTTGAAGCTAGCATTAAGGAAGAAATAGCGGGACATCTAGATAGGATTAGTGCAATCAAGCAGATTCATGAAGGGGAAATCATGTTTAACTAATTTACTGGAATTCTTTGAGGATATAACGAGCATGGTGGATAGAGGTGTACCGATGGATGTGGTGTATTTAGATTTCGAAAAGGAATTCGATAAGGTGCCACACAAAAGGTTACTACAGAAGATAAAGGTACGTGGAGTCAGAGGAAATGTATTAGCATGGATCGAGAATTGGCTGGCCAACAGAAAGCAGAGAGTCGGGAAAAATGGGTCCTTTTCGGGTTGGAAATCGGTGGTTAGTGATGTGCCACAGGGATCGGTGCTGGGACCACAACTGTTTACAATATACATAGATGACCTGGAAGAGGGGACAGAGTGTAGTGTAACAAAATTTGCAGATGAGACAAAGATTAGTGGGAAAGCGGGTTGTGTAGAGGACACAGAGAGGCAGCAAAGAGATTTAGATAGGTTAAGCAAATGGGCTAAGGTTTGGCAGATGGAATACAATGTCGGAAAATGTGAGGTCATCCACCTTGGAAAAAAAAACAGTAAAAGGGAATATTATTTGAATGGAGAGAAATTATAACATGCTGCGGTGCAGAGGGACTTGGGGGTCCTTGTGCATGAATCCCAAAAAGTTAAAATTTGCAGGTGCAGCAGGTAATCAGGAAGGTGAATGGAATGTTGGCCTTCATTGCGAGAGGGATGGAGTACAAAAGCAGGGAGGTCCTGCTGCAACTGTACAGGGTATTGGTAAGGCCGCACCTGGAGTACTCCATGCAGTTTTGGTCACCTCACTTAAGGAAGGATATACTAGCTTTGGAGGGGGTACAGAGACGATTCACTGGGCTGATTCCGGAGATGAGGGGGTTACCTTATGATGATAGATTGAGTAGACTGGGTCTTTTCTCATTGGAGTTCAGAAGGATGAGGGGTGATCTTATAGAAACATTTAAAATAATGAAAGGGATAGACAAGATAGAGGCAGAGAGATTGTTTCCACTGGTCGGGGAGACTAGAACTAGGGGGCCACAGCCTCAAAATACGGGGGAGCCAATTTAAAACCGAGTTGAGAAGGAATTTCTTCTCCCAGAGGGTTGTGAATCTGTGGAATTCTCTGCCCAGGGAAGCAGTTGAAGCTAGCTCATTGAATCAAATCACAGATAGATAGATTTTTAACCAAGAAGGGAATTAAGGGTTATGGGGAGCGGGCGGATAAGTGGAGCTGAGTCCACGGCCAGATCAGCCATGATCTTGTTGAGTGGCGGAGTAGGCTCGAGGGGCTAGATGGCCTACTCCTGTTCCTAATTCTTATATTCTCATGTTCTTACATGTTCTCACAATCCTATCAACTCCGGGGTTCTGGGGGGCACTTATTTCAGCTCGGGATCCCTCTGGGGTGGGTTTTATGTTGTTGGTCGGTTCGATTTCCCTCCTCGATGTTGCATCGGTTTCTTCTCTTTGCCTTTCGGTTCGCTCCTAAGCAAAAAGCTGCTGGAGTTAAGCACACCTTCCCCAGAGCGAGGGCCCTGTGAAAAGCTGACTCAACTCCCAAAAGCTGACTCTCACTGCTCCTTCCTCTCTCCAGCTGCTTCCACACTCTGCTGCTTCTACACCCCCGGTGGTTCTGTAGGTCCTATAACCAATTTAGTTCTGGCCTTTTCGCGCTCAAACTCAGTTGGTGGTCCATTGTGTAAATTTGGGTGGGGAGATAGCTTTGAATATTTAATCAGAAGATTTCACAGGTACAGGTGGGTGTGACGACAGGAGTATTGTTTCAGTGCACAATTGTGCCTCAAAGTCTGTTGGTCCATTGTAACAGTCCTGGGAGTCAATCGGTTTGGGCCTCCCCTTTGATGGGCCATTCGGTAGATGATGCTCCACATTCATTAGGGGTGAGTCATATTTTCAAACTGGGCAAGGTAGTCCCCATTGGTTGAGGATCTCCCCGCTTCAGGCCCGACTCGGCCCCTGATTGGCCTGCCAGAATGCACTTTTCCCCCATTGGCCAGTGCCTCTGTCTCGCTTGTGAGCCAGACTCAACAATGTCTGTATCCGCCCACACGTTTCCCAGTCTGAGGATTTTACTTGGCCAAAAGTGTTCATTTAAAATGTATAGAACGATCCCATCTTAGTTTTCTTGTCCTTAGGGTGTTCCAATAAAATGCGGCCGTGGATTTTCAAACCTTACAGACACAGTCTAAGGATAAGGCGTAAGCCATTTAGGATTGGGCTGAGGAGGAACTTCTTCACTCAATGAGTTGTTAACCTCTGGAATTCTCTACCGCAGAGAGTTGTTGATGCTAGTTCATTGGATATATTCAAGAGGGAGTTAGATATGGCCCTTACGGCTAAAGGGATTAAGAGGTATGGAGAGAAAGCAGGAACGGGGTACTGAAGGAATGATGAGCCATGATCTTATTGAATGGTGGTGCAGGTTCGAAGGGCTGGATGGCCTACTCCTGGATCTATTTTCTATGTTTCTATGTTTATAAAAATATTGTAGATGGGTGTTTGAGAGTCAAGAATTGTCCAATCGGATAACGAAGAGTCCATTTGCTTCCCAATTGGCCCTGGGAAGGCAGTGCGCTGTAAGGATGGATGTGTCAGACGACCAATGGCTGGAGCTTGGGGGCAGGATGATTGGAGGCAGGAAGTCATGTAAACTCCAGCCCCATAATACAACTAAAACCAAGGTAACCTTAGCTCTAGTTGTATTATGGGGCTGACACTGTTGAATTTTTTGGGTCCTTTGGCCTCCAGCAAGATTCACACTGGCCGACAGCAATAAGGCACCCTATTCACCTTGGGCAAGTTGTCGACCTCAGGGTGCCGAAGTTGCCCACCGCTGGAAATGGGCCGCACCTACCCTGTTTCTGTTGTTTTTACCAGCGCGGTGGATGCAGTGGCCTTTTGAACAAAATTTCTCTCTGACTTTTTTTTTCAGCGGACCGGAAGTCGGTCATAATGGGGGCAGATGTACAGCGGTAAGCGTAAGTTCACAGTCAAGATGGGCGGAAGTAGGGGGGTGGGTGTAGTGGCTGCTGCTTTCAGTCATCAGCACAGCGGCGATGATGTCATCACTTAAAGGGGAGAGCCAGAGCGATTCTTTAAGTTCGGTCCATTGGGCCACCAGGGAGGGTTTCGGCCGGGCTAGTGGCCTGACACCCTGCCTGTTGGCGGCCTGGCTGAACCTGGGGGCATAATTGTCGTCCCGACATGGCAGTTGGCTGATAATAAAAACATGGCGGCAGTAGGTCCTCCCCTTTAATGGGAGCCGCACCGCCATTTTAGAAGGACTCCAGGTTCAGTGCATCGGCAGAAAAAGTTGCTTTTGGCACTGCATGGCAGGAGCAAGATATTTTTTGGCAGAATTTTGCCATTGTTGGGGGAGCACCGGCGATGCACACTCTGATGTCGCACTTAGGATGGATCGGCAGTAGTGTAGCCGTGTCGGGCGGGGGGGGTGGGGGGGCGTCGGGGGAGCGGGTCGCCACCGAGATACCGCAGGAGTAGAATTTTCAAAATGGCCATTACACGAAAAATCGGCAGCCATATACTCCGCAGCGTGGCTGTCAATTTCCAGCGGTAACAGGCTTTAAGGGAAGGGGCAATTTCGGCCATCAACCTTCCATACCCAGTCATGGGGAAACAGGTATCTGATGCATGTCAATGCATTAGGTATCCACGCTTGGATCATTGGCCCACTGTATATAATCACTGTGCCATCGGGGGAGCCAAACCATTTTAAATTGAGGTTAAACTTAGAATGGCAGTAATGCCAGCTATTTATCTAGAAGCACACAAGAAGCAAAAAATACCAAACTGGTGGAATGAATGAGTGTTTTATTGGTGTTACAAAGTTGATATTGATTCCATGGAAAGCTAATCAGTATACGTGTCAACATTCTTATACTCTAACTCCCTTCTAATCATCCGTATCTTTTAGTTAACCAGTCAATCCTCACTTCCCCAGTAGAGTACACAGACACGCGTACTGTTAACTGTATTTCTGAGCCTTAAACAACAACCCAACTCGGGAGCAGCAAGGCAGCATTACTAGACGGCTTAAGGGTGAGGTCCAACAAAAAACCCGGGACCTAAAGAACAGGTGGTGGATGGAGAAAGCACAGGAGATACAGCAGCTGGCTGACAGCCATGATGTGCGAGGATTCTTCATCGCAGTCAAGGCCATCTATGGTCCAAACACCCAAGGCCCCACCCCACTGCTGGCCAAGAACGAGGAAACACTCACCAAGGACAATGAGGCAATCAGGACCCACTGAAAGGAGCACTTCAAAGATCTCCTCAATCGAGACTCTTCCTTTGACTCGAGTGTTCTCAACTCTATTCCGCAGCTTGCTACCCGCCACCATCTCAGTAAAACAACAGCACTGCATGAGGTAGAAAAAGCCATAAGACAGCTTAAGAACAACAAAGCTACGGGAGCGGATGGAAACCCCGCTGAAGCACTGAAGTATGGCGGAGAGGCGCTGTTGGCACGAATACATGACCTCATCTCTCTCATCTGGAGGGAGATCTCAGTGATGCAGTGATCGTGACCATCTTTAAAAAAGGGTACAAGTTTGGCTGCGGCAACTACAGAGGAATTTCCCTCTTATCAGCCACTGGGAAAATCGTCGTTAGAATCCTCTTCAACCGTCTTCTCCCTGTGGCTGACGAGCTCCTCCCGGAGTCACAGTGTGGATTTGGTCTCCTACGGGGTACAGTGGACATGATTTTTACAGCGCAACAGCTGCAGGAAAAATGCAGGGAACAGCGCCAGCCCTTATACATGGCCTTCTTCGACCTTACAAAGGCCTTTGACACTGTCAACCGCGAGGGTCTATGGAGCGCCCTCCTCCATTTCAGATGCCCCCAAAAGTTCGTCACCATCCTCTGCCTGCTCCACGACTACATGTAGGCTGTGATCCTTACCAACGGATCCATCACAGACCCAATCCACGTCTGAACCGGGGTCAAACAGGGCTGTGTCATCGCCGTAACCCTCTTCTCAATCTTCCTCACTGCCATGCTCCACCTCACAGTCAACAAGCTCCCCACTGGAGTGGAACTAAACTACAGAACAAGTGGGAACCTGTTCAATTTTCGATGTCTCCAGGCCAGGTCCAAGACCATCCCAACCTCTGTCGTCGAGCTACAGTAGGTGGGTGACGCCTGCATCTGCGCACATACAGAGGCTGAACTCTAAGTCATAGTCGACGTATTTACTGAGGCGTGCGAAAGCATGGGCCTTACGCTAAACATCCATAAGACAAAGGTCCTCCACCAGCCTGTCCTCACCGCTCAGCATTGCCGGCTCCCCCAGTCAACAAGATCCACGGTGTGGCCCTGGACAACGTGGACCATTTCCCATACCTCGGGAGCCTCCTATCAATAAGAGCAGACATTGAAGATGAGATTCAACACCGCCTCCAGTGCGCCAGTGCAGCCTTCGGCCACCTGAGAAAAAGAGTGTTTGAAGACCAGGCACTAAAATCTGCCACCAAGCTCATGGTCTACAGAGCTGCAGTAATAACTGCCCTCCTGTATGGCTCAGAGACATGGACCAAATCGCTGGAGAAATACCATCAATGATGTCTCTGCAAGATCCTACAAATCCCCTGGGAAGACAGACGCACCAACATTAGCGTTCTCGACCAGGCCAACATCCCCAGCATTGAAGCACTGACCACACTTAATTAGCTCCACTGGGTAGGCCACATTGTCCGTAGAGGAAACGTTACAAGGACACCCTCAAAGCCTCCCTGATAAAGTGCAACATCCCCACTGATACCTGGGAGTCCCTGGCCAAAAACCATCCTAAGTGGAGGAAGTGCATCCGGGAGGGCGCTGAGCACCTCGAGTCTCATCGCCGAGAGCATGCAGAAATCAAGTGCAGGCAGCGGAAAGAGCATGTGGCAAAACAATCCCACCCACCCCTTCCCTCAACGACGATCTGTCCCACCTGTGAGAGGAACTGTGGTTCTCGTATTGGACTGTTCAGCCACCTAAGGACTCATTTTTAGAGTGGAAGCAAGTCTTCCTCGATTCCGAGGGACTGCCTATGATGATGATAATGTAAAAATGGTCATAACTCAATGACAATTTACATTTCTATAGCACTCTACTCATGAGCAAAAATGTCCCAGAGTGTTAAATGGGTCAGAGGAAGGGAGGTAGACACAAAACAGGAGAGAAAAGTGGGAACAGAAATTGAGAAGAGTTAATATAATTTCCCCTGAAGGAGTGCTATTTTGGGTATTTCAACCAACTGGCCATTCTTCACAACTGAGTCCAGAGAGTCGCTAATTGAACATGAGATCCTTTCTTCAACTGATGTGCACACATGAATGTTTCCATCAGAGAGCACTAGCTAGCAATCAGATATAAAACACCTAGTTTCCCTTATCCTAGCCCAGGAATGCTGAAGGGAAATGTAGAGCCTCCCTCTAATTTATTTCCTCCCGAGCTAATATTTTGGCTTGGTACCATGCTATATAGTGCACTTACCAAAATAACAATGTTAGTTATTTATTGCCTGTGCAGCTTTCGGCATACAGGAATGAGCTGCATTGCCCGGCATATTTAAAAAATATATATGTATAACGTCATCCTCATGCAAGGCTGAGAATACTGGTTATAATGGAAACTAGCGTCAGATTATCGGCCAGATGATCGGCGAGCGCTACTTTTGGCGTTTCGCCCATAATTCACCCAAATGATCGCTGGCCCAAAAGGGCGCTGAAGAAAAGCTGCAATCACCTGACCTTAACTCGGCACTACGGACGCCATTTTGTAACTTGGGGGATCTTTAATAAAAGGCTACTTGAAGTGCTTGTCAGGAGAAGCAATTAGTGTGTGATTTTAAGGGCGTTTTTGACTCTTGCCAATCATCTAATCGCATTTGTATTTGTTGAGGACAAATTAAGGGCATTTATAGTGATTTATAGTGATGTGGCCGATAATTTCTCAACCAGTACTGATGACTACTCACATGCTGCAGAATAGAGATGGGAGAAGGTTCATTGAAGAGCATTATGTGCCCAATCAAAAAAGTGGTAGACTGCTGAGGAGGAGAAGATGTTAAACCCAACGCATTTACAGGGATAAGCAATCATACCTAGACATGTTCAATAACACGTGCGTTAGAAGGCTGCAATTCCAAAAGGAGGTCATCAGTGAGATATGCCAGCTCTGCAGCCTATCAGCACCATCAGGACTGCACTGCCCATTGAGGTTAAGGTTACTGCGGCACTTTCCTTCCGCACATTAGGCTCCTTTCTGGCCTCAGCTGGCAATATTTGCAGTATCTCTCAGTACGCCACACAGTGCTGCATCCGACAGGTGACTGAAGCCCTTTATGCACGCAAGATCGACTTTATAAACTCCCCTATGACGAGGGAGGCACAGACTGAGAGGGCTTTGGGTTTCTCAAGAATAGCAAAGTTCCCCAAGGTGCAGGGAGCAACAGCGAGGGAGGCACAGACTGAGAGGGCTTTGGGTTTCTCAAGAATAGCAAAGTTCCCCAAGGTGCAGGGAGCAACAGACTGTACGCACATCACTCTGCAAGCACTTTTACAGGATGCAGAGGTGTCTCGGAACCGAAAGGGATTCCACTCCCTGAATGTGCGGCTCGTTGTCGACCAGAAGCAAATAATCATAGCAGTAAATGCAAATTTTCCAGGGAGAATCCATGATGCGCACATCTTGCATGAGAGCACTGTCTCTGACCTGTTTAAGAATTAACTACAAGATCATGGTTGTATGCTGGGCGATAAAGGATGTGGCCTTGCCAGCTGGCTTGTGACCCCCCTGCGTAAACCCCAGACAGAAGCCGAGAAGCACTACAATGAAAGCCATATAGCGAAAAGTCAATTGGAGATCTGAAGCACCTGAGTTCTTCAGATACCACCCTGAGTAGGTCGCTGAGTTCATTGTGGTGTGCTGCATGTTACATAACCTAGCTATCAGGAGAGGACAACAATTGTCAGATGGGACTGCTGGTCCACCTCAGGAGAGAGGGGAGGCGGAAGAGGAGGTCGAGGAGGAAGATGAGGACCTCGGGGAGGACAATCAGCCTAGCGATGAACCCATGCCCCCATGCCCGCGCCCCCCACCCCACACCACTGGAAAAACCCTGTGGTAGTTATGCAGCTGCAAAGCTCTTGCATCAGCAACTAATAAATGAATGCTTTGTGTGAACTTACATTGGTGACAGTTACAGTTGCATTATGTTTCATCCTTGCCTGGCCTGGCCATGGCCATTGATTTCAACCCTCGTATTGATGTTTTACCTTAAGTTATTAGAAGATGCTTCCTAACAATTGTAAACTTAAATAAAAATGTTTAATAATTTAACACGTAATTTGACATTTTTTTGAATACAGAAGAGTACAGAAACTGCATGCATAACATGACATCTTTCATAAATTATAATCAAATGCCATTAAATTACTTTAAAATACCACTGGTTTACCACTGCTTTACACATTATTCACGTGGCGCAACAACGGGATCTGCACCATCACGGGTGGCAGAACGATTATGGGTGCCCATTAATGCTGCGGCACATTCTCCCAGGTCCGTCAGAGGGTGCAACTCAGCAGGCTCTCCTCCAGTCCACCTCTGCTCGGCATGATTCTTAGATATCTTCCTCTGCAAATGTGACAAGAGCATGGCATAAGCTAATTGACTAGGTACCATTACGGAAACACAACAGATGTTGTAATCCACAATAAGTCACCCCACATGCTATTCATCATTAACATTAATGTTATATGCTAATATGGTTTGTATCCACAATGGATGCATGGTTATAACATCTACGTTCAGAGAAAATATTTAATAAGATCGTGTTTTTGAACTAATGCTTGACACCAAACATCTCGCGTACAATCTCCAGGAAGGGTCTCATCCACGGGCCATGCCATTCAGTGCCTGAGGGGAGGTAAGCGGTTTATTTAAATCTATGGAGGTCCCCCAGGGGGTGGAATCAGGACCGCTGGTGAGCTCGGCAATGACAGGACTGTAATGGAAGGGGGCACTGTGTCCCTGGTGCTCGGAGACCTCCATGTGGCCAGAACTAATGTCCCAAAGTATCCCAGGGCAGACAGTGAGCCAGGGCAGCTCTCCCCCAGTCCAGGCTGGGTCACTGTGTGAGTGACAGCAGTCGGAGAGACACACACAGTCTGGGTAAAGGTGATCGGACCCCTCAGTGCTCAGTCATACCCCATCCACCAATGTAACCAAAAAGCCCCAGACTTTCTCACAGCACACAAGAATTCTCCTTCTAAACTAAATTGGTAGAAATGCCAAATGTTTGCGGTCTGGCTGTTTCCAGTCATTCCTTTAAATAATAATTACTACTGTTGATTAAATATAAGGCATTGCAGCAAAATTAGTCTTAAAGGGTGCAGGGACCCCAGTCCAAATCTTAGCAGGGAAGCTACCCAAGATTACCCAGCTTAATTACAATCCGACAGATTTACATTCTAAGTAATGAGTCAGTGCATCATTACAATTTAAAATGTAATATTTTAATACTTACTCTTGCCGATGCAACCAGACTTTTCCACCGCTTGCGGCACTGATCTGACTCACGCCTATCGTGGGCCACCGATGAGGCTACGGCGGTGATATCACCCCATATTTTTTGATAAGTGCAGGGGGCAACCCACGCCTACCCTGGGTTAATTGGCCCCACCGATTTTCTACCTTATTAACGAGGGCCTCATTGGCCTCAGCAGAGAAGGCTTTCGCCCTCCTTCTCCCTGACAGCTCGTGCGGCAATTGGTTTGACATTTTTCACCCTCCACAGACTTATTCTTAGCTTCCTTCTCTCTCCTTCTCTCTCCCTCTCTTTCAGTCTTCTGAGCATGTGCAGATGACCCCTGAACTCCCGAATTGTGGGAAAAGCTATTTGCAAAAACAAAAAGTGCATGCGCAGAATGACTGTTGCTATGGACGCCAGTCCTGCCTGACTGAATACATCGCTAAGGCCCATTTCACATTGCTAAGGCTATTGCCTTGATGAAAAAGGCAAAACTAGCGTTTTCTAAAATGGGCGATATTCCAGTGATTCTGAAAAATAAAAATCATCATCGTAGGCAGTCCTTCGGGATCGTGGAACACTTGCTTCCACTCTTAGCATGAGTTCTTAGGTGGCTGTACAGTCCAATACGAGAACCACAGTTTCTGTCACAGATGGGACAGATAGTCGTTGAGGGAAAGGGTGGGCAGGGAGCCTGGTTTGCCGCATGCTCCTTCCGCTGCCTGCGCTTGATTTCTACATGCTCTCGGCAACGATACTTGAGGAGCTCAGCGTCCTCCCGAATGCACTTCCTCCACTTAGGGTGGTCTATGGCCAGGGACTCCCAGGTGTCAGTGGGGATGTCGCACTTTATCAGGGAGGCTTTGAGGGTGTCCTTGTAACGTTTCCTCTGCCCGCCTTTGGCTCGTTTGCCATGGACGAGTTCCGAGTAGAGCGCTTGCTTTGGGAGTCTCGTGTCTGGCATGTGAACTATGTGGCCTGCCCAGCGGAGCTGATCAAGTATGGTCAGTGCTTCAATGCTGGGGATGTTGGCCTGGACGAGGACGCTAATGTTTGTGCATCTGTCCTCCCAGGGGATTTGCAGGATCTTGTGAAGACATCACTGGTGGTATTTCTCCAGCGACTTGAGGTGTCTACTGTACATGGTCCATGTCTCTGAGCCATACAGGAGGGTGGGTATTACTACGGCCCTATAGACCATGAGCTTGGTGACAGTTTTGAGGGACTGATCTTTTCCTCAGGTGGCCGAAGGCTGCACTGGCGCACTGGAGGCGGTGTTGGATTTCGTCGTCAATGCCTGCTCTTGTTGATAGGAGGCTCCCGAGTTAGGGGAAGTGGTCCACGTCATACAGGGCCACACCGTGGATCTTGATGATTGGGGGAACAGTGCTGTGCGACGAGGACAGGCTGGTGTAGGACCTTTATCTTACGAATGTTTAGCGTAAGGCCCATGCTTTCATATGCCTCGACTATATCCTGGAGTTCAGCCTCTTTATGTGCACAGACGCAGGCGTCATCCGCGTACTGTAGCTCAACAACAAAGGTTGGAGTGGTCTTGGACCTGGCCTGGAGACGGCAAAGGTTGAACAGGTTCCCACTGGTTCTGTCGTTTAGCTCCACTCAGCGGGGAGCTTGTCAACTGTAAGGTGGAGCATGGCAGCGAGGAAGATTGAGAAGAGGGTTGGGGCGATGACGCACTCCTGCTTGACCCCGGTCCGGACATGAATTGGGTCTGTGATGGATCCATTGGTGAGGATCACGGCTTGCATGTCGTCGGAGCAGGCGGAGTATGGTGACGTACTTATGAGGCATCCGAAACGGAGCAGGACGCTCCATAGACCCTCGCGGTTGACAGTGTCAAAGGCTTTTGTAAGGTCGAAGAAGGCCATGTATAAGGGCTGTTTCCTGCATTTTTCCTGCAGCTGTCGCACTGCAAAAATCATGTCCGTTGTGCCCCGGAGGGGACGAAATCCGCACTGCGACTCTGGAAGGAGCTCCTTGGCCACAGGAAGAAGATGATTCAGGAGGACTCTAGCAACGACTTTCCCAGTGGTTGATAGCAGGGAAATTCCTCTGTAGCTGCCGCAGTCGGACTTGTCCCTTTTTTTAAAGATGGTCACGATCACTGCGTCTCTAAGATCTCCCGGCATGCTCTCCTCCCTCCAGATGAGAGAGATGAGGTTGTGTATTCGCGCCGATAGTGCCTCTCCGCCATACTTCAATGCCTCAGCAGGGATTCCATCCGCTCCTGTAGCCTTGTTGTTCTTTAGCTGTCTTATGGCCTTTTCTGCCTCATGCAGTGTTGGGGTCTCACTGAGGTGGTGGTGGATAGCATGCTGCGGAATGGAGTCGAGAACACTCGACACAAAGGCAGAGTCTCGATTGAGGAGATCTTCGAAGTGTTCCTTCCAGCGGGCCCTGACTGCCTCAGCGTCCTTGATGAATGTTTCCCTGTTCTTGGCCAGGAGTGGGGTGAGGCTTTGGGAGTTTAGACTGTAGGTGGCCTTGATTGTGATGAAGAATCCCCATACATCATGGCTGTCGGCCAGCTGCTGTATCTGTGCTTTCTCCATCCACCACCTGTTCTTTAGGTCCTGGGTTTTTTCCTGGACCTTAGCCTTTAACCGTCTGTAATGCTGCTTTGCTGCTCCCGAGTTGGGTTGCTGTTTCAGGCTCAGAAATGCCTTGCGTTTGCATTATGGGCAATAGCGATCATAGTGAAAAGTCTAGCCCATTAATTCTGCACAATAATATGGAAAGAAGAGGATGGTTGAGCTAACTGTACTAATTAGAGATAATATAAAGGCAGTAGAAAAAAGGAACATAACTAATATTAAGATAGAAACATAATTCATATGGATTGAGATAATACGAAAGGATTTATCACGCTAATAGGGATATTCTACAGACCACATAACAGTGGAAATGAAGTGGATAAGAAATATGTAAATTATTCTATGAAACTACCCCCAAATAAACTGGCAGGAAGAGGAAGATAAAGGGGCAAAGGGAATGGAGATTTTACAGTGTGTTCAGGACTTCTTTCTTACCCAGTACAAATAAGTCTCACAAGAAAAGAATCACTGGATCTCGTAATGGAAAATGAACCAGAGCAAATAAAAGAAGGAAGAGTGAGGAAACATCGAGGCAACAGCGATAACAACATTATAAAGTATAAAATAATGTTTGAGAAAGATATAAGACTAAGACCAGAATAATAGATTGGAAGAAAGCTAATTTGAGGTGATGAGCATGGAAGGGGGGAGAAATTGCCCAGCGGCCCCTTTGCGGGTGGTAACTGACTCAGGGCAGGACATCCTGTGCCCAGCGCAAAAGTTCCCCCCTGGCCGCGAAATTTCAGTTTTCACCCCTCACAGGAAGTGGAGCACAATCTCGTACACTCCACTTCCTGTAGGGGCTCGACTGTGGTGAGTTGGTCAGCGCTACACAACTGCTCCACGTAGCGCTGACGCATTTCAACGCCCCTCTCCTTCGGTTAAAGGGGAGGGTCGCAGCGCACTCTGCCGGGCCTCTAATGGCTTCCACTGGACCATCAGGGTGGCATGGTGCCAAGGCCGCAGCCCGGCACCCAAAACTGAGTATCGGGCTGCACGATGGCAGCATGAACCACGCAAGGGAGGCAGAAGTTGGGCTGACTGGTGAGTTGGTCAAGCCGCCAAGATGGTGGTGCAAGGTGATCTCCATCCGCCCCTTAACTTCCCCCCCACGAGCAGAGTTCAGCCCAGTTCGTGACCCACAAGGCAGGCGCAGACACCTCTCGTGGCAGTCTCATGAGGTGCAAGGCAATGTCCGTCGCAGGGTGGAAAAGAGTCGGTACGTGGTGCTATGGGGTCGCCGCGTATGGCGGTGATGTCATCAAGATACAGCGGCCCGGGGAATTACCGGCGGGGTGCGTTGCTACCGTGGCAGTGCTTCCACTAACTCTCGCACAATTTAGTGGGAGCTGGCAGCACCCACCCGCCCCTCCCCTGCTGCCCCCGGGGTGAAAACTTTTTTGTGCCCCATTAACACCCTGGACGCACTAATGGTCATCGGAAAACAGGACAATTTCAACACCTCGGGAAGTTAAACTCGGAATAAATTTTGACAGAGAAAGAGATAGACCAGCAGTGGGAAATATTTAAAAGTGTGATCAATGGATCAGGAGCAATATATTCCATTAAAAAACAAGAACAAACTAGCAATAATGAAACATCATAGATTATTAACGAGATATGGGTAAAATTGAAAGTAAATTAAAAGGGCCACTATGGAATGCAAATGATAAACTCATAGGTAATGACAGCGAAATGGCAGAAATATTGAATCGTTATTTTGCCTCAGTATCTACCAGGCATGACATTAGAAGAAGAGATCAAAAAATAGATAACAAAATTTAAAATAGAAAGCAAGATAATTGATAAGCTAATTAAACTTGGAGTATAAAACCTCCAGGTTGTGTACACACATATTCAGAATAAGTTAGGGAAGAGATAACAGAGGCACTGTAACATATATATAAAAATTCACTAGAAACAGGAATAGTGCCAGAGGACTGGCGGACAGCTAATGTGATTCCTATATAATGAGGGAGATAGAACAAGTCCAGGAAACTATAGACCAATTAGCTTAACATAGAATCATAAGGACTGAAATTGTCACTTTCTATAAGAGAGGCGGCCTTGGGTCGGTAAGTAATCACCTCTCGGCCGGCGTGGAGGCCTGACATTTTTTTGATTGCCCTCGTGGATTTTCCTAGTGGAGCAAGTAAGTGGTTTTGCTCTTAGTGATTTCGAATCACCCCCCTTACAACAGTTCTAGACCTGGGAATTATAGTAGTGAACAGAATACACAGTTATAGACAGATCATTCGGTCTCAACCGTCACAATGCTTTTATTCAAGTTAAAACACACACCTGCACCCAGTAAACCACATCCTGGTGGTGTAAAACAAACAAACAGTACAACACACAACCCTGGCCCATCTGAACCGGCCCCTATCGCGAAGTACCCACGAATAAGCACCCCTGCTTGGCTCAATAGGGCACCACTGAATCTGTCCAACAGATTGTGCGTACGCCTATGATCCACACAGAAACCTCTCCACTAAACCCCTAAGGCTTGGTTGGGACACACGACAACCCTTCACACTATGCAGTGGTCTTAAAGAATATGTGGGCTGGGATAATGCTCACCAGTTACCCCTCTGGCTTACTCGCTGCTTCTCCTGATGAGCGAGGCTCTCTTTGTTCGTAAATGGTGATTTCTTCTCTCCGTCCCAGATGGAGTGCTTGGTCCTTGAGTGCGTTGAACGAAGCAAGCAAGCTTGGAAGAGGAGAGAGAGAGCGATGGCTGCAAACTGGCGTCTCTTATACCTGAAAAGTGCTTCTGAATTCTCGTACCAAAAACCAGTCCTTTGCCTGAGGCAGTCTAGGCCTGTGCCTTTGCTACTGGGCTGTTCCTGGGGATAAAGGCTCCTACGAGTCTGGGTGGCCAAATAGCTTCCTTTGTCCTAAGGTTCCCGCGCTCTGGGGCTCTCAGTCATTTCGATGGCTTGAGCACTGACCAGTTTACCTGATCTCTCACTGATGGGTTCCCATTACTTGACAAAGGGTCCTCCATCAGCCATCTTCCTGCGATTTCAGCCATTGCCCCATCTCCGCCCACCTGATGTGTATTCCTGTGGAACATGCCTGGGCCTATCCGAGTCCATTGTCTGCTTTTCTGCGGTAACAGAAAATATGGAAAAGCAATGTCCAAAACTTAAAGTCCAAAATGTTTATGCTGATGCTGTCGATGATTACGCCGATTCTTACAAGCACATCTCCGCTCCGCCCACGTTCCTGACCAGTCGGGCACGCGCCGACCCCTTACCGACCTGTAGCGACCCCCTTTCCAACCCCCATCTGGAATTGCTCTGCGGCAACAGATCGGCCACCAGTCGGTGCCCCGACAGCTTTTCCCGGCGGGAACCTTACTGTGGCTGGGCGGTGCGTCCGCTCTTAAAGGGGAGGGCATGCTTCCGCGGCCACATTTTATTTTAATTTTCAGCCGACTGCTAGGTCGGCCCGACAATGGTGGCCACGGGTTTGGCCAGACCGCCAACAGGCAGCCCGGCATTCCCTCTTGGGTACCGGGCCGCTGGCTCGGCCGAAACTGTCCCTAGTGGCCCAGTGTTTGCCACTAAAGTGGCTGCAGAGTTTGCAGCAACCCTCCCCTTTAACTGAAGGGGAAGGACATTGTACCGCGTCAGCGCGACGCGGCATGTCCATGTCACATTGCCATAATTCGCGGCGCTGATGACTCGCCGCAAAGGCACTTCCGCCTCAATGATGACACCACTTCCACCTCGTTCCCCAAAAAAACAAAGACCTGCATTGGGGCGGATGGAACCCTTACAAATCGGTAAGTGCGCCGCATTTAGCACGGAGGGCAATTTCGACTCCATAGAAACATAGAAACATAGAAACATAGAAAATAGGTGCAGGAGCAGGCCATTCAGCCCTTCTAGCCTGCACCGCCATTCAATGAGTTCATGGCTGAACATGACACTTCAGTACCCCATTCCTGCTTTCTCGCCGTAACCCTTGATCCCCCGAGTAGTAAGGACTTCATCTAACTCCCTTTTGAATATATTTAGTGAATTGGCCTCAACTACTTTCTGTGGTAGAGAATTCCACAGGTTCACCACTCTCTGGGTGAAGAAGTTTCTCCTCATCTCGGTCCTAAATGGCTTACCCCTTATCCTCAGACTGTGACCCCTGGTTCTGGACTTCCCCAACATTGGGAACATTCTTCCTGCATCTAACCTGTCTAAACCCATCAGAATTTTAAACGTTTCTATGAGGTCCCCTCTCATTCTTCTGAACTCCAGTGAATACAAGCCCAGTTGATCCATTCTTTCTTGATAGGTCAGTCCCGCCATCCCGGGAATCAGTCTGGTGAATCTTCGCTGCACTCCCTCAATAGCAAGAATGTCCTTCCTCAAGTTAGGAGACCAAAACTGTACACAATACTCCAGGTGTGGCCTCACCAAGGCCCTGTACAACTGTAGCAACACCTCCCTGCCCCTGTATTCAAATCCCCTCGCTATGAAGGCCAACATGCCATTTGCTTTCTTAACCGCCTGCTGTACCTGCATGCTAACCTTCAATGACTGATGTACCATGACACCCAGGTCTCGTTGCACCTTCCCTTTTCCTAATCTGTCACCATTCAGATAATAGTCTGTCTCTCTGTTTTTACCACCAAAGTGGATAACCTCACATTTATCCACATTATACTTCATCTGCCATGCATTTGCCCACTCACCTAACCTATCCAAGTCACTCTGCAGCCTAATAGCATCCTCCTCGCAGCTCACACTGCCACCCAACTTAGGATGGTTGCAGCACAGAAGGAGGCCATTCGGCCTGTCGAGCCTGTGCCGGCACTCTGCAAGAGCACTTTGCTAGTCTCCCTCCTCTGCCCTTTCCATGTAGCTCTGCATATCTTTTTCCTTTGGGTACTTAACATTGGTGATAGGAAAGATAATGAAATCTTTACTCAAAGATGTTGGAGAAAAACATCTAGCAACCGAAAATATAATGAAGAGTAGTCAGCGTGGATCGCAAAAGAGAAGGTCATGCTTGACCAACTTTGTTGAATTCTTTGAAGAAGTAACAGAAAGAGTGGACAAGGTTAATGTAGTAGATGTAATCTATTTGGATTTTCAAAAGACCTTTGATGAGTTATCACATAGTTGACTCTTGACTAAGATCACAGCATGTGAAGACAGGGGACAGGTAGCAGAATGGATAGCATACTGGCTATAAATCAGAAAACAGAGAGTAGGAGGGCGCAAATGGGTTTTCGCCCGGGCACGGCGTGATAATCACCCCGCCCCCACCCTCCCCACCCCGTGAAATTGCATGTGGGTTTTGCGGAGATGCTAAGAGGTAGTACCCTGATCCTGCTGGTATCGCCCTACTCGGCTGCGCCCAGTGATGATGACATCATCATCGTGCACAGCACCCTGTTACTGCCCCCGAAGAGAAATTCGGCCACGCCCCCTCAATTACCGCCTGGCACTGACAACAACAGCTTTAGCTGTCAAGTTGCAGTCAGGAGTTTGTTGCAGGAGCGCTATATAAAGATATATAAAGCCACCTTTACAAACAATTTTTGTCGGCCATTATTCTTTGCAGATAGCGAACACATAGGCAGATTGGCTGGTGGACAGATTTCAACGATTTTCACTTCAAGGACTGTTCTGCCTCTTAAACGTTCCTTTGTTTCATTGAGAGCAGATTTGAAACGATAACATTTATATTTTTTCATGAGGGCTGTGTTGGCAGTCGACCTCCTGCTCCGACGTCACCGTAGGAGGTTACTAGGCAGAGACAAAGGTTGAAACAAATGCAGAGAGAAAGGCAGGAAGCAAGGCAGGGAGCAAGACAGGGAGCAAGTCAGCAAAATGTGGCCAGAGGGAGAAGGCTCAACAGGGCTGGCAACAGGAGATCTTACTCTCCCAAGGTATTCTGGCAGCTTTTCTCCGACATCAATTTCAATGAGGAACAGTGTGTTCGAAGGCTGTGCTAGGATGTGGTCACCGAGCTCTGCCATCTCCTGCGACCAGACCTTGAGCCTCAGACCAGGGTGAGAAAGGCTCTCTCAGTGGCAGTCAAGGTCACCATCACGCACAATTTCTATACCAGTGGATCCTTCCAGTGGGCAACAGGAGACATCTCCAACATCTTCCAGTTTGCCGTCCATTGCTGCATCCGTGAGGTCACAGATGCTCTGTACAGAAGGAGAACGGGAATACATTTCCTTCCCCATGACCAGAGAGAATCAGCTGGAGCGTGCATGTAGCTTTGTCAGGATAGCAGGCTTCCCCATGGTGCAGGGTGCCATTGACTGCACGCGCATCGCTTTGCGGGTACCGCATAATAATCCTGAGGTATTCTGTAACTGCAAAGGCTACCACTCACTGAATGTGCAGTTGGTGTGCGACCTCATATGCAGAATCCTCACCGTCAATGTCCGCTATCCTGGCAGCAGCCACAATGCCTTCATCCTGTCCCAGACCGATGTGCCAGATCTCTTCCAGCCACCACATCAAGCTCGTGGCTGGCTGCTGGGAGACAAGGGATATCTGCTCCCCACCTGGCTCATGACTCACCTCCGCAATGCCAACACTCCTGCACAGCTCTCATGCAATGAGAGCCATGTCGCCACCAGGAACATCTTTGAGCAGATCATCGGAGTGCTGAAGCAATGGTTCCGCTGCCTTGATCGCTCAAGAAGAGTCCTCCAGCACTTGCCTGAGCGGGTGTCCCGATTCACCACCATTGTCTGCTGCATGCTGCACAACCTGGCCATCATGAAGGCACTGCCATTCCCACCAGGAAGCTAGATAAACATGAGGAAGAAAGGATTAGAATGATATATTGATAGGGTTTGATAAAGTAGGGTGGAAGGAGGTTCGGGTGGAACATAAACACTGGCATGGACCAGTTGGGCCTAATGGCCTGTCTCTGTGCAGTACATTCTATGAAATTAACTATACAACAACAATTTGTATTTATATAGCTCCTTTAACGTCGTAAAACGTCCCAAGGTGCGTCACAGGAGAGTTATAAAACACTGAGCCACATAAGAAATTATGGCAGATGACCAAAAGTTTGGTCAAATAGGTAGGTTTTAAGGAGCATCTTAAAGAAGGAAAGAGAGCTAGAGAGGTGGAGAGGTTTAGGGAGAAAGGTCCAGAGCTTAGGGCCCAGGCAGTTTAAGGCACAGCCACTGATGGTTGAGTGATTATAATCAGGGATGTTCAAGAGGGCAGAATTTGAGGTGCGCAGACATCTCGAGGGGTTGTGAGGCTGAAGAAGATTACAGAGATAGGGAGGGATGAGACCTTGGAGGGATTTGTAAACAAGGATCAGAATTTTGAAATCAAGGCATTGCTTAACTGAGAGCCAATGTAGGTCAGCGAGCACAGGGCTGATGGGTGAGCAGGACGTGGTGCAACTTAGGACATGGGCAGCCGAGTTTTGGATGAGTTCAAGTTTACTGTAGGGTAGAATGTAGTGCCAGCCAGGACTGCGCTGTATATTTTATATCACAATGCCATTTTCATCATTTAAACTAATATGTCCTTACTATACAGTACAAATGCACATGAGGCCATACTAGAGAGAAGGTCACTCTGTGACCGGTCCTTTTATTAGCCAGCACTGAAGTGATGAAGGTGGGTGGAGCTTCCCCTTTTATACCTGAAAGTCCAGGTTAGGAGTGTCTCCCACAAGTTCACCACCTAGTGGTCAGTGTTCTCACAGTGTACAACTTAAGTCAGTTTATACATGGATTACAATGACAGTTGAATACATGTCATCACCTCCCCACCAAAGTCTTATTGGGATCACAGGTTAAGTCTCTCTGGTGGTTTACGCTCCCTTGTAGAGCGCCTGAGTTGGGTTGTTGGGCGCTGGCCTGAGTGTCTGCTGTTTGCGGTGCCTCAGGCCTGTCCGTAGTGACTGGGCTCTCCTCCACTTGGTTCCGGTTTTCTTCCTCTGCTTCTTCTATGGGGTTGCTGAACCTCCTTTTTGTTTGATCCACGTGTTTGCGGCAGATTTGTCCATTGGTAAGTTTAACTACCAGAAACCTATTCCCCTCTTTGGCAATCACAGTGCCTGCGAGCCATTTGGGCCCTGCAGCATAGTTGAGGATAAAGACAGGGTCATTGACATCAATACATCGCGCCCACGCATTCCCGTCATGGTAGTCACCTTGTGACCGGTGCCTGCTCTCAACAATTTCTTTCATGGTGGGGTGTATGAGGGATAACCTGGTTTTGAGCGTCTTTTCATTAGCAGCTCTGCGGGTGGAACCCCTGTGAGCGAGTGTGGTCGGGATCTATTGGCCAACAGGAGGCGTGATAAGCGGCTTTGTAGGGAACCCCCTTGGATTCTGAGCAGCCCCTGTTTGATTATCTGTACTGCTCGTTCCACCTGGCCGTTTGAGGCCGGCTTGAACAGTGCCGTTCTGACATGGTTGATACCATTTCCTGCCATGAAGTCCTGGAACTCAATGTTTGCAAAGCACGGGCCATTGTCGCTGACCAAGACGTCTGGTAGACTATGGGCGGCGAACATTGCATGGGTCATTGTCGCTGACCAAGACGTCCGGTAGACCATGGGCGGTGAACATTGCCCGTTGACTTTCTACCGTGGCAGAGGATGTGCTTGAATTGAGAATGTCACACTCAATCCATTTGGAGTAGGCGTCTACTACAACCAAAAACATTTTTCCCATGAAAGGACCTGCGTAGTCCACATGGATGAGTGACCATGGCTTGGCAGGCCAGGACCAGGGGCTAAGGGGGGCTTCCCTGGGCGCATTGCCCAGCTGAGCACACGTGTTACACCTGTGAACACAAAGTTCCAGGTCTGCATCTATCCCCGGCCACCAAACGTGTGACTTGGCAATTGCCTTCATCATGACAATGCCCGGATGCTCATTGTGGCGTTCTCGGATGAACGCCTCTCTGCCCACCTGGGGCATGACTACTCGGTTTCCCCATAGTAGGCAATCGACCTGAATCGAGAGTTCATCCTTGCACCTGTGAAATGGTTTAAATTCCTCAGGGCATGCCCCGTACGTGGCTGCCCAGTCCCCATTCAGGACACATTTCTTAACTAAAGACAGTAGCAGGTCTCTATTTGTCCAGACTTTGATCTGACGGGCTGTCACGGGTGAGCCTTTGTTTTCGAAAGCTTCAACAGGCATGACAACATGCTCGGTTGCCCCCTCGGTGGTGGCTAGTGGGAGACTGCTGAATGCATCGGCGCAGTTTTCAGTGCCCGGTCTGTGCTGAATTGTATAGTCATAGGCAGCTAACGCGAATGCCCACCTCTGTATGCGGGCCGACGCATTTGTATTTATGGCCTTGTTGTTGGCCAAAAGGGACGTTAGGAGTTTGTGATCTGTCTCCAGTTCAAATTTCCTGCCAAACAGGTACTGGTGCATTTTTTTTTACTGCATTTTCACATGCAAGCGCTTCCTTTTCTACCATCCCATAGCCCCTTTCTGCCTGGGACAGACTTCTGGAGGCATAAGCTACCAGCTGTAACTGACCCTTGCCATTAACATGCAGCAACACACACCCGACCCCATAGGACAATGCATCGCACTTTGAAACAAGTTTCTTACATGGGTCATATAGCGTTAACAGATTGTTGGAGCATAACGAATTGCGTGCTCTATCAAAAGCCCTTTCCTGGCGGTCCCCCCAGACCCATTCGCAACCTTTGCATAGGAGCACGTGTAGCGGCTCTAACAGCGTGCTCAATTTGGGAAGAAAGTTACCAAAATAGTTCAGGAGCCCCAGGAACGACCACAGCTCCGTCGTGTTACGGGATCTGGGTGCTCTCTGGATCGCTTCCCTTTTGGACGCAGTAGGTCTGATCCCGTCTGCTGCTACCCTCATCACCAGGAATTCTACCTCTGGAGCTAAGAAGACGCACTTCGCCTTCTTCAGTCGCAGCCCTACCCGGTCCAGTCTGCGTAGCACCTCCTACAGGTTGTGGAGGTGTTCTTCACTATCGTGACCCGTGATGAGGATGTCGTCTTGAAAAACCACTTCCTTGGAATCGACTTGAGGTGTCTTTCCATGTTTCGTTGCAAGATCGCGGTGGCCGAGCGAATCCCGAACGGACACGGACATCTGTTGTACTCAAACAACCCCTTGTGTGTCGTGATGGTGGTCAGCTTCTTCGACTCACTCGCCAGCTCCTGAGTCATGTAAGCTGAGGTCAGGTCCAATTTTGAAAAAAGTTTGCCATCGGATAGCATCGCAAAGAGGTCCTCCGCTCTCGGTAGCGGGTACTGGTCTTGGAGTGACACCCAATTGATGGTGGCCTTGTAATCACCACATATCCTGACCGACCTATCCGCCTTGAGTACCGGCACAATCGGGCTTGCCCAGTCACTGAATGTGACTGGCAAGATGATGCCTTCCCTCAGCAGGTGGTCCAATTCGCCTTCTATCTTTTCCCGCAACAGGTACGGCACCGCTCTGGCCTTATGGTGTACCGGCCTGGCGTCCGGGTTTATGTGAATCACTACCTTGGTCCCCATGAAAGTTCCAATGCCGGGTTGAAATAGTGAGTCAAATTTGTCCAAGACCTGTGAGCATGATATTCGCTCCACAGAAGAAATTGCATTGACATCGCCCCAACTCCTCCCCAGTAGTGCGGGATCGTCCCCCGGGACAATCCAGAGTGGCAACCTGTTCTCCGAATCTTTGTGAGTCACGACTACCATTGCGCTGCCTAGCACCGGAATGATCTCCTTTGTATATGTCCTTAGCTGTGCGTCAATCGGTAATAATTTTGCCTCCTGGCCTTGGACGCCCACAACTTGTCGAAATGTTTGATACTCATCAGGGACTGGCTGGCCCCCGTGTCTAGCTCCATTAATACTGGGATGCCATTGAGGTGCACTTTCATCATTATCTGTGGCGTCCTGGTATATGAACTGTATATGTGCTCCACATGAACTCGCTGAACTTCAGCTTCCAGCGATTTCCCCCAGTGTCCATTTGGCCTTGTAGGGCTTACCTCGGGCCTGTCCTCCTCGTACATCAACCTGGCTGCAGGCTTCTTGCACATATGCGCCAAGTGACCGCTGACGTTGCAATTTCTGCAGGTATATTGCTGATACCAGCAAGTTTAGTTGTGTGTTTGCCTCCACACCTCCAACATGAGCCGTTGTTGAAAACAAAAGGTCCATTACCAGTCGATCATCTCTGACTGTCTCTGTAACTGTCCCTTAAGCACACCATTAACAGGTGTTGATGGCCCCATTACTGGCCGCATTTTCCCTGCGATGGCATGAATCGCCATTCAGCTAGCCATTGTCTCTGTTGAATTCCCCCTTTGGGTTCGACTACATGCTCGGGCATGTCCGATTGCCCCTGTCAGCCTGGAGAACTGTGTGCCACGTTAACAATGTTGACTCCCTGTCCATTTGCTGCATTTATACCAAGAATTTTGTCAAACATCATTCTGGTCTCTTCCTCCCCTGAGATAAATGTCTGGGCTATCAAAGTCGCCATTTCCAGGGTCAAATCTTTGGTCTCAATCAGTTTCCTGAAAACCCCAGTGTGCCCGATGCCCTCAATAAAAAAGTCTCGCAGCATCTCCACTCTGCATGCATTTGGGAACTTACATAGGCTCGCCAGTCGCCGGAGGTCTGCCACGAAGTCTGGAACGCTTTGCCCTTCTTGCTGCCGGTATGTGTAAAATCGGTGTCTCGCCATGTGCATGCTGCTCGCTGGTTTAAAGTGTTACCCGATCAACTTACTGAGCTTTCAAAAGTCTTGTCCGCTGGCTTCTCTGGCGCTAGAAGGTCCTTCATCAGGGAGTACGTTCTGGATCCACAATCCGTCAGGAGATGAGCCCTGCGTTTGTCGGCCTAATCCTGTCCCAGCCATTCCTTAGTGACGAACTTTGCTGTAGGCTCTCAATAAAATCGTCCCAATCATCACCAATACAGTACCTCTCGTCTGTGCTGCTCGTGGCTATGCTCGCGTGGTTTAAATCCCAGTTTCTCGTCACCAATAATATGTCCTTACTATACAGTACAAATGCACACAAGGCCATACTAGAGAGAAGGTCACTCTGTGTCCAGTCCTTTTATTAGCCAGCACTGAAGTGATGAAGGTGGGTGGAGCTTCCCCTTTTATACCTGAAAGTCCAGGTTAGGAGTGTCTCCCACAAGTTCACCACCTAGTGGTCAGTGTTCTCACGGTGTACAACTTAGGTCAGTTTATACTTGGGTTACAATGACAGACTGCGTTGTATATTTGATATCACAATGCCATTTTCATCATTTAAACAAAAGCAAATAATAATGATGATGCATAACGAGTTTTTAATCTACATTGTTCTATATCAGTGATGATAAACCCAAGCAATATATTTAAATAAACAATATGGACACTTATTTTTAATGGAGGTAGAATGATTCTTTAGCATTTCTTGTAATAGCTGGCTAGAAGCAAACAGTTGATAGTGTATAGAAGCTAAATAGACATAAGTGCTACACAGAGATTTATATATGGGGAAGGTTATAGAATCATAGAATCATAGAAATTTACGGCACAGAAGGAGGCCATTTGGCCCATCATGTCTGTGCCAGCCAAAAAAAACTATCCAGCTTAATCCCACTTTCCAGCTCTTGGTCCGTTGCCTTGTAGGTTACGACACTTGAACTGCATATCCAAGTACTTTTTAAATGTAGTGAGGGTTTCTGCCTTTACTACCCTTTCAGAGTGTGCGTTCTGTGTACCTGATTGACCAAAGAACAGTTTGAATTGAAGGGGAAGATAATTGTGCACATAGAACACAGAAATCTCTCTCTGATAAGTGAGAGCTCAGAGCTTAATAGAGTAATAATTTGGTATTTTGTTAACTGTAAAAAGCACAAAGAAACATAAAGATACTGACCAAGATGTTTACTGAAGCAAGAGAGTGATCAGTGTAACTGGGAGAAGTGAGTGAAGCCTTGTGATGATTGTGACACTGGTTCCTATAGTTTTTGTGCTGAAGTCATGGAGTGGTTGACTGATGATTCATTGCATTTGTTTGAGATGTGACAGCAGGCTCAAAGAATGCACACAGCATCTTATTAACTGTAGTGGAGAAGATATATAACACTTTTTTCAAACAGTTCATAGAGTTTGTAGGAGATAAACTTCTTTAGCAACATCAGTAATAATTCTGCACCATAGGCAATATACAAGTTCAGACTTTGTTCTCAGAACGTCCTATAAATTCATCTACAGTGTGCTTTCATTGAGGTCTGAAACCAATATTTTGGTCTCATTACTGCCCATTTACCAGAGAGAATGGGGTCGTAGCAGGATTAAAATCATAACCTAACACCACCATCTTCCTGGCTGCTACCATTTTTGAGTAGGCCAATATATAGGTGTCTGGCAATCCCACTGGAACCTCATTTGGCCATGCCAATCAGGGTTCTATGATTTAGAAAGCACTCCGATGCTATTTGAGTTTAGGAAAGAGAGGCAGCCCCAAAGTGCAGGATCTGCTCACTGCCCATGAATGAAATATGGGGAGAACCAGCATCCCTTAAAGAGATCATTGGAGGCTGTGCTGGGAGACTTGAAAAAAGAGGTTTGTTAAGGACTTTTTGAAGTCACTACTCTTCCTGTGCCTCGCTAAAAATCCATCCAAATGTTAACTTCCTTATTCACTGGCCCGATCCCGATTGGCCTGGCACTCTCACCCCCACCCCCACTTCAGAATGGAGAGATGCCGATCAGCGTTCAGATTATGCTGGCAGTTTGTTGCTTCCATGCAAATAACAATGGACCATCAAAATGGTTTGAGCCTCTCACTAGCTATGTTAGTCGGTCATTGTGATCACTCTGCCGACCACATGTCCGATGTAAATTCCACTTAATAATCACTACCATATTTTGTTGCAAGATCTCTTAAAAATAATTTTTCAGAATCTTACCAAAAGTCCTTCAGCTCTTATTATGAAGAGAACATACTAGAATGTCATGCCTTGTTTGAAGTGTGATTTCCTGCTCTTAATCATCCTGTCCTTCTCTATTCTAGCACATGGATGGGGGAGTAATACTGAGATTACCATTCATGGAGCTCAATTCTCAATCGACATCTGCCCATTAAATATTGACAATATTGGCATTAGGACCCTGAACATGGGGCCCTGGCCTCACCCACCCATTCCATGTCATTAGGTGTCCAGGGCCCCTGCATAAATTCAGTGACCAGCTATTTATTATATGCATATGAGGGTTTTGTACTTGTTTAAGAACCCAAATGCCACTTTCAATAACTTTAGCATGCTATTTATCAGTTCTACAATAGACCCACAAATTATGGGTGAGAACAATTGGGAAGGTGCAATTTCCAACGTTATTTAAAGGGATCACTAGCTGCTCTCAGTTAAATCACAGGCTTGCTCATTTTGATTGCTAGTATGCTGATTTTGCTATTCTGGTGTGTTGGTTGTTGTAGCTGACATTAAACTTTTCAAAAAGTTATCTGACTGAGCTTACAGTGGAATCTTGATCAAGGTTTCTGGAAAACATTTTGGGGTAGAAATTGCCCGCTGCCCGAAACAGGGCGCTCCCACCCTGTTTCGATGGTTTTTACCACAGCTGCGGTTCAGGTCGCCTCTTGAGCAACATTCGGCTCTTTGTTGTTTTTTTTTCCTTAGATCCAAAAGTCGATCTTAATGGGGGCGGTGACAACACTTGAGGGGCGGAGAACCGGTGGTGGCAACACCTGAGGGGCGGAAGTTGGGGCGGAGCAGAGTGACCGACGCGATGACAATATCACGGCGCCGTGTCACCATGGCTCTCCTCTTCACTTAAATGGGAGAGCCTCCGCAATTTTAAAACTTCGGCCCACTGGGCCACCAGGGAAGGTTTCGTCTCAGCCTGCGGCCTGGCACCCAAGAAAGGGTGCAAAGCTGCTGAACCTGGGGGCATAATTGTCGGGCCGACACGGCAGTCGGCCAGAAAAAAACAACATGGCGACAACGGCAGTGCATTCTCCCCTTTAAGGGAAGCTGCACCACCATTGCAGAAGGCCACAGCCTCACTGGACCACCAGAAAAAAACAGGTTTTGGCACCGCCAGGCGGGCTGGAGATTTTCAGAGGGGAATGTCACCATCGGGGGCGGGGGGGGAGGGGGGTTAGATCGCCGCTGTGCACGGGGATGATGCGCTTACCATGGATAGGTGGCAGCAGAGCAGTGGGGGGGAGATCGGTGCACCACCCAGAAAACTCAGAAGGGCAATTGGGCTAGCAGCGACCATTGCACGAAAAGTCGGCGGCCATTCTACTCCGCAGTGTGGCCGCCGATTTGCGGTGGTAACAAGTCTTAAGGCGAGGGGCAAATTTTGGCCCCTTTAGGTTGGCGTTATGGGTTTGGTGATTTGGATGCTATTGTGGATGGACGACAATGAGGAGCTGCAGCAAGAAGAGGCAGAAGGAAGGAAGCTCGCAGGAGACCTTACCCAACTGGAGTGTATAGGCCAAGAATGCCATTCCTGCAGTTCAGTAAGGAGAAGTGTCTGAGGAGATTCTGGTTTGCCAGGGAGACCATTACAGAGCCTTGTCACCTGCTGAAGCACCAACTGCAGCCCAGCACCAGGGCTATCTGTGTAGCCTCTTCCAGCCCTACGAACCTTTGTGATCTCTGCTCTCCTCCAGTGCTGGCCTCTTGTCCATCCTCAACTTTAATCATTCCACCATTGGCAGCTGTGCCTTCAGCTGCCGAGAAACCTAACTCTGGAAATCCCTCCCTAAACCTCTCTGCCAATCTCTCCTCCTTTAAGATGCTCCTTAAAACCTACCTCCTTGACCAACCTTAGGTCCCCTGTCCTAATATCTCCATATATGGCTTGTTGTCAAATTTTGTTTGATAATCATGCCTGTAAAGTGCCTTACATTAAAGATGCCACATAAAAGAATGTTGTTGTGGTTGCCTGACACTCTGAAAGTAACTTTGGTCCTGAATCTGTACAACACCGGATCATTCCAGGCTACAGCAGGTGACATTAGCAACATTAGTCAATCAGTTGTGCATGCCTACATCAAGCAGGTGCAGATCTGCTATTTGCCAGAAATTGCAACTTTACCTGCTTCTCTCTGTTGGTTATGAACAGGAAGACAGGTCTGTGGGCTTTGCCAGGATTGTAGGCTTTCATTAGGTGCGGGGCATCATCGATTGTATTCACATAGCCTTGTGTGATCCAACACAAGGCCCAGCATACACATAAACAGGAAGGCTTTTTACCCCTTGAATGTGCAGCTGCTGTGTGATGACATTTAATGCAGGACTGTGCCAGGTACCACTGCAGCTATTGTGATGCCTTCATCCTGTGCCAGTCCTCAATTCTGCCTCTCTTTCAATCCAGACTGTTATGTATGTAAACGTGTAAATACCATGTCTAACCAGCAGAGGGCTTATCCCCTGGAGTCACAAGGGATCTCACAATCCCTTGGGAACACCTGTATATGAGGAAACCTCACAGGCTGGAGAGGCACTCTAAGATCTGTAATAAAGGACTACGGTCACACCTTACTTTGAGCTTGCAGTATCTAGTCTGACTCTTTATTCAAGACATAACAACTGGCGACGAGATACAGATGACGAACCCCACCGCAAAATGTAGAGAACCGTGGGCATCCTGGAGAAATTTTTGGGGGAGATGATTGGGAAACCTTCGTGGAGTGACTCGCTCAATACTTCGTGGCCAACGAGTTGGAAGGTGAAGTGAACGCTGCTAATCGAAGGGCGAACCTCCTCACCGTTTGCGGGGCACCAACGTATGACCTCATGAAAAATCAGCTCACTCCAGCGAAACCCACAGACAAGTCATATGAGGAGTTGTGCACACTGGTCCGGGAGCATCTAAACCCGAAAGAAACCATTCTGATGGCGAGGTATCGGTTCTACATGTACAAAAGGTCTGAAGCCCAGGAAGTAGCGAGCTATGTCGCCGAGCTAAGGCGCCTTGCAGGACACTGCGAATTTGAAGGACACTTGCAGCACATGCTCAGGGACTTCTTTGTACTTGCCATTGGCCATGAAGTAATACTTTGCAAACTTTTGACTGTAGAGATCCTAGCCTTGAGTAAAGCCATAGCGATAGCCCAGGCGTTTATCGCCACCAGTGACAATACCAAATAAATTTCTCAGCACACTAGTGCTGCTGCAAGTACTGTGAACAAAGTAACGTTGTTTTTGAATTGAAATGTACAGGGCAGGACTTACATGCCTGCAGCTGCATGTCCGAGATGACTCAGAGTCCACTATCAAGGGTGGTGAATACAAGGTCAGTAACACCTTGTTGGCACTGCGGGGGTGATCATCGTTTCCATTCATGCCATTTCAAAGGATACATTTGCAAGGGCTGTGGAACAATGGGACATCTCCAGGTGAGCTGCGAACCCTGCTAATCCTGCAAACCACCATGTTGCAGATCCACAGTGGATCACGACGAACCAGAGCCTCAGACCGATGAGGCAGATGTATATGGGGTGCACATATTTACCACAAAGTGTCCCCCGATAATGCTGAAGGTTGAATTAAATGGACTCCCGGTGTCCATGGAGCTGGACACAGGCGCAAGCCAGTCCATAATGAGCAAAAAGACTTTCAATAAATTGTGGTACAGCAAGGCCTCAAGGCCACTCCTAACTCCCATTCGTGCTAAACTGAGAATGTATACAAAGGAACTGATTCCCTAATCGGCAGTGCTACCGTAAAGGTCTCCTACGATGGAGCGGTGCACGAGTTACCACTCTGGGTGGTACTGGGCAATGGCCCCACGCTGTTTGACAGGAGCTGGCTGGGAAAGATACGCTGGAACTGGGATGACGTCCGACCGCTTTCGTCTGTCGACGACACCTCATGTGCCCAGGTCCTAAACAAGTTCCCCTCCCTGTTTGAACCAGGCATCGGGAAGTTCCAAGGAGCAAAAGTGCAGATACATTTGATCCCGGGGGCGTGACCCATCCATCACAAGGCAAGAGTGGTACCTTCCATGAAGAGAGAGAGGGTGGAGATCGAGCTGGACAGACTGCAATGAGAGGGCATCATTTCGGCGTTCGAATTCAATGAGTGGGCCAGTCCGATTGTTCCAGTTCTCAAGTGAGAGTGCACCGTCAGAATCTGTGGTGATTACAAAGTAACTATCAATAGTTTCTCCCTGCAGGATCAATACCCGCTACCAAAGGCAGATGACCTATTTGCGACGTTGGCGGGAGGGAAAATGTTCATGAAGCTGGATTTGACCTCGGCCTACATGACGCAGGAGCTGGAGGAATCATCGAAAGGCCTCACCTGCATCAACACGCACAAAGGTCTCTTCATTTACAATAGATGCACGTTTGGGATTCGATCGGCCGTGGCAATATTCCAGAGGAACATGGAAAGCTTGCTGAAGTCGGTCCCGCGCACCATGGTCTTCCAGGACGACATATTGGTTACAGGGACATCGTCGAGCACCTGCAGAACCTAGTCGGCTTAATTGTGTGGGGCTCAGGCTAAAGCGCTCGAAGTGCGTTTTCCTGGCATCTGAAGTGGAGTTCCTGGGGAGAAGAAGCGTGGCAGATAGCATCAGGCCCACCGATTCGAAGACGGAGGCAATCAAGAATGCACCGAGACCACAGAACGTGATGGACGTTTCTAGGACTCCTGAACTATTTCGGTAACTTCTTACCAGGTCTTAGCACATTGTTAGAACCCCTGCACTCTTTACTGCATAAAGGAGATGAATGGTTATGGGGTAAAAGCCAAGAAAATACCTTTGAGAAAGCTAGGAAGCTGTTATGTTCAAACAAATTGCTTGTGTTGTACGATCCATGCAAGCGTTTGGTACTAGCATGTGATGTGTCGTCGTACGGGGTCGGGTGTGTATTGCAACAAGCAAATGAATTTGGGAAATTGCAACCGGTTGCTTATGCATCCAGAAGCCTGTCTAAGGCTGAGACGGCCTGCAGTATGATGAAAGAAGAAGTGTTAGCGTGTGTTCACGGGGTAAAGAAAATGCATCAATATCTGATTGGGCTCAAATTTGAATTGGAAACTGACCATAAGCCGCTTATATCCCTCTTTTCTGAAAGTAAGAGGATAAATACGAATGCATAGGCCTGCACCCAGAGCTGGACGCTCATGTTTTCTTTTTTTTTAAATCGTAGCCAATCTTTCCAATTCTTTGTCAGATCACAAACGCCAGAGGTCACCTTGCACACATCAAGGATCACCCTGCGCTAATGCTCTTAGCCAAAAGGCCTGGAAGTACTGCAATACCAGGTTCGTGCCATGGAGGTGGATGGGTCAGCAACCCCACACACCTCCGTGGAGGTGGATGGGTCAAGCCACCCCACCCACCTCCTATTTCCAAAAAGCATAGGAGAACCACCTTCCTGATCCAGGGAGAACCACGTTGGGGTCATGGTTACTCCCCTGTCAGGTCAGTTACGCATGATCTTAGCCAAAAGGGGACGCTCATGTTGTCCGCATACAACTACGCCATCCGCCACAGGCCAGGCACAGAAAACTATGCCGATGCTCTCAGTAGGTTGCCATTGCCCACCACCGGGGTGGAGATGGCACAGCCCGCAGATTTAGTTACGGTAATGGAAGCATTCGAGAGTGAGCAATCACCTGTTACTGCCTAACAGATTAGAACCTGGATGAGCCAGGACCCCTTACTGTCTTTAGGAAAAAACTATGTGTCCACGGGAGTTGGTCGAGTGTCCCGCTAGAGATGCAGGAAGAAATAAAACCGTATCAGCGGCGCAGAGATGAAATGTCTATAGAAACATAGAAACATAGAAACTGGGTGCAGGAGTAGGCCATTCGGCCCTTCTAGCCTGCACCGCCATTCAATGAGTTCATGGCTGAAAATGCAACTTCAGTACCCCATTCCTGCTTTCTCACCATACCCCTTGATTCCCCTAGTAGTAAGGACTTCATCTAACTTCTTTTTGAATATCTTTAGTGAATTGGCCTCAACAACTTTCTGTGGTAGAGAATTCCACAGGTTCACCACTCTCTGGGTGAAGAAATTCCTCCTCATCTCGGTCCTAAATGGCTAACCCCTTATCCTTAGACTGTGTCCCCTGGTTCTGGACTTCCCCAACATTGGAAACATTCTTCCTGCATCTAACCTGTCTAACCCCGTCAGAATTTTAAACGTTTCTATGAGGTCCCCTCTCATTCTTCTGAACTCCAGTGAATACAAGCCCAGTTGATCCAGTCTTTCTTGATAGGTCAGTCCCGCCATCCCGGGAATCAGTCTGGTGAACCTTCGCTGCACTCCCTCAATAGCAAGAATGTCCTTCCTCAGGTTAGGAGACCAAAACTGTGCACAATACTCCAGGTGTGGCCTCAACAAGGCCCTGTACAATTGTAGCAACACCTAACACCTCCCTGCCCCTGTACTCAAATCCCTTCGCTATGAAGGCCAACATGCCATTTGCTTTCTTAACCGCCTGCTGTACCTGCATGCCAACCTTCAATGACTGATGTACCATGACACCCAGGTCTCTTTGCACTTCCCCTTTTCCTAATCTGTCACCATTCAGATAATAGTCTGTCTCTCTGTTTTTACCACCAAAGTGGATAACCTCACATTTATCCACATTATACTTCATCTGCCATGCATTTGCCCACTCACCTAACCTATCCAAGTCACTCTGCAGCCTCATAGCATCCTCCTCGCAGCTCACACTGCCACCCAACTTAGTGTCATCCGCAAATTTGGAGATACTACATTTAATCCCCTCGTCTAAATCATTAATGTACAGTGTAAACAGCTGGGGCCCCAGCACAGAACCTTGCGGTACCCCACTAGTCACTGCCTGCCATTCTGAAAAGTCCCCATTTACTCCTACTCTTTGCTTCCTGTCTGACAACCAGTTCTCAATCATGTCAGCATGCTACCCCCAATCCCATGTGCTTTAACTTTGCACATTAATCTCTTGTGTGGGACCTTGTCGAAAGCCTTCTGAAAGTCCAAATATACCACATCAACTGGTTCTCCCTTGTCCACTCTACTGGAAACATCCTCAAAAAATTCCAGAAGATTTGTCAAGCATGATTTCCCTTTCACAAATCCATGCTGACTTGGACCTATCATGTCACCATTTTCCAGATGCACTGCTATGACATCCTTAATAACTGATTCCATCATTTTACCCACAACCGATGTCAGGCTGACCAGTCTATAATTCCCTGTTTTCTCCCTCCCTCCTTTTTTAAAAAGTGGGGTTACATTGGCTACCCTCCACTCCATAGGAACTGATCCAGAGTCAATGGAATGTTGGAAAATGACTGTCAATGCATCCACTATTTCCAAGGCCACCTCCTTAAGTACTCTGGGATGCAGTCCATCAGGCCCTGGGGATTTATCGGCCTTCAATCCCATCAATTTTCCCAACACAATTTCCTGACTAATAAGGATTTCCCTCAGTTCCTCCTCCTTACTAGACCCTCCGACCCCTTTTATATCCAGAAGGTTGTTTGTGTCCTCCTCAGTGAATACCGAACCAAAGTACTTGTTCAATTGGTCCGCCATTTCTTTGTTCCCCGTTATGACTTCCCCGATTCTGACTGCAGGGGACCTACGTTTGTCTTTACTAACCTTTTTCTCTTTACATATCTATAGAAACTTTTGCAATCCGTCTTAATGTTCCCTGCAAGCTTCTTCTCGTACTCCATTTTCCCTGCCCTATACAGGCAGACTGCCTCCTGTGGGGCAATCAGGTAGTGGTGCGAAAAAAGGGCAGGGACACTTTCATTAGTAGTCTCCACAGCATCCACCCAGGCATCGTAATGATGAAAGCGATAGCCAGATCCTACATGTGGTGGCCCGGTATCGATACAGACTTACAGTCCTGCGTGCACAAATGTAATACATGTTCACAGTTAAGCAATGCACCCAGGGAGGCGCCACTAAGTTTATGGTCATAGAAACATAGAAACATAGAAAATAGGTGCAGGAGCAGGCCATTCAGCCCTTCTAGCCTGCACCGCCATTCAACGAGTTCATGGCTGAACATGAAACTTCAGTACCCACTTCCTGCTTTCACGCCATACCCCTTGATCCCCCGAGTACTAAGGACTTCATCTAACTCCCTTTTGAATATATTTAGTGAATTGGCCTCAACTACTTCCTGTGGTAGAGAATTCCACAGGTTCACCACTCTCTGGGTGAAGAAGTTTCTCCTTATCTCGGTCCTAAATGGCTTACCCCTTATCCTTAGACTGTGACCCCTGGTTCTGGACTTCCCCAACATTGGGAACATTCTTCCTGCATCCAATCTGTCCAAACCCGTCAGAATTTTAAACGTTTCTATGAGGTCCCCTCTCACTCTTCTGAACTCCAGTGAATACAAGCCCAGTTGATTCAGTCTTTCTTGATAGGTCAGTCCCACCATCCCGGGAATCAGTCTGGTGAATCTTCGCTGCACTCCCTCAACAGCAAGTATGTCCTTCCTCAAGTTAGGAGACCAAAACTGTACACAATACTCCAGGTGTGGCCTCACCAAGGCCCTGTACAACTGTAGCAACACCTCCCTGCCCCTGTACTCAAATCCCCTCGCTATGAAGGCCAACATGCCATTTGCTTTCTTAACCGCCTGCTGTACCTGCATGCCAACCTTCAATGACTGATGTACCATGACACCCAGGTCTCGTTGCACCTTCCCTTTTCCTAATCTGTCACCATTCAGATAATAGTCTGTCTCTCTGTTTTTACCACCAAAGTGGATAACCTCACATTTATCCACATTATACTTCATCTGCCACGCATTTGCCCACTCACCTAACCTATCCAAGTCACTCTGTAGCCTCATAGCATCCTCCTCGTAGCTCACACTGCCACCCAACTTAGTGTCATCCGCAAATTTGGAGATACTACATTTAATCCCTTCGTCTAAATCATTAATGTATAATGTAAACAGCTGGGGCCCCAGCACAGAACCCTGCGGTACCCCACTAGTCACTGCCTGCCATTCCGAAAAGTACCCATTTACTCCTACTCTTTGCTTCCTGTCTGACAACCAGTTCTCAATCCACGTCAGCACACTACCCCCAATTCCATGTGCTTTAACTTTGCACATTAATCTCCTGTGTGGGACCTTGTCGAAAGCCTTCTGAAAGTCCAAATATACCACATCAACTGGTACTCCTTTGTCCACTTTATTGGAAACATCCTCAAAAAATTCCAGAAGATTTGTCAAGCATGATCTCCCTTTTACAAATCCATGCTGACTTGGACCTATCATGTCACCATTTTCCAAATGCGCTGCTATGACATCCTTAATAATTGATTCCATCATTTTACCCACTACTGAGGTCAGGCTGACCGGTCTATAATTCCCTGCTTTCTCTCTCCCTCCTTTTTTAAAAAGTGGGGTTACATTGGCTACCCTCCACTCGATAGGAACTGATCCAGAGTCAATGGAATGTTGGAAAATGACTGTCAATGCATCCGCTATTTTCAAGGCCACCTCCTTAAGTACTCTGGGATGCAGTCCATCAGGCCCTGGGGATTTATCGGCCTTCAATCCCATCAATTTCCCCAACACAATTTCCCGACTAATAAAGATTTCCCTCAGTTCCTCCTCTTTAATAGACCCTCTGACCACTTTTATATCCGGAAGGTTGTTTGTGTCCTCCTTAGTGAATACTGAACCAAAGTACTTGTTCAATTGGTCTGCCATTTCTTTGTTCCCCGTTATGACTTCCCCTGATTCTGACTGCAGGGGACCTACGTTTGTTTTTACTAACCTCTTTCTCTTTACATACCTATAGAAACTTTTGCAATCCGCCTTAATGTTCCCTGCAAGCTTCTTCTCGTACTCCATTTTCCCTGCCCTAATCAAACCCTTTGTCCTCCTCTGCTGAGTTCTAAATTTCTCCCAGTCCTCAGGTTCGCTGCTATTTCTGGCCAATTTGTATGCCACTTCCTTGGCTTTAATACTATCCCTGATTTCCCTAGATAGCCACGGTTGAGCCACCTTCCCTTTTTTATTTTTACGCCAGACAGGAATGTACAATTGTTGTAATTCATCCATGCGTTCTCTAAATGTCTGCCATTGCCCATCCACAGTCAACCCCTTAAGTATCATTAGCCAATCTATCTTAGCCAATTCATGCCTCATACCTTCAAAGTTACCCTTCTTTAAGTTCTGGACCATGGTCTCTGAATTAACTGTTTCATTCTCCATCCTAATGCAGAATTCCACCATATTATGGTCACTCTTCCCCAAGGGGCCTCGCACAATGAGATTGCTAATTAATCCTCTCTCATTACACAACACCCAGTCTAAGATGGCCTCCCCCCTAGTTGGTTCCTCGACATATTGGTCTAGAAAACCATCCCTTATGCATTCCAGGAAATCCTCCTCCACCGTATTGCTTCCAGTTTGGCTAGCCCAATCTATGTGCATATTAAAGTCACCCATTATAACTGCTGCACCTTTATTGCATGCACTCCTAATTTCCTGTTTGATGCCCTCCCCAACATCACTACTACTGTTTGGAGGTCTGTACACAACTCCCACTAACGATTTTTGCCCTTTAGTGTTCTGCAGCTCCACCCATATAGATTCCACATCATCCAAGCTAATGTCTTTCCTAACTATTGCATTAATCTCCTCTTTAACCAGTAATGCTACCCCACCTCCTTTTCCTTTTATTCTATCCTTCCTGAATGTTGAATACCCCTGGATGTTGAGTTCCCAGCCCTGATCATCCTGGAGCCACGTCTCCGTAATCCCAATCACATCATATTTGTTAACATCTATTTGCACAATTAATTCATCCACCTTATTGCGGATACTCCTTGCATTAAGACACAAAGCCTTCAGGCTTGTTTTTTTAACACCCTTTGTCCTTTTAGAATTTTGCTGTACAGTGGCCCTTTTTGTTCTTTGCCTTGGGTTTCTCTGCCCTCCACTTTTCCTCATCTCCTTTCTGTCTTTTGCTTTTGCTTCCTTTTTGTCTCCCTCTGTCTCCCTGTATAGGTTCCCATCCCCCTGCAATATTAGTTTAACTCCTCCCCAACAGCACTAGCAAACACTCCCCCTAGGACATTGGTTCCGGACCTGCCCAGGTGCAGACCGTCCGGTTTGTACTGGTCCCACCTCCCCCAGAACCGGTTCCAATGCCCCAAGAATTTGAATCCCTCCCTGCTGCACCACTGCTCAAGCCATGTATTCATCTGCGCTATCCTGCGATTCCTACTCTGACTAGCACGTGGCACTGGTAGCAATCCCGAGATTACTACTTTTGAGGTCCTACTTTTTAATTTAGCTCCTAGCTCCTTAAATTCTTTTCGTAGGACCTCATCCCTTTTTTTACCTATGTCGTTGGTACCAATGTGCACCACGACAACTGGCTGTTCTCCCTCCCATTTCAGAATGTCCTGCACCCGCTCCGAGACATCCTTGACCCTTGCACCAGGGAGGCAACATACCATCCTGGAGTCTCGGTTGCGTCCGCAGAAACGCCTATCTATTCCCCTCACCATCGAATCCCCTATCACTATCGCGCTCCCACTCTTTTTCCTGCCCTCCTTTGCAGCAGAGCCACCTACGGTGCCATGAACTTGGCTGCTGCTGCCCTCCCCTGATGAGTCATCCTCCCCAACAGTACTCAAAGCAGTGTATCTGTTTTGCAGGGGGATGACCACAGGGATGGCCCTCCAAACCGTGGTCCAGGGTCCATGTCGACTATGCAGGCCCATTCTTTGGAAAAATGTTCTTAGTGGTTGTAGATGTGTACTCCAAATGGATTGAATGTGTGATAATCTCGGCAAGCATATCCGCTGCCACCATTGAAAGCCTACAGGCCATGTTTGCCACGCACGTCCTGCCTAATGTCCTTGTAAGTGAAAATGGGCCGTGCTTTGCCAGTGCCGAGTTCAAGGAGTTCGTGACCCGCAATGGGATCAAACATGTCACAACTGCCCCATTTAAACCAGCATCCAACGGTCAGGCAGAACAAGCAGTTCAAACTATCAAGCACAGCTTGAAAAGGTTCACTGCAGACTCACTTATCCCGAGTTACCGCACAAGACCCCACTCTCTCACTGGGGCCCCTCCCGCTGAACTGCTCATGAAAAGGGCACTTAAGACAATGCTCTCGTTAGTCCACCCTGATCTACATGAACAGGTAGAGAGCAGACGGCTTCAACAGAATACATATCATGATAGCGCAAATGTGTCACGCAAAATTGAGATAAATGATCCTGTATTTGTGTTGAACTATGGACAAGGTCCCAAGTGGCTTCCTGGCTCTGTTCTGGCCAAAGAGGGGAGTAGGGTGTTTGTGGTGAAACTCTCAAATGGACTCACCTGCAGGAAACACTTGAACCAAATCAAATTCAGATTTACGGACTATCCAGAACTACCCACAATAAACGCTACCTTTTTCGACCCTCCAACACACACACAAGGGGCAACCGACCCAGCGGTTGACCACGAAGCAGAACCCATCACCCGCAGCAGACCAGCAAGATTCACCACCCCCAGCAGCCCAGCAAGGCCAGCTGCGCAGCAGCCCAGTGAAGGCCCAACAGACAATTCACCAAAACCAGCATTTGCACCGAGACGATCAACCAGAGAAAGGAAGGCCCCAGATCGAGTCACAATGTAAATAGTTACACTATTGACTTTGGGGGGATTGTTGTTATGTATGTAAACCTGTAAATGCCATGTCTAACCACCAGAGGGCTTATCCCCTGGAGTCCCAAGGGACCCTTCAATCCCTTGGGAGCACCTGTATATAAGGAGACCTCACAGGCTGGAGAGGCACTCAGAGATCTGTAATAAAGGACTACGGTCACACCTTACTTTGAGCTTGCAGTATCTGGTCTGACTCTTTATTCAAGACATAACACAGACTATTGGGTTAGAGGCTAGTTACTTAGAGACAGGGGCTATCCCCTGCAGATGTGACATATGCCGCCGAAATTAGATCCAATCAAAGCCATTTCTCCACCAGATACCTGCTTGAGCAATCCATTTGCATCCTCAAGCAATTCTTCTGCTACTTGGATAGATCTGGAGGCATTTCACAGGAGTCTCCGGAGAATTGCAGGATGTTGGTCAGACCCCATCTGGGAGACTACATTCAGCTGCGACAGGAACATTCAGGAAGAATATATTGGAGGGTTACAGTGCAGATTCACCAGAATTATACCAGGGCAAATTGCATAAACTTGGCTTAGAATTTTGAATGTTGAGGGGTGATCTAATCAAGGTATTTAAAATGAATTAGGAATTCAATAGGGTAGATTCAGAAAAACCAATTTTTCCCATGGAGGAATCCAGAACAAGAGAGCATAATCTCATAAATGTCAGCCTTGGCTCAGTAGTAGCATTCTCGCCTCTGAATCAGAAGATTGCGGGTTCCCACTTTAGGATGGTGCACAAAATCCAAGCTGACACTTCAGTGCAGAAGTGAGGGAGTGTTGCACTGTTGGAGGTGTCATCTTTCAGATGAAAGGTTAAACCGGGACCCCATCTGGCCTCTCAGGTGGACGTAAAAATTACCATGGCAGTATTTAGAAGAAGAGCTGGGGAGTTCTCCCTGGTGTCCTGGCCAATATTTATCGCTCAATCAACATCACTAAAACAGATTACCTGGTCATTATCTAACTTCTGTTTGTGGGATCTTGCTGTGTGCAAATTGGCTGCCATGTTTCCGACTGAGCACTCCCTGTTCAAATATTTCTTTCTTGCCTGTAGTCACACATCTTTCCACCATGGAAAGTCGATTACTTACTGCTACAGATAATAAATGTTTTTGGTTAATAGGTAAAAACATATGGGGCTAGAGTTTCCACTTTTTTTGCATGCTTAATGCCCACTTAACGTGCATATTACCGCTGAAATGATGTATAACGCCCATTAATCGCCCATTTAGCCACAAAATGGAAACTGACGGGCATTTTTCGGAAACTTATCGCAGAGCGTTACTTTCCACATGTGCGTAATGTGGGGAAAAATTAATACCGCCCGCCCACTTTTTTTGGGCGGAATCATCAGAATTGGCAAAATCAATGCCCATAATATCGCCCAGCGTTAGTTTCCACACGGAACTAACGCAGAGATTCAATAATACCAACCGCCCATTTTTTTTTCTCGTAAAGACCACATTTGGCGAAACTAACACCCAAGAGATCGTCCACCATCACTTTCACCACCTCGCACACATATCACCCATAATATCGCTCACCCAAAAAAACGCCTGGAAAAAGTGGAACTGTTCTGAACTAAAGCCAGCGTTGTGGCTGCCATTTTTTAAATCGCAGGTCGCTTCATTCAAAAGGCTGCTTCAACTTTGGGGGAGTTTGGATTGACTCTGGAGTTCTTCTCAGGTGAAGTGACCATTTCAACAGACATATTTTTAGACTCTGGACTATTGGGGGTTAACTCAAGGTGTATTTTAATGAGGAAATTATTGCTTCTGATCAATTGTTATTCTACTTTCAATGCAATGGGACAGCCATTTCTCAGCCTGCATCGATTAATATGCAGATGCTGCAGAGTGAAGATGGTTTAATGTACGATGCATATCATTATGCCCCCAATTTAAGACATGCAAGAATGAGGAGGAGGGCTAGACCATACACACCCCGCACGTACAGAGAAAAGAGGTCTTACCTCGACGTGTCCAGCCACATCTGCCTTCGGAGACTGCGCTCCCACAAGGTGGTGATCAATGAAATATGTGAGCTCATCAGGCCACATATGCAGCCTGCCATCAGGACATCAGTGTCGGTCAAGGTCAAGGTCACCGCAGCACTGTCTTTCTATGAGTCCAGTTCCTTTCGGATCTCCGCGGTCGAGATTTGCCCTCTGTCTCACCATGCCACCCATCGTTGCATTAGACAGGTCACGGAGGCCCTGTACGCACAAAGGATGTAATTTATCAGCTTCCCCATGACCAGGGAGGCTCAAACTGACAGGGCTGGAGCATTCTACCGCATTGCTAAGTTCCCTAGAGTGCATGGAGCAATAAAGTGCACTCACATCGCTATGCGGCCATCTTCAGCAGAGGAGGACAAAGGGTTTAATTAGGAGGGGGGAAATAGAGCATGAAGGAAGCTTGCTGGGAACATAAAAACTGGCTGCAAAAGCTTCTATAGATATGTGAAGAGAAAAAGATTAGTGAAGACAAATGTCTTCCCTTGTAGGCAGAAGCAGGTGAATTTATAATGGGGTACAAAGAAATGGCAGACTAATTGAACAAATACTTTGGTTCTGTCTTCACGAAGGAAGACACAAATAACCTTCCGGAAACACTAGGGGACCGAGGGTCTAGCGAGAAGGAGGAACTGAAGGAAATCCTTATTAGGCGGGAAATTGTGTTCGGGAAATTGATGGGGTGAAGGCCGATAAATTCCCGGGGCCTGATAGTCTGCATCCCAGAGTACTTAAGGAAGTGGCCCTAGAAATAGTGGATGCATTGGTGATCATTTTCCAGCAGTCTATCGACTATGGATCAGTTCCTATGGACTGGAGGGTAGCTAATGTAACATCACTTTTTAGGAAAGGAGGGAGATAGAAAATGGGGAATTATAGACTGGTTAGCCTGACATCAGCAGTGGGGAAAATGTTGGAATCAATTATTAAAAATGAAATAGCAGCGCATTTGGAAAGCAGTGACAGGATCGGTCCAAGTCAGCATGGAGTTATGAAAGTGAAATCATGCTTGACAAGTCTTCTGGAATTTTTTGAGGATATAACTAGTCGAGTGGACAAGGGAGAACCAGTGGATGTGGTGTATTTAGACTTTCAAAAGGCTTTTGATAAGGTCCCACACAAGAGATTGGTGTGCAAAATTAAATCACATGATATTGGGGGTAATGTATTGACGTGGATAGAGAACTGGTTGGCAGACAGGAAGCAGAGAGTCGGGATAAACGGGTCCTTTTCAGAGTGGCAAGCAGTGACTAGTGATGTGCTGCAGGGTTCAGTGCTGGGACCCCAGCTATTTACAATATACATCAATGATTTAGATGAAGGAATTGAGTGTAATATCTCCAAGTTTGCAGATGACACTAAGCCGGGTGGCGGTGTGAGCTGTGAGAAAGATGCTAAGAGGCTGCAGGGTGGCTTGGACAGGTTAGGTGAGTGGGCAAATAAATGGCAGATGCAGTATAATGTGGATAAGTGTGAGGTTATTTGGTGGCAAAAACACGAAGCAGAATATTATCTGAATGGCGGCAGATTAGGAAAAGGGGAGGTGCAACGAGACCTGATGGTACATCAGTCATTGAAAGTTGGCATGCAGGTACAGCAGGCGGTGAAGAAATCAAATGGCATGTTGGCCGTCATAGCGATGGGATTTGAGTATAGGAGCAGGGAGGTCTTACTGCAGTTGTACAGGGCCTTGGTGAGGTCTCACCTGGAATATTGTGTTCAGTTTTGGTCTCCTAATCTGAGGAAGGACATTCTTGCTATTGAGGGAGTGCAGCGAAGGTTCACCAGACTGATTCCTGGGATGGCGGGACTGACATATGAGGATAGACTGGATCGACTGGGCCTGTATTCACTGGAGTTTAGAAGGATGAGAGGGAATCTCATAGAAACATATAAAGTTCTGATGGGACTGGACAGGTTAGATGCAGGAAGACTATTACCAATTTTGCGGAAGTTCAGAACCAGCCTAAGGATAAGGGGTTAGCCATTTAGAACCGAGATGAGGAGAAACTTCTTCACTCAGAGAGTCATTAACCTGTGGAATTCTCTACCGCAGAGAGTTGTTGATGCCAGTTCATTGGATATATTCAAGAGGGAGTTAGATATGGCCCTTATGGCAAGGGGTATGGAGAGAAAGCAGGAAAGGGGTACTGAGGTGAATGATCAGCCATGATCTTATTGAATGGTGGTGCAGGCTCGAAGGGCCGAATGGCCTACTCCTGCACCTATTTTCTATGTTTCTATGGAATGGAGAATGAGCCAGCCTGCTCAGTGCCTGTGAAACCCACCAAGCTGTAGGGGACCCCGCTAGACAGAGGTGAGGCGGCGGGGTTAGCTGCATAGACGAGGGTGCTTGATGTCCCTTTCACCTTTTCCACTTCCATCTGAACAGTTGGTCTTCCCTACGCATCGTACTTGAGGTGCACTCACATCGCTATGCGGCCATCTTCAGCAGAGGAGGACAAAGGGTTTAATTAGGAGGGGAAAAGAGAGCATGAAGGAAGCTTGCTGGGATCATAAAAACTGGCTGCAAAAGCTTCTATAGATATGTGAGGAGAAAAAGATTAGTGAAGTCAAATGTCTTCACTTGTAGGCAGAAGTAGCTGAATTTATAATGGAGTACAAAGAAATGGCAGACTAATTGAACAAATACTTTGGTTCTGTCTTCACGAAGGAAGACACAAATAACCTTCCGGAAACACACCTGTCCTCCTTGAATAGTGGTGCAGGCACGAAATGCTGAATGGTCTACTCCTGCACCTATTTTCTATGTTTCTATGTTTCTATGTTTCGATGTTTCTCAGGACCCAGAGCTTTTTCGTAACACAAAAGGATTTCACTTCCTGATGGTCCAACGAGTTGTCGACCACAACCAGATCATATTGGCAGTGAATACAAAATGTCTGGCCAGCTTCGATGAGGCTCACATCCTGCATGGGAGCGCTGTCTCTGACATCTTTAAGAGTCAACCACAAGGACAATGCTGGATGCTTGGTGATAACCGATATGGCCTAGCCACCTGGCTGATGATACCCCTGCGTGACACCCACACCAAGGCCGAGAAATGATACAACCAGAGCCACAGAGATACACGCATTGTGGTCCAGAATATAATAACTGCTTAAGCAGTGCTTCAGATGTCTGGACCACTCAGGAGGGGAGCTACAATACAACCCTGAGCAAGTATGTAAATTCGTGGTCGTGTGCTCGATGCTGAACAACCTGGCAAGGAGAGGCCAAGATTTGCCAGAAGGGACTGATGCTCCACCTCAGAACAGAGAGGAAGAGGAGGACGAGGGGCTGGACGCTGCTCTAGGGCCAGATAATAAGGCTGGTTATGCAACCATGCCCTTGCCTCCCTCCAGATGGCAGGAAAGAGCCTGTGGTGGCTACATAGCTGCAAGACTCTTACGTGAGGAGCTGATATCTGAACGATTTGCCTGAAAGAACATTGCTGTGAGTGACAACGCTGACACACTGCTGTGTGTGTGCAGCTCAGACATCAATGGTGCCCATCACCTTGGTGCCAGTTAAAGTTTACGTTGATTGAAGTTAAGTTTTATTTAACCCTTTCATGTTAAGGAATCACCAGTGTGTAACGGTCCAGCTATCTGAGACAATACTCATTAAGGTTATGTTCATAAAAAAATTTTTTATACCAACATTGGTATAAAATCAAAAGTATCACAGGCAAAAACACCCAACCCCCACCCACACCCACACTTTTTCCACCATTGACATCAATCAAATGTTCAACATGTCCAGCCACACAAAACACAAATGCAAAGCAGGAGGGTGGCCCATCCTTCCATACATTACAACCAATTCCATACACCCAGATAGAGATAGAACACAGCCATCAGCTGCAAACATGCACCTCAATTTCCTTCTCCCGCTCCCCTTCTTGTCCCCATCTCTACCCCTTCCCCTCCTCGCTCCACGGTGCCTGGCTGAGGAGCTCCTCAGGTGGTGCCTCATTGGGGGGTTCCGAGGGAGCAACATTCTCTGATGCAGAAGCAGAAGCGGTATCTTGGTCCTTGCCCTCATCTGTCATTCACAGTGGTGGTGCATGTTATGTATGTAAGCCTGTAAATACCATGTCTGACCACCAGAGCGCTTACCCCCTGGAGTCCCAAGGGGGTAAGCTCTCTGGTGGTTGTGTAATGAGAGAGGATTAATTAGCAATCTCGTTGTGCAAGGCCCCTTGGGGAAGAATGACCATAATATGGTGGAATTCTACATTAGGATGGAGAATGAAACAGTTAATTCAGAGACCAAAGTCCAGAACTTAAAGAAGGGTAATTTTGAAGGTATGAGGCGTGAATTGGCTAGGATAGATTGGCAAATGATACTAAAGGGGTTGATAGTGGATGGGCAATGGCAGACATTTACACACCGCATGGATGAACTACAACAATTGTACATTCCTGTCTGGCGTAAAAATAAAAAAGGGAAGGTGGCTCAACCGTGGCTATCAAGCAAAATCAGGGAGAGTATTAAAGCCAAGGAAGTGGCATACAAATTGGCCAGAAATAGCAGCAAACCCGGGACTGGGAGAAATTTAGAACTCAACAGAGGATCACAAAGGGTTTGATTCGGGCAGGGAAAATAGAGTACAAGCGGAAGCTTGCAGGGAACATTAAGACGGATTGAAAAAGCTTCTATAGATATGTAAAGAGAAAAAGGTTAGTAAAGACAAATGTAGGTCCCCTGCAGTCAGAATCAGGGGAAGTCATATCGTGGAACAAAGAAATGGCAGACCAATTGAACAAGTACTTTGGTTCGGTATTCACTAAGGCTGACACAAACAACCTTCTGGATATAAAAGGGGTCAGAAGGTCTAGTAAGAAGGAGGAACTGAGGGAAATCCTTATTAGTCGGGAAATTGTGTTGGGGAAGTTGATGGGATTGAAGGCCAATAAATCCCCAGGACATGATGGACTGCATCCCAGAGTACTTAATGAGGTGGCCTTGGAAATAGCGGATGCATTGTCAGTCATTTTCTAACATTCCACAGACTCTGGATCAGTTTCTATGGAGTAGAGGGTAGCCAATGTAACCCCACTTTTTAAAAAAGGAGGGAGAGAGAAAACAGGGAATTATAGACCGGTCAGCCTGACCTCAGTAGTGGGTAAAATGATGGAATCAATTATTAAGGATGTCATAGCAGCGCATTTGAAAAGATGTGACATGATAGGTCCAAGTCAGCATGGATTTGTGAAAGGGAAATCATGCTTGATAAATCTTCTGGAATTTTTTGAGGATGTTTCCAGTAGAGTGAACAAGGGAGAACCATTTGATGTGGTGTATTTGGACTTTCAGAAGGCTTTCAACAAGGTCCCACACAAGAGATTAATGTGCAAAGTTAAAGCACATGGGATTGGGGGTAGTGTGCTGACGTGGATTGAGAACTGGTTGGCAGACAGGAAGCAAAGAGTAGGAGTAAATGGGTACTTTACAGAATGACAGGCAGTGACTAGTGGGGTACCGCAAGGTTCTGTGCTGGGGCCCCAGCTGTTTACACTGTACATTAATGATTTAGACGAGGGGATTAAATGTAGTATCTCCAAATTTGCGGATGACACTAAGTTGGGTGGCAGCGTGAGCTGCGAGGAGGATGCTATGAGGCTGCAGAGTGACTTGGATAGGTTAGGTGAGTGGGCAAATGCATGGCAGATGAAGTATAATATGGATAAATGTGAGGTTATCCACTTTGGTGGTAAAAACAGAGAGACAGATTCTTATCTGAATGGTGACAGATTAGGAAAAGGTGAGGTGCAACGAGACCTGGGTGTCATGGTCCATCAGTCATTGAAAGTTGGCATGCAGGTACAGCAGGCGGTTAAGAAAGCAAATGGCATGTTGGCCATCATAGCGAGAGGATTTGAGTACAGGAGCAGGGAGGTGTTACTACAGTTGTACAGGGCCTTGATGAGGCCACACCTGGAGTATTGTGTACAGTTTTGGTCTCCTAACTTGAGGAAGGAGATTCTTGCTATTGAGGGAGTGCAGCGAAGGTTCACCAGACTGATTCCCGGGATGGCGGGACTGACATATCAAGAAAGACTGGATCAACTGGGCTTGTATTCACTGGAGTTCAGAAGAATGAGAGGGGATCTCATAGAAATGTTGAAAATTCTGACGGGTTTAGACAGGTTCGATGCAGGAAGAATGTTCCCAATGTTGGGGAAGTCCAGAACCAGAGGTCACAGTCTAAGGATAAGGGGTAAGCCATTTAGGACCGAGATGAGGAGAAACTTCTTCACCCAGAGAGTGGAGAACCTGTGGAATTCTCTACCACAGAAAGTTGTTGAGGCCAATTCACTAAATATATTCAAAAAGGAGTTAGATGTAGTCCTTACGACTAGGGGGATCAAGGGGTATGGCGAGAAAGCAGGAATGAGGTACTGAAGTTGCATGTTCAGCCAAGAACTCATTGAATGGCGGTGCAGGCTCGAAGGGCCGAATAGCCTACTCCTGCATCTATTTTCTTTGTTTCTGTTTCTATCCCACAATCCCTTGGGAGCACCTGTATATAAGGAGGCCTCACAGGCTGGAGCGGCACTCTGAGATCTGTAATAAAGGAGTATGGTCACACCTTACTTTGAGCTTGCAGTGTCTAGTCTGACTCTTTATTCAAGACATAACAGTGCGGAACCTAGGATGGAGTGCCACGCTCTGGTACCACTGGGAGGCCTGTGCCAGCAGTGTACCTGGCTATCGCATCCATGGCCTCTGCCATCCATGGAACGTATTCAGTCATGGTGGCCAGCTGTCGGGATATGCCCCCCAATGCTTCGAAGAGCTGGTCACCAATGTCTACAGTGCTCCTGGACAACCGAACCATCTCTCCGCTCTCATGTGACGCTCGTGGACCAGACCTGCTGCGTCCACGTGGCCTCCGCGGGGTCAGTGCCATCCTGGGGACAAGTGGGGTGCCCTGTGGACAAATGGGGTGCCCTGTGGCGAGGTGCTTGGGGCCGATACCTCCAGAGTGGAGAGGGGAATGACCGGAGGACCACGAGATGGCCTTGGGGTGGAATGGCTTCTGGAGCGTGGTGATGCAGGTTCATTGAAGTCCGCACACTCATCCATGGAGAACAAACCCAGTGGATTGACAGGCGAGAATCGGAGCCCCTCAGCATCAGATGTAGAATCGTCCGGAGAGTTGGGCCCCGCGCCCCCACCTTCTGGCCTCTGTGGTCTTGCCTGGGGTCGCGCTGCTGGCTGAGCTGAAAAACACATGCTGCAGTGCAGAGGGACCAGGGGGTCCTTGTGTATGAAACTCTTTTGAGTTTACCTGAAAATAAACATAAACATTAAACCGTGCCACCCGCCTGGGTGACACAGCAGACATTTTCAAGGCCCCTTTTTTTTTTTTCCTTTTTTTTTTGGTTTTTTTTTGGGGCGCTAAAATCAAATTTTTTCCAGTGCCCCCTATAAAAGGGAAGGGGGACACTAAAAGCACTGGCAATTAAAACAAATTAAACTTTAAAACGTAAAATCAAATTAAAATTTGGTTGCCGGGCGTGATGATGCACTCCAGGCCCTCCGGTGCCCACCTCTCGCGGAAGGCCGCGAGCATACCGGTGGACACCGCGTGCTCCATCTCCAAGGACACCCTGGACCGGATGTAAGAGCGGAAGAGAGGCAGGCAGTCAGGTTGAACGACCCCCTCGACCGCCCGCTGCCTGGACCGGCTGATGCCACCCTTGGCCGTGCCCAGGAGCAGTCCTACGAGGAGGCCTTCGGACCTACCCGCTCCCCTCCGCACAGGGTGCCCAAAGATCAGGAGAGTGGGACTGAAGTGCAGCCAGAATTTCAGGAGCAGCCCCTTCAAATAATAAAACAGGGGCTGCAACCTTGTGCATTCCATAAAAACATGGAACACGGACTCTTCCAGACCGCAGAAATTGCAGGCGGCCTGGGAGTCCGTGAACCGGCTTAAAAATTTGTTGCACGGCACTGCTCCATGCACCACCCTCCAGGCCAAGTCCCCGATGAATAGTGGGAGGACCCCTGCGTAGAGTGCCCTCCATCGGGGACCCCCGCCTCCTCCGGACGGCAAGATGGTACGCCATGGCGTGTCCGGACGGCCGGCGAGGATGGCAAAGTTGAGGGTGTGCAGGAGCAGCCCGTACAGGAAACCCCTCCACGCGGAACTGAAAGGCACGGAGGGGATTTCCCCGAGGCGGCTCAAGTTGTGAGGCGCCGGCCCCCGAGGGAGGTTCCGGGGTTTGGCGCCGATGAGGAATTCCGTCCGGACGGGGGTCAGTTCGGATGGGATCTCCCCACGTGCTTGAGCCTCCTCGATGCACCTAATGGAGTCAGGGCCCAGAGCTGTTTTTAGCGACTCGATGGCATCGGCCGCGTGGCGGACGTTGGCAGAATTTAGACGCCGCGCCAGCATGTCTGGCGCCATCCAGCCCGCTCCTCCGCCATCGAGCAGGTCCCTGACCCTGGTCACCTCACCAGCCACAGCCCTCTCTTCCGACCGCCACATAAAACCTCGGCCGTGGAGGTACGGATTCCCGAGCAGCGGTTCCTGCAGGACGGCCGCCACTCCAGCCGGCGGAGAGCTGCGCTTGGTGGAGACTTTGTTCCAGACCCTGATGAGTTCCCTGTAAAAGACAGGCAGCTCCCGGAGGGCGGTCCTGGCACCCCCCAAGTTCACAAACAGGAGCTGCGTGTCATAATTGAGGTCGCGCTGCTGGCGGAAGAAATACCTCGCCAGAGCGCACCACCTAGGAGGGGGCTCGACGTAAAGGTATCTCTGCAGGGTCTGAAGACGGAAAGTCGCGACCTGGGCGCTGACGCACACCAACGACTGACCGCCCTCCTCAAGCGGGAGACTCAAGACCGCGGCAGAGACCCAGTGCTTCCTGTTGTTCCAGAAGAAGTCCACCAGCTTCTTCTGTATCTTGGCGACAAACGCAGGGGGAGGGGTCAAAGTGACCAGCCGGTACCACAACATTGCGGCCACCAGCTGGTTTATGACTAGCGCTCGACCCCTGTAGGACAGCACTCGGAGCAGTCCTGTCCAGCGCCCTAGGCGAGCGGTGACCTTGGCCTCCAGCTCCTGCCAGTTCGCCGGCCAGGCTCCCACGTCGGGGCTAAGGTAGACTCCCAGAAAGAGGAGATGGGTCGTGCTCCAGGCAAAAGGCCTGAGCTTCTCTGGCAGGGAGTCCACCCGCCACTGACCCACCAGGAGTCCGGAACATTTCTCCCAGTTGATCCTGGCGGAGGACGCGGCCGAGTAAATCTCCTGGCACTTACGCATCCTCCGCAGGTCAGCGGGATCCTCTACCGCGAGGAGCACGTCATTGGCGTAAGCCGAGAGGACGACCTCCACGCCCGGCCCTTGCAGAGCCAGTCCCGTCAACCTCGTCCGCAAGAGGCGCAGGAAAGGCTCCACGCAAACGGCGTATAACTGGCCGGACATGGGGCATCCCTGGCGCACCCCTCTCCTAAAGCGAAGGGGCGCCGTCAAGGACCCGTTAACCTTAATCAGACACTCCGCGGCGGCGTACAAAAGTCGGATCCGGGCGACGAAATCCGTCCCGAACCCGAAAGCGCGCAGAGTTCCGAGCAGATAGTCGTGATCCACCCTGTCGAACGCCTTCTCTTGGTCGAGGGATAGGAAGGCGACCGACAGACCAGCCTCCTGGGAACAATGGATGAGGTCCCGGACCAGATGGATGTTATTGTGGATTGTCCGGCCCGGGACCGTGTAGGACTGGTCGGGGTGGATCATGTGGTCCAGCACGGCACCAAGGCGAGCAGACATCGCCCTGGCGAAGATTTTGTAGTCCGTGCTGATGAGGGAGACCGGGCGCCAGTTCTTAAAGAGGCGGAGATCGCCCTTCTTAGGCAGCAGGACGATGACTGCCCTGCGCCAAGAGAGGGGCATCTCCCCGGTCGCCAGACTTTCCCCCAGGACCCGCGCGTAGTCGCCCCCCAGGACGTTCCAGAACGCCCTATGGAACTCCACGGTCAGCCCGTCCAGCCCCGGGGATTTTCCCCTCGAGAGCCGGTCGAGGGCACCGGTCAGCTCCGCCAGGCTTAGCGGAGCTTCCAGATTTTCGGCGCCCTCCGGGCTGACCTTCGGCAGGTCTTCCCACAAAACTCTACGCGCTTCCTCGCTGGACGGATCCGGAGAGAACAGAGCCCCGTAATATTCACGGGCCCTGTTGTTGACGCCCTCCGGATCCGAGACGAGAGAGCCGTCGTCGGCCAGCAGCGTCAAGAGCTGCTTACGGACACTCTGCCTTTTTTCCAGCGAGTAGAAGAAGGTGGAGCCGCGGTCCAGATCCTGCAGGAACCGGATCCGCGACCTCACGAACGCGCCTCGGGACCCGACAAGCTGCAGGTCCTTCAGCGCGGCCTTCTTCTCCTTGTGTATGAATCCCAAAAAGTTAGTTTGCAGGTGCAGCAGGTAATCAGGAAGGCAAATGGTATGTTGGCCTTCATTGCAAGAGGGATGGAGTACAAAAGCAGGTAGGTCCTGCTGCAACTGTATAGGGTACTGGTGAGGCCGCACCTGGAGTATTGCGTGCAGTTTTGGTCACCTTACTTAAGGAAGGATATACTAGCTTTCGAAGGGGTACAGAGACGATTCACTCGGCTGATTCCAGAGATGAGGGGGTTACCTTATGATGATAGATTGAGTAGACTGTGTCTTTACTCATTGGAGTTCAGAAGGATGAGGGGTGATCTTATAGAAATATTTAAAATAATGAAGGGGATGGACAAGATAGAGGCAGAGAGGTTGTTTCCACTGGTTGGGGAGACTAGAACTAGGGGACACAGCCTCAAAATACGGGGGAGCCAATTTAAAACCGAGTTGAGAAGGAATTTCTTCTCCCAGAGGGTTGTGAATCTGTGGAATTCTCTGCCCAAGGAAGCAGTTGAGGCTAACTCATTGAATGTATTCAAGTCACAGATAGATAGATTTTTAACCAATAAGGGAATTAAGGGTTACGGGAGCGGGCGGGTAAGTGGAGCTGAGTCCACGGCCAGATCAGCCATGATCTTATTGAATGGCGGAGCAGGCTCGAGGGGCTAGATGGCCTACTCCTGTTCCTAATTCTTATGTTCTTATGTTCTTATGAGTCAAGGGTTATGGGGAGTGGGCAGGGAAGTGGAGTTGAGGCCAGGATCAGATCAGCCATGATCTTATTGAATGACGGAGCCGGCTCGAGGGACCGTATGGCCGACTGCTGCTTCTATTTCTTATGTTCTTATGTTCTTATGTCATTCAATCACTCCTGCCCTTTTGTTCTCCCCCTCCCCTTTCCCTGCCTTTGCACCTGCTTAAAATCTGTGACATTTATAACTTTTTCTTGCTCTGATGAAGGCTCTTCTTAATGCCCCTTACCCTGGAACCAGGAAGGCAATATACCATGTGGATTTCGCATCAACTACAGCAGAACTTCCTGTCAGTTCCCCTGACTGTTGACTCCCCAATTACTACTGCATTCCTACACTTTGCTGTAGCCCCTTGTGCAATCTTTTGCCTCATAGTGCCAGGCTCAGGACTGAACTCCTTTTCAGGTATCGTCACCCTCACTGGTACTCAATGCTGAATATTGGTTGAAGAGTGCCACACTCCCAGAGGATTACTGCTCTGACTACCTCTTCCTACCCTTCTGGGTAACAACCCACTTGCTATTCTGAACTCTATCAATCTGTGGGGTGACCACCTCCTGGAACCTACGATCCAGCCACCCATATGCCCGGTAGTGAATCCAGCTGGCGTGCAAGCTCAGAAACCTTCAGCGTGTTTTTGAGCAGCTGGAGGCACTTCGTGCAAACATGGGCCTCCTGGAGACATGAAGCATCCTGAAGTTCCCACATGGTGCAGGAATTGCAGGCTATGTGTTGTAGCTGTCCTTCCACTCTAATTACAAACGTAAAATAAACTGCTTAGATGCAAGGTGATTTATAGAATTGCTATTAACTAATTTGACAGAGTTATTGAGACAATTTTCATATTGGTGGATGGAGCAATCTGTAATGACTCAAGAATCTGGTTACTGGAAACTCACTCAGGTGCAACCTGATCCATCTTTATTCCAGCCCGAGAGTGCCAACGTGACAAAGACACCCAGCTTATATACAGGTGACCAAGCACACATGCCACATGCGTACAGCCCAATGACCTCCGACTGCAGCGCCCTCTGGTGTCTGGTGGCGCCCACGCATTAATACATAACACAATCACACTGGCTGATGGCACTAACAAGAGGTCCAAATGATTTTTGTGCTCGAGCCTCATTTTATTTTGATCAGCGAGATGCCAATGCTCAATGAGCCCTTACAGGCAGCTCACTGATTTAGTGGGGTCTAGGGGGGTGGCTGGGGGTCGGGAGGGGCGGCTGGGGTCAGGGAGAGAGGGGTTGGGCTCAGGGGGGACAGCGGCTGGGGTCGGGGGAGGGCATGGCTGGGGATCGGGGGGCGCGGCTGGGGTAAGGGGGGGAGCGGGTGTGGTCAGTTGGGGACAGCTGGGGTTGGGGGGGTGGGAAGGAGCGGCTGCGATCAGGGGGGGAATGGCTGGGGTCAGGGGCTAACGGTTGGGGTCGGGGGGGCGGCTGGGGTCAGAGGGGAGGGGCTGGGATGGGGGGGACTGGGGTCAGGGGGTAACGGCTGGGGGAGGGGGGGCGGGGGGAGTGATCATTTTTCAGGACTTCAATGGAGCCGAGCCGGATGTAAACCTCTAAAGGGTGGGGGGTTGGGGAGATAATCTCATGGGGAAGATGAGGCACTGAGCAAGCGGAAACAGGTGGTCAAGAAGCATTCAGTCGTTGATAGAAGTCACGACCAGAGATTTTTTGAGGGGTGTTTTGGAGCAGACTGCAGTGGTCACTTTAAGGCCACTCACATATTGTACCCAGAAATCAAGTCGGGCACAACTTGGGCAGCCAGTGATCAATAGACCATTAAAAACTGTTGTCCGCCTACTGCCCCGTTTTCCAGCATGAACTCGGAGGGGGAGAGTGTAGGGCGACAAAAATCACTCCCATAATGTTACAGCCGACTATAGTCAGTCCAATGTTGTATGGTCAAAATTACAAAGGTATTTTTAATATTGATGAAAACACACTTGAGGGATTCGGCAGATTTCTGTCACAAATTCCTGTTTAGTTACATTCTACAAGCATACTAGAGGATTTCTTTAATAATTATTGCTTGAGTGACATTTGTATTTTTGCTGTATGGATCAACTCTTTTTTGATGTATGTATTATTGTGTTACATATGTGACTATTGCTATTTCATTTTTGAAATAAATTTGAGCTAAATTAATTTAGAACATGCTGGTCATGAAATTTGAGCCGTTAAGGCCAGTTTGGATGAAAAAATGGCACCTACCTCATTTCAGCTCACTTCCGGCATGGAACGCTGCGGCCGCCATTTTGGGCCGGTCAACAGCATTACTGTTGCCTGCATTCACTTCCTATATTTAAATGATCCATATTGTGATGTCAATTGGTGCGCAACCCCTGAATTGATGCACAATCTGGGGTTTTGGACGTCGCCGCTCTTAATAATGCCCTCTCAAAACAGTGCACGGAAGAATGTGCGTGCAATAGTACAACACAGATGCTGCCAACATTTCTCAAAGAGACACATGCAACTTTGAGGTAAGTTTAGATCTTTGCTTTTGGACTGGTTTATTGACATTTTATTGGAGTAGTGGCTTCGTGCAATACATTTAAAAAGTTGTTAAAGTGTGCAGGGAGTGCTGCTGGATGTTTGAAAGGCTTTGCCTCTTGAAGGATGACCTCTGAGAACACCACATGCTCCCAGTCTTGGGGAGCTCTAGATGCAGTCCCCCTTGGGCTGCACATGACATGGCGATGAAGCAGAGGCAGCAAAGAGGAGAAACTTCTCACAGAGGGAGGAGGAGGAAGAGGAGGAAGCAGAAGAAGATGAAGCAAAGGAGGAGGAAGCAGATGTAAGGAGGCAACCCAGACAGCCCTTTCTGGCCGGGATATCCAGGATCGAATCAACCACCTGCGGTACCAGTGAACACAGCCACAATTCCTCTTTCCGCATTTTTCCCAAACCTTGTATGTGAGGTTATCCATGATAAATGTGAGGTTATTCACTTTGGTGACAAAAACAGGAAGGCAGAATATTATCTGAATGGCGGCAGATTAGGAAAAGGGGAGGTGCAACGAGACCTGGGTGTCATGGTACATCAGTCATTGAAAGTTGGCATGCAGGTACAGCAGGCAGTGAAGAAGGCGAATGGCATGTTGGCCTTCATAGCTAGAGGATTTAAGTACAGGAGCAGGGAGGTCTTACTGCAGTTGTACAGGGCCTTGGTGAGGCCACACTTTGAATATTGTGTACAGTTTTGGTCTCCTAATCTGCGGAAGGACATTTTTGCTATTGAGGGAGTGCAGCGAAGGTTCACCAGACTGATTCCCGGGATGGCAGGACTGACATATGAAGAAAGACTGAATCAACTAGGCTTATATTCACTGGAATTTAGAAGAATGAGAGGGGATCTCATAGAAACATATAAAATTCTGACGGGATTGGATAGGTTTGATGTTCCCGATGTTGGGGAAGTCCAGAACCAGAGGTCATAGTCTAAGGATAAGGGGTAAGTCATTTAGGACCGAGATGAGGAGAAACTTCTTCACTCAGAGAATTGTGAACCTGTGGAATTCTCTACCACAGAAAGTTGTTGAGGCCAGTTCATTAGATATATTCAGAAGGGAGTTAGATGTTACCCTTATGGCTAAAGAGATCAAGAGGTATGGAGAGAAAGCAGGAATGGGGTACTGAAATTCCATGATCAGCCATGATCATATTGAATGGTGGTGCAGGCTTGAAGGGCCAAATGGCCTACTCCTGTAACTATTTTCTATGTTTCTATGTCACCTTCCCTCAGTTACTGACCATCACAGCTTCTTCTTGGCTACAGTACTGAAATAAAAGTCACCACAAAGCAAACTTTCCAATCCAACTTGATCCATATATGTGTGATATATTCACAGACCACAAGCACACACAGCTTTCTAAAATGGATGCAGCTTCAGAAGTCTCCAGAACTTCCTGGTTCTTGTAAGCTGACTGTTTATTCTCTTTAGTTGCAGTAACACATACAAGCTTACAGACAATACAATATGCATACAATATTACATCTAAAAATCAACTAATCACTCTTGTGCATTCCATTAGTGACTGCCTTGCATGTGCCTTTGCCTATCCTAGTGCTCCTACGCAGTGCTATCCCAGTGACAGCAGCATGGCTGCACTTTCACTGGGGAACACTGCAGATGCTGCTTCTTCTTCTTCTTCCTCCTCTTCCTCCTCTTCCTCTTCCTTTTCCTCTTCTTGGTCAACCATTGGCTGGGCAGGCTGGATTTCTTAGCTGTCTGAAATGAGGAAGGCACAAGGGTAGAGTTGTAGTGAGGGGTGGGAGGGAAAACACGAGGTGCCTGCTTACACCATGTGCAGCTTGTAAATCAGATAAGAATGTGGGATGTGAAGAGATCGCAAAGTCTCTGTTTAAAGAATGGAATCAGTCGAGAATATTTAGTGGACTTTACATTTTTTTTTCTCTGAGGGTACTTTCCCTGTGATGGGGTCATCTGTGCAAATACGTGAAAAGGCTGGTTTGTTAAAACTCCAGAGACCGCATGGCAGTTGGCTGTGACAAAGAACTGTCAGTCATCCAGAATGTATGGGTTCGGCCTAGCAAAAGGAAAGAGGCTCAGATATCTGAGGCATGCATAAACTATTGGAAAACCACTCTAATATGCAAAGACACTTCTCATCTCCATCTCAGAAGAGAAGCAGAACAATGAACCCAGTAGCCAGGCCAGACCACAGGGGCCAGTTCTTCCCTACACAAAAGCCGAGAGATGTCTCAGACCCAGGGCCATCAGCCCAATACACATAGTCTGATGGCCTATCACCGACTAAGCACCGGAGTACTTAGAAGCAAAAGGATTTCAAAGATCGGCGGGAGAGATAAGGGCAGCAGAACTCCTTTAAAGATAGACTCTTTTCCACCATTCTCTAGCGTTCTGGAGCATTCTCCAGCGCTCGAGCGTTCCCCCCCTCTCTCTCACTCCACCAAAATCGATGTGACAAGAAGGACCAGCTGAGCGATCGAGACCACTGGTCGCGGGTGTCCTAAGCCGGTAACCAGAGCACCAGGTGAGTTGTGTGGGGTGTAAAGGGCTCAGTGTTTTCTTGGAAGTGAAGCTTTTTCGAGCTATTCTGGGGAGGGAACTTCATGAGACTGGGTAATTCACTGGTAGGGAGGAGTTAGACTCCACCATAGCAACAAGGAAATTACTGCATGTCACCACTCTTCAGTGTTGTACTGTATGTTGTTTTAACTTAGATATTATTCTCCACAGAGACAGTGATTTCGTTTAGTAGTGCATGTTTTAGCCAGTGTATGTTAGACTAAATAAATAAGTGTGATTTTTTACTGAAGCATTCCTGTCTGTGACTTATTCCATTTACACACTGAATAATAATCCCCGGGTATAGAATTAACTTTATTAACAATAAGCATACCGGCATCTTGTATTCTTTCAGCCCACCATTGACCAAGGGCTCAGCCATGCCCCTGCCAAGAAAGATCAGCATTGTCTCCTCCAAGGGGGTGAGGTGAAGCTAGAAATGTAAGGTGTGTCTCATGTTTAGTAGAGATTTTTGGTAGGAGAAGGCTTTTGAAGATGCATTCACTGACTTGACCACTTGTCTGTGTGATATATTCTTACCTACAGGCTTGGTTCTCGGACGACTGGAAATGACACAAAATTCTCGGGAGTATTGATTGGCCATATCCATTGACATAGCTGTCTTACAAGCTAAATCAAAAGTCAAGTTAGGAGTTGTCAACAACTTCCTTCTGAATTGTTCATTTTTCATCCCACAAACAAAGCGGTCATGCAATGCTTGGTCCTGAAAGTTTCCGAAATGACAGTGAATAGATAGCTTCTTTGGGCCCAAGTTTCCACAAGAAAAAAAACGGGCGCCCCTCTGAGCTGGGCGCCTGTTTTTCGCGCCTAAAACGGCGCCTAAAAAAATCCTCGGTATTCTCCACCTACTTACAGATCCTTTGGCTCTCGGCGCAGCCAGCACGAGCTGTGGGGGGGCGGAGCCAGGTCCCTGCGCTGAAAACAGTGCCGGGACCTCTGCACATGCGCGCTACAGTGGGTACGCAAGTGCAGTAGCTCCAGGCGCCGAACTGTGTGGGAGGGGCCCGAAGCACGCAGCCCCTAGCCCTGGCTGAATGGCCTCACTGGGGCTGCGTGAATATGGCTCCTCCCACGGCCAGCTCCTGCTTCCCCCTCCCCTGACCGGACCCGACACCCACTCCCCTCTGCCTCCGGACCAGACCCGACACCCGCTCCCCCCACCCCCCCCCTGCCGACCAGACCCGACCCGACACCCGCTCCCCCCACCCCCCCCCTGCCGACCAGACCCGACCCGACACCCGTTCCCCCCACCCCCCCTCCCCGCCGACCAGACCCGACCCGACACCCGTTCCCCCCACCCCCCCTCCCCGCCGACCAGACCCGACCCGACACCCGCTCCCCCCACCCCCCCCTGCCGACCAGACCCGACCCGACACCCGTTCCCCCCACCCCCCCCCCCGCCGACCAGACCCGACCCGACACCCGCTCCCCCCACCCCCCCCCTGCCGACCAGACCCGACCCGACACCCGCTCCCCCCACCGCCCCCCTGCCGACCAGACCCGACCCGACACCCGCTCCCCCCCACCCCCGCCGACCAGACCCGACCCGACACCCGCTCCCCCCACCCCCCCTCCCCGCCGACCAGACCCGACCCGACACCCGCTCCCCCCACCCCCCCTCCCCGCCGACCAGACCCGACCCGACACCCGCTTCCCCCCACCCCCACCGCCGACCAGACCCGACCCGACACCCGCTCCCCCCCACCCCCCCCCGCTGACCAGACCCGACCCGACACCCGCTCCCCCCACCCCCCTCCCCGCCGACAAGACCCGACCCGACACCCGCTCCCCCCACCCCCCCTCCCCGCCGACCAGACCCGACCCGACACCCGCTTCCCCCCACCCCCCCCCGCCGACCAGACCCGACCCGACACCCGCTCCCCCCCACCCCTGCCGACCAGACCCGACCCGACACCCGTTCCCCCCACCCCCCCCTGCCGACCAGACCCGACCCGACACCCGCTCCCCCCACCCCCCCTCCCCGCCGACCAGACCCGAGCCGACACCCGCTCCCCGCCACCCCCGCCGACCAGACCCGACCCGACACCCGCTCCCCCCCACCCCCGCCGACAAGACCCGACCCGACACCCGCTCCCCCCCACCCCTGCCGACCAGACCCGACCCGACACCCGTTCCCCCCACCCCCCCCTGCCGACCAGACCCGACCCGACACCCGCTCCCCCCACCCCCCCTCCCCGCCGACCAGACCCGAGCCGACACCCGCTCCCCGCCACCCCCGCCGACCAGACCCGACCCGACACCCGCTCCCCCCCACCCCCGCCGACAAGACCCGACCCGACACCCGCTCCCCCCCACCCCCCCCCGCCGACCAGACCCGACCCGACACCCGTTCCCCCCACCCCCCCCCGCCGACCAGACCCGACCCGACACCCGCTCCCCGCACCCCCTCCGCCGACCAGACCCGACCCGACACCCGCTCCCCCCCCTCTCTCCCTCCCCCCTCTCTCCCTCCCCCTCTCTCTTCCTCCCTCCCACTCTCTCTCTCTCCCTCCCTCCCCGTCGCTCTCTCTCCCTCCCTCCCCCTCCCTCTTTCTCTCTCCCTCCCTCCCGCTCAGTGGCACGAACGGCTTTCTCTTCCCCCTCCAGCGACACGAATGGCTTTCTCCCCCCACCCCCCACCCTCCCGCTCAGCGGCACGAACAGCTGCAGAATTCTCCCTGGCTGAAGCACTTTCACACAGGTAGGAAGATGGTTTATTTAATCTTTTCTTGGCTTATAAATGTTTATTCAGGTTTGATTTATTTGTATAATATTTGTAGAAGTATAAATAAGGATTTATTGTAGAATTTAATGAGTTCCCTTCCCCCCCCTCCCCCCCCCACCTCGTTCTGGACGCCTAATTTGTAACCTGCGCCTGATTTTTTAATGTGTAGAACAGGTTTTTTCAGTTCGACAAAAATCTTCACTGGCTCCATTCTACTTTAGTTTGGAGTACGTTTTCACTGTGGAAACTTTCAAATCAGGCGTCAGTGGCCGGACACGCCCCCTTTTGAAGAAAAAATTCTGTTCCAAAGTAGAACTGTTCTACCTGACTAGAACTGCAGAAAAAAAAATGTGGAGAATTGCGATTTCTAAGATAGTTCGTTCTCCACCAGTTGCTCCTAAAAATCAGGCACAAATCATGTGGAAACTTGGGCCCTTTAAAGCTACAATGCAGTCATTGATACTCTCATCAATGAATTGATCTTGTATTCCAAAATGTTAACTTTCAGCAATTTCCAGGAGCTGAGGACTGATGCTGAATCTCTGTCAGTGGCGTGTCTTTCGGCTTGATGGGAACAGACACATTTTTCAGCGTTTCATACCCCTCAGGGCCTGCTTCAGTCAGGAAAATGGCCCGTTTTTTTCTAACACCACCCAGTTACGGTTTTCATCATCGAGGACTTTGACGATACTATTTGCAGTGAAAAACATTTCTAGCTGCTCCACATATGCTCCGAATGTCTCTCGGTCATGATGGAACTCACCCAAGCACCCTATTATTCTCATAGGTGCAGCCATCTGGACGCTGGCAATGTCAACAGTCTGCTTGAAATGTACCTTAGATTTTTAGTTATTCCGCAAAACAAAGAATCTCTCAAAGTCTCTCTGTTCTTTGGCTGGAACATCCACCAACAAAAATTTCAGCAACAGAATCCAGGAATTTGAACCTACGTTGCCAAATGTGATATATTCTTACGACATCACTAAAGCACACATCATCATCATCATAGGCAGTGCCTCGGAATCGAGGAAGACTTGCTTCCACTCTAAAAATGAGTTCTTAGGTGATTACAGTCCAATACGGGAATTACAGTCTCTGTCACAGGTGGGACAGACAGTCGTTGAAGGAAAGGGAGGGTGGGACTGGTTTGCCACATGCTCCTTCTGCTGCCTGCGCTTGGTTTCTGCATGCTCTCGGCGATGAGACTCAAGATGCTCAGCTCCGTCCCGGATGCACTTCCTCCACTTAGAAACATAGAAACATAAAAAATAGGTGCAGGAGTAGGCCCTTCGGCCCTTCGAGCCTGCACCACCATTCAATAAGATCTTGGCTGATCATTCCCTCAGTACCCCTTTCCTGCTTTCTCCCTTTAGACGTAAGGGCCATATCTAACTCCCTCTTGAAAATATCCAATGAACTGGTATCAACAACTCTATGGTAGGGAATTCCACAGGTTAACAACACTCTGAGTGAAGAAGTTTCTCCTCAATTCAGTCCTGAATGGCCTACCCCTTATCCTAAGACTGGCCCCTGGTTCTGGACTTCCCCATCATTGGGAACATTCTTCCCGCATCAAACCTGTCCATTCCCGTCAGAATCTTGTAAGTTTCTATGAGATCCCCTCTCATCCTTCTCAACTCCAGTGTACAAAGGCCCAGTTGATCCAGTCGCTCCTCATTTGTCAGTCCCACCATCCCGGGAATCAGTCTGGTGAACCTTCGCTGCACTTCCTCAACAGCAAGATCCTCAGATTAGGAGACCAAAACTGAACACAATATTCCAGGTGAGGCCTCACCAAGGCCCTGTACAACTGCAGTAAGACCTCCCTGCTCCTATACTCAAATCCCGTAGCTATGAAGGCCAACATACCATTTGCCTTCTTCACCGCCTGCTGTACCTGCATGCCAACTTTCAATGACTGATGAACCATAACACCCAGGTCTCGTTGCACCGCCCCCTTTCCTAATCTGCTGCCATTCAGTTAATATTCTGCCTTCGTGTTTTTGCCACCAAAGTGGATAACCTCACATTTATCCAGATTATACTGCATCTGCCATGCATTTGCCCACTCAACTAACCTGTCCAAGTCACCCTGCAGCCTTTTAACGTCCTCCTCACAGCTCACACCGCCACCCGCTTTAGTGTCATCTGCAAACTTGGAGATTTTACACTCAATTCCTTCATCTAAATCATTAATGAATATTGTAAAGAGCTGGGGACCCAGCACTGAGCCCTGCGGTACTCCACTAGTCACTGCCTGCCATTCTGAAAAGGACCCGTTTATCCCGACTCTCTGCTTCCTGTCTGCCAACCAGTTCTCTATCCACGTCAGTACATTACCCCCAATACCATGTGCTTTGATCTTGCACACCAATCTCTTGTGTGGGTCCTTGTCAAAAGCCTTTTGAAAGTCCAAATACACCACATCCACTGGTTCTCCCCTGTCCACTCTACTAGTTACATCCTCAAAAATTTCGAGAAGATTTGTCAAGCATGATTTCCCTTTCATAAATCCATGCTCACTTGGACCGATCCTGTCATTGCTTTCCAAATGCGCTGCTATTTCATCTTTAATAATTGCTTCCAACATTTTCCCCACTACTGATGTCAGGCTAACCGGTCTACAATTACCCGTTTGCTCTCTCCCTCCTTTCTTAAAAAGTGGTGTGACATTAGCTATCCTCCAGTCCATTTCCCCATTATAAATTCACCTGAATCTGACTGCTAGGGATCTATGTTTGTTTTCACTAATCTTTTTCTCTTCACACATCTATGGAAGCTTTTGCAGTCAGTTTTTATGTTCCTAGCATGCTTCCTCTCATACTCTATTTTCCCCCTTCTAATTAAACCCTTTGAGCTCCTCTGCTGTATTACAAAATTCTCCCAGTCCTCAGGTTTGCTGCTTTTTCTGGTCAATTTATATGCCTCTTCCTTGGCTTTAACAGAACATAAGAACATAAGAATTAGGAACCGGAGTAGGCCATCTAGCCACTCGAGCCTGCTCCGCCATTCAATAAGATCATGGCTGATCTGGCCGTGGACTCAGCTCCACTTACCCGCCCTCTCCCCGTAACCCTTAATTCCCTTATTGGTTAAAAATCTATCTATCTGCGACTTGAATACATTCAATGAGCTAGCCTCAACTGCTTCCTTGGGTAGAGAATTCCACAGATTCACAACCCTCTGGGAGAAGAAATTCCTTCTCAACTTGGATTTAAATTGGCTCCCCTGTATTTTGAGGCTGTGCCCCCTAGTTCTAGTCTCCCCAACCTCTCTGGAAACAACCTCTCTGCCTCTATCTTGTCTATCCCTTTCATTATTTTAAATGTTTCTATAAGACCACCCCTCATCCTTCTGAACTCCAACGAGTAAAGGCCCAGTCTACTCAATCTATCATCATAAGGTAACCCCCTCATCTCCGGAATCAGCCTCGTGAATCGTCTCTGTACCCCCTCCAAAGCCAGTATATCCTTCCTTAAGTAAGGTGACCAAAACTGCACGCAGTACTCCAGGTGCGGCCTTACCAATACCCTATACAATTACAGCAGGACCGCCCTGCTTTTGTACTCCATCCCTCTCGCAATAAAGGCCAACATTCCATTCACCTTCCTGATTACCTGCTGCACCTGCAAACTAACTTTTTGGGATTCATGCACAAGGACCCCCAGGTTCCTCCGCATCTCAGCATGTTGTAATTTCTCCCCATTCAAATAATATTCCCTTTTACTGTTTTTTCTCTCAAGGTGACCTCACATTTGCCGACATTGTATTCCATCTGCCAAACCTTAGCCCATTCGCTTAACCTATCTAAATCTCTTTGCAGCCTCTCTGTGTCCTCTACACAACCCGCTTTCCCACTAATCTTTGTGTCATCTGAAAATTTTGTTACACTACACTCTGTCCCCTCTTCCAGGTCATCTATGTATATTATCAACAGTTGTGATCCCAGCACTGATCCCTATGGCACACCACTAACCACCGATTTCCAACCCGAAAAGGACCCATTTATCCCGACTCTCTGCTTTCTGTTCGCCAGCCAATTCTCTATCCATGCTAATACATTTCTCCTGACTCCGCGTACCTGTATCTTCTGCAGTAACCTTTTGTGTGGCACCTTATTGAATGCCTTTTGGAAATCTAAATACACCACATCCATTGGTACACCTCTATCCACCATGCTCGTTATATCCTCAAAGAATTCCAGTAAATTAGTTAAATATGATTTCCCCTTCATGAATCCATGCTTGATTGCACTATTCCTATCTAGATGTCCCGCTATTTCTTCCTTAATTATAGTTTCAAGCATTTTCCCACTACAGATGTTAAACTAACCAGCCTATAGTTACCTGCCTTTTGTCTGCCCCCTTTTTTAAACAGAGGCATTACATTAGCTGCTTTCCAATCCGCTGGTACCTCCCCAGAGTCCAGAGAATTTTGATAGATTATAACGAATGCATCTGCTATAACTTCCGCCATCTCTTTTAATACCCTGGGATGCATTTCATCAGGATCAGGGGACTTGTCTACCTTGAGTCCCATTCGCCTGTCCAGCACTACCCCCCTAGTGATAGTGATTGTCTCAAGGTCCTCCCTTCTCACATTCCCGTGACCAGCAATTTTTGGCATGGTTTTTGTGTCTTCCACTGTGAAGACCGATACAAAATAATTGTTTAAGGTCTCAGCCATTTCCATATTTCCCATTATTAAATCCCCCTTCTCATATCCTTAATTTCCCTTGTTAGCCACGATAGTTAGGGTGGTCTTTGGCCAGGGACTCCCAGGTGTCGGTGGAGATGTTGCATTTGATCAAGAGGCTTTGAGGGTGTCCTTGAAACGTTTCCTCTGCCCACCTTGGGCTCGTTTGCTGTGAAGGAGTTCCGAGCAGAGCACTTGCTTTGGGAGTCTTGTGTCAGGCATGTGAACAATGTGGCCCGCCCAACGGAGCTGATCAAGTGTGGTCAGCACTTCAATGCGGGTGTATTGGCCTGGTTGAGGACGCTAACGTTGATGCGTCTGTCCTCCCAGGGGATTTGCAGGATGTTGCGGAGACATCGTTGGTGATATTTCTCCAGCGACTTGAGGTGTCTATTATATATGGTCCATGTCTCTGAGCCATACAGGAGGGTGGATATCACTATAGCCCTGTAGACCATGAGCTTGGTGGCAGATTTGAGGGTCTGATCTTCGAACACACTTTTCCTTAGGTGGCTGAAGGCTGCACTGGTGCACTGGAGGCGGTATTGATTCTCGTCGTCAATGTCTGCCCTTGTTGATAAGAGGCTCCCGAGGTATGGGAAATGGTCCACTTTGTCCATGGCCATGCCATGGATCTTGATGACTGGGGGCTATAGTCATAGTCAACATCTTCACTGAGACGTACGAAAGCATGGGCCTTACACTAAACATCCGTAAGACAAAGGTCCTCCACCAGCCTGTCCCTGCCACACAGCACTAAAGCACACACACACAAGATGGCTCCATTACATCATTTGTCTTTCATTGTATTTACAGCAACAGTTGCATTACCACAGTAGTCCACTTGGGGGAGCTAAATATTACCGTCTGAAGTCATGAAACGTCTTTGTGCACTGGAGCTAGGTCCTGGGGCTGACGTTGCTGGCAGTGATGGCATCAGTGATCTGGTCACACATCCTTCTTTCTGGATGGAAAGCAGCAGGCAGCTCAGTTTTAAGAGCTGCAGACTGCCTTAAAGAGGAGCAGGCTAGCTTCAAGTAAAGCTAGCCTTCCTCCAGCAATGCACACTTTGGCACCCTGCTGAACACACAGCCTGTCAGCAGGGAATTCATCACTAGGCGTGTGCTACAATCATGGTCATTAGCAGGCAGCACGAAGCCTGTGCTTCTTAAATGGGCGCAGGCATATTTCGCACCATGGTGTCTGCACGTGTTTTCCCGCGGTATTCAATTTCCCAGCCACTTTCTCTCATTGTAACACAGTACCATAGCACTAACTTACTTTATTTTTAACAGAAGAAGGATCAAGAGCCTTATTTTTAAGAAAATGTTCATCTTCTAACATCACTAACAGTGATTTATAGGCTATAATTTTTAAGGTGGAGTGAGGACATTATTGAAAGGAAACCGATGATATTTATTTTATTTTACCATTGGAAAGAAAGTATTGTACTGGATATTGTCCTCAGTGAATAGCAGTACATGTAGCCCCCCAGGCACAACTATTTGTTCCTCCATACTGTTATCAATAACCAGGCTATGAGAAGCTTTGGATGATTTTGCCTATAACTGGAAACAGCGGGTAATTTTCACCTGCAACAGTTGGGCAGTGAACTGGCAGAGTGGATCATCCATTCATTATAAAACAGACCAGATTTTAATTTCCATTGATAAAAAATACTTGCCTGTAGGCATTTTTAGACTGTCCCAGGTCCAACTCCACTCCCCAGGGATTTCCTGGAAATCGCAATGCAATGTAAAGGGGGCGGAGAGCAGACAAAATGGCTCCTATTTTCTGACCTTTCTACCCAGAATATTGGCGAAGTTCAGGAATATCAGGCTCGAGAGCCTACTGAAATCTGACAGCGGCCATTTCTTCTAGTGTTGCTGGAATTTATATTTAAATTTATGTTAAATATATTCATACAAGACTGCATTCGGCAAAAAAATGTAAAATAGGTCAAATTAATAAAAGAAGTCTCCACTCAGAGGAGCTTACCGTGTCTAATCCACAGAAAATATTGTGCAGTAATATTCTACAATACACCAGTGCCTATCAATGAAAATCAATAGTCAGGGCATGTATCTGTTATTAAGCGAGACTTGTTTTTTAACAAAATCACGTGAGCTGTTTGTTGGCAATAGGCATTTCAAATTAGTTTTTAAATTGGAATCGTATCATACATATACTCTAATTCCTATTCATCATTTCCATCATACCGGGCCCCATGTTCACATTACAAGCATACAACCAGTCTACCTCATCACCATCATAGGCAATCCCTCGAAATCGAGGAAGACTTGCTTCCACTCCAAAAGTGAGCTCTCAGGTGTCTGTACAGTCCAATACGGGAATTACAGACTCTGTCACAGGTGGGGCAGATAATGGTTGAAGGAAGGGGTGGGTGGAGAGTCTGGTTTGCTGCACGCTCTTTCTGTTGTCTGCGCTTGATTTCTGCTTGCTCTCGGTGATGAGATTCGAGGTGCTCAGTGCCCTCCTGGATGCACTTCCTCCACTTAGGGCAGTGTATGGCCAGGGACTCCCAGGTGCCGGTGGGGATGTTGCACTTTATCAAGGAGGCTTTGAGGATGTCCTTGAAAGGCTTTCTCTGCCCACCTGGGACTCGCTTGCCGTGTAGGAGTTCCGAGTAGAGCACTTGCTTTGGGAGTGTCGTGTTGGGCATACGGACGATGTGGTCCGCCTAATGGAGCTGATCGAGTGTGGTCAGTGCTTCGATGCTGGGGATGTTGGCCTGAGCGAGAACACTGTCGTTGGTGCCTGTTTTCTCCCTACGGCTGAAGAGCTCCTCCCAGAGTCACAATGCGGATTCCGTCCACTAAGGGGTACAACGGACATGATTTTCACCGCGCGGCAACTGCAAAAGGAATGCCGGGAACAGCACCAACCCTTGTACATGGCCTTCTTTAACCTCACAAAGGCCTTTGACACTGTCAACCATGAGGGACTATGGAGCGTCCTCCTCCGTTTCGGTTACCTTCAAAAGTTTGTCACCATCCTCCATCTACTCCACGACAACATGCAAGCCGTGATCCTGACCAACGGATCCACTTCAATCCCAATCCACGTCCAGACTGGGGTCAAGCAGCATCATCACGCCAACGCTCTTCTCAATCTTCCTTGCTGCAATGCACCATCTCAGTCGACCTAATCTTCCATCAAGAACCTCCCTGCATTGTGCTTTCATCTTGACCATAGTATTCTATCCCTTTTACTTGTTTACCCAGCAACCTGACCTGTTCCTCTGTACATGATATAGGGCTCAATTTTCCCCAGTGCCATTTTTGGCGTATTGCCAGAGTTACACCCATTTTTTTGGGCTCCAAAAAATAAGTAGCAAGTTTCCCCGTTCTATTTTTTGAAATTGGCATCGCACAATGCATCGCGCAGCCTGTCCTTTAACTTCGGGGATCGAGCCTAATGTCTGCACCGAACAAACAATACCCCCGCCCCCCACCCCCCGTCTGCGCATGCATAGGAAAAAAAGGAAATTTTTAACATGATTGCTATGGGCGCGCATGCCCAGTACATCTCCCGGTCTGCATTCATCCATTTTTAAAGAACCAGTTGTGTGTGGGAACTTTAATTCTCAGTGGAAAAATCAGAGCTGCAATACAAGATGCAACGCGCTCAAGGACCAAGAATTTCTCACAGGATGAAGTGGAGACACTGGTTACTGTAATTGAGGCCAGATGGCACGAGCTGGACACCAGCAGAGGTCACATAAAAGTTTCACCAAAAGAAATGAAGAAACGCTGGAACCAACTTGCAGAAGATTACGGTGCAATGGTGATCACCCTGAGGTCTGGAGGCCAGAGCAAAAAGAATTGGCAGGACCTTGGTCAAGTAGTTAGTGTAAGTAATATTTTCATTTATTCACTGGAATTGCAATTGTAAATGTGACCATCTATATATGTCCCACCCAGCAGAAAGACACCCTCTCTAAAAAGTTATATTTTCATTTTTGCAGAGGAAGGTAGCACACAACAAAAGGGAAAGAACTCGAACAGGAGGAGACCCGGAAATTCTGCACCCACTGACACCCTTGGAAGACAGGGTCATTGCTTTCATGGGTCCTGTTTGGAGAAAAGCAACCACCATTGCACAAGCTGGGCCCACACTCGAGGAAGAGGGTAAGCCCTGCAAATTCCACATTCTGGCTTTGCTAAATATTAAGTACTGCGCCGACTAGACATGCTTCGGTTCATGGAGATGTCTGCGTCAGCTACGCTTCGGTTGATGCAATGTGCTATCATTCATCGTGGTCCTTCAATCAGCCTGCTGCCTGCGCTGTGTGAGCCTACTCATGCCACCCACCCTGCCCCTCCCCTGCTGCTAATCGTTTATCTGTTCTGTTATACTTTGCAGACCTTAAGGCCAACCCTGACAATGCAGAAGGAGATTCAGACACGGACGAGCCTGAAGAGGAGAACATCTTACAATCCCACCTTCCAGACCAAGAGCATGGGGGTGAGGAGGAGATGATGGATGAAGCCCACACTGTTGTACTCACTGTGGAGAAGGTGCAGGTGCCGCTCATTGAGGTGCCAGCCCCTTTCCTGAGTGGTACGAGTGCTTTTGGGACATTCCATGGCTTCCCACAGTCCGAGGCTGGGGAATCCAGTGGGGTGCAGCGAGGCACACCCAGGGCCCTACCGTCCCAGTCTGCGGGTTCCAGTGGGATGCAGCAAGGCACACCCAGGGCCCTACCGTCAGAGGCTGCAGGTCCCAGTGGGATGCAGCGAGCCACACCCAGGGTGAGGAGGGGAAGGAGAGCTCAACAATGCTCTCCTGAGGTGCAGGATCTAACAGATGTGGGTCAGATGATGGCAATGAGTGCGCAGAGCTTTGACCTTACACGATCACTCCTGGATACCATCAGTGGGGTGAGTGATGAGGTATCGGGACTGTCGGGAGAAGTAACAACACTCTCACGAGAAATGGGAACACTGTCCGGGCACATGAGGGAGGGAATGTCGTAGGTAGCTGATACACTGGCGGTAAACATGAGGGAGGGAATGTTGGATGTAGTTGAGACATTGTCAGGGCACATGAGGGAGGGAATGTCAGAGTTAGCTGCTGCAATAAGGGAACACATCCAGACCCCACACCCATTGACAGAATCAACTGCCACTCTCACTCCAATCCCCAGACCAGCCTCTGAAGAGGCCCAAGCCGGGCCTTCCACATTACCGCTTGCCTCCCCCCTCCCCATCAAGATGTGCACATTACCTAAGATGTTCGAAAGAATAAGCTTGATACCAACCCGAAAAACACTGCACCACCGCCTGCGGGCAGGGGTGGAGTCAACAAGACCAAGCATCCATATCTATTCCACCTTATTCTAAGACCAAGGTGGTCTTAGAATAAGGTGGAATAGATATGGGTGCAGCCTTTCTTTGCTGTTGTTGTTGTTTTTGTTGTTGTTGTTGTTACTACTTAAAAGGATGGTGTTCAGCTTGGGTGGCAGTGCGTGTGGGTGGGTGGATGGGGGTGTGTGGGGAGGGGGGGGGTCACTGCAGTTGACCCTGGTGTCCCAACATAACCAAGAGATAAAATAGCCAGTTGTCATTCGATCCAATGACCATGTGAGAACACCACCACAGGTCGGGGCTATAAATAGAACTGGAGCGCCGGACCCTGGAACATCGTGGGCGAAGGTGCGGCAAATGAGGGTACGGGGCCCAGAAAAGCCGAGGGCCCAGGGGCTACACGGGCGTGCCCATACTGCGATATGTGTGCGCACTAGGTCTGTGCAGCAGAGCAAGTCTCCAGTCGTCCTGGTTCAACCCTTGCCACTGGAAAAAGGCCGAGCTCTGTCAAGCCCGTGTGGTGGCTGATATGCAACAGTCACCACATGTTAAAAAAATCCACGCACAGGCATCATCCACCCACTCAATTGGAGTTCAGGACTGGAACATTGGGTCCTTCATTGAAACATCTGTGAACTCTTGTGGAAGCAAGTCATCCTCGTTTGAGGGAACGCCTATAATGATGACTGTTGTAACTGTTCTCAAATTTAACGTTTTTTTGTAAGTTATGTAAATTTACAAGTTTAAAAGTTTGTAAGTGATCTTAGAGTTTGTAAGTGATCTTAAAGTTTGTAAATGATCTTAACTGAAAACTTTAAAGTTTGATACAAGAATATTTTTATTAAAGTTAAGTTAAATACAAACAAATGTTTGTTAAACTTTTCAATAAAATATATTTTCAATTATAACTGAATCACTTCCATTATTTGTTCGATTATTAACACAACTTTTTGAAGTAAAGGAGAATCATTTCCATTATTTGTTCCATTAACACAATACAATATTACCAAAGAGGTCCAAACAGTAAACATGATCCATTTTAAATAGTTACCACTGAGCCTTCAGGCAGCATTCATGGATGAGTTGCTGGCAGAAGGCAGGAGCAATCATTAAAGGGGCACGACGGCCCGCCCTCCTCCGCCGCCATGCTCCGGGTTCAGGTAGTTGCATGGCTTCCTCATCCTCGTCCTCCTCCTCATCCTCCTCGGCATCTGCATCTTCCTCCTCGTCATCAGCCACTCTCACCTCAGGTGGCTCTTCTACAGCCAGCTGCTGCTACCTCATGATGGCTAAGTTGTGCAGCATGCAGCACACAACAGTGAACTGACCGACAATCTCAGGGGAGTATTGCAAGTAGCCTCCGGAATGATCCAGGCATCGAAAACGCTGTTTAAAGATACCAATGGTCCTCCTATTATGCTGTGCATCGCAATGTGCGACATGTTGTATTCCCGATCAGTTTCCGTCCGGGTTACGAGTAGGGCCATCATGAGCCAGGTGGCAAGGCCACACCCTTTGTCTCCCAGTAGCCAGCTCTGCCCTTCTGGCTGCTGCTGAAACATGGCAGATATAGCACTCTCGAGTAGAATGAACACATCATGGGTGCTCCCAGGATATCTTACATCAACTGACATGATATGATCATGTCGTCACACACGAGTTGCACTTTAACGGAGTGGATGCCTTTTCTGTTCCTGTACATCTCGGAATCCTCCAAAGGTGCTCGCAAGGTGATGTGGGTACAATCAATGCAGCCCTGTACCTTTGGGAAGCCCACAGCCCTTTCACGCATTGCCTGGGCGGTCATGGGGAACTTTATGTAGTCATTCCTCCGGGCATATAGTGCAGCAGTCACCTGCCGAATGGATACATGTGTTGCATGTTGAGAAATGTCGCACACATCCACAGTTGTGGCCTGGAACGATTCAGATGCATAGAATGAAATTGCAGCTGTAACCTTCACTTCAATTGACAAAGCAGTCCTCCTAACGCTTCTAGGGTGCAGTTCTGCATTTACTAACTTACAGGTCTTAGCTACAAATTCTTTGCGGAAAAGCAATCTTCTGACACAGTCTGCATCACTCAGGTGTAGGTACGAACACCTGTCTCGACATACCCGATGTGGGTAAGGTCTCCTGCCCATCACCCTACGTGCTCTGAGGTTCCTCATGTGATGACATTGAATCAATTGTCTCCTCCGCAGCACCATCATACAGAAGGCTTGCACGAGGTCTGGCATTGTCAGTATTGCTTAAATTGTACCTTTGCAAGAAGCTCAAAACAGCAGGAGAACCTTCTTTGTTGTCTCTCTCCCCAAGGTCGACGCCCAAGTATGGACCACACCCAGGTCTGAGCATGTACAATAGGCTTGCTTAGATCGGGAAACAACACCCCCCCCCCAGGGCTTCATCTGATGCTGCTTGCTGCATAGTGTAAGGGTTCTCATCCCTTCAGTTCGGCTTCCACCCCCCACACCCCCTCTCCCCCCCGCCACCCCGGGCTTCTTTTGAAGCCGAGCCCCAAGCCCCTGTGTCCAGACAAGGGATTGATTCTGCCGGCCGATGCTCTGACTCTCGAGCCCGGTTTGGAGAAGTTCGGTGGTGGTGTAGCACTTTTTTTAAAAATCCAAAATTAAAGAATTGCATGAAGCTTCCATTTTCTGCAGTTTCAGTTGGAAAAAAATAAGCTTCATGATGCATATTTAATGTGTTCTTGACTCCCTCCAAAATTTGGCATAAAAACAATGGCGTCTTTCTGCGCCAATTTTTTGATGTGCGTTGATTTTTCTTAAGTGCCCAGAAGGCTTTTTGGGAGTGGCCACATACACCATCCTAGGAGAAATGTAAGTTGGCCAAACTTGCATAAATGTGAAAAACTGCCGCAAACATGAGGTTAGGCCCCCTATGACGCAAAAAAAAACGAACCTAAAAAAATCATAACTAACTGAGTTATGCTGGTGCACAATCTTTGGGGAAACTTGGGTTTTTAAATTTAGGCCAAAAACGGCGCAAATCACTGGGAAAAATTGAGCCCCATTTGATCATTAACCGATTGCAATAGATAAAATAGGCGATGACTTCCATATCACCATTATAGCTCTTAAATGATTACTCAGAATAATAAATAAAATAACAATTTGCATACTTTCTACAAAAAAATATAGGAAATATCACTAATTTCTGTTATTTTAGGACTGAAAGAAGATGATTTTACCAGTGGAATATATTACACTAATAGCCCTGCTTTATTTAGATCTATTTTAATTTATGTGCATGTAATCTATTCCTCAATGTAATATCTGCTTATAGTAAAGGGATATCTGAATTCAACATGACAAATCTTGTTTTGTGATTTATGAATTACCAAGTAGCAGTAATGGGGCTGATCCATGGACTCAAAACAAATATATTTAAATCATCACGATTTGCAGCAATAACTTGCATCTTGTTCACAGCGGGACACTGGCAGTCCTGTAAATCAGAACATGGTAAATTTGAATCTTAAGCAACCTAGTACTTTAACTTATTCACATGTAAGGGGCAATTAATAGCAATTAAAAATCAAGATGGTCCAAAAAAAATTTAAATTTCTTTGCATGACATTCTTATTTGAAAATAAATATTACAATGCAATGTCATTTATCAAGGCATTGTGACCCTGATTTTAACTCTGGGACAGTTTTTGGCAAGGAAGCAGCGATGTGAGTTAGAAACTCACCCACTGCTCGAGAAATGAGGCCCAGAGTATTTTGACTTTGAGCCTCATTTAAATCCCACTGGCCAACTAGCCACTCATTCCAGGTAGGAATTCAGTGGGAAGTGGCAGAAAATCACCTGGCCTGGAGGCAACTCAACAATAGCAGCTAAGTGGTGGGATCGGCTGCCAGGCCATCCTGTGGTTGGGGGAGGTGTGATTGCAGCAGTGGATGCCTAAGCTTTCCTTGTGGTGCCCAGAGGAGCATTTCTGCTCCTTGTAGCTGGAAAAAAAATTATTATTAAAACTTCCTTTTATGAGCTTCTATCAGGTATTTGCAGCATTTTCTGTTTTTAGTTCCGATTGCCAGCATCTGCAGAATTTTGCTTTTGTAACCGTATTTCTTATACTTGAACCAGAGAGGTCCAAAGTACTGTTGATGATTGACCAGCCAGCCTAGCTCAAGAATGAAATCTAGAGTGTTAGACCTATCTCTGGGATCAGGTATTCTTCTTACTCAGCTATAGATAACCCTGCAAGCCAATGTCTTCACTGGACAAGGAAGGTAATTTTAGCTGGGTAAACGCTATCAATACTCCTTCACACACTTGGTGTCCCTAAGCTTTGGCTCTGCCAATTCAACCTAAGCTCGCTGGACTTGGGTAGGTGGGGTGTGCCCCTATTGAGAGAAACTGTGCACTCTTGATTGTTTTTATTTTTTCCAAAACTATAAAAGCTGACTGGGACACAACAGCTTTAATGCATTTATGATTTGTTTGAGTGAAATAAAATGTGTTTTTAACAAGCAAAAGTTCATGTAATTTGTTGCTTTCATTCCCCTACCCAGAAGTTTCCTGGTTTGATAACTTTATGATGATAAATTCCATGGCCAGATGTAAAAGAGTTCAATGAAAAATAGCATTTTCATTGATTCCCTCTGTATACGTTCCATTTATTATGCAGACAGCTTTGGTTTTCTACACCGTTAGTTTCCTACTGGAAAATCAGTAAACAGGATGGTACTAGATTCCCACACTTAGTTTTTTTTCTATAAAGTTCAGTCCCTAGGAAGAAGTGATTGATGCAAGATGTTATATTATCCTCTAGGGAAAACATATTCAGTGGTAAATTCCAAGTTATACAGGATTTCTTCAAGGCTGGGTTCTGTTACCATCAAAAATTAGCAGGCCTATGTGCCATTTTCTGACTGAGAGAACAGGGGTGACTTGCTCATCGGACTCTGTGGGCTCAACTTTAGCCTTCATTTTCGGCGGTTTTCTCGGCAGTACAGCTGTCTTTTGATGAAAAACCGCCCGGCGAAAGTTTCCTCTTTATTTTTTTAAAGAGCTCCGTCCACATTTTGAAAAGACCGCCAGAGAGCAAACCGGCCACATGGAGCGCCGAGAAAACGGTCAGGATCTAAGTTTTGCCTCAACGGGGACCCATACACACCGCCGAGGAAAGCTCCTATGAAAAGCTGCCAGAAACAGGGCGGTAGGTGAGTACCCTGCAAAGAAAGGGAAGTTAAAGGTTTTTTATAATTATTTTTAAAATTCTAAAACAGCAATTACATTAAAAGGTGTCTTGAGAATGTTTTATAACTTTTTATTTTTTGTTTAAGTGAAAAAATATTTTTTGAGTTTCCCCCCCTCTCCAGGCCCAACTGCAGCCTCAGACTAAATTTTAAATACTTACCGTCCATTCTGGTAAGAACTGCCCGTTTCACCTAGTTTCGCCTTTAACCGCTGAGAAACTGCCGAGAATCTTGTTGCAAGATCCATTTTCTCGCCGGGCGATATTTTTTACTTTTATTATAGAAATTTTCGCCAACGTTAGTTGCAGAACTTTAGAGGTGTTTCTGGGTGGCAATTGGGCGGTGAGGGGCTTGAGGGAAAGTCTAGCCCATGTGTATGCTGCTTAGTTGCTAAAAAGTGCAAAAGGATGATCAGACTCATTCTCCTATTTCTCTCCCTAAGTGAATCTCTAGGTCATTGTCCTGTGACAGCCTTCACAACACAGCTGCTATCAGGAGCTCAGCATGTGAGGAACCATGTGGTGTGAACCTGCTCTCCACCACTCCATTGAACAGTATGTTGAGATCCACACAATTATACATACTATTATTGGTTTTAAGCTGCTGTACTTTGACAGGCTGTGAAAAACACAGAGCCTTTCACAACCTCAGGACATCCCAAAATGCCTAGCATCCAAAGAAGTATTTTTGAAGTGGAGTCACTGCTGTTATGTAGGAGAACACTGTAGCCAATTGTACACAGCAAGGTCACACAAACAGGAAAGAGATAATGAGAGATAATCTGTCTTTTTTTAGTGATGTTCATTGAAGGGTAACTAATGGCCAGCCTGCTGGGAGAAGCCGCTGTTCTTTCTGAAATAGTGTGATGGGATCTTTTATGCCCACCTGGCAGGGCAGACAGGGCCTCAGTTTAACATTGCACCTGAAAGATGGCATATCTAGCAGTGTGGCACCCTCTCAGTACTGCACTGGGGAGCCATCGTAGATTATGTACTTCAGTCTGTGAAGTGGGGCTTGAACATATGACCTTTAGATAGGAGAAAGGACAGTTTTTACATGCATGCACCCCCATCCACAATTTTTCTTTCGATCATTTCTTTTATTGTCCTATGTACCACTCACCCTTCTATGGCTCGAATGTGAGTGGCTACCCCATTACTGTGCCTTCATCAATGTAATTAGCTTTGATTTTATCAGCGGTGGGAGCTAGAAGCTGGCTTGAAACTCGGGCTTCATTTTATTTTTTCAAATCAGACTCCCGTTCAAACATGATTTCCGGCAGGCAGCAGTGGGAAGTCATGTTGCATTGGGCTGCCACCTGGGATGCAGAAAACTGTCCCTGGCAATGTGAGTCATGGGATGGTGGGTCAGAGGCAATGGTAGGAAGGGAAGCAAAGCCCGGGGAATGTGAAGCTTAAGGATTCCTTGCAGAGCCCGGAGGAGCAGTCCTCCTCCTCCTGGTCCATAAGGAAACATTTAAAAACATTCTTTAAAATTCCCACAGTTATACAGGATCTCTTCAAGGCTGGATCCTGTCAAAAATGAACAGTCCTATGTGTCATTTTCGAACTGAGAGAATAGGGGTGACATGCTCATCACCTCTGCGTATGCTGCTGAGGAGCTAGTTACATAGAAACATAGAAAATAGGTGCAGGAGTAGGCCATTTGGCCATTCAAGCCTGCGCCACCATTCAATAAGATCATGGCTGATCATTCCCTCAGTACCCCTTTCCTGCTTGCTCTCCATACCCCTTGATCCCCTTAGCCGTAAGGGGCATATCTAACTCCCTCTTGAATATATCCAATAAACTGGCATCGACAACTCTCTGCGGCAGGGAATTCCACAGGTTAACAACTCTCTGAGTGAAGAAGTTTCTCCTCATCTCAGTCCTAAATGGCCTACCCCTTATCCTAAGACTATGTCCCCTGGTTCTGGACCTTCCCAACATCGGGAACATTCTTCCTGCATCGAACCTGTCCAGTTCCGTCAGAATCTTATACGTTTCTATGAAATCCCCTCTCATCCTTCTAAACTCCAGTGAATAAAGTCCCAGTTGATCCAGTCTCTCCTCATATGACAGTCCTGTCATCCCTGGAATTAGTCTGGTGAACCTTCGCTGCACTCCCTCAATAGCAAGAACGTCCTTCCTCAGATTAGGAGACCAAAACTGAACACAATATTCCAGATGAGGCCTCACTAAGGCCCTGTACAACTGCAATAAGACCTCCCTGCTCCTATACTCAAATCCCCGAGCTATGAAGGCCAACATATCAGTTGCCTTCTTCACCGCCTGTTGTACCTGCATGCCAACCTTCAATGACTGATGAACCATGACACCCAGGTCTCGTTGCACCTTCCCTTTTCCTAATCTGCCGCCATTCAGATAATATTCTGCCTTCATGTTTTTTCCCCCAAAATGGATAACCTCACATTTATCCACATTATGCTGCATCTGCCATTCATTTGCCCACTCACCTAACCTGTTCAAGTCACCCTGCAGCCTCTTAGCATCCCCCTCACAACTCACACCGCCACCCAGTTTAGTGTCATCTGCAAACTTGGAGATATTACACTCAATTCCTTCATCCAAATCGTTAATGTATATTGTAAAGAGCTGGGGTCCCAGCACTGAGCCCTGCGGCACTCCACTGGTCACTGCCTGCCATTCTGAAAAGGAACCGTTTATCCCGACTCTCTGCTTCCTGTCTGCCAACCAGTTCTCTATCCACGTCAGTACATTACCCCCAATACCATGCGCTTTGACTTTGCACACCAATCTCTTGTGCGGGAGCTTGTCAAAAGCCTTTTGAAAGTCCAAATACACCACATCCACTGGTTCTCCCTTGTCCACTCTACTAGTTACATCCTCAAAAAATTCCAGAAAATTCGTCAAGCATGATTTCCCTTTCATAAATCCATGCTGACTTGGACCGATCCTGTCACCACTTTCCAAATGCACTGCTATTTCATCTTTAAGAATTGATTCCAACATTTTCCCCACTACTGATGTCAGGCTAACCGGTCTATAATTACCCGTTTTCTCTCTCCCTCCTTTCTTAAAAAGTGGTGTGACATTAGCTACCCTCCAGTCCATAGGAACTGATCCAGAGTCGATAGACTGCTGGAAAATGATCACCAATGCATCCACTATTTCTAGGGCCACTTCCTTAAGTACTCTGGGATGCAGACTATCAGGCCCCGGGGATTTATCAGTCTTCAATCCCATCAATTTCCCTAACACAATTTCCCGCCCAATAAGGATATCCTTCAGTTCCTCCTTCTCACTCGACCTACTGTCCCCTAGTACATTCGGAAGGTTATTCGTGTCTTCCTTCGTGAAGACAGAACCGAAGTATTTGTTCAATTGGTCTGCCATTCTATGTTCTGCATTATAAAATCACCTGAATCCGACTGCAAGGGACCTACACCTTATACAAAAAGGATGATCACAGTCTCATCCTCCTATTTCTCTCCCTCAGTAAATCTCCAGGTCATTGTCCTGTGACATCCTTCATAACACAGCCGATATCAGGAGCTCAACATGTGAGGAACCATGAGGTGTGAACCCGCACTCCACCACTCCATGGAACAGTATGTTGAGATCCATACATCACTCCTCCTGGTCCATGAGGAAACCTTTTTTAAAAAAATGTCAATCATCACTTCCCTGAGCCTCTTCTGGCCCTGGGTCTCATTTACAGCAGCTTTTCTCTACGCAGTCGGCCCGACGTAAAAATCACATTGGAGTCCGAATGATGACCTCAGACCCGGATTGTTGAATATTTATAAGGCCCTTCAGGGCCTGACTGCAGTGAGGGCCTCACAAACCTGAAACCCAGCATAAAAATTGCAGCCAATTAAAGTTCAGCGTGAGTGTGCAGTTCAGGACGTCGAGACCATTTTACCCTTCCAACGCTCAACCAAGTCTTGTCATGTGAGGGGGGGGGGTGGTGGGGGAGAGTTTAAATTGGGGCTATTGTCTAACTTCTGTCTAAATTATGTGAAAAATTGTTGGCCAGCCTACCATTCTTCCCTTTTCCATTTTAAGGAACATATTTCACATCATGCTGCGTTTTCCAATCATAGAATTATACAACAAAGGGGAAGCCATTCAGCCCATTGTGCCTGTGCCAGCTCTATGAAAGAGCTATCCAATTAGTCCCACTCCCTGCTCATTCCCCATGTCCCAGAAACTTTTCCTTTTCAGGTATTTATCCAATTTCCTTTTGAATGTTACTTTTGAATCTCTTTCAGGCATTGTATTCCAGATCATAACTCGGTGTCTAAATTTATTTTTCTTCATGTCGACTCTGGTTCTTCTGCCAATTCTGTTAAATGTAGTTAGTGAAGACCAGAAATTGACCCTGTTAGGAATGGAGAGAAGTCGGGGTAACTCCTTCAGGGGTCAGGAGGTGAGCCACATATTGCACAGTATTCAGCCTCTGAACTGTTCTTATAGTCATGGTGTTGATATGACTGGTCAAGTTAAGCTGATTATTGGCAACCCACGAGAGGCTGATGATGGTGGAGGTGGATTGTAGGTCAGAGGGTGATGGCTGGGTTTTTCCTTGTGAGAAGTCATCATTATCTATCATTTATGTGGCACAAATGTTACCTGCTACTTGACAACGAGAAGGATAAGAGCAGCAATGTCATTGGAACTCTATTACCTTCAAGTTTCCCTCCAAGTCACATACTAACCTGACTGGGATATATATTGCCATCGCTGCTGGGTCAATATTCTGGAATTCCCTACTTAAAACTATTATGAGAGTCTCATCACCACGAGGACTGCAACAGTTCAAGGAGAAGGCCCACTACCACCTTTTCTGAGCCACTAGGGAGGGGCAATACATGTGGCCTTGCTAGCATCGCCCACAGCCCAAGAACAAATTATTTTAAAGTGACCATATCTTACCACTGTGTGTGTGTGTGTGTGTGTGTTTCCATACTGTGCACTATTTTACATGGGGGAGATGTCAGGAACACGTTGGGAACTTGCCGCAACCACACCACCCCTGCCACCGTAATCTCAACTGCCCCCACCCGCATCATTCCCCCCAGATGGGAGCGATTAAAACCAGGCCTGTAAGTTCCACTGGGCCAATCAGGGATTTTTTTAGATGGAATTCCTAGTGCAGTCCGGGAATGCCCCTACATATGCCGCCAAACTGCCATCCCCCCAGCTACACCCACCCCCGCCCCCGACCCCCCATTGATTGGAATTTGCTGTCCAGTACAAAGCAGGCAGATACCCGGTGCATTTAGATTCCCGACCACTTTTTGTGCCCCTGCCCCACTGTAATCCCACCAGTTATGTGCTCGATACATTAAGCATCTTTCAACCATATAGTCTCTGTCGCAAAGGCCAATTATAGTAAAGCATTTCCTATTGATTTTGTAACCAGTAGAAACAATCTTTCACTGGTTACCTTTAGAGAGGCATGGAATAAACAGCAGGAGTCAACATGGGTTTGTAGGACATGTCGTGTTTGACTATTTTAATTGAATATTTTGAGGAAATCGTTGTGTATATTCTAAGGCAATGTTGTATATATGGATTTGCAGAAGACATTTGATACAAGACTTGTTACAAAAATTGAAGCATAAATAACTTTTTCTGCTTTGGCAGAATCTCAGCAGAAAGCCAGTGCAGCCTGCTTTGCACCCATCTGAAACCCTCGCTCTAGGCAGTGATCCCACGCTCAAAGGGAGTGCAGGTTACAGATATGGCTACAACATTGTAGCCACATTTCTACAACCCATGCTCCTTCCAAATGTAGCTCTTGACAGGGATTGCAGAATAACCTCTTGAAGGTCAGATTTAAAAGTGCCCTTCAAGAGTTCACTGAAAATTCTCGGGTTCAGTCATGTCAGTCACTCCTCTAAGCAGCCTGAGTGTCTTACTTTTACAGAAGTTGACTCTTGTTGCCCTATATGCACTTGTACAGAGGGATATAACAATGGCATCCCTTTGTGATCTGACTCGGATAAATGTGTCTTCCAATGTGAGTCATTGAATTGCTTTATTTCAGAGTAAGCTCTGATCTAATCTATTTGGTTCAATCGATAAAGCTTATCTTTGCGTAATGATATAAATATAATGAACATTCTGTGCAGTTCCATTTCAGAGGGCCGTTTTTCTTCACTTGAAGCTGATTTTCTAACTCTTCTCTCGTTTTGCAAAGGAATGCACAGGAGGCAATAGCCTAATCCCCTGACAGCGTCTTAGTTTGATTTGTAGGGGAGAAAAATGACAAACCGATGGAGCGAGAAGTCTTGTGTGGGCAGAACAACTCTTTAAAAACCCGACCATCTTCACCTGATATTCTGTAGCTAATATTGAGGCCACATGTACGCGGATAGCACCCAGCTCTACCACAATACCACCTCTCTCGAACCAGCCATGTTCTCTAAATTGTCAGACTGCTTGTCTGATATCCAGTTCTGGATGAACAGAAGTTAACCCCAATTAAATATTGGGAAGACTGAAGCCATTGTTTTCGGTCCCCACCACAAACTCTGCTCCCTAGCCACTGACTCCATTCCTCTCCCCAACTTCTGTCTGAGGCTGGTGTCATATTTGACCCTGAAATGAGCTTTCAAGCACATATCCACAGTATAACTAAGGCCGTCTATTTCCACCTCCTTAACATCGCCCGTCTCCGCCCTTGTCTCAGCTCATCCATTGCTGAAACCCTCAGTCATGCCTTTGTTACTCTAGACTTGACTACTCCAATGCACTCCTGGCTGGCCTCCCACATTTACCCTACGTAAACTAGAGCTGATCCAAAACTTTGCTGCCTATGTCCTAACTCGCACCAGGTCCCACTCACCCATCACCCCTGTGCTTGCTGACCTACATTGGCTCTCGGTTAAGCAATGCCTTGATTTCAAAATTCTCATCCTCGTTTTCAAATCCCTCAATGGCCTCACCTCTCCCTATGTCTGCAATCTCCTCCAGCCCCACAACACCCGAGATGTCTGCGCTCCTCTAATTCTGCCCTCTTGAGCATCTCTGACTATAATCGCTCAACCATTGGTGATCGTGCATTCTGTTGCCTCGGCCCTAAGCTCTGGAATTCCCTCCCTAAACCTCTCTGCCTCTCTACCTCTCTTTGCTCCTTTAAGACCCCCCTAAAACCTACCCCTTTGACCAAGCTCCCTGTTATATATGTAAACCTGTAAATACCATGTCTAACCACCAGAAGGCTTATCCTCTGGAATCCCAAGGGATCCTACAATCTCTTGGGAGCATCTGTATATAAGGAGGCCTCACAGGCTGGAGAGGCATGCTGAGATCTGTAATAAAGGACTCCGGTCACACCTTACTTTGAGCTTGCAGTATCTAGTCTGACTCTTTATTCAAGACATAACAACTGGCGATGAGATACAGAGGACGAACTCCACCGCAACAATGCAGAGAACGGTGGGCATTCTGGAGAAATTTTCAGAGGGAGATGACTGGGAAACTTTTGTGGAGCGACTCGACCAATACTTCGTGGCCAATGAGCTGGAAGGAGAAGTGAACACTGCCAAACGAAGGCCGATCCTCCTCACCGTTTGCGGGGCACCAACGTATAGCCTCATGAAAAATCTGCTCACTCCAGCCAAACCCACAGACAAGTCGTACGATGAGTTGTGCAAACTGGTCCAGGAGCATCTAACCCGAAGGAAAGTGTTCTGAACACGAGGTGTCGGTTCTACACATACAAGAGGTCTGAAGGCCAGGAAGTGGCAAGCTACGTCGCCGAGCTAAGGCACCTTGCAGGACATTGCGAATTTGAAGGACACTTGGAGCACATGCTCAGGGACTTCTTTGTATTGGCATTGGCCATGAAGTAATAGTTTGCAAACTTTTGACTGTATTTTGGACCCAACCTTGATAAAGCCATAGCGATAGCCCAGGCGTTTATCACCACCAGTGACAATACCAAACACATTTCTCAACACACGAATGCTGCTGCAAGTACTGTGAACAAAGTAACATTGTTTTCGAATCAAAATGTACAGGTCAGGACTTAAACGCCTGCAGCTGCACGTCCGCAGATGACTCAGAGTCCACCATCAAGGGTGGTGAATACAAAGCCAGTAACACCTTGATGGCGCTGCGGGGGTGATCATTATTTCCATTCATGCCGTTTCAAAGGATAAGTTTGCAAGGGCTGTGGAACAATGGGACACCTCCAACGTATATGCAGGCGAGTTGCAAACCCTGCTAATCCTGCAAACTACCATGTTGCAGAGGAGGACAGATCCATGGTAGATCACAACGAACCAGAGCCTCAGATTGAGGAGGCAGAGGCATATGGGGTGCACACATTTACCACAAAGTGTCCATCGATAATGCTGATGGTTGAATTAAATGGAGCTGGACACGGGCACAAGTCAGTCCATAATGACCAAAATGACTTTCGATAAATTGTGGTGCAGCAAGGCCTCAAGGCCAGTCCTGACTCCCATTCGTACTAAACTGAGAATGTACACAAAAGAACTGATTCCCGTAATCGGCAATGCTACCGTAAAGGTCTCCTACGATGGAGCGGTACATGAGTTACCACTGTGGGTGATACCGGGCGATGGCCCCATGCTGTTCGGCAGGAGCTGGCTGGGAAAGGTACACTGGAACTGGGATGACGTCCAAGCGCTTTCGTCCGTCGACGACACCTCATGTGCCCAGCTCCTAAACAAGTTCCCCTCCCTGTTCAAACCAGGCATCGGGTAGTTCCAAGGAGCAAAAATGCAGATCCATTTGATCCTGGGGGCGCGACCCATCCATCACAAGGCAAGAGCGGTATCTTACATGATGAGAGAGAGTGTGGAGATCAAGCTGGACAGGCTGCAGTGAGAGGGCATCATTTCTCCAATCAAATTCAATGAGTGGGCCAGTCCGATTGTTCCAGTCCTCATGGGAGATGGCACCGTCAGAATCTGTGGTGATTACAAAGTAACTATCAATCGTTTCTACCTGCAGGATCAATACCCACTACCAAAGGCAGATGACCTATTTGTGACAGGGGGGATGGGAACCTATGCAGGGAGACAGAGGGAAGTAGAATGGGGGCAGAAGCAAAAGATAGAAAGAAGAAAAGTAAAAGTGGAGGGCAGAGAAACCCAAGGCAAAAAGCAAAAAGGGCCACATTACAGCAAAATTCTAATGGGGCAAAGTGTGTTAAAAGGCAAGCCTGAAGGCTCTGTGCCTCAATGCGAGGGGTATTCATAATAAGGTGGACAAATTAACGAATATGATATAATTGCAATCATGGAGAAATGGCTTCAGGGTGACCAAGGCTGGGAACTCAACATCCAGGGATATTCAACATTTAGGAAGGATAGACAGAAAGGAAAAGGAGATGGGGCGGCGTTGCTGGCTAAAGAGGAAATTAACGCAATTGTAAGGAAGGACATTAGCTAGGATGATGTGGAATCGGTATGGGTGGAGCTACGGAATACCAAAGGGCAGAAAACGCTAGTGAGAGTTATGTACAGACCACCAAACAGTAGTAGTGAGGTTGGGGACAGCATCAAACAAGAAATTAGGGATGTGTGCAATAAAGGTACAGCAGTATTCATGGGCGACTTTAATCTACATATAGATTGGGCTAACCAAACTGGTAGCAAAGCGGTGGAGGAGGATTTCCTGGAGTGCAGTAGGGATGGTTTTCTCGACCAAAATTTAGAGGAACCAACTAGAGGGCTGGCCATCCTAGACTGGGTGATGTGTAATGAGAAAGGACTTAACAATCTTGTTGTGCGAGGCCCCTTGGGGAAGAGTGACCATAACATGGTAGAATTCTTTATTAAGATGGAGAGTGACACAGTTAATTCAGAGACTAGGGTCCTGACTTAAGGAAAGGTAACTTCGATGGTATGAGACGTGAATTGACTAGAATAGACTGGCAAATGATACTTAAAGGGTTGACGGTGGAAAGGCAATGGCAAACATTTAAAGATACATGGATGAACCTCAACAATTGTACAACTGTTTGGAGTAAAAATAAAATGGGTAAGGTAGCTCAACCGTGGCTAACAAGGGAAAGTAAGGATAGTGTTAAATCCAAGGAAGAGGCATATAAATTGGCCAGAAAAAGCAGCAAACCTGAGGACTAGGAGAAATTTAGAATTCAGCAGAGGAGGACAAAGGGTTTAATTAGGAGGGGAAAATAGAGTGTGAGAGGAAGTTTGCTGGGAACATAAAAACTGACTGCAAAAGCTTCTATAGATATGTGAAGAGAAAACGATTAGTGAAGACAAACGTCGGTCCTTTGCAGTCAGATTCAGGTGAATTTATAATGGGGAACAAAGAAATGGCAGACCAGTTGAACAAATACATCGGTTCTGTCTTCACGAAGGAAGACACAAATACCCTTCCGGAAATACTAGGGGACCGAGGGTCTAGTGAGAAGGAGGAACTGAAGGAAATATTATTAAGCGTGAAATTGTGCGAGGGAAATTGATGGGATTGAAGGCTGATAAATCCCTGCGGCCTGATAGTCTGCATCCCAAAGTACTTAAGGAAGTGGCCCTAGAAATAGTGGATGCATTGGTGATCAGTTTCCAGCAGTCTATCGACTCTGGATCAGTTCCTCTGGACTGGAGGGTAGCTAAAGTAACATCACTTTTTAAGAAAGGAGGGAGAGAGAAAACGGGTAATTATAGACCGGTTAGCCTGACATCAATAGTGGGGAAAATGTTGGAATCAATTCTTAAAGATGAAATAGCAGTGCATTTGGAAAGCGGTGACAGGATGGATTTATGAAAGGGAAATCATGCTTGACAAATCTTCTGGAATTTTTTGAGGATGTAACTAGTACAGTGGACAAGGGAGAACCAGTGGATGTGGTGTATTTGGACTTTCAAAAGGCTTTTGACAAGGTCCCACACAAGAGATTGGTGTGCAATATTAAAGCACATGGTATTGTGGGTAATGTTCTGACATGGATAGAGAACTGGTTGGCAGACAGGAAGCAGAGAGTCGGGATAAACGTTTCCTTTTCAGAATGGCAGGCAGTGACTAGTGGGATGCCGCAGGGCTCATTGCTGGGACCCCAACTATTTACAATATACATTAATGATTTAGTTGAAGGCATTAAATGTAATATCTCCAAGTTTGCAGATGACACTAAGCTGGGTAGTGGTGTTAGCTGTGAGGAGGAAGCTAAGAGGCTGCAGGATGACTTGGACAGGTTAGGTGAGTTGGCAAATGCATGGCAGATGAAATATAATGTGGATAAATGTGAGGTTATCCACTTTGGTGGCAAAACACGAAGGCAGAATATTATCTGAATTGCGGCAGATTAGGAAAAGGGGAGGTGCAACGAGACCAGGGTGTCATGGTACATCAGTCATTGAAAGTTGGCGTGCAGGTACAGCAGGCAGTGAAGGCGGCAAATGGTATGTTGGCCTTCAGAGTTAGGGGATTTGAGTATAGGTGCAGGGAATTCTTACTGCAGTTGTACAGGGCCTTGGTGAGGCCTCACCTGGAATATTGTGTTTAGTTTTGCTCTCCTAATCTGACGAAGGACGTTCTTGCTATTGAAGGAGTGCAGCGAAGGTTCACCAGACTGATTCCCGGGATGGCAGGACTGACCTATGAGGAGAGACTGGATCAACTGGGCCTGTATTCACTGGAGTTCAGAAGGATTAGAGGGCTTCTCAAAGAAACATATAAAATTCTGACGGGACTGGACAGGTTAGATGCAGGAAGAATATTCCCGATGTTGGGGAAGTCGAGAACCTGGGGACATAGTCTAAGGATAAGGGGTAAACCATTTAGGACTGAGATGAGGAGAAACTTCTTCACTCAGAGAGTTGGTAACCTGTGGAATTCCCTACCGCAGTGAGTTGTTGATGCCAATTCATTGGATATATTCAAGAGGGAGTTAGATGTGGCCATTATGGCTAAAGGGATCAAGGGATATGGAGAGAAAGCAGGAAAAAGGTACTGAGGTGAATGATCAGCCATGATCTTATTGAATGGCGGCGCAGGCTCGAAGGGCCGAATGGCCTACTCCTGCACCTATTTTTCTGTGTTTCTATGTTTCTATGATGCTGGCGGGAGGGAAAATGTTCACAAAGCTGGACTTGACCTCAGCCTACGTGACGCAGGAGTTAGAAGAATCATCGAAAGGCCTCACCTGCATCAACACGGACAAAGGTCATTTCATTTACAACAGATGTACGTTTGGGATTCGCTCAGCCGTGGCAATATTCCAGAGGAACATGGAAAGCTTGCTGAAGTCGGTCCCACGCACCGTGGTCTTCCAGGACGACAGGTCAGGACACTGTCGAACATCTGCAGAACCTGGAGGAGGTTCTTAGTTGGCTTAATATTGTGGGGCTCAGGCTAAAACGCTCGAAGTGCATTTTCCTGGCGCCTGAAGTGGAGTTCCTGGGGAGAAGAATCATGGCTGACGGCATCAGGCCCACCGATTCGAAGACAATCAAGAAGGCACCGAGACCACAGAACGTCTCGGAGCTGCGGTTGGTTCTGCAATTCCTGAACTATTTTGGTAACTTCTTACCGGGTCATAGCACATTGTTAGAACCCTTGTACTCTTTACTGCGTAAAGGAAATTAATGGGTATGGGTTAAAAGCCAAGAAAATGCCTTTGAGAAAGCTAAGAAGCTGTTATGTTCAAAATAATTGCTTGTGTTGTACGATCCATGTAAGCGTTTGGTACTAGCCTGTGATGTGTCGTCGTACAGTATGGGTGTGTATTGCAACAAGCTATTGAATTTGGGAAATTGCAACTGGTTGCTTATGCATCCAGCAGTCTGTCTAAGTCTGAGACAGTCTACAGTATGATCAAAAAAGAAGCGTTAGCGTGTGTTTATGGGGTAAAGAAAATGCATCAATATCTGTTCGGGTTCAAATTTGAATTGGAAACTGACCACAAGCCGCTTATATCCCTCTTCTCTGAAAGTAAGGGGATAAGTATGAATGCATCGGCCCGCATCCAGAGATGGGCGCTCACGTTATCCGCATACAACTACGCCATCTGCCACAGGCCAGGCACAGAAAACTGTGCCGTTTCCCTCAGTAGGCTGCCATTGCCCACCACAGGGAGATGGCACATCCCACAGATTTAGTTATGGTAATGGAAGCATTCAAGAGTGAGCAATCACCTGTTGACGCCCGACAGATTAAAACCTGGATGAGCCAGAACCTCTTACGGTCATAGAAATATACAGAGAAACATAGAAAATAGATGCAGGAGTAGGCCATTCGGCCCTTCTAGCCTGCACCGCCATTCAATGAGTTCATGGCTGAACATGCAACTTCAGTACCCCATTCCTGCTTTCTCACCATACCCCTTGATCCCCCTAGTAGTAAGGACTTCATCTAACTCCTTTTTGAATATATTTAGTGAATTGGCCTCAACAACTTTCTGTGGTAGAGAATTTCACAGGTTCACCACTCTCTGGGTGAAGAGGTTTCTCCTCATCTCGGTCCTAAATGGCTTACCCCTTATCCTTAGACTGTGTCCCCTGGTTCTGGACTTCCCCAACATTGGGAACATTCTTCCTGCATCTAACCTGTCTAACCCCGTCAGAATTTTAAACGTTTCTATGAGGTCCCCTCTCATTCTTCTGAACTCCAGTGAATACAAGCCCAGTTGATCCAGTCTTTCTTGATAGGTCAGTCCCGCCATCCCGGGAATCAGTCTGGTGAACCTTCGCTGCACTCCCTCAATAGCAAGAATGTCCTTCCTCAGGTTAGGAGACCAAAACTGTACAGAATACTCCAGGTGTGGCCTCACCAAGGCCCTGCACAACTGTAGCAACACCTCCCTGCCCCTGTACTCAAATCCCCTCGCTATGAAGGCCAACATGCCATTTGCTTTCTTAACCGCCTGCTGTGCCTGCATGCCAACCTTCAATGACTGATGTACCATGACACCCAGGTCTCGTTGCACCTCCCCTTTTCTTAATCTGTCACCATTCAGATAAGAGTCTGTCTCTCTGTTTTTACCACCAAAGTGGATAACCTCACATTTATCCACATTATACTTCATCTGCCATGCATTTGCCCACTCACCTAACCTATCCAAGTCATTCTGCAGCCTCATAACATTCTCCTCGCAGCTCACACTGCCACCCAACTTAGTGTCATCCGCAAATTTGGAGATACTACATTTAATCCCCTCGTCTAAATCATTAATGTACAGTGTAAACAGCTGGGGCCCCAGCACAGAACCTTGCGGTACCCCATTAGTCACTGCCTGCCATTCTGAAAAGCCCCATTTATTCCTACTCTTTGCTTCCTGTCTGGCAACCAGTTCTCAATCCACATCAGCACACTACCCCCAATCCCATGTGCTCTAACTTTGCACATTAATCTCTTGTGTGGGACCTTGTCGAAAGCCTTCTGAAAGTCCAAATATACCACATCAACTGGTTCTCCCTTGTCCACTCGACTGGAAACATCCTCAAAAAATTCCAGAAGATTTGTCAAGCATGATTTCCCTTTCACAAATCCATGCTGACTTCGACCTATCATGTCACCACTTTCCAAATGCACTGCTATGACATCCTTAATAATTGATTCCATCATTTTACCCACTACCGATGTCAGGCTGACCGGTCTATAATTCCCTGTTTCCTCTCTCCCTCCTTTTTTAAAAAGTGGGGTTACATTGGCTACCCTCCACTCCATAGGAACTGATCCAGAGTCAATGGAATGTGGAAAATGACTTTCAATGCATCCGCTATTTCTAAGGCCACCTCCTTAAGTACGCTGGAATGCAGTCCATCAGGCCCTGGGGATTTATCAGCCTTCAATCCCATCAATTTCCGAAACCCAATTTCCCGACTAATAAGGATTTCCCTCAGTTCCTCCTCCTTACTAGACCCTCTGAACCCTTTTATATCCAGAAGGTTGTTTGTGTCCTCCTTAGTGAATACCGAACCAAAGTACTTGTTCAATTGGTCTGCCATTTCTTTGCTCCCCGTTATGACTTCCCCTGATTCTGACTGCAGGGGACCTACGTTTGTCTTTACTAACCTTTTTCTCTTTACATATCTATAGAAGTTTTTGCAATCCGTCTTAATGTTCCCTGCAAGCTTCTTCTCGTGCTCCATTTTCCCTGCCCTAATCAAACCCTTTGTCCTCCTCTGCTGAGTTCTAAATTTCTCCCAGTCCCCGGTTTCACTGCTATTTCTGGCCAATTTGTATGCCACTTCCTTGGCTTTAATACTATCCCTGATTTCCCTTGAGAGCCACGGTTGAGCCACCTTCCCTTTTTTATTTTTACGCCAGACAGGAATGTACAATTGTTGTAGTTCATCTATGCGGTCTCCAAATGTCTGCCATTGCCCACCCACAGTCAACCCCTTAAGTATCATTCGCCAATCTATCCTAGCCAATTCACGCCTCATACCTTTAAAGTTAGCCTTCTTTAAGTTCTGGACCATGGTCTCTGAATTAACTGTTTCATTCTCCATCCTCATGCAGAATTCCACCATATTATGGTCACTCTTCCCCAAGGGGCCTCGCACAACGAGATTGCTAATTAATCCTCTCTCATTGCACAACACCCAGTCTAAGATGGCCTCCCCCCATTGTTGGTTCCTCAACATATTGGTCTAGAAAACCATTCCTTATGCACTCCAGGAAATCCTCCTCCACCGTATTGCTTCCAGTTTGGTTGGCCCAATCTATGTGCATATTAAAGTCACCCATTATAACTGCTGCACCTTTATTGCATGCACCCCTAATTTCCTGTTTGATGCCCTCCCCAACATCACTACTACTGTTTGGAGGTCTGTACAAAACTCCCACTAATGTTTTTTGCCCTTTGGTGTTCTGCAGCTCTTCCCATGTAGATTCCACATCATCCAAGCTAATGTCCTTCCTAACTATTGCATTAATCTACTCCTTAACCAGCAATGCTACCCCACCTCCTCTTCCTTTTATTCTATCCTTCCTGAATGTTGAATGCCCCTGAATGTTGAGTTCCCAGCCCTGATCATCCTGGAGCCACGTCTCTGTAATCCCAATCACATCATATTTGTTAACATCTATTTGCACAGTTAATTCATTGATCTTATTATGGATACTCCTTGCATTAAGACACAAAGCCTTCAGGCTTGTTTTTTTAACACCCTTTGTCCTTTTAGAATTTTGCTGTACAGTGGCTCTTTTTGTTCTTTGCCTTGGGTTTCTCTGCCCTACACTTTTCCTCATCTCCTTTCTGTCTTTTGCTTTTGTCTCCTTTTTGTTTCCCTCTGTCTCCCTGCATTGGTTCCCATCCCCCTGCCATATTAGTTTAACTCCTCCCCAACAGCACTAGCAAACACTCCCCCGAGGACATTGGTTCCGGTCCTGCCCAGGTGTAGACCGTCCGGTTTGTACTGGTCCCACCTCCCCCAGAACCGGTTCCAATGCCCCAGGAATTTGAATCCCTCCCTGCTGCACCACTGCTCAAGCCACGTATTCATCTGCGCTATCCTGCGATTCCTACTCTGACTAGCATGTGGCACTGGTAGCAATCCCGAGATTACTACTTTTGAGGTCCTACATTTTAATTTAGCTCCTAGCTCCTTAAATTCGTTTCGTAGGACCTCATTCCTTTTTTTTACCTATGTCGTTGGTACCAATGTGCACCACGACAACTGGCTGTTCTCCCTCCCTTTTTAGAATGTCCTGCACCCGCTCCGAGACATCCTTGACCCTTGCACCAGGGAGGTAACATGCCATCCTGGAGTCTCGGTTGCGGCTGCAGAAACGCCTATCTATTCCCCTTACAAATGAATCCCCTATCACTATCGCTCTCACACCCTTTTTCCTGTCCTCCTGTGCAACAGAACCAGCCACGCTGCCATGAATGTGGCTGCTGCTGCCCTCCCCTAATGAGTCATCGCCCCCAACAGTACCCAAAGAGTGTATCTGTTTTGCAGGGGGATGACCACAGGGGACCCCTGCACTACCTTCCTTGCACTGCTCTTCCTGCTGGTCTTCCATTCCCTATCTGGCTGTGGACCCTTTCCCTGCGGTAGGACCAACTCGCTACACGTGCTACTCACGTCATTCTCAGCATCGTGGATGCTCCAGAGTGAATCCACCCTCAGCTCCAACTCCGCAACGTGGTCCGTCAGGAAATGGAGGCGGATACACTTCCGCACACTTAGTCGTCAGGAACACTGGTATCGTCCCTGAGTTCCCACATGGTACAGGAGGAGCATAACATGTGACCGAGCTGTCCTGCCATGAATTAACCCTTAGATAAGCAACAACAATGCTAAAGTTTACTCACTGTTATAGAAGAGAAAAAAGAAAAACTACTCACCAATCACCAGCCAATCACTTACCCCCTTGGCTGTGACGTCACCTTTCTGTTTCTTTCTACTTCTTTTTTACCTTCTCCCTGTAGCTGCACCGGCTCGCCTTTTATAGGCCTCACCAACGGACTCCCAACGCTGCTCCCAACTGCCGCCGACGCTGAGCCCTGGACGCCCTGCTGTGCCTTTTATAGGCCTCACCAACGCACCTCCTCATGCTGCTCCCTACTGCCGCCGACGCTGGGCCCCAGACTCCCTGCTGTGCCTTTTATAGGCCTCACTACACACCTCCGACGCTGCTCCCGACTGCCGCCAACGCTGGGCCCCGGACTCCCTGCTGTGCCTTTTATCGGCCTCTCCAACGCACCTCCTCGATTCTGCTCCTGACTGCCGCCGACGCTTAGTAAAAAACTGTGTGCCCCACGGGAGTTGGTCTAGTGTCCCGTTAGAGATGCAGGAAGAAATAAAGCTATGCCGGTGGTGCGTAGATGAAATGTCCATACAGGCAGACTGCCTCCAATGGGGCAATCAGATAGTGGTGCCAAAAAAGGGCAGGGACACCTTCATTTGTGATCTCCACAGCACCCACCTCGGCATTGCAATGATGAAAGCGATAGCCAGATCCCACGTGTGGTGGCCCGGTATCGATACAGACTTGCAGTCCTGCGTGCACAAATGTAATAAGTGTTCACAGTTAAGCAATGCACCCAGGGAGGCGCCACTAAGTTTATGGTCCTGGCCCTCCAAACCGTGTTCCAGGGTCCATGTGGACTATGCATGCCCATTCTTTGGAAAAATGTTCTTAGAGGTTGTAGATATGTACTCCAAATGGATTGAATGTATGATAATGTCGGCAAGCACGTCCGCTGCCACCATTGAAAACCTACGGGCCATGTTTGCCATGCACGGCCTGCCTGATGTCCTTGTAAATGACAATGGGCCATGCTTTACCAGTGCCGAGTTCAAGGAGTTCATGACCCGAAATGGGATCAAATATGTTGTCATGTGTGTAACCTTTATGTAACAACACTGCAATACTGTATATACGCAAGAAATGCACACCTTGACCACAGGGGGTGAACTTGTGGGAAACACTCCTCACCTGGTCATCCAGGGATATGAAGGGAGGTCCCACGCAGGGTCATCACTTCTTGGTCCTGTGAATAAAGGTTCAGGTCACGGAGTGACCTTGTCCATAGAATGTGCCTCGTGTGGATTTGTGGTATTGTGTAAGGACTTTACATTGGCGACGAGAAATGGGAATCATCGAACCATGAGAATGGCCACCGGCAGCACAGATGAACAGTACTGTGTTGGTGAGGACTGGGATGATTTCATTGAGAGGCTCCAGCAGAGTTTTGTCACGAAGGACTGGCTGGGAGACGCAGCGGCCGACAAGTGAAGGGCTCATCTGCTGACCAGCTGTGGACCTAAGACTTGCGCACTCATGAAAGACCTGCTAGCACCCGAGAAGCCAGCGGAGAAAACCTTTGAAGAGCTCAGCAAACTAATCGGTGAACACCTCAAACCGGCGATCAGCGTACACATGGCCCGACACAGATTCTATACACACCGACGTCGGGAAGGACAGAGCATACCGGATTTTGTTGCGGACCTCCGGCGCTTGGCCAGCCTCTGTAAGTTCACAGATGACTGCAGCGGGGAGATGCTAAGGGATTTCTTTATTGAGGGCATCAGTCATGCTGGGATTTTCAGAAAGCTAATTGAGACCAAGGACTTGACCTTGGAAGCGGCGGCGTTGATGGCTCAGACTTTTATGGTGGGGGAGGAGGAAACCAAGATAATATATGCGAGCAATTCTGCCTCCAATGTAGCAATGGATCAGGCAGTCAATATCATAAACGCGACACAGAGCCCCGCAAGCAGGCAAGGGCAGTTCGACACACCGCAGGCAGCAATAGACCCAAGAGTAAGCCTCCAACAGAGACAGTGGCAGGCTGAACGGACATTTACGTCCCCCCCAGTGGACAATGCAGCCTGGGTTGGGGCCATTGACACCCACTAACAGGGTGCTCAAGAGCAGTCAAAGGGACAATCAGCGAGGAATGCCTTGTAACAGCTCTTTTGTTCACAACAATGGGAATCTCAGTACATGCTGGAGGTGTGGGGGCAGACATGCTGCCAGGACTTGCAGGTTTCAACAGTTCGTCTGCAGAAATTGTAATCTCAGTGGCCATTTAGCCAGAATGTGCAGAAAGCCTGTAAGCAGGCTAATATACGAGGCGGAGGAACCAGATGAGGGGTCTGCGAGGCAGGATGACGCTTGGGGCAAATCAATGGACACTGAAGTTCAGCAGGTTCATGTGGCAAACATTCACAGCTCATATACCAAAACGCCACCTATGATGATGAAAGTCCTATTAAACAGCATCCTGTACGCATGGAGCTGGATATGGGGGCCAGCCAGTCACTCATGAGTGTTCAACAATTCGAAAAGCTGTGGCCACTCAAAGCCAGCAGAGCCAAACTAGAACGCATTGCGACGCAATTACGGACGTACACCAAATAATCATTCCAATGCTAGGCAGTGCAATGTTGGCGGTCACACACACTGGATCGGTGAACCGGCTGCCGTTCTGGATTGTCTCGGGCAATGGTCCCGCACTTTTGGGGAGTAGCTGGTTAACTGAGATGAACTGGAAATGGGGGAATGTGCACGTCATGTTATCTGTGGAGAAAAGTTCATGCTCACAGGTCCCACAGCAATTTGAGTCATTATTTCAACCTGGCGTCGGGATGTTCAAAGGTACCAAAGTAGTGATACGCATCACCCCGGACGCCAGACCAGTGCACCACAAAGCCAGAGCTGTGCCGTATGTGATGCAGGAGAAAATTGAAAGTGAGTTGGACCGGTTGCTGAGAGAGGGCGTCATCTCGCCCATTGAATTCAGCGACTGGGCGAGCCCCATCGTTCCCGTCCTAAAAGTGGATGGCTCGGTCAGGATCTGTGGCGACTACAAGGCCACTATCAACCGGGTGTCCCTACAAGACCAATACCCGCTCCCGAGAGCAGAGGACCTTTTTGCCATGCTGGCAGGCAGCAAGCTGTTCACCAAGTTGGACCTCACTTCAACCTACATGACCCAAGAACTGGCCGACGAATCGAAACTACTGACCACCATCACCATGTATAAGGAACTGTTTGTTTACAACAGGTGTCGGTTTGGCATGCGCTCAGCGGCCACGATTTTTCAAAGAAACATGGAAAGCCTGCTCAAATCCATTCCTGGAACAATCGTATTTCAGGACAACATCCTCATTACCGGTCGTGACACCGAGGAACACCTCCACAACCTGGAGGAGGTGCTACGCCGACTGGACCGGGTAGGCCTGCGACTCAAGAAGTCTAAATGTGTGTTTTTGGCTCCTGAGGTTGAGTTCCTGGGCAGGAGAGTTGCTGCAGATGGGATTCGGCCCACCGAGTCCAAAACGGAGGTGATTCGATGAGGGCCCAGGCCCTGCAACACATCGGAGTTGCGTTCATTTCTGGGACTGTTGAACTAATTCGGGAACTTTCTGCCGAACTTAAGCACATTATTGGAGCCGCTTCACAAGCTCCTGCGTAAGAGTTGCGACTGGTTTGGGGGGACTGTCAGAAACGGGCTTTCAATTGGGCGCGGAACCTACTTCGTTCAAATAAGTTGTTGACCCTCTACGACCCACGTAAGAAATTGGTTCTGACATGTGATGCATCGTCCTATGGGGTTGGGTGAGTGTTGCAGCAGGATAACGCTGAGGGCCAACTACAACCTCTGGCTTATGCCTCCAGGTCGCTCTCTCAAGCTGAACGGGGATATGGGATGGTTGAGAAGGAAGCGCTCGCATGTGTCTATGGGTTGAAAAAGATGCATCAGTTCCTTTTTGGCAGGAGGTTCGAATTAGAAACGGACCACAAGCCGTTAACATCCCTGCTGATAGACAGTAAAGCTGTCAATGCCAATGTGTCAGCTCGCATACAGCGATGGGCTCTCACGCTCGCTGCGTATGACCACACCATCCGGCACTGGCCCAGCACTGAAAACTACACTGACGCGCTCAGCAGGCTTCCATTGGCACCACTGAGAGGGCAGCGGAGCAAAGCGCTGAGATGGTCATGGTTGTCGATGCCTTTGACAGCGCAGGCTCCCCCATCACAGCCCGCCAGATCAAAATCTGGACCAACAGAGATCCCCTCCTAGCCTTGATTAAGAAATGTGTCCTGACTGGGGATTGGGCGCCTGCACACGGAGCATGCCCTGAGGAGGTCAGACCGTTTCACAGACAGATGGATGAGCTCTCCATCCACGCTGACTGCCTAATATGGGGCAGCCGGGTAGTCATGCCCCAGAGGGGCAGGGAAGCATTCATCAGGGAACTCCACAGCGAGCACCCAGGCATCGTGCTGATGAAGGCCATTGCCGGTCACATATGTGGTGGCCGGGAATTGATTCAGACCTGGAACACTGTGTTCGCAGGTCGACGACGTGTACCCAGCTAGGTAATGCCCCCAAGGAGGCCCCGCTCAGCCCGTGACCCTGGCCCACCAGGCCATGGTCACGTATTCACGTAGACTACGCGGGCCCGTTCATGGGAAAAATGATTCTCATTGTGGTTGATGCGTACTCGAAATGGATCGATTGCATCATTTTGAATTCGTGCACGACATCCACCACTGTGGAGAGTCTGCGCACGGTCTTTGCGACCCACGGCTTGCCGGACATCCTTGTTAGCGCTAATGGCCCATGTTTCACAAGCTACGAATTCTGGGAGTTCATGTCGGGTAATGGCATTAACCATGTCAGGACAGCACCTTTCAAGCCGGCCTCCAATGGCCAAGTGGAACTTGCGGTCCAAATCATAAAACAAGTCATGCTCCGGATTCAAGGACCCTCCCTTCAATGCCACCTATCGTGCCTCCTGCTGGCCTGTAGGTCCCGACCACACTCGCTTACGGGGGTCCCGTCCGCGGAGGTACTCATGAAACGAACACTCAAAACTCGGCTGTTCCTCATTCATCCAGTCCTGTCCGACATTGTTGAGGGCAAGCGCCAGTCCCAAAATGAGTACCATGACCGAAATTCAAGGGGAAGATGTCTAGAAATTGATGACCCCGTATTTGTTCTCAATCACGCTTTGGGGCCCAAATGGCTTGAGTGTACCGTAATAGACAAAGAGGGGAATAGGGTCATAGTGGTTAAACTTAACAATGGGCAGATATGCCGCAAGCATCTGGACCAAGTAAAAAAAAGGTTCAGCATGGACACTGAGGAACCTGAGGAAGATCATGAGATGGTATTCACACCACCGCCAGTGAAAGAGCAACAAGAACATTCAGCAGCATGCACAGTCCCAGCGGTCAGCCCGGACAGGCCGGAATCACCACAGCTGACAGACCCGCATACCAAGGCTCAACAACCAGAGCCCCAAATGCGGCGCTCCACGAGAGAGCGCAGACCACCCGAGAGACTTAACCTATGATCCCAATAAGATGTTGAGGGGGAGGTGATGTCATGTATGTAACCTTTATGTAACAACACTGCAATACTATATATATGTAAGAAATGCACATCTTGACCACAGGGGGTGAACTTGTGGGAGACACTCCTCACCTGGTCATTCAGGGATATAAAGGGAGGTCCCACGCAGGGTCATCACTTCTTGGTCCTGTGAATAAAGGTTCAGGTCATGGCGTGACCTTGTCCATAGAATGTGCCTCGTGTGGATTTGTGGTATTGTGTAAGGACTTTACACATGTCACAACTGCCCTGTTTAAACCAGCATCTAATGGTCAGGCAGAACGAGCAGTTCAAACAATCAAGCAGAGCTTGAAAAGGGTAACTGAAGGCTCACTGCAGACTCGCTTATCCTGAGTCCTGCTTATTTACCGCACAAGATCCCACTCACTCATTGGGGACCCTCCCGCTGAACTGCTCATGAATAGGGCACAAGACAAGGCTCTCGTTAGTCCACCCTGCTCTACACGAACCGATAGAGAGCAGACGGCTTCAACAGAATACATATCATGATAGCGCAAATGTGTCATGCAAAATTGAGATAAATGATCCAGTATTTGTGTTGAACTATGGACAAGGTCCCAAGTGGCTTCCTGGCTCTGTTCTGGCCAAAGAGGGGAGTAGGGTGTTTGTGGTCAAACTCTCAAATGGACTCAACTGCAGGAAACACTTGGACCAAACCAAACTCAGATTTACGGACTATCCAGAACAACCCACAATAAACGTTACCTTTTTCGGCCCTCCAACACACACACAAGTGGCAACCGACCCAGCGGTTGACCACGAAGCAGAACCCATCACCCGCAGCAGCCCAGCAGGATTCACCAGCCCTAGCAGCCCAGCAAGGCCAGCTGCGCAGCAGCCCAGCGAGGGCCCAACAAACGACTCACCAAAACCAGCATTTGCACCGAGACGATCAACCAGGGAAAGGAAGGCCCCAGATCGATTCATATTGTAAATAGTTACAATATTGACTTTGGGAGGAGTGTTGTTATGTATGTAAACCTGCAAATACCATGTCTAACCACCAGAAGGCTTATCCCCTGGAGTCCCAAGGGATCCCACAATCCTTTGGGAGCACCTGTATATTAGGAGACCTCACAGGCTGGAGAAGCACGTTGAGATCTGTAATAAAGGACTATGGTCACACCTTACTTTGAGCTTGCAGTATCTAGTCTGACTCTTTATTCAAGGCTTAACACTCCTTGTCCTAATTTCTCAAATGTTTATTGCATAATACTCCTGTAAAGTGCCTTGGGACGTTTCGCTATGTTTAAGGCGCTTTATAAATACAAGTTGTTGTTATTGTTATAGCCACACATATGTCCATACGCCTCTTTAAACAATCCTTCCATACAATACTGAAACAAATACCAAACTGTAGCTTCTCATTGATCACTCAGATATATAATACTGTCAATAAGTACCAGCAGACAGTCTTGGACGACTCAATTCCATGTCCTACTGTGAAAATCCACCTTCACAGGGAGGAGAAAAATGAGCCCCAAAATTATAAACTTGCTGCCGTTGCCAAGCTATTCTAACCAACCTCAATCTGATACCGGAAACATTATTGCCGTCAAGGAAGGGACGGGGAGAGTTTAGTTTCTCGGTTTTGTTGCGTAGTTTTTGAAACTTTTCCAGCTAACAATACAGGTTAGAGGTCATTCGAAGCATCACCGCAATGCATATTTTCTCCCGGTTGCTTGCTGCTTGCAGAAGTGCTCGGGAGATTCATCTTCAATTCTTGGAGACTCGCAGAAAATACAGGAGGATTGGCAACTATACAAGGTGAATAATGGCTCCCCTATTGTTGATCCTGAGTAATTGGGGGCATCTTACCCTATAAAAATTGGTTGGGTTGGGGGCGGGTGGAAGGTTAAAGTGTTAAAAATCTGACTCCTGACCTGAACCTGCCTTCAACCTGTACATTTCCGGTTTTAACGGAGGCGGATGGCGGGCAGCCTACCCACTCCCAGGAGATGGGTTGGCTATTTAAATATTATAATGAGGCTGGAAGCCCCTATTTTATCCACCATTTTGAATTTAACTTTAGCCCTTTCAGGTTTACATGCCTTATGAAACCTGCCAGTTAATGCAAGGCGAGGCCTGCTGGATCCAGAAAGTAAGCCTTTAGACTTACCTCCTGATTCCAGCATCCATATCTAACCCACCCCTCGTGATTGTAAAACCCCTTCATGAAGACCTACAATCCCCCCACCCTCCTCCCTCCAGCCCCAAGGCTTCAGATCCTTCACACACACCACCCCCACCCAGGCCTCCAACACCCCTCCTAGGCTTCCCCCACCCCTCTGCTCCTCCTGCACCTGATCTGCTCCACCGGCCCCTGATCAGCACCCCCGATCTTCGAATATTTCCACTCCATTCCTACTTTGCCGACCCCTCACCCCCGCTCCACTGGCCCTCCCCTTGTTCTTCTGGCCACCAATCATTCCCTAACCCTCCACCCCATGCTGGTCGGTGCCACCGATCATTCTCATATCCAGCCCCACTGTGCTGGTCCCGGCCCTTGAGCATTCTCTGACTCCGCTCACCCCATGCTGGTCTCAGCTGCTGATCATTCTCTGCCCCAAGTTCCCCCCGCCCGCTCCCACACTGTGCTGGTCCTTGCCCCCCAAATGTTCTCCAACCCCCGCCTCTGCCGCCGTGCTGGTCTCAGCTCTGATCTTGACCCGACACCTCGCCTTCCTCTCCCCGCCATCCCACAAGTCTGTCTCTCCCCATGCTCATCCATCTCTTCCCTGCTCCTCTGCCCTCTCCTCTCTCTGGCCCAGTGCCATGGGCCTACCTGCCTCTCAATCTGTCTGGCTATGTGTGTGAAGAGAGGTTTCCCATGCAAATAAGGCCCTGCAGGGAACCCATTCTCCCGGGTTTCCCGACTGCTTCACAGCACCCCTGAGTAGCGACCCGCCTTCCCCATTAAAATTCAACCCACAGTGTCAATGTCTGGCTTTAATACACTTTTGGCAAATGCCTGAAGCCTGTGATATTCCTTTTTAAACTTGTACAAATCCAACACTTAAAAGTAAAAAGAAGGAACTTTTTTTCAAACCCTTTCTATGAAAAATGAAGATAAAAATTCCTGAAAGCATTTGCGCTTTTTGAATCATATGTAGAATTCAGTCATTTATGGTTTTTATTGACCCCAGCTGAAGCTTTGATTTAAAAAAAATATTTATTCATGGTTGTGGGTGTTGCTGGTAAGGCCAGCCTTTATTGCCAATCACTAATTGCCCTTAACTGCGTGGCTTGTTAGATCACTTCAGGGGGCTTTTAAGAGTCAACCACATTGCTGTGGTTCTGGAGTCACATATAGGTCAGACCAAGTAAGGATGGCAGATTTCTTTTCCTCAAAGACATCAGTGAATCAGATGGATTTTTACAACAATGGTCACCATAGTGGCTTTTTATTTCAGATTTATTAACTGAATTTAAATCCCAGGCAGCCACAAGTGGGATTTGAACTTGTGACATCCAGATTATTAGCCAAGATCTCTGGTCTACTCACATAACCACTATGCTACTGTTCCCTTGTCACAAAGTGGTCAAGGTCAACTAAGGACAAGTGGTCATTCTACAAGTGGCAGCACAGACAATGGCTGATGGCAAACTATCTGATCAGGAACAAGAATGCTGGCTGTTTCCTCCCCCCACAAGCCCAGAGAGGCTGAGGCCAATTGTAGCCCCCCAACTGCATCCCTGACTAAGATCAGCTAACTCAGATTGGGAATCAAACCTGGGATCTTTTGTTTTGTACAGCTCAACTAGATGCTGTCTTTACCAACTTAGTCATCAGGCGTGCTCACATAACTACTTTTTGAAGAAAAAAAGCCACAATAAGCTTAAATGGTACAAGTTTGGTTAAATAACATTTCAGAAATCAACAAATTTTGGCCACTCCCCCAGGTTTAAATGTTCCTTTTAGTAATAAGTAACAGAGTTAAATGGAGAGAATTCGTGACTGTAATCAGTTATCCAGATGAGCTGAAATTTTTTTAACATGGTCTTTTGTTTTAAATCTGTGAGACTGCTGAAAAGACTGCTGTAAAGATGCTAACTTGGAAGAGGGCTACTGGCTGCGGGTTGCAAAGAATGCCTGGAGGTAAAGTTCAATCGATTCTGCTGGAAATGTTCACAGAGCTTTTAGCACATGTGCAGTGGATACAGTTGTTCTTTGGGTTGCCGCACACGGGCTTGGTTTCCCCATTGACGGTTCATTGTCACAGTTAATGGATGACCTTTGACCTTGCAGCATATGTGGCAACACTGTACAGTATTATTATAGGATGATACAATAGAAATTGTGTGAAAGTGCAACACAGCTGAATTAATCAATGCCTCGGGAGAGGAGCAGGAATAGAGTCATAAATTAGGAGCATATGTTTGAGAGTCAGAAGTATGAGGGACATTTTTCCTGTGCCTGCTTTGCCCGAGTGCTAAACAGCTTGTACACAGTAAATCGGGGCATTAGCACTCAGTGCAGGAGAGGGTGGGGGTGCTGAACGCGGAGGTGCTATTCAGCCCAGGATTGCAGTGGGTCCAGTCGATGGGAAGCAGTCCTTTCGGCCAGGGAATACAGCGGGTCCTCTGAGGCATCCGAACTCCCGACTCGCCGACCTCACAGGGCCTACCTATTCGCCGACCTCTCGACTCACCGACTCGCCGGCTTCATGGCCTTACCGACTCGCCGACCTCAGGGCTTTACCGACTCGCCGACCTCACGACTCACCGATCTCAGGGCCTTACCGACTCCCCAGGACAACACAGGAAACTACATCCAGCTGCTTTCACCTCCGCAGATTGGACCGCCGGGACACGGGGTCGCTGCCGATGCCGGCTCCGAGTTGGCAGAAGGGACTCCGTGGCCGGCATTTAACCGGCCGAAGGGACTCCGGGGCCGACCCAGGGCAACAGAGGGCTGGCGGCGCCCATGGATCAGTACCAGCGGAGTAATCTACTACTGACTTACATTTTAGACTTTTAATCAACTTTTAATCAACTTTTAAACTTTTAATCAACCTGAGAAACATTTTAAACAATTTGGGAAAACTTTTAAACTTTTAAACAACTTGGAGAATTTGCAAGAAACTTTTAAAACATCCCTTGGAACTCCAACGGTCAGCTGACCTTCCTAATGCCTGCCGCCAACCAAGCCTCGGACCACCAAGGGCGCTACTCGGCGCCGAGCTTGCGGCCAACACTTCGTCGTAGGCAATTAGGCTCATGCAGCAGTGCTTGGTCTCCAGTCGTCTTGGACCCCCTTGCCACTGGACCAAGACCTTGCTCAGCTAAGCCCGTGTGGTTGCCGGTGTTAAAAGAACTCACGCACAGGTATCTTTCACTTCATTAGCATAAAGTTCCTGGAACGTCAGGACCCTCATGGACAACTCCAACAGCGACAGGCCGGAATGCCGCACCACCATAGTTGCCCGGGAACTTAGACGCTTTGACACGACATCGGCGCCCTTAGCGAGACCCGGCGGGCAGGGGAAGGCCAGCTCAAGGAACAAGGTGAAGGTTCCACCTTTTACTGAAAAGGAAAACCAGAGGAAGAACGCCGCCTTCATGGAGTCGGCTTCGCCATCAAACATGAGCTGGTCGACCGCCTCAAAGACTCCCCCTGTGGGGTTAACGAACGCCTCATGACTCTTCGATTCATCCTATCCCGGAACCAGTGCGCCACAGTCATCAGTGCATATGCCCCAACACTCGATGCAACGGATGAGGCTAAAGAGGGTTTTTATTCCAACCTCGAAACATTCTTGTTCCGCGTCCCCGCAGGTGACAACTTGATCCTCCGAGGTGACTTCAACACCAGAGTCGGCAAAGACACAGCCCTCTGGGGAGGCATGATTGGCAGAGAGGGGGTAGGGAAAGCCAACTCCAGCGGTATCCTACTCCTGACAAAATGTTTAGAACATGAACTCCTCATCACCAACACCCTGTTTCGCCAGAGGGACAAATACAAGGCATCGTGGCAACACCCTCAGTCCAAACACTGGCACCTGCTTGACTATGTCATCGTCCGAGCCAGGGATCGCAAGGATGTGCGCATCACCTGTGCTATGACAGGAGCCGATGACTGCTGGACGGACCACTGCCTAATCAGATCCATCATCGACATTAACATAGCCCCAAAGCAGAGGGAACCGTAGAAGCAGTGCCGCAAAAAAGTAAATGCTGAGGCGCTTAAAGATCCAGCTAATGGAGCCCTATACAGGCAGCGCCTCACAGCTAATCTGGCGTGCCTTGATGACCCTGAGATAGCGCTTGGCCTGCGCTCCAGACCTCCATAACCAGTGCCTGTGAAGAAACATTTGGTCACTCAACCAGAAAACACCAGGACTGGTTTGATGAAAATGAGCAGGAGATCCAAGAACTAATAGATCGCAAGCGCAGAGCATTTCTAAACCTCAAGCAACAACCCAACTTGGGAGCAGCAAAGCAACATTACAGACGGCTCAAGGCTGAGATCCAACAAAAAACCCGGGACCTAACGAACAGGTGGTGGATGGAGAAAACACAGAAGATACAACAACTGGACGACAGCCATGATATGCGAGGATTCTTCACCGCAGTCAAGGCCACCTATGGTCCAAACTCCCAAGTCCCCACCCCACTGCTGGCTAAGAACGGGGAAACACTCATCAAGGACACCGAGGCTGTCAGGGCCCACTGGAAGGAGCACTTCGAAGATCTTCTCAATCGTGACTCTGCCTTTGACTCGAGTGTTCTTGACTCCAGCCCGCAGCATGCCACTCACCACCAACTCAGTGAAACTCCAATGTTGCATGAGGTAGGCAAAGCCATAAAACAGCTCAAGAATAACAAGGCTACGGGTGCGGGTGGAATCCCTGCTAAGGTGCTAAAATATGGCGGAGAGACACTGTTGAGGAGGATACATGACCTCATCTCTCTCATCTGGAGGGAGGAGAGCATGCCAGAGAAGCAGTGATCGTGACCATCTTTAAAAAAGGGGACAAGTCCGACTGTGGCAACTACAGGGGAATCTCCCTGCTATCAGCCGCTGGGAAAGTTGTCGCTAGAGTTCTCCTCAATTGTCTTCTCCCTGTGGCTGAGGAGCTCTTCCCGGAGTCACAGTGCGGATTTCGTCCCCTACAGAGCACAACAGACATGATCTTTGCAACGCAACAGCTGCAGGAAAAATGCAAGGAGCAGCGCCCTTATACATGGCCTTTTCGACCTTACAAAGGTCTTTGACACTATCAACCGCGAGGGTCTATGGAGCGTCCTCCTCCATTTAGGCTGCCCCCAAAAGTTTGTCAACATCCTTCGCCTGCTCCACGACGACATGCAGGCCGTGACCCAAAACAACGGATCTATTACAGACCCAAACCACGTCCGGACCGGGGTAAAACAGGGCTGCGTCATCGCTCCAAACCTCTTCTCAATCTTCCTCGCTGTCATGCTCCACATTGCAGTCAACAAGCTCCCTGCTGGAGTGGAACTAAATTACAGAACCAGTGGGAAGCTGTTTAACCTACGCCGCCTCCAGGCCAGGTCCAAGATCACTCCAACCTCTGTCGTTGAGCTACAGTACGCCGACGACACCTGCGTCTGCGCACATTCTGAGGCTGAACTTCAGGATATAGTGAGGCATATGAAAGCATAGGCCTTACGCTAAACATCCGTAAGACAAAGGTCCTCCACCAGCCTGTCCTCGCCCCCCAGTCATCAAGATCCATGGTGCAGCCCTCGACAACGTGGACATTTCCCATACCTCGGCAGCCTCTTATCAACAAAAGCAGACATTGATGCAGAGATTCAACATCGCCTCCAGTGCGCCAGTGCAGCCTTCAACCACCTAAGAAAAAGATTGTTCGAAGACCAGGCCCTCAAATCTATCACCAAGCTCATGGTCTACAGGACTGTAATAATACCCGCCTACCTGCATGGATCTGAGGCATGGACGATGCACAGAAGACACCTCAAGTCGCTGGAGATATATCACCAACTATGTCTCCGCATGATCCTGCAAATCCCCTGGGAGGACAGGCGCACCAACATCAGTGTCCTCGTCCAGGCTAACATCCCCAGCATTGAAGCACTGACCACACTTGATCAACTTCGCTGGGCAGGCCACATAGTTCGCATGCCTGACACGAGACTCCCAAAACCAGTGAAAAGGAACGACTTTAAGAGAAGGGAGAACCATTAAGGAATTAAGGATGGTATCAAATTGAAAACAATGGAATACAATGTTGCCAAGTTTATTGGGAGGCCAGAATCATAGCATCATAGAAATCTACAGCACGGAAGGAGGCCATTTTGGCCCATCATGTCCGTTCCGGCTAACAAGAGATTATCCAGCCTAATCCCACTTTCCAGCTCTAGGTCCATAGCCCTGCAGGTTACAGCACTCCAAGTGCACATCCAAGTACTTTTTAAATGTGGTGAGGGTTTCTGCCTCTACCACCCTTTCAGGCAGTGAGTTCTCGACTCCCACAACCCTTTGCATGAAGAAATTTCCCCTTAAATCCGCTCTAAATCTTCTACCAATTACTTTAAATTTATGCCCCCTGGTTGTTGACCCCTCTGCTAAAGGAAATAAGCCCTTTCTATCCACTAGATCTAGGCCCCTCATAATTTTATACACCTCAAGGAGGTCTCCTCTCAGCTTCCTCTGTTCTAAGGAAAACAAACTCAGCCTATCCAATCTAGCTGTGGCCTAACTAGTGTTTTATACAGTTCAAGCATAACCCCGCTATTCTTGTATTCTATTACTCGGCTAATAAAGGCAATCATTCCGTATGCCTTCTTAACCACCTTATCTACCTGGCCTGCTACCTTCAGGGATCTGTGGACTTAGAAACATTGAAACATAGAAAATAGGTGCAGGAGTAGGCCATTCAGCCCTTCGAGCCTGCACCACCATTCAATATGATCATGGCTGATCATGCAACTTCAGTACCCCATTCCTGCTTTCTCTTCATACACCTTGATCCTTTTAGCCATAAGGGCCACATCTAACTCTCTTTTGCATATATCTAACGAACTGGACTCAACAACTTTCTGAGGTAGAGAATTCCACAGGTTTACAATTCTCTGAGTGAAGAAGTTTCTCCTCATCTCGGTCCGAAATGGCTTACCCTTATCCTTAGACTGTGACCCCTGGTTCTGGACTTCCCCAACATCGGGAACATTCTTCTTGCATCGAACCAGTCCAATCCCGTCAGAATTTTACATGTTTATATGCGATCCCCTCTTATTCTTCTAAATTCCAGTGAATATAAGCCAAGTAATTCCAATCTTTTTTCCTATGTCAGTCCTGCCATCCCGGGAATCAGTCTGGTGAACCTTCGCTGCACTCGCTCAATAGCAAGAATGTCCTTCCTCAGATTAGGAGACCAAAACTGTACACAATATTCAAGGTGTGGCCTCACCAAGGCCCTGTACAACTGCAGTAAGACCTCCCTGCTTCTAAATTTAAATCCTCTCGCTATGAAGGCCAACATGCCATTGGCCTTCATCACCGCCTGCTGTACCTGCATGCCAACCTTCAATGTCTGATGTACCATGACACCCAGGTCTCGTTGCACCACCCCATTTCCTAATCTGTCACCATTCAGATAATATTCTGCCTCCCTGTTTTTGCCACCAAAGTGGATAACCTCACATTTATCCATATTATACTGCATCTGCCATGCATTTGCCCACTCACCTAACCTGTCCAAATCACTCTGCAGCCTCTTAGCATCTCCTCCCAGCTTAGTGTCATCTGCAAACTTGGAGATATTACATTCAATTCCTTTGTTTAAATCATTAATGTATATTGTAACCGTTTATTCCTACTCTTTGCTTTCTGTCTGCCAACCAGTTCTCTATCCACGTCAATACCTTACCCCCAATACCATGTGCTTTAATTTTGCACACTAATCTCATGTGTGGGATCTTGTCAAAAGCTTTTTAAAGTCCAAATACACCACATCCACTGGTTCTCCCTTGTCCACTCTATTAGTTACATCCTCAAAAAAATTCTAGAAGATTTGTCAAGCATGATTTCCCTTTCATAAATCCATGCTGACTTGGACCAATCCTGTCACTGCTTTCCAATGCGCTGCTATTACATCTTCAATAATTGATTCCAACATTTCCCCACTACCGATGTCAGGCTAACTGGTTTCTCTCTCCATTTTTAAAAAGTGCGGTTACCTTAGCTATCTCCAATCCATAAGAACTGTTCCAGAGTCTATAGAATGTTGGAAAATGACCACCAATGTATCCACTATTTCTAGGGCCACTTCCTTATGTACTCTGGGATGCAGACTAGGACATGCAGTTCAAAGTCCCTTTGTTTCTCTACACTGTTCAGTTTCCTACCATTTAATGTGTATTCCCTTTCCTTGTTAGCCCTCCCCAAATGCATTACCTCACTCTTCTCTGGATTAAATTCCATTTGCCACTGTTCTGCCCACCTGACCATTTGATTGATATCTTCCTGCAGTCTACAGCTTTCTTCTTTATTATCAATCACACAGCCGATTTTAGTATCGTCTGCAAACTTCTTAATCAAGTCTAGATCATTGATGTATACCACAAAATGCAAGGGGCCTAGTACTGAGCCCTGCGCAAACAGCTTTCGAGTCACAAAAACAACCATCAAACATTACCCTCTGCTTCCTGCTTTGGAGCCAATTTTGGATCCAACTTGCCACTTTGCCCTGGATCCCATGGGCTTTTACTTTCATGACCAGTCTGCCTTGTGGGACCTTATCAAAAATCTTGTTGAAATCCATATACACTACATCAAACGCACTACCCTCATCGACCCTCCTTGTTACCTCCTCAAAAAAGTCAATCAAGTTAATCAGACACGACCTTCGCTTAACAAATCCATTCTGACTGTCCTTTATTAATCCGTGTCTTTCTAAATGAAGATTTATCCTGTTCTTCAGAATTTTTTCCAATAATTTTCCCAACACCGAGGATAGGCTGACTGCCCTGTAATTACTCGGTCTATCCCTTTCTCCCTTCTTAAACAAAGGTACCACATTAGCGGTCCTCCAGTCCTCTGGCACCACACCTGAAGACAGAGAGGATTGCAAAATGATGATCAAAGCTTCTGCTATTTCCTTGAGTATTGGGAAATTAAAAAAAAAACAGCAAATGACGACCAAAACATTAATAAAGAGAGAAAAGAAGGATTATGAGAGTAAACTAGCAAGAAATATAAAAACATCCAAATAATAGATAATCAAGGGGTTATCGGGAGGGGGGAACTTAAAACAATCACTACCACTAAAGAAAAAGTACTCGGTAAAATAATAGGACTAAAGGTGGACAAGTCCCCTGGACCTGATGGCTAGGGTCCTAAAAGAAGTGACTACAGAGATAGTGGATGCATTGGTTGCAATCTCCCAAATTCCCTGGATTCTGGAGAGGTCCCAGCGGATTGGAAAACCGAAAATATAACATCCCTATTTAAAAAAGGAGGGAGACAGAAAGCTGGAAACTATCAGCCAGTTAGCTTAACATCTGCCGTTGGGAAAATGCTGGTGTCCATTATTAAGGAAGCAGTAGCAGGACATTTGGAAAAGCATAATACAGTCAAGCAGAGTCAGCATGGTTTTATGAAAGGGAAATCATGTTTGACAAATTTGCTGGAGTTCTTTGAGGATGTAACGAGCAGGGTGGATAAGGGGGAACCAGTGGATGTGGTGTATTTGGATTTCCAGAAGGCATTCGATAAGGTGCCACATAAAAGGTTACAGCACGAGATAAGATCTTACGGGGTTGGGGGTAATATATTAGCATGGATAGAGGATTGGCTAACTAATAGAAAACAGAGAGTCGGGATAAATAGTTTGTTTTTCAGTTGGCAAACAGTAACTAGTGGGGTGCCATAGAGATCAATGCTGGGATCTCAACCATTTACAATATATATTAATGACTTGAATGAAGTGACCGAGTGTAATGTAGCCAAGTTTGCTGATGATACAGAGATGGGTGGGAAAGCAAGATGTGAGGAGGACACAAAGAATCTGCAAAGGGATTTGGCAGATGGAGTATAATGACAGAAAGTGTGAGGTCATCCACTTTGATAGGAAAAATAAAAAAGCAACTTATTATATAAATGGAGAGAGATTACGAAATGCTGCCGCACAGAGGGACCTGGGGGTCCTTGTGCATGAAACACAAAAGTTATTTTGCAGGTACAGCAAATAATCAGGAAGGCAAATGGAATGTTGGCCTTTATTGCAAGGGGGATGGAGTATAAAAGCAGGGAAGTCCTGCTACAACTGTATTGGTGAGACCACACCTGGAGTACTGCATACAGTTTTGGTCTCCTTATTTAAGGAGGGATATACTTACATTAGAGGCAGTTCAGAGAAGGTTCACTAGGTTGATTCCTGAGATGAAGGGGTTGACTTATAAAGAAAGGTTTTGCCTATACTCATTGGAGTTTAGAAGAATGAGAGGTGATCTTATTGAAACATATAAAATACTGAGGGGGCTCAAGGTAGATGCAGAGAGGATGTTTCCACTTGTGGGGGATCTAGAGCTAGGGGGCATAGTTTAATAATAAGGGGTCGCCCATTTAGAACTGAGATGAGGAGGAATTTCTTCTCTCAGAGTGTTGTAAATCGTTGGTATTCTCTGTCCCAGAGAGCTGTGGAGGCTGGGTCATTGAATATATTTAAGGTGGAGATAGATTATTGAATGATGAGGGAATGAAGGGTTATGGAGAGAGGGCAGGAAAGTGGAGCTGAGCCCACGACCAGATCACCCATGGTCTTATTAATGATGGGGCAGTGTAAGTGGTTTCTCTTAGGTGTTTTCAAAGCACGCCCACTTTACAATAGTTCAAACACTGGGAATTATTACTGTACGGAACAGATGAATGAGTCACGGACAAATATCTCGGTCTCAACCGGCAATGCTTCATTAAAGCTAAAACAAAGGAATCTGATACCCGAAATGGGTAATCTACTGTTGCAGGTTTGAGATCGTGTCATTTACCATAAGGTGTACCGTGGATGGTTCTGGGATTGCAATAATACGTTCCTGTGCCACTTGAACTTCGGCATGGGGTTTGAAGCAAAAAGTGCTGTCGGTAACCGGATACCAGGTGTCCCGTGCACTCAATACCGGTCCACACTCGTGGTTACGCAGTATGTCCCGTTGCCCGCATATGTTACCTGAGGTGGAACGTGGCTCTGTGCCATCACCTCCATTGTGCAGTTGATAGGCTCGCGACTCTCGGATTCAAACCCGCACTCTGGCTGATCGAACGCGTTCAAATGCTGGAGACACAATATGACGTGTGCACCCCTGCTCTGGCACCCCTTGAGGTCAGTGCTGATCATGGCATGCTCCCACTTTATAACAAATGGTGGGACCGCATGATACCACACATGCACCCCTTCCCGTACGACCTCAATGTTTTCCACCCTGTATACCGATGCTGGTTGTGATATCCCACCCATTACCGGCATACACAACACTATCCCCATGATTGTGTGATTGGACCGACTGCAATCCACTGAGACTGGGTAGGTTTCGGAGGCTAGACAGAGCTGACACGGGCTCATTGAATAACTATACGGGCTGAGCGCTGTGAGGTGCCGGTTGCTGATCCATGACGGAACGCGACCTTGCTGGAGGTCCTCTAAATTACTGCGCCCCTCGTTCAGCAACCAGGCACCGTATAACATGCACACTTCGTTTCGTGCTGTCTGCGCCGAGGCATTCCTGTCCTCCCGTAATAATGCATTTACAGTCTTTGCGTGTGTCTCCAGCTCTGCGATAACCTCCTTTAAATGGACAGTTATTGCCTCTAACTCCGACCCTACCACCGTGTTCCCTTCCCCCAGGATTTTCCACATCTGGTCCTTTAAACCTCTAACCTGCATCTGCAGCTGCACATCATCCATACTGTTGACGAGAGATGTACCTGTACTAAACGCCGTAGTGACATCATTGAGCACCCCTCGTCTTTGCCTCCCCGGACCAACGTTATCTCTTACTCCCATATCATACAATCTTTCCCGACTCACATCCCCGTAACTGAGTTTAAAGAACTGGTGGAACATTTCTTTAATGAGCGCCTCATACAGCTGCTCAGTTTCTTTTGGATACCACTCGGGCAGATGTACCCCGGTTAGGTTTAAAATGGCTGACGTGACCGCGTAATGCACCCGCTGGAATAAAACCTTTCCAGTTGGGACTAAAACTAAACCATTCCCTGGGCTTGGTGTGGTGGCTGGACACCTAACTTCTGTCGTCTGTACCGATGGGGCTGTGGGCAGGGGTTTCCTCTTGTGTGCTACAAGTTCAGTGGTATTTATTGTGTTGGGAGGATCTGGGATAATGCAGGAGTCCATACTCCGATCCCATCTGATCCCAGCCCTGGCGTCCTGCTATTGCCTCAAAAAGACAATCGACACACCCGCTGGGCAGATCCGCTCTGACCCCCACATACACACACAAATTCCCTGTTCCTCCTCCCACCACTTGTCCCAGCACACTTCCACTCCCCTCTTTGATCCTGTGATCTGTCGGTATGTATCATTCCCCATTCGTTCCCAGTCCACTGTCTGATTCCCCGTGTCCTGACTCAATTGCCTGAGCCACCACCACCGTCCCAGGGGAACGTGTCTCTTGCACTTCAAGCATTCGCGCTTGCCCTCGGTCACCCCAACCCATGTAGCTGTGACCTTCAGTCTCGGACACGGTATGGAAGCCTCCTCATATTTGAACCCGACGTGGCTGGAGTATTTTGTCGAATTCGATCCCAGCCAACCTGGCCACCTTCCCCCTGTCCTACCCCCCTGTGTCATAGTGGGTCCGTAGCCCTCAGTACATCCGTAGAGGAAGGACAACTCCATGTCCCCCCTCCTGCTGTACCCTGTTCTGGCCAAGCTCCAGAGAATGATTACCAAGGTTGTCTCCATCTTTCTCTCAGCTTCCTGTGAAGGTACAAAGAAACAACAACCTTTCTGTGAGAGGGTATACCTCCACAGGTCTGGCTTCATCAAAAACACACTCTGTAAAAAACACCAAACTGAGAAGGATACTATATACACCGCCACCCGTCTCTGGGTGGCCATGCTAGGTCTCTACTACCCTGGGTCTTTTCCGGCTCCTCGGCGGTGTGTAAGGAGGTGACCACGGCACTCTCGGCAGTGGGATCCTGCTACTCCTTCTAACCACCACCACCATGGGCTCCTCACTGTCCCAAACTATGGGAGGAAGACCCGCGTCCACCATGCTGTTTACAGCGCCTTTCTGTTTCTCACCCTTTCCCCCGGGTTAAACAACTTGCACTGGTTCACTTGGAACTACTTTGTGCGCTTCGGAAGCTTAACCGCGTACACCATGGGACTGGCCTTATCTATGATGCTGTAGGGTCCCATGTACAAAGACTCAAATGTACCCACCCGAGCGTAATTGCGGACCATGACCTGATCCCCTACCTTCCACTCGTGGGTTCTCCGGGGCTCGAGCAACAACTGATTGCTCCGGTGCTGCTTCTCCATGTTGCTGGCAGCCTGTCAATGAATCTGTTTCAAGTGCTCGAACAGATGCTTGACAAACTTGTCCCGGTTAACCTCTCTCACCTGCCCCGCTGTGAGAATCAGCGCCAGAACATGGGTGGGCGGACGCTTGACCCGACCAGTCATGAGCTCATGCGGGGAATACCCTCTGCTTCTGGAGAGGCTGGCTTGGACCCCCATCAGGACAAACGGTAGGACCTCAACCCACTTTTTCGGGGACTGCCTGTTTCCTTCCGCACCCTTTCTTTGATAGTCCGATTAAGTTACTTCACAACCCCTGATTACTGTGGGTTGTGAACCACATGCCATTTCCCTTCTATCCCTAGCAATTTCAAGGTAGCCTGCATGACCTGTCCTGTGAAGTGGCTCCCCTGATCGGACTCCATGATCTGTGGCAGTCCCCACCTAGAGAACACTTCCCTCATCAAGATCAATGCTGTCGCCACGCTGTGGCTGATTGGCAATGGAAGGCTTCAACCCACTTCGAGAAAACGTGCACTAGGACCAAACAGCACTTGTAACCCCTCTTTGCGGTGGGCAATGGCCCGATATAATCGACCTGTACCGACTGCCATGGTTCCTCAACCCTGCTCGTGTGTCCCATGGGAACCTTTCCTTTCTGGGGATTGGGGTTGTTCGCTGCACACACCAGACAGTCTGCGCAAAAATCACGGACATCCTCCCTCAGTTGTAGAAACCACCCTGCCTGTTCTACCCTCTGCCAGGCAATCTCCAGCCCTGGGTGTCCCGCTCCTGGGTCCCCGTGGACTATCTGGAGGAATTCCTTCTGGTGCTGTTCTGAGACCACCCACTGATCTCCCCTGAAAAGCATTCCCTCCTTTAAAGTAATGCCCGCTACCCCAAATGGGCCTTCTGTCTTTTCTCCCCTAGCCAGCTGCTCCAGGACAAGCTTGAGAACGGGATCCTGTGCCTGGACTTTTCTCAAGTCTGGGTCCAATGCTACCCCTACACTCCCTTGTGTCCCCCCTTTGTCCCGGATCGCTGTTACTGGGCTGGACCCGTATGGGTCCCAAAGCTCTCCTGTTTTGGCTCCCTCCTTGGCTAACTCATCAACCTTTTGGTTGCCTTCCCCTCTGGGCTGTGTCTTGGAATGGGCCTTTGCTTTATGAATGTAATGGCTTCCCTGGGATTCTGTGGCCTCTAAGATCCTTTGCAACAGTGGTTTGGTTGCTAAGGGCTTCCCGTCTGCGGATGTGAAACCGCGACGAGACCAGATGGCCAAATATTCGCTGCACGGAACATGGAATCCGAGCAAATGGTGTATGGGGTCAGCAGCTCGTCATTACTCCACCGCCGACAGTTCGGCGTGTTGAGCGCTCAGGGTGCTCGGGAGTTTGATGGCCCTTGCAATACCTGCCGTCGGGTCATAAATTCCACACCCAGTGAAACGCTCCCCTGCTACCACCGAACTGGATCCGTCGACATATATTTCACAGCCCGTGGGGTGTAACCCGGCCTGAAATCCTATGTCTACATCCCATACTCCTTCTACCGAACACTTATGGGCCGTCCCTGCATAGATCATGTTCGCTGCCAGCTTGGGCTCACACAGGCCTTGCACTCTCTGATTCATCTGTGAGAGCAATAAAGTCCAGTGAGCATTGCCACCGACGGCAGGCATTGCAAGGGCCATCAAACTCCCGAGCACCCTGAACGCTCAACACGCCGAACTGTCGGCGATGGTGTACGTTGTTACCCACATCAATGAATTCCCAACCCCATACACCATCTGCTCGGATTCCATGTTTACATGCAATTCGTGCACCGAATACTTGGCCATCTGGGCTCGTCCTTTATTCTCCCATCGAGCAACATCTGAGTGGAGGTATGGTGGGTCAGTAGAATGATCTGGGATGACCCCGTAAAGAGCTGGGAGCGCTTCACGGCCCAATGCGTGGCAAGGAGATGCCTCTCCCAATTGGAGTACATCTGTGAGGACTCAGTTTGCCGTGCCGCTCCTGGAGCAGCACCGTGCTCAAACTGTCCTCGCTAGCTGCTACTTCGAAGAAGTCCTCCCCACCATTAATCACCCCTAGTGCGGGTGCTATCTGCAGGTCTCCCTTGAGACGATTGAACGCGGCCGTGCAGTCCTCATCCCACTCCCATCCGACTCCCTTGTGGAGGAGCCGAAGTAGAGGGGCTGCCATTGCAGCATAATCCTCAATAAAGTCTCTACATTACCCTGTGAGCCCCAGGAAGCATCTCACCCCCATTACGGTCGTGGGGGCTGGTAACTCCTGTGCCGCCTTATGTTTGGCCTTGTCTATAGCCCTTTCCCCAGCCCTTACGATCACCTGAGGAATTTGACTTCCCTCTGACCAATCTGAGCTTTCTTGGGATTGTTCTTGAATCCGGTGTCCTTCAACAGCTCCAGCAGCTCGGCCAGCAGTGGACCATGCTCCTCCCCCTCGTCGGAGAATAGAAGCAAATCGTCCACATACTGCATCAACTGCTGGGGTCTGCTGTACACTGGTGAAAAATGGAGGGGCTGTTGTGGAAACCCTGGGAAACACGTCCAGGTATACTGTTGCCCTTTAAATGTGAATGCGAACTTGTACTGGTCCTCTCTTTTCAGGGGAATTGACCAGAACCCATTCGATATATCCAGCACCGTGAATGTGGTCACGGATGCTGGAATGCTCCCTATCAGGTCAGCTATAGCCGCGACAGTGGGAGCGCAAGCTGGGATGTTCTTGTTGAGCACCTGATAGTCCACTGTGGCCCTCAACGACTGGTCTGGTTTCCGAACCGGCCAAAGTTGAGAGTTCAACACCTCCTGGGCTACCAGGGTTCCTAGTGCTATCTCTAAGTCGGCCTCTGCCTCCCTGGGGAAATGATATTGTTTCTGTGGTCGGGACATGGGGTCTCCTTGTACCTTGACTTCTACCCCCCGTCACCGTACCGCAGTCGTGTTTGTGTGTAGCGAACGATGCGAGATTGTCCCGCACGTAAGCCTGGTACTCGGCCGGGGTAGTATTGGCCAATTGCTCTAGGTCGTGACTACCCTTCAGCTTCATCGTACACATTGTGCCTTTATCCTCCCCCTTCCTTGGGATCACTACAACTTCTTCCTCCTTATCGGAACCCACTGCTCCCCAAAGGCAGTGATTCCTTAAATCCACTATGATTCTGTGGGCTAACATCAAGTCGGCCCCGAGCACTCCTGAGCCCGGCTGCTCCCATTTCAGCAGGACGCACTTCCATTTTGCGTGCAGTGATCCTAAATCAATGGCTAGCGGCCTGGAGATCGACCCCGCTTGTTCGTTCCCTGTGAACCCCACCAGACTGTGTGGAACCTTGCTAGACCAAGGTGAGGTAGTCGGATTATTTGCGTGACTCACCGAGCTGGAAGCCCCGGTGTCCAACAAATACTTCCCCACTACCTTCTCCACCCCCATCTTCATACATGGTCTACTCCATTCATTGTACGTGAGCGAACACAGGTACTCAGGCTGGGTGTATGCTAGTCAGGGTGGTAGGATTACCGGAGCGGTTGCAATTTCCTTGCTCATGGCAGCATCTACCTTTCCCTGCTCTGGCACAAAAGCTGTCCGAAGGATGGCCACCAGAACATCAAATTGTTCCGGGGTCAGTCCCTTCGCCTTGACAGGTTTTGTCTTAGGCACTGGAGGATCCCCTTTGCCTTGCCCCCTCCTCAGGGCCGTGCAGTCTCTTCTCCAGTGTCCCATCTTCCCACACCCGAAACACGTCCTTGCCCTCTCTGAGCTACCCCCATCCTGGTGCCTTTTTACTACCATCACTGGACTTTAACTCGTGAACCTTCGCTTAACTGGTTTGACCTCCTCCTCCACGCCGGCCTTAAATGCGAGACTCATTTGATGGAGCACATCGGCTTCTGTGTTCTGGGAGAGATTCTCAGGGTCAAACCAGTTCTCGGACTTTACCCTAATCTGGAGCAAACTCTTTGACACTAGGGTCCTGAGCCAATGGTTCCTTGGCTCTCGCTGCAACTGCACTCGGTCCAGCACTCCACGACAGGCTTTATTATAGACCGGTTAGAGCCGATCTGCAAAAGCCTGAGGTGCTTTCCCAGCCAGTTGCAGCGTCCTCTCTACCCTGGAGAATGGACTACCTTGGGCTTGACCCATGGCTCTTAGGATTTCCTCCTTTAAGCCCTCTATAATTCCCTGCCCCCTCTTGCTTTCGGCAGATAGGGTCTGATACATCTTCCTCTCCAGGGAAAATAATAGCAGCATGTGAACCTCTGCTTCGTTACACCCATTAATCCCTCCCACCTGTTCCACATCCGTCAAGTGGACTGATGGGCCTCCTTCGTTGGTAAGCTAGGGCACCCCTGAGATCATATTTTTCAGCTGTGGGGTTGTGAATGGGACCACAAAATCGCTTTGCAGTGCCCCCTTAACTTGGCCGTCTACGGGCGCACCATATTTCTGCTGCCGTATGGGATGCATGCGTCCCGGCGCCTCTGGCAGAGGTCGTGCATCCCAGTCCTCACTGTCTTCCCCTTCCTCTTCCCAATCCACCCGGGCTCCCCCGGCACCATTAGGCAGACCATTCCTTTGGCCTTGGATAGAGCGTGGGTCAAGCTTTGGATTTTCTCTTGGCAGGGCCCGTGATTCCCACTCTCAAAACCCTATACACTGTCTTAATATACTTCAGTTGCTCCACCAGCCCGTTCACTTTACCCACTAGACAAGTGGTCTCCTCCCGTGCGACCTGCTCATTGAGCTTGGCCTCTGTTACCTGACACTGCAAGTACTCCCTTTTGTTACGGGAGGTTTCCTCCTGAGTGTGCCTCTCCTGCTTTTCTTCACTCAACTCATCTAAAAGCCTTGTTCCTACCACGGCCCTTGCGGCTGACTGCTCCTCGGACTCTTTGAGCTCTGCCTTAAGTCTACCAACCTGCTCCCTAAGCAGTTGGACTTGCTTCTGCAGACACAGGAGCCAAGTGGCCTTTTCCTTTGCCTTTCTGTGCTCCTTACTCCCCGTCCACTCAGCAGCTTTGTCCTCTAGACTCTCAGCCCGCAAAAGGTCTAGTACCCACTGTTGTGTTACGTTAACTTTCCCAAAGATATATGAGGAAATCTTAGCCCCCATTGCCGATCTCTTGGCCTTAATATCTTCCATAACTCTCTGTTCAGTACACCCAGGTCCTGCTGCGGTCACCAATTCTGTAAGTGGTTTCTCTTCGGTGTTTTCGAAGCACCCCCACTTTACAATAGTTCTAACACTGGGAATTATTACTGTATGGAACAGATGAATGAGTCACAGACAAATACCTCGGACTCAACCAGCAATGCTTTATTAAAGCTCAAACACACACCTGCACCCAGTAAAACCACACACACCCTGGTGTGTAAAACAAACAAATGCAGTACAATACACAGTGTGGCCTGTCTAACAGGCCCCTAACATGAATTACCCACATCTAAAACACCTCTCCTGTAAACCCCTAAGAATTTGGTTGGGAGAACGCACGATACCCCATCACACTGTGGCTGCGATCTTAAAAGATGTGTGTGCAGAAATGCTCACTGATTTCACTGGCTTATTCATTGCTTCTTCCGATGAAAAGGTGTCTCTTCTGGTTTCTTCTCTCCGTCCCAATATGGAGGGTTGGATTCTTGTAGGGCAGTAAGGCAAGAGAGAGAGATCTCTGGCCACCTGGTCTCTTTTTATACCCCAGGGCTGTTTGCCCTTCCTGGGTCATTGCTGTTGAGGCTTCCTGTGGGTGTGTCTTCCTTTGGCCTTTGTTTCAAAGTTTCCTGTGGATATCGCTTCCAGGCAGTCTGAGCTTAATGTCTCTCTATTGTTCTGGTAACTCATCCAGGTAATTGGTCCGATCACTGATTGACGAGGTCACCTTGCCTAACAATGGACTCCATTAGCCCACTTCCTGCCTTATGTTGGCCATTGTCATTCCAGACTCCCTGCCCATCATTCTAAGTCCAACATGGAGCTGCACCTGGGCCCCTCCCACAAAGAGCTTCCAGCTTTCTTTCTGTGGTGAGAAAAATATTAAACGCAATGTCCAGACAATGTTCAATAAAACCTTGGGGGTTCGATGCTTCCAGTCCTTACAGGCAGGCCTACTCATGCTCTTATTTCTTATGTGCTTATGTAAACAACAGCTGCAGCATGCTATAGACAGATCTAAGCAATCCCGCAACCAACAGATCAGATCAAAGCTCTGCAGTCCTGCCAGTTGTGAATGGTGGTGGACCATTAAACAATTGATGGTAGGAGGAGGCTCCATGGATATCCCCATCCTCAATGATGGTGGAACGTAACACATGTGTGCAAGAGACAAGGCTGAATCGTTTGCAACCATCTTCAGCCAGAAGTGCTGAGTGGATGATTCATATCGGCCTGCTCCTGATGTCCCCAACATCACAAAATCCAGTCTTCAGCCAATTTGATTCACTCTACATGTTATCAAGAAACGGCTGAGCGCACTGGATACAGCAAAGGCTATGGGCTCCGACAGCATCCCAATTGTCATGCTGAAGACTTGTGCTCAAGAACTAGCCGTGCATCTAGCCAAGCTTTTCCAGTACAGCTAAAACACGGGCATCTACCCGACAATGTGGAAAACTGCCCAGGTATGTCCTGTCCACAAAAATCAGGACAAATCCAATCTAGCCAATTACCGCCCCATCAGTCTACTCTCAATCATCAGCAGAGTGATGGAAGATGTCGTCAAGAGTGCTATCAAGCAACACTTACTCACCAATAACCTGTTCACCGATGCTCAGTTTGGGTTCTGCCAGAACCACTCAGCTCCGTGCCTCATTACAGCCTTGGTCCAAACATGGACAAAAGAGCTGACTTCCTGAGGTGAGGTGAGAGTGACTGCCCTTGACATCAAGGAAGAATTTGACTGACTGTGGCATCAAGGAGCCCGAGGAAAATTGAAGTCAATGGGAATCAAGGGAAAGGCTCCCCACTGGCTGGCATCCTACCTAGCACAACGGAAGATGGTTGTGGTTGTTGGAGGCCAATCATCTCAGCCTCAGGACATCATTGCAGTAGTTCCTCAGGGCAATGTTTTCTACCCAATTATCTTCAGCTGCTTCATCAATGACCTTCCCTCCATCATGAGGTCAGAAGTGGGGATGTTCACTGATGATTGCACAGTGTTCAGTTCCATTCGCAACTCCTCAGATAATGAAGTAATCCATGTACCGCATGCAGCAAGACCTGGATGACATTCAGGCTTAGGCTGATAAGTGACAAGTAACATTTGCGCTACACAAGTGCCAGGCAATGACCATCTCCAACAAGAGAGCGTCTAACCACCGCCCCATGGCATTCAATGACATTACTATTGACAAATCCCCCACCATCAACGTCCTGGGTGTCACCATTGACCAGAACCTTGACTGGACCAGCCACGTAAATACTGTGGCTACAAGAGCAGGTCAGAGGCTGGGTATTCTGTGGTGAATCTCTCACCTCCTAACTCCCCAAAGCCTTTCCACCATCTACAAGGCACAAGTCAGGAGTGTGATGGAGTACTCTTCACTTGCCTGGATGAGTGCAACTCCAACAACACTCAAGAAGCTCGACACCATCCAAGATAAAGTAGCCCACTTGATTGGCACCCCATCCACCACCTTCAACATTCATTCCTTGCACCACCAGAGCACCGTGGCTGCAGTGTGTACCATCTAAAAAATGCACAGCAGCAACTCACCAGGGCTTTTTCGACAGCATTTCCCAAACCCACGATCTCTATCACCTAGAAGGACACGAGCAGCACACATATGGGAACACCATCAACTTCAACTTCCCCTCAAAGTCACTTTCCATCCTGATTAGGAAATATATCGCCGTGCCTTCATCATTGTTGGGTCAAAATCCTGGAACTCCCTACCTAACCGCACTATGGGAATATTACATCACACGGACTGCAGCGGTTCAAGAAGACAGCTCACCATCAGCTTCTCAAGGCTGATTAGGGATGGACAATAAAAGCTGGTCTTGCCAGCAACACCTACATTCCATGAACGAATTTTTAAAAATTCCATTTAGATCTAGAATTCCTTGTAATGAATTTTGTGATTCATAGTTTACTCCACCAGTGAAAAATCAATCAGAAAATGCTATGTAAACTGATCTAAAATGCATTCAATTTATAAGCCTAGTAATTCCTTTTTGTAATGTTAGTGGATGAATGCTTATGATGGTTGTATAATGATCTTTTGTCTGCCATTTTAGCAGATATATTACCCCAGGCAATACCTGTTGAGGAAAAGAGTATAGAGAATGACATAAAACCACACCCAACATTTACCACAGGAATTACATTAAAAGCTGAAAAGTTAGGAGTAAGAGAAGTTTAATTTGTTTCCTCAATTATGTGTGCAAAATGTATTGTTTATTTTCATCCTCTTCTCACCAATTTTCCCTTTTACTTTTCCGAAGGATTTGATTCCTTGCTAACTACAGTTCCACGAGCCAGTTGTCATTTGATACCTCAACCAAGTGGCCATCCTTCGTGTATGACTTTATAACATGATACACTGATCTTCTGCTCAAATCCACCTGATTTTTGGGCAAATCTATGGTGGTCGGGGTGAGAGGAAATTGCACCCAGCCCTTTTCAGTTGTTACCATTTCTGAGATTTTCCACCAGGTGACAATGTAGATTACATCCTGCCAAATAATGGGATGATATTATACAATGTATTTTCCCTCATTACCACCAAAACAACACTGGATGTAAAAGACGGCAGCATGTTATTGACATCCAGTGTTGCTATTATTGGTTGGAGGGTGCACTTGATTGCAAAGTGAATTTTGAAATTTTGAAAAATAGTTCTTCAGCTGTCCTGGAGGCAGCCAGCCTGACCTCACAATTTTCCTACCTCCCCAAAGGCATGCATCTCAACACAGATGAAAATCCTGCTAAGAGCCAGCTAAAATTATTTTGATGGAGCTGACTGACTTTGGAAAAATCGCAGAGGTCAGTGCTGGGACAAATGGGAAAGTTCAAAACCGACTCTGCCCAGTTTCCAGTGGGTTTCTGTCAAAATGTGACATCCTGGCTTGTGTGTCAGGAAGGTGTTGGACTGTGGAAGGCATCACAGCAGAGATGGGCTATGTCGTCTCCCACACAGGCACAATTTCAGGCAGAAGTCTTGGGATAGCAATCAAAAGTGGGAATTCACAATCATTTTCCTCTGTAACTCAGAGGCCAGCTGGTGTGAACATACTGCTGCTCTGAGATAATTATTTCAGCACGCATTACAACTGGAACCTCCTTCATCTGGACGACTTACTGCTGAAAAAGAAGTGACGCAGCACAGGATCCAATAATGATTCTTTTTAAAATCTCCATTCCTGTAGGTTGCTCCCTCGGACAGCATGTTATCGTAGCTATTAGCCGGGCAAGCCATGCATGACTGCTGTCAGTTCTATTCCATGATTACTGACAGGCGATGGGATTCAGGTAGGGCAATGTCAGATTTGCTTTCCCCCTGAAACTGAGAGCTTTACTTCACTGTGACACTCAGTCCAGAAACCCAGGCACGAACTGCGATGGACTCAAATTCACTTGACTGAGGCAGGCATTCGTATGCCAGGCAACCTGGGAATATAACAGTGAGTGTCATTCAAGTGCCACAATGATTGTGATGTGAATATCAGGCAGCTGTAGGACTTCAATTCACAACCAGCTTGTCATTAGACATAACTGAGCAGTTGCAAATATAATGTAATTGTCATTTCACTTTTCTAGTTAATGACCCATCTATTCAGATCACACATCAATCTGTTATCGAGTTTCATAAAATAGAGAATTTTATGTATATTTGGACACTGGGATTGACATCCAGAAGCTGGATGGGTGCCAATCCCAGTTCAGGTTTATGGCAGCAACCAAGGTGGACTTGACAGATAAATCTGAACGATTCTTTCTGACTGTGAGACACAACATTAATAATTGATACAGTGTGCATGAACTTTAACTCCCCCGAAGGGCAGGAGAGGGGCGGGAGGGGATCAAAATTTCAAAAATCAGAAACCCAACCCCAACCCATCTCGAATACCTCCACCTGGTTTTAACAATGGCGGGTTGGGGGGGTCAGCGACTGACCCGCTCTCGAGAGGCGGGTCAGTTAGTTAAATATGTGTGCCTCAGATTTTAACAGACTTTTAGATTTAACAGCTGAGAACCAGGTTTCCCAGGGTTTGGGAAATCCATCGGCTGAAAGGAGGCTAGAAAGGCCGGATCCAGCAGGTAAGTGCCTTTCCAGCATTGCCTGACTGCTTGTGGGCCAGGAAAGAAAGAAAAGAAAGCAGGACTTGCATTTATATAGCACCTTTCATGACCACGAGGCATCCCAAAGTGCTTTACAGCCAATTAAGTACTTTTGGAGTGTAGTCACTGTTGTAATGTGGGAAACGCGGTAGCCACCTTGCACACAGCAAACTCCCACAAACAGCAATGTGATAATGACCAGATAATCTGTTTTTGTGATGTTGATTGAGGGATAAATATTTGCCAGGACACTGGGGATAACCCCCCTGCTCTTCCTCACAATAGTGTCATGGGATCTTTTACGTCCACCTGAGAGGACAGACGGAGCCTCGGTTTAACGTGCCATCCGAAAGAAAGAAGGAGCAGGAGTACTTCCCCATGGCCTCGCAAGCAAACCTGCTTCCCTTCCTGTGATATGTTGGCACCCCCCTACATTCTGAAGCCCAGCTCCCACACTCTCCCCTCAACCCACGATCTCTTCAAACCCCGCCCCCGCGCGATCTCTCCCCGACCCACCTACGATCTGCTCCAGACCCACAATGTCTTCAACCCCCGCAATCTCTTCCTGACCCATGATCTCTTCAACACCCGTGATCTCCCCTGACTGCGATCACTCTGTTCACACTCCCCGCCCCATGATCTCTCCCTCCCTCCCTCCTGTCTGCTCCCTGGCTGCGGCCTTCCAGTGTAGGCCTCATCACCTGATAGCCAACAGCCTCTCATTCTGTCTGGCTGCCAGCTAGGAAATGGAGAAAAATAATTCAAATGAGGTCCTGCCATTAAACTTGGCAGGACCTACATATTACCCGCATTTCAGGTGTCCCAGCCGCTACGATCCCCTGCTCCCTCTCTGCCTCTCTTTAAATATCAGGACCGTCATATCCATAGAATTGTATTACACTAAAATGTGTTATTAATGTTCTTTCACTTTCACACCTGCAGTTCATGTCCATGTATACCAGTTACTTGCAGATTAAATCTTTTTTAAAAGCTGTCTCTCTTTCTGTAACTATCCCTTCTTGTCTCCTACTTTATTTTTCTATTTTACTCATTTGCTTTCTGTTTTTCTTCCACTCTTTCACTTTCAGATGGACAACAGGAACAGATCCAAACTCCTCTTCTCCACAACAAATGTTCTTCTCTGACCACCTTCCACTGCATCCTCCATCTTCCCTCAGGCACCAAATGTGAGTGGTTCATGGAATTTTTCATTCCAAAATCCAGGACATCACTCTGCTGTATCTGTTCCTCCAACCCCTCCCTCTTCCAGTCTTTGTCTTGCTCACTCTCCCTCAGGTACCTGCCCTCTCCTACTTCACAATTTATCCTCTATCTCCTCCCCAACATCACAAACCATATCTCTTCCATGAAGCTTACCAAATGCTCACTAGAGCACTTCCTGACCCTCTTTCAATCCCAGATATCAGATATCATTAGCTTGGTCCTGTCATCCAGCCCAGTCCCTGCATCTTTCCAAACCATTGTCTTACCTGCCTTCTCAAAGAGTTTATAGCTAACTCCTCCAACCTCTCTAACCACTAGCCCAACTCTAAATATTCCTTTCTTTCTAAAGTTCTGGAATATATTGATGTTACTCCCTTTTTAAAGCCCTCCATCAGGATTCTGCCCCCAACCCACATCACCACTGTCAAATTCACATTTTATGTGACTGTGACTGCAATTACAACTTACAATCCCTCTTCATTCTTTTTGACCTCTCTGCTGTCTTTAGCACTGCTGACAAGTTCATCCTCCTCAAATATTTATCTTCCACAATGCAGTTCTATTATACTGCTCTCTCCTTGTTTTATTCCTACCTATCGCACTACAAACATTATATCACTTGACACAAATTGCATCCCAAACAAGGCCTTCCTGTAAACTAAGAAAAGTGGCCAGAGTGTGGCATATACAAGTCCCATCTATTTCCTGAGCTTTCTGCCACAGACCCACCAGAGTTATGGCTGAAGTGCATCTTTGGGGGCCTCTCTCCCTCTATGAGCTTAATGCTGAAGGAAAGATCCAAAAGTAGGCTTAGGGAGAGAAGCAAAGCAGAACTGCCAAGTCCAAGAGAGTGGAGGCGCCTAGAGCTCAGGCTGAGAAAGAACAAGGAGGCTTGCCTGCACCTATCAATGGGGAGACAACGGCACTCTGAATGGATGGGAAGTAGCAAGAGCTGGAGTGAGTGGCTCAAATTTCCCGGATTGATACGGATGCAGAATTGGGTCTGGGAGCATCTGATGCAGGCAAAATGTTTCAAAGATAATGATTTGCTTCAGAACTTTTCAGGCCAAAACTTTTAGGAAGGAAGGCTTGTTGCAATATGATTGGTGAGATAACACAAGTAGAAAATAACCAATTAAGAATCAGGAAAACAATTAACTGCGTGGAAGAAGCTAATTAACACAACAGACACAAGGGCTGGAGTTTTTACCTTTCCGACGCGCTGACAGTGGGGTGCCCTGGATCAGGGAGAAGCCGAAGGTTTAAGTGGCACATTTTGCAGTGGATTTTTAACAAAGCCACTGCATTTGCATTTTCCAGATTTCCCGACCAGTTAACGGGAGTGGGCATGATGATGTCACGCATGTGTCCAATTCAGCTCTGGTATTTAAAGGAGCAATGCAAAGAGGACAGTTGATGGTTGGTGGAGGTTGGAGAGATATTGGTGGGGGAGAGATTGGTTTGTTTGTAGAGAGATTTGTTTGCTTGGAGAGAAATTGGTTTGGTTGCTGTAATATAGTTCCACCTTAGGGACTACTGCTCCACCTAGTGGACTACTGTGGAAATGCAGCCATTGCTGTTTATAAGAATAAACAGGTCAGGTCACCTGACAAGTTCCTGAATTAACAGCCATCTTGGAGTCTGTGTGTTTGTGAGGTCGTAAAGAAAATATCACATTGGCGATGAAGGAGAGGATTTCTGGATTCCCTAGCTGAAATGTTTGTTGGTGGATGATTCCAGCCAAACAACAGAGAGGTCCTTTGTTTGCAGAACAGCTAAAAATCCAAGGTAAATTATAAGCACACTTGGCAGAACTGAAGAGTCCAGATGGCTGCACCTATGGGAATAATAGGACTCTTGGATGAGTTTCAATGTGACCAAGAAACATTCGGAGCGTATGTGGAGCGGCTAGAAATGTTTTTCACTGCAAATAGTATCATCAAAGTCCCCGAAGATGTGAACCGTAACCGGGTGGTGTTGGAAAGAAAACGGGCTACTTTTCTGACTGAAGCAGGCCCGGATGTGTATGAAACCCTGAAAAATGTGCTTGTTCCTTTCAAGTCAAAGGACACATCACTTATGGAGATTCTAAGCAAGTTATAACAGCACTACAGTCCTGAGCCCCTGGAAATTGCTGAAAGTTATTATTTTGGAATACGCGATCAGTTAACTGATGAGAGTATCAGTGAGTACATTGTAGCATTAAAGAAGCTATCTATTCACTGTCATTTCAGAAACTTTCAGGACCGAGCATTGCGTGACCACTTTGGTTGTGGGATGAAAAATGAAGCAATCAGAAGAAATTTGTTGACAACTCCTAACTTGACTTTTGATTTAGCTTCTCAGACAGCTATGTCAATGAATATGGCCAGCCAATACTCCCAAGTATTTCGAGCCATTTCCAGTCGTCAGACAACCGAGGTGAATCGCCTGCAGGTTAAAAGTAAAAGGTAGTTGGGCCCCAAGACCTCAGCAACTGGTAATGGTAACAAAGCATTGAAGTCATGCTATTGGTGCCTGAGACAACACATTGCTCAAAGTTATCCATGTGTGAAGGCAGAGTGTTCCTTCTGCAGGAAAACTGGGCATCTTGTGAAGGCATGCCGACTGAAGAGTAAACCAACTTTCAAGGCTATGAGTAGAAATCCCCAGAGAGTACATAGCATGGAAGAAAAGCAACACGTTTTAGAGCTACACATCACTCAGATGCACTAGGGTATCTAACAGCAATTCGAAAAGTATCAAGAACATAAGAAATAGGAGCAGGAGTAGGCCATACGGTCCCTCGAGCCTGCTCCGCCATTTAATACGATCATGGCTGATCCGATCATGGACTCAGGTCCACTTCCCTACCCGCTCCCCATAACCCCTTATTCCCTTATCATCTACGTAGATGTTGCAGGAACAAGGATACCCATGGAAATCGACACTGGTGCATCCGTGAGTGTAGTACCGGAATCACTATATCTCAATAAATTGCGTGATTTCCCATTCGAGAAATCCAAGATAGAGCTGCGAGGCTACTCAGGAGAGCAAATTCCTGTGGTAGGTCATATCACCGTACCGATGAAATACAAAGATCAATTTCAGAGCTTGCCTCTCTTAGTAGTGGCAGCAGACAAGCCTGTCTTACTAGGTAGAAATTGGTTGGGATCACTGAAGCTGATTGGAGTGAGATTTTTCATGTTATAACGAGATTTGCATCGAAGGATGATGTCATCAAGAAGTATCCGAAGGTGTTCTGTGAATCAGGCAGTCTGATCCAAGGCTTCAAGTGAGTGTCAGAGTACAGAAGGACTCTCGACCAGTTTACTGCAAGCCACTTCCTGTACCATATGCACTCAAGGTGGAAGTTGAGCAAGAACTCAAAAGACTAGAGACTGAGAACATTATTTGTAAGATAGATCGATGTAATTAGGCTACATCCATTGTTGTAGTACCTAAGTCCGATGGTAAGGTACGGTTGTGTGGTGATTATAAAGTAACTGTAAACCAGGTTCTAGAGGGTAATCTCCCCAATACGTTGCCAAATGTAAAAGATTTGTTCACAACTCTGACAGGTGGTCAAATCTTCTCAAAGTTACATCTCACAAATGCGTACTTACAACTTAAACTAGATGAGGAGTCCAAGTCATGCTTGACTAAAAATACTCATCTAGGCATATATCAATTTAATAGGCTACCGTTTGGAGTGTCTTCCACCCCTGTCATATTCCAAGGGGTGATGAACCAGATTTTGCAAGGTATTGAAGGGGCAGTATGTTATTTAGATGACATACTGATTGCAGCACCAAGCAGGCAAATCCATAATAACATATTGAATGAGGTATTCAAATGTCTAGAGAAGCACAGAGTATGAGTGACTGCTCACAAGTGTGAGTCGTTTGAAAACTCAGTGGAGTACTTAGAGCACAGAGTAGACAAAGATGGTTTACATCCAACCATGAGAAAGCTGGATGCAATCAGAACTGCACCCACTCCCAGGAATGTCACTGAACTTCGGTCATTTTTGGGTCTTTTGAACTATTATGGGAAGTTTCTACCAAATTTGGCTACAGTTTTACATCCACTGAATGAGCTGTTGAAAAAACAGGTCCAGTGGAAGTGATCAGAAGAATGCGATGCAGCATTCAAGGAGTGTAAAAGCCAGTTGGTAGAGAGCACCATGTTAGTTCACTATGACATATCTAGGGAGATCAAGCTAGCATGTGACGCCTCTCCGTATGCAGTTGGGGCAGTGATCTCTCATGTGCTACATAGTGGGGAGGAGCAACCAATTGCTTTTGCTTCACACACTCTCAGTGCCAGTGTGTGTAATTATGTGCAAATCGAAAAGGAAGCTTTGGCTTTAATTTTTGGGATCAAGAAGTTCCACAAATACTTCTATGGGTGTAATTTTACCATCATTATGGACCATAACCCCCGACAGCAATCCTCTATCCAAAGTCCCTCGTTCCAACATTAACTGCAGCCCGAATGCAGAGATGGGCTTTGATTTTGTCAGCATATACATATGATATTGAATACAGACAATCAGCTGACCACAGTAATGTTGATGCTACTTCTAGATTGACTTCCCCATCACAAGTTACACCCAATAGGGAAGGTGTTTCATTTTTCATACATTGATGAACTGCCAGTCACAGCTGAAGAGATTTGTAGAGCAACCAAACGTGACCCAGTTATGTCAAAGGTGTATGATTACATAGCAAATGACTGGCCAAACCAGGTATCAGAGAAAGATATTCATCCATACTTCGTTCATAGGAATGAATTATGTCAATAAAGATTGTATCATGTGGGACGCAAGAGTAGTTATTCCGAATAAATTCAGGTCTAAACTATTAGGAGATCTTCATGACCAGCACCTGGGACTGTGCTTGACCAAGAGTTTTGCATGCAGTTATTTACGGTGGCCGGGTCTAAAGATATAGGGGCCGAAGTTGGTGGCCACCCATTTCTCGGCGGCCACTAGGCGGGAGGTCCGTTTTTGGCACCTGCTGCTGCTGGATCCCGTTGGGAGCCACTTTGGTCACCGTTGTGTGGGTGGCAGCGAGTGGGAGCGGGTGGGAACGGGACTCAGCGGCAAGCATCTTCAGAATGCGTCAGGTGGAGGCCTTTCCACTCGGGTTTTTTCGGAGGACCTCCACTGCACATGCACGGGATTTAGGCGCATTTTTTAATTGTAGTTCTGTGCAGCTTGTTGTAATCCTTTTGTGGCCCTTGCACGCTAATTGAGTCAGTGCTCAGGGCCATAAAAGGACACCACCTGGGAGGGGAGAGGAGAGAGACAGGAGAGAGACAGGAGAGAGAGAGACAGGAAACAGAGAAGAGAAGAGAAAAGAGCAAAGGATACAGAGAAGAGAGGAGAGGGTACATAGAAGAGAAGATAAGAGAGGAGAGGAGAGAGAGGAGAGAAGAGAGGAGAGAGAGAGGAAAGGAGAGGAGAGAGAGGAGAGAGAGAGAGAGAAGAGAGAGAGGGAGAGGAGAGAGAGAGAATATAGAGGAGAGAGGAGAGAGTTGGAGGTTAGAGAGGAGAGGTGGCATTGCAGAGGGGCCAGTCTGAGTTGCAGAGGGGGCAGTGTGACAAATTTATAACTAAACTCTTCAGCAGCCATTCCTCTCATCATAGAGGATGAGTGGCCAGAAAGCATCAATGAAGACTGCCAGAACCAGGCCCAGAGCTCCATGGTTCAATGAACAGGAGTTGGAGGAGCTAGTGACAGAGGTGGAGTGCAGGTACAGCAAACTCACCCGGGATGGGCATGGCAAGCCACCACCAGCCCAATATCGTGTCTTTGGATGGACATAGATCAAATGGTCAGTGCAATGGGCAAAGTAGCGCGGGATGGGGACCAATGGCGCAAATGGTGGAACGGTTTGGTGGCGGCATCTAAAGTGAGTACAAATTTATTCAGCTCCTCCTGTCCAAGGCTAAAAAGGTTGCACGGGCAATGTGTGTGTGTGTGTGGGTGTGTGTGTGGGGGCATGAGCAAAGCGGGTAAAGGCTGCAATGTTTCTTTGTGCAGAGAAAACAAGCAGCCAAACAGGCATGCCTGAATGTGACTGGAGGGGGCCCACAAGATGTGGTCGAATTGACCAGGCTGAAGGAGTGTGTGTTGGCATTGGTGGGACATTGCCGCATTCCAACCACGAACGTTTCTGCAGATCCGATGCTACCGCAGGATAAGGCTACACTCATCTCTAGTGTCAGCGATGGTCATAGCATGAAAGTACTTGCAATGTTAATGCACTCGGGGTTGAACGCAGACTTTGTTGCCCATTATTGGTGTGGATATGTAGGAAAGGGACTCTTTGCTGGCATAATGTGAGATGGAATGGCTCACAACTCACTTTCACCTTCACCACCACCGCTTCCCCCCCACCCCCTCACCCCCCCCCCCACCCCCTACTGGCTGAAATTTTGTCTTCTACTTGCAGATGCTGACTCGGACACCATGGATCTAGAGAGACCATCAACCTCTGGCCTTCACAGAAGCCGTCACACACCAGCATCTCCCACCCCGACGTTCTCCACACCCGAGGACACCGGATCCTTCCTGCACCCCCAGCCTACATCACCCATGTCCACCGCTCCCACCTCTGCCACCCAGGGCTAGGAAGAAGAGGAGAGAGAGGAGGGAGAAGGGCCCATATTTGTGCTCCTTCACCTGGAGGATCTGGGAGCGCCTGACATCAGCCCCCTGCCAAGTCAGCCAAGTGTCCGCAGAACCTCGGCATCGGGATCAGATTTCCTGGGGTTTCCAACAGACTCCACTCAAGCAAGCTCAAGCAAGTGGAGAGTCCGTGGCACAAAGGGAAGCAAGGCCCCAGTACCCAGCAGCATCGAGCAACCACCTGCAGATGCAGGACGGCTCGCTGTATTGAGTCAGATGGTCCAACTCTGAACCACCTGTGTGTAGGTAGGTCGCGAGATGCAGCAGACCATGGCTGGGATAGCTGCCAGCATGGCCACAATCACTCAGCAGCACAATGGAAGGATGGAGCGCATCCTCACAGTGTTGGAGCGCACATCAGAAAGTGTCGAGGCCATAAGGCAGAAGATGGCTTCTGCATGCGTGCTGCAAGCCCCCGATCTCTCACCCTCAAGGCACACAGATGCGGAGGAGCAGGAGACCCTTTGGTCCCGCACTCTACATTGTCACCGAGATGCACACGTCTACACACATCCTGCTGCACTCCTGCACAACCTCCTGAACCAGAGGCAGTGAAGGGCAGGGAAGAGTCACTCTGTCGTGTAGGTGTGGGGAAGAAGAGGAAAGTGGGCCTGGCTGCAAGGGGGGCAGGGGGGGGAAGAGAGGTGGTGGTGCCGGATAGAGGGGTGGGTGTTGCCTCCTTGTCTAAATGTATGTATATGTAATAATATTATATAACGTTTGTCATTGTGCACTTGTAAATACATTCACATTGTTGACTCTCATTTTGTGCGTGTGTCATTTTAACATCATGTGTGGTGTGTTGCATCAACCACACATCTGTCCCTCAGGTCATCTGCTTCATCAGGAATATCTTCCCATCCACATCTGACTGCAGTGTATAATGGGTTCTGTCATCAGGCCATCGCAAGACGACAATGAATGCAGGAAGGCTGCCATTCGATTACTCTAGTTTACCAAGTTGCAGAGCAGAACTTAAGGCTTGCACTTCAACCCTCTTTTTGCGAGGCCAAAGATGGAGGAGTGCCACCCCTGAGATGACATGGTCATCAGTTACATTGCAGTACGTTATGCGAGACAATTAATGAATCAGCTTGGATGTATAACATATGAGATGCTGAACACTTGTCAGTCACTCATAATAATTTTCCCTTTATCATTGGCCTTCTCAATGAAGGACTTTCAACAATGTGCAACAAAAAAGCCACCATTAGCTTACACACATTTCAGTCAGTTTTATCACATCCAATGTAACCATCACCATCATAAGAAAGTAATGCAACATTGACCTAACTTTTTTCCAGCAGTCCCACTGATATGGTGCAGAATCCGTCTGGTTGCCGTGATGTGATGGCCACTAGCACTCCCTCCCAGCCGATGTGCCAGAGCTGCCCCAATGCCTCCACCTCTCCCTCCCTCCCTCCTTCCCAGCGAATGTGCCAGAGCTGCCCCAATGCACTCCATCTCTCCCTCCTTCCCACCCACCGATGTGCGATTGTTGCCCGCTCACACTGCTGCATCCCTCCCTCCCGATTGATGCCGAAATAATGCTGCCTTCTTCCCGATCTCCCGAATGACGCCGCTCACCCTGCTCCCACCCTCCCTCCTTCCCGCCTTCCTGATTGATGCCAAAATAGTGCTGCCACCACCAGATGTGCGATTACTGGCCCACTGCCACCCAGCTCAGACCTGCTTTTCCAGAGCAGTCCTTCTGGCGGGCGGCAGGTCAGCGGGTGTGCAGCAAAAGTGATCAAAATGGCGATTATCTGACTTCCAGCATGGGCGGGCAGGACACTGTGACATGGGCGAAACCCTTCCCCACCAATCTTCTGCCGGTCGGATCCTCAGCAAGAAATGGGTGGTTCTAGAGGAATGACCCAGAAAATGGTCATTTCTGGTGGAACCTCGGCGGCTGCGGGCGGGACATCAATGAAAGTCGGCCCCATAGAGTACATCGTCAGTCAGTGTACAACATGTCAATCGGTAAGCAAGAAACCACCATCAGTATCATTACAGCCATGGAAATGGCCTCCCAGGGTGCGGCCAAGGTTACATACAGATTTTGCTGAGCTAGAAGGACAGCAATTGTTCATTGTTATTGTTAGCCACTCGAAGTGGGTAGAGGTGTTTACAATGCGGAAAATAACAACAAGTATAACACTAGATCATTTGTGAAGATTATTTTCCTTCATATGGCCTCCGAGAAGAAATTGTATCTGATAATGGACCACAGATTTGTTCAGAATTTGCACAGTTCATGAGCAAACATGGTGTGAATGTTAGATACACAAAGGTATGCAAGTATATTGAGTGTGTTAGGCAATGTTGAACTGTTAAGATGATGTTGATATTTGGAGGCACATAAAATTATTTATTTGTACCACTTTCCTGTCTTGTTCATTTTTGCCTGCTGCCTGGCAAGTGGCCATGTCACTTGTAATGAATGGCAAGCCATGATTTAACTGCGAGCAATGGGTGTCTGTGAAAGTAATGGTTTGGTCATTTTAGGACTGCTTTGTGGTTGGGGTAGGGGGAAAGTTGGTTCAGCATCTGGCTGCTAGATGAGTGCACGTGTGCAACCTAACTAAATCTTGCCATCATGAGACTATCCCGGGCATCCCAGGCAGCAATGTGCGCCTCTGCTAGTGTCAATTTCACTTCAAGTTCCTCCTCCACCTCCTCCTTCTGTACCTCCTGCTCCTCCTCCTCATTCTGTTCCTCATCCTCGTCTGAAGTGGCTGTGCGCTCCCCGCCTTGCTCCTCCAGTAGCTCCAATTCTCACTGCTGTGCTTTGTTGCGTAGAGTGCAGCATTCCACGATCATTCTGGAGACCCTAGCTGGTGCATACTGAAGGGCTCCTCCAGATCTGTCCAGGCATCTGAAGCGCATCTTCAGCATCCCGATTGCTTGCTCGATTACACATCTCGTTGTCATTTGGCTTTAATTGTAGCGCTTTTCAGCCTCATTGCTTGGCCTCCTCAAGGGTATCATCAGCCACATCTTCAATGGATACCCCTTTTCTCCAAGCAGCCAGCTGGTAGGTCTGGTTGGAGGTGTGAAGAGCTGAGGGAGATTGGACTGGTCCACCAGGAAAGAGTCATGACAATTGCCAGGGAATCTGGCACACACATACAAGATGATGTTTTTGTGGTTGCAGATGAGCTGTACATTGATGGAGTGGAAACTGTTATGGTTTACGATCACTCCTGAGTGATCTGGTGGTGTCTTGATAACCACAGGTGTATAGTTGATGATGCCCTGCACCTGTGGGAAGCTAGCCAGAACCACAAAGCCGACCACCCACTCATTCTGACTGGCTTCATTGGTGGCGCACATAACTGCCTGCACTGGCAAACATAGCATCGGTCACCAGGGTGATGAATTTGTGGGTGGACGACTGCGAGATCCTGCAAATATCTCCTGCACATCCCTGGCAGGAGCCTGAGACGAAGAAGTTGAGAGTGCTGGTCACTTTGATGGCCACTGGTAATGAGTGTCCACTAGGTCCACTTGGCAGCAGATATTCTTCCAGCAGGCTGCAAACCTGGTGTGATAGTCTGAGCCTCCTGAGGCACTGGCATTCAGTCATGATCAGGAAGCTGATCCTCTGCCTATATACCCTGTGTTCGGGGTATCGTCTCCTGCGAGCAGCAGCATGATGCTCATCCCCTCTCTCCTGTGGAGAGGCAGGTTGGTGAGGAGAAGGTTGTTCCTTCTGGTATAAAAACAGAAAATGCTGAAAATCTCAGCGGATCAGGGAGCTTCTGTGGAGGGAAAGCAGAGTTAACATTTTGGGTCGATGACCCTTCGGCAGAACTGGAGAAAGTTCGGAAAGATCAGATTCTTAACAAGCACTGAAAGAGGGAAGGGAAGAGAGAACAAAAGGATAGGTCTGTAACAGGGTGGAAGACAGGAGAGATTAGAGAGGCAAAAGAGATGATGGGCCAAATTGAAAAGATAATGCCAGGAGTTAGAAAAACATTGGTCAAGATAGGATGTGAATGGCAGGATAATGACCAGCTACCATTAGAGGCAAGGAGAAAAAAAGAAACATGCTCTGGAGGGGAAGGGAGCCAAAGATTGGCAGCAGCTACGCTCTGAAATTGTTGAACTCGATGTTGAGTCCAGAAGGCTGGTGTTGATATTGACTTCTTTCTGGTGTTGTTGCTGATGGGGCTCAGCTTGGTCCTCATCTGAGGTTCAAGGTGAAGTAGCAGCCATGCTAATCTGATAGATGACAGATGTAAAATGGAGATCAGACACACAAAGCTTCAATGTGGCGAGAATCATAGAATCATAGAATCAATAAATTTACAGCACGGAAGGAGGCCATTCGACCAATCGTATCCATGCCAGCTGACAAAGAGTAATACAGTCTAATCCCACTTTCCATCTCTTGGTCCGTAGCTTTGTAGGTTATGGCACTTTAAGTGCACATTCAAGTACTTTTTAAATGTGGTGAGACTTTCTGCCTCTACCACCCTTTCAGGCAGTGAGTTCCAGACCCCCATCACCCTCTGCGTAAATAAATTTCCCCTCAAATACCCTCTAAACCTCCTACCAATTATATTAAATCTATGCCGCCTGTTTGTTGACCCCTCTGCTAAGGGAAATAGGCCCTTCCAATCCACTCTATCTCGGCCCCTCATAATTTACACACCTCAATAAGGTCTCCCCTCAGCCTCCTCTGTTCCAAAGAAAACAAACCCAGTCTATCCGATCTTCCCTCAAAACTAAAATTCTCCAGTCCAGGCAACATCCCCGTAAATCTCCGCTGTCCCCTCTAGTGCAATCACATCTTTCCTGTGGTGACCCGAACTGCACTCAGTACTCCAGCTGTGGCCTTACTAATGTTTTATACAGTTCAAGCATAAGCACCCTACTCTTATATTCTATGCCTTGGCTAATAAAGGCAAGTATCCTATATGCCCTCTTAATCACCTTATCTACCTGTCCTACTAAAATCAGGGATCTGTGGACATGCACTCCAAGATCCCTCTGTTCCTCTACACTTCTCTGTGTGCTACCATTTATTGTGTTTTCCCTTGCCTTGTAAGCCCTTCCCTAATGCACTTCTCCGGGTTGAATTCCATTTGCCACTTTTCTGCCCACCTGACCAGTTCATTGCAGTCTACAGCTTTCTTCTTCATTATAAGAACATATGAACATAAGAAATAGGAACAGGAGCAGGCCATATGGCCCCTCGAGCCTGCTCCGCCATTCAATAAAATCATGGCTGATCTGATCATGGACTCAGCTCCACTCCCCACCCGCTTCCCATAACCCCTTACCCCTTATTGTTTAAGAAACTGTCTATTTCTGTCTTAAATTTATTCAATGTCCCAGCTTCCACAGCTCTCTGAGGCACAAATTCCACAGATTTACAACCCTCTGAGAGAAGAAATTTTTAAATGGGCGGCCCCTTATTCTAAGATCATGCCCTCTAGTTCTAGTCTCCCCCATCAGTGGAAACATCCTCTCTGCATCTACCTTGTCAAGCCCCCTCATAATCTTATGCGTTTCGTTAAGATCACCTCTCATTCTTCTGAATTCCAATGAGTAGAGGCCCAACCTACTCAACCTTTCCTTATAAGTCAACCCCATCATCCCCTGAATCAACCTAGTAAATCTTCTCTGAACTGCCTCCAAAGCAAGTATATCCTTTCGTAAATATGGAAACCAAAACTGCATGCAGTATTCCAGGTGTGGCCTCACCACTACCTTATATAGCTGTAGTAAGACTTCCCTGCTTTTATACTCCATTCCCTTTGCAATAAAGGTCAAGATACCATTGGCCTTCCTGATCACTTGGTGTACTTGCATACTATCCTTTTGTGTTTCATGCACAAGTGCACCAGGTCCAGCTGTACTGCAGCACTTTGCAATCTTTTTCCATTTTAATAATAACTTGCTCTTTGATTTTTTTTCTGCCAAAGTGCATGACCTCACACTTTCCAACATTATATTCCATCTGCTAAATTTTTGCCCACTCACTGAGCCTGTCTATGTCCTTTTGCAGATTTTTTGTGTCCTCCTCACACATTGCCTTTCCTCCCATCTTTGTATCAGCAAACTTGGCTACATTACACTCAGTCCCTTCTTCCAAGTCGTTAGCCACTCTTTTCCTTTTTATATACCTATAGAAACTCTTGCTATCTGTTTTTATATTTCATGCTAGTTTACTTTCATAGTCTATCTTCCCTTTCTTAATCATTTTTTTAGTCGTTCTTTGCACGGCCAAGTTTTGTATCATCTGCAAAATTCTTAATCATGCCTCCTACATTCAATTCTAAATCATTGATATATACCACATAAAGCAAGGGACCTAGTACTAAGTCCTGCAGAACCCCACTGGAAACAGCCTTTCAGTCACAAAAAAATCCCTTTACTTCCTGTCTCTAAGCCAATTTTGGATGGAACTAGCCACTTTGTCTTGAATCCCACGGGCTTTTACCTTTGTGACCAGTCTGCCATGTGTCAAAAGCCTTGCTAAAATCCATATACCCGACATCAAACGCACCAACCTCATCGACCCTCCTTTGTACCTCCTCAAAAAACCCAATCAAGTTAGTTAGACATTACCATCCCTTAACAAATCCGTGCTGACTGTGCTCGATTAATCCGTGTCTTTCTAAATGAAGATTTATCCTGTCCCTCAGAATTTCTTCCAATAATTTTCCCACCACCAAGGTTAGATTGACTTGCCTGTAATTACTCGGTCTATCCCTTTCTCCCTTTTGAAACAATGGTACCACGTTAGGAGTTCTCCAGTCCTCCGGCACCACACGTGTAGCCAAGGAGGATTGGAAAATGATGGTCAGAGCCTCTGCTATTTCATCTCTTGCTTCTCTTAACAGCCTAGGATACATTTCATCCATGCCTCGGGATTTATCAGCTTTCAAAGATGCTAAACCCCTTAATACTTCCTCTCCCACTATGTTTATTTCATCTAATATTTCACACTCTTCCTCCCTGATTGCATTGTACTTTGGTTCGGTATTCACTAAGGAGGACACAAACAATCTTCCGGATATAAAAGGGGTCAGAGGGTCTAGTAAGAAGGAGGAACTGAGGGAAATCCTTATTAGTCGGGGAATTGTGTTGGGGAAATTGATGGGATTGAAGGCCGATAAATCCCCAGGGCCTGATGGACTGCATCCCAGAGAACTTAAGGAGGTGGCCTTTGAAATAGCGGATGCATTGACAGTCATTTTCCAACATTCCATTGACTCTGGATCAGTTCCTATGGAGTGGAAATGTAACCCCACTTTTTAAAAAAGGAGGGAGAGAGAAAACAGGGAATTATAGACCCATCAGCTTGACATCGGTAGTGGGTAAAATGATGGAATCAATTATTAAGGATGTCATAGCAGCGCATTTGGAAAGAGGTGACATGATCGGTCCAAGTCAGCATGGATTTGTGAAAGGGAAATCATGGTTGACAAATCTTCTGGAATTTTTTGAGGATGTTTCCAGTAGAGTGGACAAGGGAGAACCAGTTGATGTGGTGTATTTGGACTTTCAGAAGGCTTTCGACAAGGTCCCACACAAGAGATTACTGTGCAAAGTTAAAGCACATGGGATTGGGGGTAGTGTGCTGAAGTGGATTGAGAACTGGTTGGCAGACAGGAAGCAAAGAGTAGGAGTAAATGGGTACTTTTCAGAATGGCAGGCAGTGACTAGTGGGGTACCGCACGGTTCTGTGCTGGGGCTCCAGCTGTTTACATTATACATTAATGATTTAGACGAGGGGATTAAATGTAGTATCTCCAAATTTGCAGATGACACTAAGTTGGGTGGCAGTGTGAGCTGCAAGGAGGATGCTATGAGGCTGCAGAGTGACTTGGATAGGTTAGGTGAGTGGGCAAATGCATGGCAGATGAAGTATAATTTGGATAAATGTGAGGTTATCCACTTTGGTGGTAAAAACAGAGAGACAGACTATTATCTGAATGGTGACAGATTAGGAAAAGGGGAGGTGCAACGAGACCTGGGTGTCATGGTACATCAGTCATTGAAGGTTCGCATGCAGGTACTGCAGGCGGTTAAGAAAGCAAATGGCATGTTGGTCATCATAGCGAGGGGATTTGAGTACAGGGGCAGGGAGGTGTTACTACAGTTGTACAGGGCCTTGGTGAGGCCACACCTGGAGTATTGTGTACAGTTTTGATCTCCTAACTTGAGGAAGGACATTCTTGCTATTGAGGGAGTGCAGCGAAGGTTCACCAGACTGATTCCTGGGATGGCGGGACTGACATATCAAGAAAGATTGAACAACTGGGCTTGTATTCACTGGAGTTCAGAAGAATGAGAGGGGATCTCATAGAAACGTTTAAAATTCTGACGGGTTTTGACAGGTTAGATGCAGGAAGAATGTTCCCAATGTTGGGGAAGTCCAGAACCAGGGGTCACAGTCTAAGGATAAGGGATAAGCCACTTAGGACTAAGATGAGGAGAAACTTCTTCACCCAGAGAGTGGTGAACCTGTGGAATTCTCTGCCACGGAAAGTTGTTGAGGCCAATTCACTAAATATATTCAAAAAGGAGATAGATGTAGTCCTTACTACTAGGGGGATCAAGGGGTATGGCGAGAAAGCAGGAATGGGGTACTGAAGTTGCATGTTCAGCCATGAACTCATTGAATGGCAGTGCAGACTCGAAGAGCCGAATGGCCTACTACTGCACCTATTTTCTATGTTTCTATGTTTCTATATCTGCATCGCCTCTCTCTTTTCTGAAAACACATTAAGACCCATACCCACGTCTTCTGCCTCCACATACAGATTACCTTCATGGTCTCTAATAGGCTTACTCTTTCTTTAGTTATCTTGTTGCTCCTAATGTATTTATAAAATATTTTTGAGTTTTCTTTGATTTTACTTGCCAAAATGTTTTCATGCTCTCTTTGCTTTCCTAATTTCCTTTTTAATTCCAACCCTGCACTTTCTATACTCCTCGAGAGTTTCTGCAGTTCTGAGCCCTCGGTATCTGTCATAAGCCTCCCTTTTTTCTTTCTACCTCATATGCCCCTTGATATCCAGGGGGCTCTAGATTTGTTAGTCCGAACCTTTTTCTTTACGGGAACGTACTTGCTCTGAACCCTCACTATCTCCTCCTTGAATGCCTTCCACTGCTCTGACACTGATTTATCTTCAAGTAGCTGTTTCCAGTCCAGTTTGGCTAAATCACAACTCAGCTTAGTAAAATTTGCTTTTCCCCAATTGAGAACGTTTTTTCCTGGTCTATCTTTGACCTTTTCCATAACTACCCTAAATCTAACTGAATTATGATCACTAGCCCCAAAATGCTCTCCCATGTGCCCAGCTTCATTCCCTAAAACTACATCCAGATCCGCCCCCTCCCTTTTTAGGCTTGCGACAAACTGGTGAAAAAAAAGTTCTCCTAAATGCGTTTTCGGAACTCTGCACCCTCTATACCTTTCACACTAATTCTATCCCAGTTAATATTAGGGTAGCTGAAATCTCCTACTATTATTGCCCTGTAATTTTTGCACCTCAGAAATTTATTTGCTCTTCTATCTCCCTCTGACTGTTTGGGGTTCTAAAGTACACTCCCAGCAGTGTGATCATCCCTGTTGTTTTTCTTCAGTTCAACCCATATGGCCTCATTTGATAACATTTCCAACATATCATCCTTCCTCACAGGTCCTAATTGTTTCTTTAATCAATACTGCGATCCCCCCTCCAATGTAGTGAGAGTGACCTCCCGTGTACTGAGAGTGACTTCCAAAGTTGTAGAAATCACTTGCAAACTCCTGAAAGCAAACTCTCAGAAAAAATGGCATGAGCAAAAACTTTCCCCTTTACCAAGGAAGCAGGTATGAGGTCGCAGTACTTACTGGATTTTTTGACTGTCATTTGTTCAGCCCCCTCAATGGCCACTGTGCTCTCGCCTTGCTTTCACAGGTGAGGTTCCGGAAGCCCGGGAATCTCGTGAACACACAGTAAAACTTAATACCCTGATAAAAGACTCTTAATAGCCTCTTAACTAGCTGTTAATTGCTTTAAATTGCTAACCTGCCTCTCCCAAGGTGGTTTCTTGCTCGCAGCCGAATGGCTCCAATTACATGCGGAGGTCGGCAGTATTGTGTTGCTAACACAGATGAGGCTGCACACAGGGAGGTTAAAGTAACAGTGACCTCAGTCTTTAATAAGACACTCCAGAGTGAGGAACAGGCCTTAGGGGCTGGCTTGTATACAGTGCTCCCAAGGGATGCTGGGATCCCTTGGGACTTCAGGGGATGAGCTCCCTGGTGGCGGAACATGGGAGTGCATGCTTTACACAACATCACTCCACCCCCCCCAAAGTCAAAGTGAAAACTATTTACAAGGTAAGGCGGTCGGGAGCCTTTCTTTCCCTGGTGGACCGTCTTGCTACAAATGTCTGTTCTGGTGTGTTGGCTGTGCCCTCACTGGGCTGGCGTGTTGTTGGCCCTGCAGGGCTGCTGAGTGAGCCTGGCCTTGCTGGGCTGTTGGGCGTGATGGGTTCGATTTCCAGGTCCGGCGTGGTGTTGTTAATCCTTTGGGTGTCTGTTGTGGGCTTGAAAAAGGTGGTGTCTGCTGTGGGTTGTTCAGGGCAGTCTGTGAACCGCAGCCTCATTTGATTCAGGTGCTTTCTGCAAATTTGTCCATTGTCTAGTTTGACTACAAACACCCTATTCCCTTCTTTAACTATCACTTGGGACCATGTCCATAGTTTAGGACATTCACAGGTCATTCAGATCAATTTCCCATGACACAGTGGCGCGACTATCGTTTACATTTTGTTGCTGCCGCCTGCTCTCTACCTGATCATGCAGGTTGGTGTGAACCAGCGAGAGTCTGGTTTTACGTGTCCTTTTCATGAGTAGCTCAGCCGGGGGCAACCCTGTGAGCGAGTGGGGTCTTGTGCGGTAGCTGAGCAGTACTCGAGACAGGTGGGTTTGGAGTGAGCCTTCTGTGACTCGTTTAAGAGTCTGTTTGATTGTTTGTACTGCCTGCTCTGCCTGCCCATTGGAGGCTGGTTTAAACGGGGCCGAGGTGACATGTTTGATCCCATTGCGGGTCATGAATTCTTTAAATTCGGCACTGGTGAAACATGGCCTGTTGTCACAGACCAGTATGTCAGGCAGGCCGTGGGTGGCAAACATGGCCCTCAGGCTTTCAATGGTGGCGGTGGCAGTGCTTCCCGACATTATTTCACATTCAATCCATTTTGAAAAAGCATCCACCACCACCAAGAACATTTTACCAAGAAACGGGCCCGCATTGTCGACATGGATCCTCGACCATGGTCTGGAGGGCTAGGACCATAAACTTAGTGGTGTCTCTCTGGGCACGTTGCTCAACTGAGCACATACGCTGCATTGCCGTACACAGGACTCTAAGTCAGAGTCGATACCGGGCCACCACACGTGGGATATGGCTATCGCTTTCATCATTACTATATCCGGGTGTGTGCTGTGGAGATCCGAGATGAACGTCTCCCTGCCCTTTTTTGGGTAGCACTACGCAGTTACCCCACAACAGGCAGTCGACCTGAATGGCCAGCTCATCCTTTCGCCGCTAGAACGGCTTGATTGGCTCTTGCATTTCAACGGGGATGCTGGATCAGCTCCCATGCAGTACACAGTTTTTTACGAGGGACAGCAGAGGATCTTGGCTGATCCAAGTCCTAATCTGGCGGGCCGTGACAGGTGAATTATAATTTTCACACTCTTCCATGACCATCAACAAGCCTGCGGGCTGCGCCACCATCAACAAGTTTGCAGGCTGCGCCATTTCCACCCCCGTGGTGGGCAATGGTAGCCGACTGAGACCATCTGCACAGTTCTCGGTGCCTGGCCTGTGGCGGGTGGTATAGTTATAAGCTGATAGCATGAGTGCCCACCTTTGTATGTGGGCTGAGGCTTTAGTATTTATCCCCTTGTTTTCAGCGAACAGGGATATGAGGGGCTTGTGATCGATTTCCAGCTGAAATTTGAGGCCAAACATGCACTGATGCATTTTATTTACCCTGAACACACACACTAATGCCTCTTTCTCAATCATGCTGTCGGCCCTCTCGGCCTTCGACAAGCTCCTGGAAGCATAGGCGACAGGTTGCAACTTTCCCGCAACATTAGCTTGTTGTAATACACACCCGACTCCGTACGACGATGCGTCACATGCTAGCACAAGTCTTTTACATGGGTTATACAATACAAGCAGCTTGTTGGAGCATAAAATGTTTCTGGCTTTCTCAAAAGCAATTACTTGGTTTTTTCCCCATTCCCAGTTCTCACCTTTGCACAATAACACATGTAGGGGCTCTAAAAGGGTGATTAACCCCGGTAGGAAGTTACCAAAATAGTTGAGGAGTCCCAGGAATGACCGCAGCTCCGTGACGTTCTGTGGCTTGGGCGAGTTCCTGATAGCCTATCTTGGCGCCTGTGGGCCGAATGCCGTCCGCTGCAATCTTTCTCCCCAAAAACTCCACTTCTGTTGCCACGAAGATGCATTTCGACCTCTTCAGCTGCAGCCCTACGCGATCCAGTCGCTGATGGATCTCCTCCAGGTTTTGTAGGTGCTCGGCGGTGCCTCGACCCATGACCAATATGTCGTCCTGAAAGACCACCGTGTGTGGTACCGACTTCAGTAGGCTCTCCATGTTTCTCTGGAAGATCACTGCAGCCGACTGAATTCCAAATGGGCATCTGTTGTAGATGAACAGTCCCTTGTGCGTGTTGATGCAGGTGAGGCCCTTCGAAGACTCCTCCAGCTCCTGCGTCATGTAGGCCGATGTCGGGTCGAGCTTGGTGAATGTTCTGCCTCCTGCCAGCGTCGCAAATAGGTCATCTGCCTCAGGTCACAGATATTGATCCTGTAGCGAGAAACGATTAATAGTTACTTTATAATCGCCGCAAATCCTGGCCGTGCCATCACTTTTGAGTACTGGAACAATCGGGCTGGCCCACTCGCTGAATTCCACTGGGGAGATGATGTCCTCGCATTGCAGCCTGTCCAGCTCGCTTTCCACTCTCTCCCTCATCATGTGAGGTACCGCTTGCACCTTGTGGTGAATGGGTCGTGCCTCTGGGACCAAGTGGATCTGCACCTTCCCCCCCGAAAAGTTTCCAATGCCTGGCTCAAAAAGGGAAGGAAATTTGTTCAGAACCTGGGTACATGAGGCCTCATCGACATGTGATAGCACTCGGATGTCATCCCAGTTCTAGCGGATTTTGCCCAGCCGCTTCGTCCAAGCAGTGTGGGGCCATCGCCTGGGACAATCCAGATGGCAGTTCGTACACTGTGCCCTCGTAGGTGACCTTGACCATGGCGTTGCCCCGGACAGTGATGAGCTCTTTGGTGTACGTTCTCAGTTTCATGTGGATGGGGCTCAGGGCTGGTCTGAATGCTTTGTTTCACCACAGTCTCGCAAACATCTTTTTACTCATGATGAATTGGCTCGCGCCAGTGTCCAGTTCCATGGCTACAGGTAAGCCATTCAATTTTACATTTAGCATTATAGGTGGACATTTCATCGAAAATGTATGCATCCCATGTGCTTCAGTATCTGTCTCCTCTCTCTGAGGCTCGAAATTGCTTTGATCCACCATGGACCGATCTTCCTCTGCCACGTGGTGGTTAGCAGGTTTTGCAGAGCTTGCAGCTCGTTTGCAAGCTCGTTGGAGGTGCCCCATTGTTCCACAGCTCTTGCAAACATACCCTTTGAAGCGGCATGAATAGGCTGAATGGAAGCCTCCACTAGGCCACCAAGGTGTGAATTGCCTTGCATTCATCCTTTGTTGCGGACTCTGAGTCATCTGGGTCACCTGAGGCCTGCTGGCAGTTGCTGACTCGAGGGTTCTGCCCTGTACATTTCTGCTCGCAAACACAGTTCCAGTTAATTTATGAACATTGCTAGCACTTGTGTGCTGAGAGGTTTGTTTGGTGTTATCACTGGTAGACATAAACGCCTGTGCAATCGCAATGGCCTTATTGAGGGTCAAAAGTTTTCTCTACAGTCAAATGTTTTCGTCGGATGGTCTCGTGGCCAATGCTCAGTACAAAAAAGTCTCTGAGCATTTGCTCCAGGTAGCCATCAAACACACATTGTCCTGCAAGTCGCCTTAGCTCGGCGATGTAGCTCGCCACTTCCTGACCTTCAGATCGCTGGCACGTGTAGAACCGATACCTCGCCATCAGCACGCTCTTCCTTGGGTTAAGATGCTCCCGAACCAATGTACACAGCTCCTCATATGACTTATCTTTGGGTTTCACCGGAGCCAGAAGATTCTTCATAAGGCTGTAGGTCGGTGCCCCGCAGACCGTGAGGAGGACCGCTCTCCTTTTTGCAACGCTTCCTTCTCCATCCAGCTCGTTGGCTACAAAGTACTGGTCTAGCCGTTCGACATAGGCTGCCCAGTCCTCACCCTTCGAGAACATTTCCAGGATGCCCACAGTTTACTGCATCTTTGCGTTGGATTCGTATTCTCGTCGCCAGTTATTGTGTTCCTAACACAGACGAGGCTGCACACAGGGAGGTTAAAGTAACAGTGACCTCAGGTCTTTAACAAGACACTCCAGAGTGAGGAACAGGCCTTCGGGGCCGGCTTGTATACGGTGCTCCCAAGGGATGCTGGATCCCTTGGGAATTCAGGGAATGAGCTCCCTGGTGGCAGAACATAGGAGTGCATGCTTTACAGATACACAACAGGCGGGTTGAAGCCGGCTTCTTGATGTGCTATCAATTTCAGCGCTTCTGACCTCCAGCCTGCTCCAAAAACCACTCACTCTTTGATGCTAAAATTCTGGCCTCGGATGGTTTATGAAGATATGCAGCTAATTCAGCCTGCTTACTGCTTGGAAGTGTCTTTTATAATGATTGATGGTGAAAGATGATTTTGTTTAAACCACATTTTATATTCCAGTTAGCTGGGGCCTTGTTTTAGTTATTCGTTAACCATGGTAACTAAATTAAAAGAGAGTTGCAATATTTTAGCACAATCTTCACATAAATAATTGAGTACAGTTCCATCCAATCTAGAATGAAATCATCCTATCCTTATGTGGCTAGGCTATACGGCTCCCTGGGGTTTGCTGTATGTGTTTCTTAATGAGCATAAAGCTGTTGCTGTGAGTTCTCTGGTAAATCTGCCCATCAAACATTGTTGTACTTTTGTGTTGACAAATGTGTAAGAATATTATGTTGCAATGTATCCTGCATATTTTTAATTTTAGATATTTTCCCAGTACAGTCCATACACTTCCTCCTCTGGTATCTCGGATTGCGTATCCGGATCCGCGCTAGTCTGACCATCATCCTCCATGTGGTGTGCCGCAGCTCGCTTGCTCATCTACGGACAACTTGCGCTGGAGATGCCCCGCTCTCAGGCAGCCTTTGCAACTATATTGCTTAAATCAGCACTGCTGGTGCCGGTGATTTCCCCACAACGCCAACACGGAGAAATCGGATGCATTCCCACTGGCGGACTTTGGGCAGCCACAAGTTTCGCGTACGCAGTCGTGTAGGCCCTGCCATGTGCCACTCTGCCGAACGCTGAATCAATCATATTTACAGTTCTTTGCGAGTTTTGATTTTTCAATTATATCAGCTTTAGATTTCTATCAGTCGTCATGCAAGACTGAGTGATCGTGATGGCCCTGTTCAAGTCCAATGTCTCCACCGCCAGTAGTTTATGCAGGATCACCTGGTGGTTGATGCCAATTACAAAGAAGTCCCGCAGCATGTCTGCCAACACAGCCCCGAACTTACACAATCTCGCTAGACATCTCAGGTCGGCAACTAATTCCACCGCACTCTGGCACTCTGAGCGAATGTGCGTGTAAAATCTGTATCTCGAGATGATGATGTCTTCATCTGGTTTAAGGTGGTCCTGTACCAGTGTACACAATTCTTCATATGTCTTCTCTGTTGGATTCACAGACAGAAGTAGATACTTTATCAGACCATAAAATTTTGGACCGCAAACCGTGAGGAATACCGCCCAGTGCCGATCTGCGTCGCCGACCTCCTCCATTTTGTTGGCCACGAAGAACTGGCTCAAACAGCTCACAAAGTCTGCCCAATCTTCTCCTTCCATGAATCGCTCGAACAATCCAATTATGCTCATTTTTGCATGCAAAGGTTCTTGTTGCCTCATCGCCAAATGTTGTGTATGCAATAACTGTTAGACTGAGTACTGTTTAACTCCAAAAGATATGACCTTGGCTCTGCTTTATTAAGGCCAAAAGTGACTAATATACAAAATGGCTGGCCTTTTATACTTGGGCTGCACACACGTGGCTCCAACAGTGATGCCATCTAGTGGCTAGTGATCCCAAAAGTGCATACATGACACTTTCCAATCCAATTTTATACATCTATCCATCCAACATGACATCAAGAAATCAACTCATCATCTTTATGCATTCCCTTAATGACTGTCTTGCATGTGCCTTTGCCTATCCGACTGATCTCTCACAGTGCTACCCCAGTGGCTGCAGCATGGTTGGTGGAATGCTGCTGACTTTCAGTGGGGTACATTGCAAATGGCCTTGCTGTTCGACCTTGAGAAGCTGGTGGCTGGGAGTGTGAAATCGAGTGACAGTTTTTCTTCCTCTTCTTGTTCAACCACTGCCTGGACAGGCTGCATTTCTTCGACGTTTGAAATGAGCAAGGCACAAGGGTGGAGTTGTAGTGAGGGGAGGGTGGAAAAGCAAGAGGTGAATCCTGTATCCTTTCAGCCCGCCATTGGCCAATGGCTTAGCCATGCCCCTGGCGAGAATGGCCTGCACCTTCTCCTCCAAGAGCGTGAGGTGAGGCTAGGAATGGGAGATGTGCCTCCTGATTACTATACATTGCTGATATGTGAGTGATTAACATAGAAATATAGAAACAGAGAAAATAGGTGCAGGAGTAGCCATTTGGCCCTGCGAGCCTGCACCACCATTCAATATCATGGCTGATCATTCACCTGAGTGCCCCTTTCCTACTTTCACTCCATACCCCTTGATCCCTTTAGCCGTAAGGGCCGTATCTAACTCCCTCTTGAATATATCCAATGAACTGGCATCAACAACTCTCTGCGGTAGAGAATTCCACAGGTTAACAACTCTCTGAGAGAAGAAGTTTCTCCTCATCTCAGTCCTGAATGGCTTACCCCTTATCCTTAGACTGTGTCCACTGGTTCTGGACTTCCCCAACATTGGGAAAATTCTTCCTGCATCTAACCTGTCCAGTCGCGTCAGAATTTTATATGTTTCTATGAGATCCCCTCTCATCCTTCTAAACTCCAGTGAATACAGGCCCAGTCGATTCAATCTCTCCTCATGTGTCAGTCCTGCCATCCCGGGAATCAGTCTGGTGAACCTTCGCTGCACTTCCTCAATAGCAAGAACGTCTTTCCTCAGATTAGGAGACCAAAACTGAACACAATATTCCAGGTGAGGCCTCACCAAGGCCCTGTACAACTGCAGTAAGACCTCCCTGCTCCTATACTCAAATCCTCTAGCTATGAAGGCCAACATACAGTTTGCCTTCTTCACCGCCTGCTGACTGATGTACATGACACCCAGGTCTCATTGCACCTTCCCTTTTCCTAATCTGCCACCATTCAGATTATATTCTGTCTTGGTGTTTTTGCCACCAAAGTGGATAAACTCACGTTTATCCACATTATACTGCATCTGCCATGCATTTGCCCACTCACCTAACCTGTCCTAGTCACCCTGCAGCCTCTTAGCATCCTCCTCACAGCTCACACCGCCACCCAGCTTAATGTCATCTGCAAACTTGGAGATAATACACTCAATTCCTTCATCTAAATCATTAATGTATATTGTAAATAGCTGGGGTCTCAGCACTGAACCCTGCGGCAGCCCACGAGTCACTGCCTGCCATTCTGAAAAGGACTTGTTTATCCTGACACTCTGCTTCCTGTCTGCCAACCAGTTCTCTATCCACGACAGGACATTACCCCCAATGCCATGTGCTTTGATTTTGCACACCAATCTCTTGTGTGGGACCTTGTCAAAAGCCTTTTCAAAGTCCAAATACACCACATCCATTGGTTCTCCCTTGTCCACTCTACTAGTTACATCCTCAAAAAATTCTAGTAGATTTGTCAAGCATGATTTCCCTTTCATAAATCCATGTTGACTTGGACTGATACTGTCACTGCTTTCCAAATGCGCTGCTATTTCATCTGTAATAATTGATTCCAACATTTTCCCCACTACTGATGTCAGGTTAACCAGTCTATAATTCCCCGGTTTCTCTCTCCCTCCTTTTTTAAAAAGTTGTATTACATTAGCTGTCCTCCAATCCATAGGAACTGACCTCGAGTCGATAGACTGTTGGAAAATGATCACCAATGCATCCACTATTTCTAGGGCCACTTCCTTAAGTACTCTAGGATGCAGACTATCAGGCCCCGGAGATTTATCGGCCTTCAATCCCATCAATTTCCCTAACACAATTTCCCACCTAATCAGGATATCCTTCAGTTCCTCCTTCTCACTCGACCCACTGTCCCCTAGTACATTCGGAAGGTTATTTGTGTCTTCCTTCGTGATGACCGAACCAAAGTATTTGTTCAACTGGTCTGCCATTTCGTTGTTCCCCATTATACATTTACCTGAATCTGACTGCAAGGGACCTACGTTTGTCTTCACTAATCTTTTTCTCTTCACATATCTATAGAAGCTTTTGCAGTCAGTTTTTATGTTCCCAGCAAGCTTCCTCTCATATTCTATTTTCCCCCTCCTAATTAAACCCTTTGTCCTTCTCTGCTGAATTCTAAATTTCTCCCAGTCATCAGATTTGCTGCTTTTTCTGGCCAATTTATATGCCTCTTCCTTGGATTTAACACTATCCTTAATTTCCCTTGTTAGCCACGGTTGAGCCACCTTCCCCCTTTTATTTTTTACTCCAGACAGGGATGTACATTTGTTGAAGTTCATCCATGGGATCTTTAAATGTTTGCCATTGTCTATCCACCGTCAACCCTTTAAGTATCATTTGCTAGTCTATTCTAGCCAATTCACACCTCATATCGTCGAAGTTACCTTTCCTTAAGTTCAGGGCCCTGGTCTCTGAATTAACTGTGTCACTCTCCACCTTAATAAAGAATTTGACCATATTATGGTCACTCTTCCACAAGGGGCCTTGCACAACAAGACTGCTAATTAGTCCTTTCTCATTACACATCAAGGATGACGAGCCCTCTAGTTGGTTCCTCGACATATTGGTCTAGAAAACCATCCCTACTACACTCCAGGAAATCCTCCTCCACCGTATTGCTACCAGTTTGGTTAGCCCAATCTATATGTAGTTTCAAGTCGCCCATGATAACTGCTGTACCTTTATTGCACACATCCCTTATTTCTTGTTTGATGCTGTCCCCAACCTCACTACTACTGTTTGGTGGTCTGTACACAACTTCCACTAGTGTTTTCTGCCCTTTGGTATTCCGTAGCTCCACCCATACCGATTCCATATCATCCAAGCTAATGTCCTTCCTTACTATTGTGTTAATTTCCTCTTTAACCAGCAACGCTAACCCGCCTCCTTTTCCTTTCTGTCTATCCTTCCTGAATGTTGAATACCCCTGGATGTTGAGTTCCCAGCCTTGGTCACCCTGGAGCCATGCCTCCGTGATGCTAATTATATCATATTCATTAATTGCTGCCTGCACAGTTAATTCATCCACATTATTACGAATACTCTTTGCATTGAGGCACAGAGCCTTCAGGCTTGCCTTTTTAACACACTTTTCCCTTTTAGAATTTTGGTGTAATATGCCCGTTTTTGATTTTTGCCTTGGGTTTCTCTGCCCTCCACTTTTACTTTTCTTCTTTCTATCTTTTGCTTCTGCCCCATTCTATTTCCCTCTGCCTCCCTGCATGGGTTCCCATCCCCCTGTCATATTAATTTAACTCCTCCCCAACAGCACGAGCAAACACTCCCCCTAGGACATTGGTTCCGGTCCTGCCCAGGTGCACACTGTCTGGTTTGTACTGGTCCCACCTCCCCCAGAACCGATTCCAATATCCCAGGAATTTGAATCCCTCCCTTCTGCACCACTCCTCAAGCCATGTATTCATCTGAGCTATCCTGTGATTCCTGCTCTGACTAGCATGTGGCACTAGTAGCAATCTTGAGATTACGACCTTTAAGGTCCTACTTTTTAATTTACTCCCTAGCTCCCTAAATTCATCTTGTAGGACTTCATCCCGTTTTTTACTTATATTGTTGGTACCTATATGCACCATGACAACTGGCTATTCACCCTCCCGCTCCAAAATGTCCTGCAACTTCTCCGAGACATCCTTGACCCTTGCACCAGTGAGGCAACATACCATCCTGGATGTACAATTGTTGAAGTTCATCCATGTGATCTTTAAATATTTTCATTGCCTATCCACCGTCAATCCTTTAAGTATCATTCGCCAGTCTATTCTAGCCAATTCACGTCTCATACCATCGAAGTTACCTTTCCTTAAGTTCAGGACCCTAGTCTCTGAATTAACTGTGTCACTCTCCATCTTAATAAAGGATTCTACCATATTATGGTCACTCTTCCCCAAGGGGCCTCGCATAACAAGCGAGTGGTGGAGTCATGCATTGAGAAGTGTGTGAGGCTATTGATGCAGTTGGTAGGAGACGGCTTTTGACGATGCATTCACTGACTTTGACCAGTGGCCTGAGGTCATGAAGCTTCTTAGGTGGTGGGATGACACTGCTGGCAGTGATGGCTGGCAATGTGGTCCCACATTACTCTTTCTGCAGGGCCTCCTGGCCCTTGTGGGTAGAGGACATCTCTTGCAGTGTTGACCCCTTGCATAAAGCTGGAGTGCTGCGTCCGAGACCCTGGGTGCCCCTTATTGGCTTGCTGAGCCATTTGTTTTAGTGCTGAAGCACTTTCCCATTTTTTGAGGTGTGGGAGGAAATTCAGCTTTAAGTCCTGAAGACTGCCATTTGGGAACTCATTTTAATGTTAATTTTTTTTAAAAGGCAAAATATTTGACAAATTTTCATACTTCCTTCTCTTTCTCTTTTATGTTTCTTGTTTCTTTTTATGAATTCTTGTATGTATGGCTGTTTACCGTGCTGAGCTATTTTTTATTATTGACTGTAGCTGTGTCCATCTTTCTGGTCCTGTTCACTAATGATGGCTGGTGAAAGAAGTAAAACCCTATTTCAGCTGTTTTAAACTTTCAGAGAACAGATTTGTCATTTAAACTGTATTAAGTGGGTAGTATTTCACTAACAGCTGTGGAAGCTCAAGACAGTAAAGGTATCTGACTGATTTCTTCCTAGTTTCAGACAAAGGAACACTATAGTATTAATGTTCAGTAATTCCTCATCATGACTGGACATGCCAAATAGCAGGGTTGACAGTGCCGGCAAATGAGTCCACAGGTGGAATAGCTTTCAGCTAAAGGAATTAGGGATGGGGGCTAAACTGTGCTGAGCTTTGAATTGACTCTTGGCAAATGAGCTTACACGGTAAATGTCAGTATTCCTTTTGATCTGATGCAGCTCAATTTATGCAGTTTTGAGATTTCAAGGCGAAAGGCACTGACTCTCACTTCGTGCTGCATTGGTCTGGAAAACATCAGTGGAGTGCATTGAGTGTACGTGAGTTGGTGCCACATCTCGGGCTTTGTAGGCAGAAAAGCAATTCTGATCAATTTACTTTGCATTACTCTATTAAGCCAATTCACTTGAGTTTGTGTACACACTTGAACTAATCTGATAATCAGCATTGCCCTTTCCCATGGCCAGATGAAAAATATGTTCTTTCTCAATTCCTACATACTAAGATGCTCGGTTGAGTTAGGTGCACCAGTCTGTGTGTACAGCGCAGAATTACAACTATATTAAGCATTTGCCTAATTACAATGTGCAGTATTAATCTTTTTATTTAACATGCAATGAAGTGAGTTCACTTTACTTTACCTTGACTTGCTTCACTCCAGTTCACTTTAAGTTCAGTCTCTTGACATCGGCATTACAACAGATCACATGGCTGTTCACAATTCGAAACACCAACAAGCACATGATTAGGATGCTAATATTGTGTCTTCTCCCTGGCTCTCAGAGAGTATCAGAGAGTTTCTGTGCCAGCAGTTTATATCACAATGGGTCTCTGCAGTTATTCCAGTTGTGACTCCAGAATAACTGCACAATAAGTTCATCCCAGGAACAGCCCAAATTTTGCGGTCAACAATGAATGAATGGTGCTCGCCATTCATGGCACTTCCTTTGCCCACAAACTTTCTGCGGGCTTTTACACTGCAATTTGCAATAATTAGAGAGTCAAAACAGCGCGGCGCCCTCTACAGGAGCTCTAGGACGTATGAGAACAGGGAAATCAGCGGCATGTCTCCTCAACCAATCAGTTTAAAGAATCCTTGCTGAGACACACAGAGTGTCATTTTAACCCTCAAAAACAGGTGGGTTGGGGTCGGATGAGTTATAAAAAATTCTTAAATCTGAAACCCAACCCCAACCCGCCTCCAACCAGCTCACTTGCAGGTTTAATGGAGGTGGAACAGGAGGCACGAATGCTAACACACTCATATTTAAATATTATAATAAGGCTGGGAGCCTCAAAGTCTCGGCGGGTTTCCCAGGCCTCGGATAACATGGCACCTCAAGGGAGGTGTGGACAGCTTCGAGGAAAGAGTGAAAAAATATTCTTTAAAAAAATCTCCAACAATATTTAAAATTTGAAGGAATGAGAGTCCATACTTGTAAAAGTGAAATTTTCAAGTGAGGTTGTTTGACAGTAATTATGACATACCACGGCATTTAAAATTCACTTACACCTGAAAATGCACCAGCCCTAACTTTTTCTGGTGTTTAGTGGCTATCTATCATGTAAATACCTTAACTACATGCCCTTCATGTGTTTGAATGCCCGAGTCTCTCAGCGAGAAACCAGCAAAGCAAAGCTTCTGGGGTAGCAGGACAAACCAGACAGCAACTTACGGAATTTCCACATTATACTGCACATGTGCAGATGTTGGAAGCTGCTGTCCAATTTATTCATGAATAACGGTGAGCGCTGAAAGTCTCACCATTATTCTTACCGCAAAATCCGGGCCAATGATTGATTGCAGTGAATTGTGAATTTGTCATTTAACAGGAGTGAAACTGGAACAGGTGGAGCCCTAAAGGTAATGGGGGTGAAATTGGGCTCGGTGGCGCTATTTTTTGTGCGCTGCGCAAAATTAACTTGCAACTGAAAATGCACTAGCCCTAACTTTTTCTGGCCTGTTTAGTGGATATCTATCACGTAAGTACTCCAACTACACGCCCTTCATATGTTTGAATTCCATTGCAGCAAAAGCAGCAGCCACCTAATGACTGAGTGCTGCAGCGGAAGCTCAGACTGTTGTCATGCAAGCTCAGCTTGCAGCCAGATAATAATGATGTCAATCAGCATGCAACTCTGATTTGACGCCAGCACTGACATTTTGGAGCTTCATGCTCCAGTCTACGCCCTATTTTACCCTTGCACAGCTTAACATGACATTAAGCAACATGAAGGATCCCCCACCAGAGCTATTTAAAGGGATCATCACCTACATATAGGTTAGTTGCTGATTTATTTCTGCTGGCTGTTGCTGCAATTCTACGAGCTTTGTGTGCTTTCTATAGTTGGTTAAAATTTTAATAGTGTCGAGGGAGTGGTGCAGAATTACATAGGATTACATAGGATATACTGCACAGAAACAGGCCTTTCAGCTCAACCAGTCCATGCCGGCATTTATGCTCCACTCGAGTATCCTCCTGTCTTTCCTCATCTAAATCTGTCAGCATAACGCTCTATTCCCTTCTCGCTCATATGCTTGTCTAGCCTCCCCTTAAATGCTTCTGTGGTGACTTAAAGGCTTGTGCACAAACCAGTTGCTTCCAGACATGGTTGGCCTAGTAGGGCTTTCTTTTGGCATTGCACATGGCTGAGAGAATGAGCAGACATCACACAGAGCAGGACAAGCTGCGAGAAGAGGGAGGAGGAGGAGGGGGAGAAAAGCTCTCAGCAGGAGGTCAATCCATAGCAGGAGGGTCTTTATGGTACAGATTTGTGGGAGAACAGGTCTGGCAGATAACATTGCTGAACTGCTGTGATGCCCTGGAAGCCCCTTGGCACACTGGTATCCAGAGTCATGATGGCAGCAGTCTGAGATTCCATGGCTGCATGCTGACCTTGTATGACACCAGTCTAAGCCGCCACTGCAGCACTCAAACATTGGGTCGCTGCTGCTTGTGCTGCAATGGAAGCTCAGACTACAGCCATGATGCTGGATCATGGTGAGTTCCACAGGTGTACTGCTGGAGCTAGCCACCCATTCCATGTTGGAAAGGATGGGCTCCAAGTTCTATGGTACGTTGCCTCTCTGATGGAAGGGTCAAGGATGTCTCGGAGCTGCTGCAGGACATTTTGAAAGGGGTTAAATCATGGCAGGAGAGCTCGGACATGTGTTATGCTCCTCCTATGCTATGTGGGAACTAGCGTCCCTGACGACTACATGTGCGGGAAGTGTATCCGCCTGCAATACCTGATAGACCGTGTTGCGGCACTAGAGCTGCGGGTGGATTATTCTGGATCATCCGTGATGCTGAGGATGTCGTGAATAGCATGTTTAATGAGTTGGCCACACCGCAGGTAAAGGATACACAGCCAGACAGGGGATGGGTGACCAATAGCAAGAGCAGTGGAAGGAAGGTAGTGCAGGGGTTCCTTGCGGTCATCCCCCTGCAAAACAGATACTTGGGTAATGTTGAGGGGGATGACTTATCAGGGGAAAGCAGCAGCAGCCAAGTTCATGGCACCGTGGGTGGCTCTGCTACACAGGAGGGGAAAAAAAAGAGTGGGAGAGTTATAGTGGTAGAGGATTGCATTGTAAGGGGAATAGATAGTCGTTTCTCCAGCCGCAATTGAGACTCCAGGATGGTATGTTGCCTCCCTGGTGCAAGGGTCAAGGATGTCTCGGAGCGGGTGCAGGACATTTTGAAAGTGGAGGGTGAACAGCCAGTTGTCGTGGTGCATATAGGTACCAACGATATAGGTAAAAAATGGGATGAGGCCATACAAGATGTATTTAGGGAGCTAGGACCGTGGCTGGCTCTGTTGCACAGGAGGGCAGGAAAAAGAGTGGGAGAGCGATAGTGATAGAGGATTCAATTGTAAGGAGAATAGATAGGCGTTTCTGCGGCCGCAACCGAGACTCCAAGATGGTATGTTGCCTCCCTGGTGCAAGGGTCAAGGATGTCTCGGAGCGGGTGCAGGATATTCTAAAAAGGGAGGGAGAACAGCCAGTTGTCGTGGTGCACATTGGTACCAACGACATAGGTAAAAAAAGGGATGAGGTCCTACGAAACGAATTTAAGGAGCTAGGAGCTAAATTAAAAAGTAGGACCTCAAAAGTAGTAATCTCGGGATTGCTACCAGTGCCACGTGCAAGTCAGAGTAGGAATCGCAGGATATCACAAATGAATACGTGGCTTGACCAATGGTGCAGCAGGGAGGGATTCAAATTCCTGGGGCATTGGAACCGGTTCTGGGGGAGGTGGGACCAGTACAAACCGGACGGTCTGCACCTGGGCAGGACCGGAACCAATGTCCTAGGGAGAGTGTTTGCTAGTGCTGTTGGGGAGGAGTTAAACTAATATGGCAGGGAGATGGGAACCAATGCAGGGAGACAGAGGGAAACAAAAAGGAGACAAAAGCAAAAGACAGAAAGGAGATGAGGAAAAGTGGAGGGCAGAGAAACCCAAGGCAAAGAACAAAAAGGGCCACTGTACAGCAAAATTCTAAAAGGACAAAGGGTGTTAAAAAAACAAGCCTGAAGGCTTTGTGTCTTAATGCAAGGAGTATCCGTAATAAGGTGGATGAATTAACTGTGCAAATAGATGTTAACAAATATGATGTGATTGGGATTACAGAGATATGGCTCCAGGATGATCAGGGCTGGGAACTCAAAATCCAGGGGTATTCAACATTCAGGAAGGATAGAATAAAAGGAAAAGGAGGTGGGGTAGCATTGCTGGTTAAAGAGGAGATTAATGCAACAGTTAGGAAGGACATTAGCTTGGATGATGTGGAATCTATATGGGTACAGCTGCAGAACACCAAAGGGCAAAAAACGTTAGTGGGAGTTGTGTACAGACCTCCAAACAGTAGTAGTGATGTTGGGGAGGGCATCAAACAGGAAATTAGGGGTGCATGCAATAAAGGTGCAGCAGTTATAATGGGTGACTTTAATATGCACATAGATTGGGCTAACCAAACTGGAAGCAATACGGTGGAGGAGGATTTCCTGGAGTGCATAAGGAATGGTTTTATAGACCAATATGTCGAGGAACCAACTTGGGGGGAGGCCATCTTAGACTGAGTGTTGTGTAATGAGAGAGGATTAATTAGCAATCTTGTTGTGCGAGGCCCCTTGGGGAAGAGTGACCATAATATGGTGGAATTCTGCATTAGGGTGGAGAATGAAACAGTTAATTCAGAGACCATGGTCCAGAACTTAAAGAAGGCTAACTTTGAAGGTATGAGGCGTGAATTGGCTAGGATAGATTGGCGAATGATACTTAAGGGGTTGACTGTGGATGGGCAATGGCAGACATTTAGAGACCGCATGGATAAACTACAACAATTGTACATTCCTGTCTGGCATAAAAATAAAAAAGGGAAGGTGGCTCAACCGTGGCTATCAAGGGAAATCAGGGATAGTATGAAAGCCAAGGAAGTGGCATACAAATTGGCCAGAAATAGCAGCGAACCCGGGGACTGGGAGAAATTTAGAACTCAGCAGAGGAGGACAAAGGGTTTGATTAGGGCAGGGAAAATGGAGTACGAAAAGAAGCTTGCAGGGAACATTAAGACAGATTGCAAAAGTTTCTATAGATATGTAAAGAGAAAAAGGTTAGTAAAGACAAATGTAGGTCCCCTGCAGTCAGAATCAGGGGAAGTCATGATGGGGAACAAAGAAATGGCAGACCAATTGAATAAGTACTTTGGTTCGGTATTCACTAAGGAGGACATAAAAGGGGTCAGAGGGTCTAGTAAGGAGGAGGAACTGAGGGAAATCCTTATTAGTCGGGAAATTGTGTTGGGGAAATTGATGGGATTGAAGGCCGATAAATCCCCAGGGCCTGATGGACTGCATCCCAGAGTACTTAAGGAGGTGGCCTTGGAAATAGCGGATGCATTGACAGTCATTTTCCAACATTCCATTGACTCTGGATCAGTTCCTATGGAGTGGAGGGAAGCCAATGTAACCCCACTTTTGAAAAAAGGAGGGAGAGAGAAAACAGGGAATTATAGAAAGGTCAGCCTGACCTCAGTAGTGGGTAAAATGATGGAATCAATTATTAAGGATATCATAGCAGCGCATTTGGAAAGAGGTGACATGATAGATCCAAGTCAGCATGGATTTGTGAAAGGGAAATCATGCTTGACAAATCTTCTGGAATTTTTTGAGGATGTTTCCAGTAGAGTGGACAAGGGAGAACCAGTTGATGTGGTATATTTGAACTTTCAGAAGGCTTTCGACAAGGTCCCACACAAGAGATTAATGTGCAAAGTTAAAGCACATGGGATTGGGGGTAGTGTGCTGATGTGGATTGAGAACTGGTTGTCAGACAGGAAGCAAAGAGTAGGAGTAAATGGGTACTTTTCAGAATGGCAGGCAGTGACTAGTGGGGTACCGCAAGGTTCTGTGCTGTGACCCCAGCTGTTTACACTGTACATTAATGATTTAGACGAGGGGATTAAATGTAGTATCTCCAAATTTGCGGATGACACTAAGTTGGATGGCAGTGTGAGCTGCGAGGAGGATGCTATGTGGCTGCAGAGTGACTTGGATAGGTTAGGTGAGTGGGCAAATGCATGGCAGATGAAGTATAATGTGGATAAATGTGAGGTTATCCACTTTGGTGGTAAAAACAGAGAGACAGACTATTATCTGAATGGTGACAGATTAGGAAAAGGGGAGGTGCAACGAGACCTGGGTGTCATGGTACATCAGTCATTGAAGGTTGGCATGCAGGTACAGCAGGCGGTTAAGAAAGCAAATGGCATGTTGGCCTTCATAGCGAGGTGATTTGAGTACAGGGGCAGGGAGGTGTTGATACAGTTGTACAGGGCCTTGGTGAGGCCTCACCTGGAATATTGTGTTCAGTTTTGTTCTCCTAATATGAGGAAGGACATTCTTGCTATTGAGGGAGTGCAGTGAAGGTTCACCAGACTGATTCCCGGGATGGCGGGACTGACCTATCAAGAAAGACTGGATCAACTGGGCTTATATTCACTGGAGTTCAGAAGAATGAGAGGGGACCTCATAGAAACGTTTAAAATTCTGATGGGTTCAGACAGGTTAGATGAAGGAAGAATGTTCCCAATGTTGGGGATGTCCAGAACCAGGGGTCACAGTCTAAGGATAAGGGGTAAGCCATTTAGGACCGAGATGAGGAGAAACTTCTTCACCCAGAGAGTGGTGAATCTGTAGAATTCTCTACCACAGAAAGTTGTTGAGGCCAATTCACTAAATATATTCAAAAAGGAGTTCGATGAAGTCCTTACTACGAGGGGGATCAAGGGGTATGGCGAGAAAGCAGCAATGGGTACTGAAGTTGCATGTTCAGCCATGAACTCATTGAATGGCGGTGCAGGCTAGAAGGGCCAAATGGCCTACACCTGCACCTATTTTCTATGTTTCTATGTTTCTATGTAGGAGTTAAATTAAAATGTTTGACCTCAAAGTTAGTAATCTCAGGATTGCTACCAGTGCCACGTGCTCATCAGATTAGGAATCACAGGATAGCTCAGATGAATACGTGGCTTGAGAAGTGGTGCAGAAGGGAGGGATTCAAATTCCTGGAACATTGGAACCGGTTCTGGGGGAGGTGGGACCAGTACAAACCGGATGGTCTGCACCTGCACTAGGAACCAATGTCCTCGGGGGAGTATTTGCTATTGCTGTTGGGGATGGGTTAAACTAATATGGCAGGGGGATGGGAACCTATGCAGGGAGATCGAGGGATGAAGCAAACGATAGAAAGAAGAAAAGTAAAAGTGGAGGGCAGAGAAACCCAAGGCAAAAATCAAAAAGGGCCACAATGCAGCAAAATTCTAAAAGGGAAAAGTGTGTTAAAAAGACAAGCCTGAAGGCTCTGTGCCTCAATGTGAGGAGTATTCGTAATAAGATGGATGAATTAACTGCACAGGCAGCAATGAATGAATATGATATAATTAGCATCACGGAGACATGGCTCCAGGGTGACCAAGGCTGGGAACTCAACATCCAGGGATATTCAACATTCAGGATGGATAGACAGAAAGGAAAAGGAGGTGGGATAGCTTTGCTGGTTAAAGAGGAAATTAACGTAATAGTAAGGAAGGACATTAGCTTGGATGATGTGGAGTCTGTATGGGTGGAGCTACGAAATACCAAAGGGCAGGAAATGCGAGTGGCGGTTGTGTACAGACCACCAAACAGTAATAGTGAGGTTGGGGACAGCATCAAACAAGAAATTAGGGATGCGTGCAATCAAGGTACAGCAGTTATCATGGGCGACTTTAATCTACATAAAGATTGGGCTAACCAAACTGGTAGCAATACGATAGAGGAGGATTTCCTGGAGTGTATTGGGATGGTTTTCTGGATCAATATGTCGAGGAACTAACTGGAGGGCTGGCCATCCCAGATTAACTGTTGTGTATTGAGAAAGGACTAATTCGCAATCTTGTTTTGTGAGGCCCCTTGGGGAAGAGTGAACATAATATGCTAGAATTCCTTATTAAGATGGAGAATGACACAGTTAGTTCAGAGACTAGGGTCCTGAACTTAACGAAAGGTAACTTCGATGGTATGAGACGTGAATTGGCTAGAATAGACTGGTGAATGATACTTAAAGGGTTGATGGTGGATAGGCAATGACAAACATTTAAAGTTCACATGGATGAACTTCAACAATTGTACATCCCTGTCTGGAGTAAAAATAAAACGGGGAAAGTGGCTCAACTGTGGCTTACAAGGGAAATTAGGGGTTAGTGTTAAATCCAAGGAAGAGGCATATAAATTGTCCAGAAAAAGCAGCAAACCTGAAGACTGGGAGAAATTTAGAATTCAGCAGAGGAGGACAAAGGGTTTAATTAGGAGGGGAAAATAGAGTATGAGAGTAAGCTTGCTGGGAACATAAAAACGGACTGCAAAAGCATCTACAGATATGTGAAGAGAAAAAGATTAGTGAAGACAAACGTAGATCCCTTGCAGTCAGATTCAGGTGAATTTATAATGGGGAACAACGAAATGGCAGACCAGTTGAACAAATACTTTGGTTCTGTCTTCATGAAGGAAGACACAACTAAACTTCCGGAAGTACTGGGGGACCGAGGGTCTAGTGAGAAAGAGGAACTGAAGGATATCCTTATTAGGCGGGAAATTGTGTTCGGGAAATTGATGGGATTGAAGGCCAATAAATCCCCGGGGCCTGATAGTCTGCATCCGAGAGTACTTAGCGAAGTGACCTGAGAAATAGTGGCTGCATTGGTGATCATTTTCCAACAGTCATTTCGACTTTGGATCAGTACCTATGGACTGGAGGGTAGCTAATATAACACCACTTTTTAAGAAAGGAGGGAGGGAGAAAATGGGTAATTATAGATCGGTTAGCCTGACATCAGTAATGGGGAAAATGTTGGAATCAATTATTAAAGATGAAATAACAGTGCATTTGGAAAGCAATGACAGCATCGATCCAAGTTAACATGGATTTATGAAAGGGAAATCATGCTTGACAAATCTTCTGGAATTTTTTGAGGATGTAACTAGTAGAGTGGACAAGGGAGAACCAGTGGATGTGATATATTTGGTCTTTCAAAAGGCTTTTGACAAGGTCCCACACAAGAGATTGGTGTGCAAAATCAAAGCATATGGTATTGGGGATAATGTATTGACGTGGATAGCGAACTGGTTGGCAGGCAGGAAGCAGAGTGTCGGGATAAACGGATCCTTTTCAGATTGGCAGGCAGTGAGTAGTGGGGTGTCGCAGGGCTCAGTGCTGGGACCCCAGCTCTTAATAATACACATTAATGATTTAGATGAAGGAATTGAGTGTAATATCTCCAAGTTTGCAGATGACACTAAACTGGGTGGCAATGTTAACTGTGAGGAGCATGCTAAGAGGCTGCAGGGTGATGAGGACAGGTTAGGTGAGTGGGCAAATGCATGGCAGATGCAGTATAATGAGGATAAATGTGAGGTTATCCACTTTGGGGGCAAAAACACGAAGGCAGAATATTATCTGAATGGCGGCAGATTAGGAAAAGGGTAGGTGCAATGAGACCTGGGTGTCATGGTACATCAATCATTGAAAGTTGGCATGCAGGTACAGTAGGCGGTGAAGAAGGCAAATGGTATGTTGGCCTTCATAGCTAGGGGTTTTGAGTATAGGAGCAGGGAGGTCTTACTACAGTTGTACAGGGCCTTGGTGAGGCCTCACCTTGAATATTGTGTTCAGTTTTGGTCTCCTAATCTGATAAGGATTTTCTTGGTATTGAGGGAGTGCAGCGAAGGTTCACCAGAGTGATTCCCGGGATGGCTGGACTGACATATGAGGAGAGACTGGATCGACTGGGCATTTATTCACTGGAGTTTAGAAGGATGAGAGGGGATCTCATAGAACATATAAAATTCTGATGGGACTGGATAGGTTCCCGATGTTGGGAAAGTGCAGAACCAGGGGACACAGTCTAAGGAAAAGGGATAAGCCATTTAGGACTGAGATGAGGAGAAACTTTTTTACTCAGAGAGTTGTTAACCTGTGGAATTCCCTGCCGCAGAAACTTGTTGATGCCAGTTCATTGGATATATTCAAGAGGGAGTTGGATGTGGCCCTTATGGCTAAAGTGATCAAGGGATATGGAGAGAAAGCAGGAAAGGGGTACTGAGGTGAATGATCAGCCATGATCTTATTGAATGGTGCGCTGGCTCGAAGGGCTGAATGGCCTAATCCTGCACCTATTTTCTATGTTTCTATGCAAGCCCCTGTACCAAGTTGGTGCTGGACTCCTCCATGCTCCGTGACATTGAATGCAGCTTTCTAGCAGGCTTTCCAGTGCCGAAAGCATTTAGATGTGTAAACCCATCAGCCTTCTTCTGTACCCTGGCCCATCGAAGTTACCATTGCAGTCTGCTGCAACAGACCTAGTGCGCGACCTTGCTCTCCGAGGCCTGGCACCTGTGCTACCCTTTCCCCAACCCTGCTGCAGCCCACTTGTGTCCAGTGTCTCACCACTTGCAGATCCCACCTCTATGCTTTCCCCTAAACTACATGCAGTGTCAATATCTGAGCTGGTGGCTGCGACTGTGAAATCGAGTGATGGTGTATCTTTGTCTTCACTGTCCTTTTGCTCTTCCTCCACTGCCTGGGCATGTTGCAGTTCTTGGGTATCTGAAATGAAAAAGGGACAAGTGTAAGGTTGTGTTGAGCGGAGGGGAGAAAGTAAGAAATGCATGCTTACACCATCAGCAATTTTTCAGTCAGAACAGACTGTAGGATGTGGGAGAAGTGGGATTAGGTATTCCAATACTCTCATCTTCAATGGCTTCAGCCCCGCCAGTGGTCATGGCCTCACCAATGACACTTCCCATAATAGTCAGCACTGTCTCCTCCATGGGGGTTAGAATATGCAGGCACACCTCTGCCACTCCAGTTAGTTCCTGTTGCTTCGGTTGTGTGTACCACCTTTTCCTGCAAGAAAGAGTGAAATATGTTGGTGTATGTCGAGCAATCTGTTTGGGTGATGTGGCAGTCATTGTTGAATAGCTGGCAGCATGTGCAAGCTGTGAGATGTGGGTTTGAGGCTTGCAACACTGCGAAGTGTGTGGGGGTGAAACACATGAATGTTAGGTATGAACCATGATTGATAGAGATTGTTGGTAGGTGAGCGGAGTGTGGTGAATTAAGCAGTGGCTGAGGCTAATGGTGTAGTTGGTTGGATATAGCATTTGAAGATGCTTCACTGACCTTGACCACCTGTATGAGATAATTAAACTTCTTCCTACATTGCATCCATGTTTTGGAGCTATACTCCTGGCATTGACCTCTGTGACTATCTCTTGCCATTGCCTTCTGAGCAAGTGCCAGGAGGGCTAACTAACAGTAAACAGAGAGTTGGGATAAATGGGTCATTTTCCGGTTCGCAAACAGTGACTAGTGGGATGCCGCAGGTATTAGTGCTGGGTCCTCAACTATTTACAATCTATATGAATGAATTGGATGAAGGGACTGAGTGTAACGTAGCCAAGGTTGCTGATGATACAAAGATGGGTGGGAAAGCAACATGTGAGGAGGACACACAAAATCTGCAAAGGGATATAGACAGGCTAAGAGAATGGGCAAACATTTGGCAGATGGAGTATAATGTGGGAAAATGTGAGGATATTCACTTTGGCAGGAAAAATAGAAAAGCAAATTATAATTTAAATGGAGAAAAATTGCAAAGTGCTGCAGTGCAGAGGGACCTGGGGGTCCTTGTGCATGAAACACAAAAAGTTAGTATCATCATCATAGGCGGTCCCTCCAACAAGGACGACTTGCTTCCACGAAAGTTCACAGATGTTTCAATGAAGGACCCGATGTTCCAGTCCTGAACTCCAATTCAGGGGGTGGAAGATGCCTGTGAATGAATTTTTTTAACGTGTGGTGACCGTTGCACATCAGCCACTACAGAGCTAGGCCTTTATCCAGTGGCAAGGATTAACCAGGACGACTGGAGACCTGCTCTGCTGCACGGACCTATGCAAGTACAGCAAGTAATCAGGAAGGCAAATGGAATGTTGGCCTTTATTGTAAGGGGGATAGAGTATAAAAGCAGAGAAGTCTTGCTACAACTGTAGAATTTACCAATATTTCGCAAAGATTCCTGGTACCTTTCACCTGCAGAGGAGAAGAACCCCTTTCTGGACTTTTAAAATTAGTTTAAAGGGGCAGACGAAGCCTGCAGAGGATAAAAGGGGATGCATTCATGGAGACCCCCTGCCCCCTCCCAGTGTTTGGACTCATAGGAAAGGGAATTTAATTTGGAACTATCTACCAGAAAGTCTGAAATCCTAAAGTGCACATGGAAGAAACTATGAACTTTAATCAAATTTGGGATTTTTAAAAGATGAATGTTGGGTCGGCAAGAAAAGGGGTGGGGTCCATCTCTAAAGGGCCAGTTTGGACCTTGGAGCTAATCAAATTGTCTGGGAACTGTTTACTCTCAAAAACTTGCCCCTAGAAAACATTAGCTTTCAAACAATCGACCATGGAAGAAACAGTATCGCCCCACCCAGAGGACCCAAATGTCACATACATATTCCAACACCTTTTCAACAGGCATAGAAATATCTGGCTCAGGCCAGACTAGCACAATGGACGAGAGCTCACCAACTTCGAAAAGCCTATTAACGCCGGATTAAAATCACTTAATCAAGTTTCAGTTAGTTGGGCTGCAAAATCGAAACAAAGAGCTGAGCTAGATTTGATAGAAGATAAGGAAGCTTGTTTTAGTATAAGTGAAGGCCTGTTCTGGCAGTTAGGTGTGCTTCTAGAGACAATATTAAGTTAGCAGTCTCGTTGCATAAGTTCGACACCAGCCTCGAAAAGTGGGACCCCGAAATATCAGCGAAAGGAATCTCTAAAACCCAGAAGGACAGCACCACGACAGCAAACAGGCTGTCAAAACGACTATCGGAAAGTTGCGGGCCATCACGACTGATCAAACAGTCAACCGGAATCGACCCGACAAAACCGAAAATTTTTCCACTCTACAAGCTGGTCCTACGCTACCAAGGGGTACAGACTAGAGAACGTGGACAACTAAGGCAAACCCCCAGGGACAACTAAGGTGAACCCCGGAGTTGGAACTGTCAAAAGGGGATTGGTGAGCATAGCCCCTGAACCCCCCAGAGCTATAACTTAGTTAGTTAGGGGAATTGGGAGGGGGAGGCTGGGATAACTTGTGTAAATGTATTTACATTCTCCTCTTTAACCCATTTAGAGTTTAAGCTGTATTCTTTTCCCCACAGGCTGTAATTTGCCATTTTATTCAATGTGTTGTACCCCTCAGTGTGTATTGGTATTAATATTGTGTGTGTGTTATTAAAGGTGTGCTTTTTTACTTCTTTTTAAACACAATAAAGCCATACCTGCTTCCTACCTTGAAACCGATTGTCTGTCCAAGTCTGTCACAGTCCCTTCATAATTCCAGTGTCTAGAACCAAGGGTGTGGGAGCGATTCGAAACCACTCATATAAGGTCAGAAGGGAAAGCTGACCCCCTGCAAACCACCCCTACAGGGTATTGGTGAGGCCACACCTAGAGTACTGCGTACAGTTTTGGCTCCGTATTTAAAGAAGGATATCCTTGCATTGGAGGCTTTTCAGAGAAGGCCCACTTGGTTGATTGAGGAGATGAAGGGGTTGACTTATGAAAATAGATTGAGTAGGTTGGGCCTAAACACATTGGAGTTCAGAAGAATGAGAGGTGATCTTATAGAAATATATAAGATAATGTGGGGGCTCAACAAGGTGGAAGCAGAGAGGATATTTCAACTCATAGGGGAAACTAAAACTAGGGGACATAGTCTCAGAATAAGGGGCCGCCCATTTAAAACTGAGCTGAGGAGGAATTTCTTCTCTCAGAGGGTTGTAATTCTGTGCAATTCTCTGCCCCAGAGAGCTGTGGAGGCTGGATCATTGAATATATTTAAGGCAGGGGTAGACAGATTTTTGAGCAATAAGGGAATAAAGGAATAAAGGGTTATGGGGAGCGGGCAGGGAATTGGAGCTGAGTCCATGATCAGATCAGCCATGATTTTATTAAATGGTGGAGCAGGCTCGAAGGCCCAGATGGCTTACTCCTGCTTCTATTTCTTATGTTCTTATGTTCTTAGGATACAAGACATCTCTCCTCCATTCCACCTCTTCAACCAAGTACAGTACAGCATCCAAAAACCTTGGTGCGGTCTCTTCCATTGTCAGCCATTCTTCTCTATTTCCCAGGACAGATTGATTTGTACAATGACTCCCAGCACCTATTCCAGGCAGAATGCACCGCCCTTTTAAAATGTGTAGACTAGCCTTATGTAGTGCAGGCTAACTTTAAGTACTCCTAGCCACTCACACGATTGCCCTCCCCCCACCACCCCGGCTGATGCGTACAGAGAATGAACACTATGGGGAATGCTGAATGCACCCAAAAATCATGATAATAAGCAGGCAGCACAAAGTTGGCATGATGGCTGCATTACACTGAATGGGCCTGGGTTAATCGCGTATTGCGATCCCCACGCCTGTTTTCGGGGGTAACCAATTTCACCCACCAATACTTCCACTCGAATCTTGAGCATGATAGGCTGGGGAGGGGTCATTTTAACCTAATTTTCCCGTCAGGAAACTAACGGAATTGGATTGGCTGCCTGTTTTACACCCCATCTGATTTTCGTTTCTTTGGAGTTAATGGAAAGTAAAAGCGGGCAGTTTGTAAAACAGATAACCAACCCAATCCTGTCAGTTTTATATTAGGATGGTGAAGTTAAAATTACTCCCCAGATTTTACAATTTGCATTGAAGATCATAAAGCAACTTCAGTGAGGCTGTGTTCCTAGCACAGAGGCTCACTAATGATAAACATGGATCGGATATAAGGCTATAGCCCTGACTCTCTGACTCGTGCTCACCAGTAGCAAGAATCTATGCAAAGAGTAAAGCTTCACGGAATTTTCCCAGATGTAATTGTGTCATTGGAGATAACAGACTTATGGGCATAGTAAAGAAAGAAAAGAAAGATTTGCATTCTTATAATATTTTATAATTTCTCGGAAACGTCTTAAATTGCTTCATGTGATGGAATAGTCTCATGTGCTGTAAATTTTGTTACTTTAGCGGATGTGACTCCATCTTCTCCACAGCAGGTTGCCACAACAGCAATTAGCTAGAAGATCAATTCATTCCTTTTTGATGTTGTTGGTTGAGGAAGAAAACTTGGCCAGAACACTGGGAGAACTTCCTGCTCTTCTTTGATTTGTACCAAAGGACCTAGAACCATATCATTCATTGCACAGAAGATGTCCATTTGGACCATTGTCCCTGTGCCAGTGCTAGCTCTTCAATTGGAGCTATTTCGCAGCCCTAAATCCATATCCTTTTCTATTTGTTCTTTTGAAATTCTTGTTCTGTCATTTTTAAATGATGCTGTAGTCTCCTCCTCAGTAAGCACTGATGGTGATGCATTAAATGTTTTAATAACTCTGCGAAAACATTTTTACTAAATTCCCTCTTTGTTTTTCTCGTGATAATCTGGGGGAGAAATTCCTCAGTGCCTCATTTGGGGTGGTAACCCTGTCGGGGAGGGACTTCCTGCACCAGCCGTGAAATTGGGGTTACCGGCCTTCACAGGAAGTAGATGCAATGTCGACGCTCCACTTCCTGTTGGGGCGGTATCCAGGGCACTACTCGGGCGGGATCGGCAGCGCTACGTGGCCTCTCCGCGTAGCACTGATGCATTTCAATGCCCCTCCTCTTCCCTTCTGTTAAAGGGCCAAAAGGACAAAATGGTGGCATAGCACACCTCTCCTTTAACTTCTGCCCCGGAAGTGGAGGATGGCCCAGTTCCTGACCCGCGAGGCTAGTGCTGACACTGTTCACAGCAGCCTCGCAGGATGTTGGCCAATTTCTGCCATGGGGCGGAAAGGGGTCATCGCGAGGTGCTAAGAGGTCACTGCGCACGATGTCATTGCCGGTTGCATGGCAGCCTAGGGTGCTACTAGTGGGGCGCGATTCTACTGTGTTAGCCCATCCAGTAACGCCCGCGCAATTTTGCGGAGCTGGTCACGCCCCCCATCCATTCCAGGTGAAATCAGGTGTGCCCCGTTAGTGTCCCCTGGAGGCACACAACAGGGGACTTTCGCCCCCTCTAAGTCTATACCCCTTTATTGCAGATTCACCAACCAGTGGCAATAATCAGCAGCGAGGGATCTTTAACCTAGTAAGCAAGAATGTGGTATATTTAGCGCTTATTCCAACTTTCCAAAAATTTTAATGAACAATCGGTGATGTTTATTGTCAATGGGATTTAAGGTCAATTGAGATCCAATGGTGGAATAGAATTCTATTTGCAGTTATAACATTAAGAAATAGCATTTGCTCACTTAATGGTTCAGTGGTTCAACAAGATGTCCAGCTGAACCAAACAGACCAGTGTTGTCCCAGGTTTGACCTTCAATCTGTGCTGAGTTATCCCAGTAGACATTAATAATGTGGTATAATCGGCCTCAATGTCTCTGGGTTGTAAAGGAGAAAAATTGGCCAAGGTTCCTGCTCCTGATCACTATCCATTGATTCCTGTTGGAAGTGTGTGTAGTTTAATGTCGAATGAGAACACGATCAGTCTCACTTGTGAGACCCCTATGTTTGACTTCAATGGTAAGGAAAATTGGACAGGGTGTTCAATGGACAACTGATCCAATTTTGTTGGTTTTACACCATAGCCAAAAGGTTAAAATTATCCCCAATTTGTATAGGATTGGAGGAGCACGTAAGGAAGGATGATAGGTAGGTCAGGCTGCCTCTGAGGTTTTCTGTGCCCTTCTGGTGGTAGTCACATACCAGAGAGAGTTAAAATTACTTTGGCAACTGCAGTGTTGGTGGAGTCTCCTCTTTCCAAAAGAAGATGCACCAGTACACCCCTGATGCTATTACAACGTGTGAATGCCTGACTAACTGTTATGCTGGATGGTTCTTCAGAGGTCCCCTAATCACTTCCAACAATCTCTCATGCTTAGAAAGCATTGCAAGCACCTCAATTTCAGAAGCAATTAAATGGGGTGTGAGTACTGGGCTGCTCCATTACTTGCCTGCACACTCATACCTGCAGCTAAGCTCCCTGTACCTTCTGAATCTCTTGTCCCTTCACCCTTGGGAAAAACAGCTTTTCAGCTGAGATGCCTTAATGGGCTCTCCAAACACTTTCAGAATTGTTAATGCTCTATAACTATATTTCCCTTTAATTGGTCCCATCCCTTTAAATTCACCTTGCACTCAATGTTCTCTTCCCATCTCTAGAGGCTGATTTTTTGGATTCAGCTCAGCCAGAGGCAGGAAAGGCTTCCATTCTTAGTTTGCTGAAGAGGACAGGTATGCAGACCATAGTTTTTAAAAGACGAATCCTTCCTGAACAGGAGAAATTGGTGAAAGTATTGCCCGCTCTGCCTCGCCGGTTAGTGTGGCGGACTCAGCAACCTCCATGTATGGGATTCTGAAACATGGTTCTGAAACACTTCAATCCACCATGGAGCGGATGGACATTCCAAAGCCATCTGCTTCAGATCCTCCTGTAACAGAGTCTATGATACAAGTAGTAGCATCTCTTAGGGATTCTCATACTTCAGTCATGCAAGCCCTGGGATCAGCTTTCTCCCTTGCCTTGGACAAACCAGGAAATTGAATGGCTCGGGAATGGTTTCAGTCAGTTGAATGCTCTCCTTGAGTTTGCACTTCCACAGTTCAGTGGGCATATTAAAGCAGAGCCACACCATAAGCATGGATGAAGTTGCTGTCTCTCTATACAGGTGTCAGATATGTGCAGAGCCAGATAGTGCCAGCAGCCACTAAAGTTTATAACTGGCCCCTCTCACGCCTGTGCTCATAGAGGTCAACAGCCATTGCCATCTCGGGAGCTTTTGATTAGGATGCAGCACTTTGCTACCTCTGATGTTCTCGTCACTGGAGGAGCACCTTGTAGAATTACCAAATTAGGCCCTAGATCACTGCAGTCGGACACTAAGTGGAAAATAACAGCAAGGCGTCAATGTAGGTCAATAAGATGAGTTGGCACTTTATTTGTATTGCCTCCAGAGAGTGTTCTACTCATGGTTTTGTAAATTAGAATCTGAGGTGCGATGAATGGTCTGTTTGGCAGTTGTAGAGTAGGTGAGTCACCGGGCATTACTGGGCTGTAGCCAGGGCAGGGGAAAAGGGTTGTGCAGGTGCCAGTCCTCGAAGGGTGAGATCACACACTAGTTCTGCTGCAGAGGACTCATATGAGGATGTCGATGGGCGGCCTACAGAGGAATGCTGATAAGTATGCACAACAAAATGCTTGCAGTATCGGCAGGCCTGCCTGAAAGCCTGAGTGCACTGCAAAGACCGTAAACAGAATTAGGCAGTTGATTGCACATAAATCAATACTGTTGGCCTGGATTTTGCGATGGTAATGACAGTGAAACTGTCAGTAGTCGCCATCATTACCCCTCTGAAACTGATCACCACTTCAGGATTTAGCGCATGCGTAGATAAACGTGGAAATCCTGAAGCTGCGGTCAGTCATTCCCTGCCCCACCACTTACCCCTCCCCCCCCAAGAAAAAATTAAGCCGTGTTTAAAAAGGTGGAACTGTTTTTAACAGCATATTGATTGTGGAACAACCGTTCTGGCCCTGACAAACTCATTTTACATTTGTAGAATGTCAAATTTGTCTGTTAATATGATTAGGAATTACATGGTTCTTAAAATAATATATTTTTTTAAAGAAGTTTGTTTACGATAGTTCAGCTTCTACCGTAATCCTATGTGTATGTCCCAATCTTTATTTTGCTTTCTGTAAAATTTCTAAAAAATAAATTAGAATCTGTGCATTTTGCTTCCTGGTTTGCTGTCTGTGAGAATTGTTCAATGTGATTGGCTGTTTAGCCAGCTTGGTGACATCATTGTTGCTCGATGCTGGAGATTCACTTGATTTGGAACCAGATTCAAACAAAGGTCGGGAGAGCTGAAATTCACGTCACAGAGATCGCCAGATCTTTGTGGGCAGCTTTGTTCAAGGTCACCAGCGAGCACTATCACTTCGCCGGTGACTGCAAATTCCAGGCCACTGTTTCTATACCTGGGTGGACTCTCTTTAACAATTATTGGAAGGGAGCCAAAGATGGGCAGCGGTTACGCTCTGAAATTGTTGAACTCGATGTTGAGTCCAGAAAGCTGTAAAGTGCCTAAACGAATGATGAGGTGCTGTTCCTCGAGCTTGCGTTAAGCTTCATTGGACCTCCAACTCCTGATCAGCAAAACAGGTTTTCCTTAAGTATTGTTTTGCCAGTTCAAAAGATTTCCTTACTCAAGAGGAGGATTAGTGAACTATTTGTCATTTGCGCTAGTTAAATGGCAATTTAGCAGATAGAAAAGTTTCAAAAGGAGATTATTATAAATGTGTTGTGATTGGCCATTTTTTTGTATTCCCACTATAGAATTTCTATTGCAGAAATTATTGGCGGCAAAATCAAGCATGTCCATCATTTGGTCTTGAATCATTACATTATTTGAAATAAAAGGAAAACTATAGGTTTGATTCTATGAGTTATAAGTAGTGGTTTAGTTATTTAAAAAATAAAATAAAACACCTTTGAAGCAATGTGTATTATTATTTTATTAGTGTGTTCTCCGGAAAGAAATAAAACCCAAAGAAGGAATTTATTGTACTTGGCTGTTACATTACAAGCAGTAATAGTAGCTAAGTGTTTTATTATTTATCTATCAGCACTATCCCTGCTTAGTAGGCCTAATACAGTCCAGAAGTGGTTGTCAGCTTCTGTGCAGAATGATGGTTTATGTCTTGAGATTAAGCTGATAGATGTGGATCTGTAAAGGAGTTTTATTTTATTGAGTGAAATGGGCCTGTTTGCTGATGCACTTGATTGCTTTTGATATGTCTGTTATTTGTAGACATAGACATTGATTCTGTGATGTGTGGATTGCTAAGTGTTCAGAGGTTGATGTCTAGTGTACCCAGCATTTTGAGTACAATATTACAATGTTTCTCAAACTGGGGTCTGTAAAATGCTGGGAGTCCTTAGAGACTTTCCAGGGGGTCCGCGGCCAGAGGTAATTTCAAGCCTGCTCCTCATTATAAAACCAACCCTGATTCAGCTTAGGGAATTATTCTCAACAGCTGGGCCTGCTCCTCACCGAGGCCCACAGATCTCACTTACTTTACAACGAGCGCTCCCTGCCGATCAAGCTGATTCCTTTCCCTGGCTCCGCGACCCTGTGCCATCCTCCCGACCAGTGATCAGAGTGCCTGTGGGACCCTTCAAACACGTACCTGAACGTGTTCAAGCAAACACGTACAATCCCACAGTGCAGCTGTTACAGAACGTGCCAGTGGGACAGTATGGTGGTGAGTCATGCTTCCAACAGCATCCCAGCATGCGCATGGGTGCTCGTGCCCTCACTCACCTTGGCCAGCCTGCTAACGGCTTCAAAAATTGTCCAGCACTAAGTGGCTAATGGTGGCCATCTGTTGCTGTGAGTACCCGGAATTGGTGTAAGAAGCAGGCTCACCCAGCTCACTGATATCTGTAAGTAAGTACCTGTTTTCTTAAAAGCATTATTAAAACTGTCATTAATGTAGACCATGTATACTAACTGAATAGTCACATAAGGTGTGCCACCAGAGGGCACTGCAGTGGGAGACCTGAGGGTCACCTGCATAGGTGTGCAGAGCCCAGTATAAAAGGCTGCCCACCATGCCTGTGCCTCACTCTGGAGTTACAATAAACGGGACTAAGGTCACAACAGCTCAAGTACAATACTAGACCTCGTGGAGTCATTCATAAGTGTATTAAAGACATAACAACTGGCGACGAGATTACGAACTTTCACACAAAAATGACGAACGGTGCATTAGAAAAGTTCTCAGAGGGTGAAGATTGGGAAGCCTTTACAGAGCGGCTCCACCAATATTTCGTAGCAAACGAGCTGGTAGGCGATGATCCGGCTACACTGGCAGATAAGCGGCGAGCTATCCTGTTGACCAGTTGTGGGCCCGCGGTCTACGGCCTCGTCAGGGACTTGCTTGCACCAGAGAAAACAATGACAAAGTCATACGAGGAGCTGAAAGTGCTAATTTGGGACCAACTCAAACTAAAGGAGAGCATCCTTACAGCCAGGCATCGATTTTATACACACCGCCGCCCCGAGGGCCAGGAAATCGCAAAGTACGCTGCCGACCTCAGGAGGCTGGCAGTACTGTGTGAATTTGGCGCATCCCTCACCGATGCGTTGCAGGAGGTCCTCGTAATTGGCATCGGTCATGAGGCCCTTCTTCACAGGCTACTGTCTGACGAAACCACTGTCACTCTGAAGAAGGCCATCAGCATCAGCCAGGTGTTCATGACCTCAAGCTGCAGCTCCAAGCAGATGGTGACTCTCAGGACTCAAACCTGGCAAGTACTGTAAATAGAATGACGCCTTTCACAGGCAGAATTGTTGAACATGAATCTGTCCAGGGCAGAGTGTACAGGCCCCTGAGTCCTTTAACTCAGCGTCTGGCAAGGGGTGCAAACATAAGTCGAGTAGCTGGTGTTGTGGAGGTAATCACAGGGCTCATCAATGTCGGTTCAGAGACTATGTGTGCAAAGGTTGCAGCCCAAAGGGCCACCTCCAGCGAATGTGCAAAAGAGCTATGACACACCACATGGAAGAGGAGTCAGCAGATGGCTGTGAATCCAGTGTGGATTACGAGGAGATGGCTAGAGAGGCAGCTCAGTCCCAGGACAAAGTGTACAGAGTATATACCTGCACCACAGATTGTCCTAGTCTTCATGGAAGTGGACACGGGGGAGCGAGTCAGTCAGTAATGAGCCAGGAAGCCTTTGAGAGGCTATGGAACGATCAAGCTGAACGACCCAAGCTAGTCCCGGTTCAGGCAAAGCTGCGCACCTACACCAAGGAACTGATATCAGTTGTTGGTAGTGCGGATGTAAGTGTATCTCATGATGGCGCGGTGCACAATTTACTATTGTGGATTGTTTCAGGTGATGGACCAACGCTACTTGGAAGAAGATGGATGGGGAAGATTCATTGGAACTGGGAAGACTTCATCCCTCCAGTGATCGACATCCCCCATGCTCAGAGGCAGAGCAAACCCCCACCTTCGGTTGGACCAGGCACCGGAGAGCAGATCCGCGCAGCCCCTGAGGCACAGACCGCTCATCACGACTGCGTGACGATGATCCGGCCGAGACGACCCGAACGCACCTTCCCGGTTTCAGTGGCAGGACTCCTGGGGAGGAAGATTGGATCCGAGGGCGCCTTCCCAGCTTCAGTGGCAGAATCCCTGGGAAAGAAGATCGCGGCAGTCGCCATCATGGACAGGGAAAAGATGGCGTCCAAACCACGAGGTGCCGTACTAATGGAGCAACGACACGTGGTTCCATGCAAGGAAGACGATTGGGGTAAAAGTAGTAAGGCCATTTTAACGGAGGTCAGCAACCCGTCATTTTTGAATGAACTGCTTGAAATTGGTAACCAATGTAAAAGTCCAACTGTAACGAGCAAAATGTTGTTGAGTGATGTCGGGTGCAAATTGCTATCAGCCAATGTAGCGGGCGAACACCTAACAGTCGTATACAGGTGCAGCGGACTACCCAATGCTGTAGCCTGCATCCCCGGGACCAGAACCATGTATCATAAAGTGTCCCCACAACTGACAGAAGTAGACAAGCCGCAGAGTAAACGATCCCCGGAGAGCAGAGGCACCGGTAGCGATACCCTGCCTCAGATCGGTTTAACATTGCAGGCACCCGATGGCATGAACCGCCACGGGCCAGAAACAGTAAGCTGAGCCTATGTTCGCAGTTGGCTACCGTCGCCCACCACCCGGGTGGAAAAGACGCAATCCACAAACCCACTTGCCACCACGGCAATGCCCAAGAGCGAAGGGTCACCGCACCGGCTCCTCCGAACGGGACCTGGACCAGCCAGGATCCCAAACTAGAGAGTGCTCACAATGGTGCTCTCAAGGAAAGTGAGTCAGCAGTCCCCTGCAAACTGCTAGACAAGACGAGGCAGCCCCACCATCGCTTAGATGAAACGCTCACTCGCTCAGATCGCTTCCCAGGGAGCAGCAACGACACTGTGCAAATGAAAAGGACAGGGAGGTCACAAACACATCAGCTGTCTTTGGGCCTGCCCGACACTAGGAGTAACGGCAAGAGCCCTGAGCTCCGGCAACTCGAGCAAAATGAGCTCACCTCGCCCACAGACCCACTAGCATGGGGCGCTGCGCCACCACCAGACGACCCGGATCTCATCCGCTGTGCTGGAACTAAACTGTCCTTGTGTACCTGTCCTGATATACCTGTACTAATCATGTAAATGTACCACACAAAAAGAAACACAACTGTAATTCACCCAACAAATGTACCAAGATGTAAATGTAAAACCCATGTGATGAACTTGAATGTAACTTGCATGTAACGGGCCATTAACATGATCTCTGTGTGGAGGGGAGAATGGAGTAGTCATGAACTCACAACCAGAAACCACGGGGACCTCCACTGGCAACAAATCTGACTACCAACCCACCCAAGCTAGAAGCGGCCCTCCAATGGTCAACCAGGAAGAGCAAAGCCCAGGTCACCGTCAATGTATGAGTCAATTTGCATTAAAGACTTGGGGGGAAGTGATGTCATGTATGTAGACCATGTATACTAACTGTATAGTCACATAAGGTGTGCCACCAGAGGGCACTGTGGTGAGAGACCTGAGGGTCACCTGCATAGGTGTGCAGGGCCCAGTATAAAAGGCTGCCCACCATGTTTGTACCTCACTCTGGAGATACAATAAATGGGACTAAGTTCACCACAGCTCAAGTACAATACTAGGCCTCATGGAGTCAGTCATAATAGTATTAAAGACATAACAAAAACACTCTTTATATGTAGCACTTTTATATTATAAGTATTATATAGTATTATAATTTCAATGGGGGATCCATGGTTACTAATCGATTTGAAAAGCGGTCGTTCAATCAAAAAAGTTTGAGAATCACTGCAGTAGCTAATCTTTCTTTAAATTCACACTGCTGTTAAATTAGGTCTCTTTGTGCCAAAGGCAGTTTTGAACTTTATTGCTTGACTTCAGTAGTAAATAAATGGAGGCACAGGCACTGACAGTTCCAGCCTTGTTCTATCAATCTAATATCTGTGTTAGAATCATAATTATCAAGCAGTATTACAGTGTGATATATCTCTCCAATGTTTGTATTACTCTATTACCTCCCAGAATTCAAAACATTGGAATGAATAGACAAGGTTCCCACGTTAAATAGATTGCCTACAAGTGAAGTGGGAGGCAGCAGAGTATAAACATCTATTATATGATGCCTACTCTATCACGAGGTAATTCACATTTAAAATTAAAAATAAATTAGTATTGGACTGTGACTTTATTTCCAGTTTTTCTCCCTTATGTTCCTGGTCTTGAAGGTAATCCTGAACCATTTATGCTAATGATTTGAGTGACACTGGAAACCTTGAGAAACCTTGTGTGAAGTCACCATTCATTATGCATGAATCTAGATGATGAATGTTGACAGACTAGTCCACCATGGAGAGCCCAGTCCTGTCCACATCTGACTTCCTACACATGCATATTTAAGCAAGAATCACTGGATACCAATCAGGATCAGGTACCAAGGCTGATATTTCCCCTCCCTAGTCTGGGACACTGAGATAATTGTAGTCCTGTTACCCTGGCTGAGATCTATTAACTCAGCACAGATTAGCAATGGAACCGAGCTTATTCCTGATCTGTATGGCTCAATACCACAGTGGGCAATGTGGGGAGGTGAGGTGGGTAGGGGAATGTGGGATTAACTAATTTAAAAATAATTAACCTATTAAATTGTGCATATTAGAAGATAATGCAATTGATCAAAAAATACAATTTTTCTTTTTGCTTTGATCATGGATAAGTTTGTTCCAGTCACAACTACAAAACTAGAGCCAGGAAAGTATTGTTGAAACAGGTTACAGAGTAGTGAGATCTCAACTGATAGGTGCTCTAAGCAAGCTGCTCAGTTGCTTTGTGTCTTCAAAAAGCAATTGCTGCATGTAATTCTGAAGAAAAAGAGAAATTATGCCGCATGTTTTCTTTACCTTTCAGTAAAATTGACATACTTAAAAAAATTAATAGCATTGCTGCACCGAATGCACTATTTATGAATTGTGGTGATTGTTTTCAAGATGTACAGTTCTGATTAATTCCAATCATGAAAGCCTGAGTTCAGTGCATAATGGCAGCTGCAGTTGAGGTATGTTCTCATCAATTCTTGCACTGTGATTAAATTGAGGCAAAAGCTACTTTAAGTGGATGGGAACCAGGCAGGGGCAATGTTTAGATATTTAGAGGAGCATTTCAAATGAACACAAACATTGAACGTACAAAAACTGTAATTACTGGATATCAGCCGCCATAACAAATAGGAAAACTTGATAGTGCTGCTTTAAATCTACGTAGTGCTTCTTTCAATTTCTTCTGAAGCCACTGATATACACACACATTCACGCTCGTACACGCACAAATACACAAACACATTTTTTTTATTCGTTCCTGGATGTGGGCGTCATTGGCAAGGCCAGCATTTATCTCCCATCCCTAATTGCTCTTGAGAAGGTGGTGGTGAGCCGCCTTCTTGAACACCTGCAGTCCGTGTGGTGAAGGCACTCCCACATTGCTGTTCGGGAGGGAGTTCCAGGATTTTGACCCAGCGACGATGAAGGAAAGGCAATATATTTCCAAGTCAGGATGGTGTGTAACTTGGAGGGGAACTTGCAGGTGATGGTGCTCCCATGCACCAACTGCCCTTTTCCTTCTTGGTAGTAGAGGTCGCGGGTTTGGGAGGTGCTACCGAAGAAGCATTTGGGTGTTGCTGCAGTGCATCTTATAGATGGCACACACTGCAGCCACAGTGCGCCAGCAGTGGAGGGGAGTGAATGTTTAAGGTGGTGGATGGGGTGCCAATCAAGCAGTCCTGGATGGTGTTGAGCTTCTTGAGCTGCACTCATCCAGGCAAATGGGGAGTATTCCATCACACTCCTGACTTGTACCTTGTAGATTGTGGAAAGGCTTTGGGGAGTCAGGAGGAGGTGAGTTACTCACCACAGAATACACAGCCTCTGACCTGCTTTTGTTGCCACATTATTGTTGTGGCTGGTCCAGTTAAGTTTCTGATCAATGGTGACCCCCAGGATGTTGATCGTGGGGGATTCGGCGATGGTAATGCCATTGAATATCAAGGGGTGGGGGTGTTAGATCCTTGCTTTTTGGAGATGGTCATTACCTGGCACTTGTGTGGAGCAAATGTTAATTTTACAATAGGATACTGGCCAGGAGCAGGAATATTGGGGGAAATTTAACTCCATATGACAGGTGGAAGCCTGGCAGGGGAACAAGTTAAAATAGTAGAAATTGGGAATGTGATCCCCAACCCGCCTTCAACATTCCCACTTCCGGATTTCCAGAGGCAGGTTTGGAGAGGCGAGTTACTGATTATAATAATTAAATGAAGTAGTTTTAAAGATATTTTCACTGCAATTTGAATTTAACAGCTCCAGCAAGGGTATCCTGGGATTTTGGAACGTTACCATTAAAACAGAGGCAAGATTGATCGCCACTTCATGGGGCTAGGTAAAGGTCAAGAGTCCCAATATTGATAAAGGCTCACTGTTCACGGCTGCTTTCTTGGACTTCGGACAAATAAGGAAATCAGCATCAGCAGCAGCAAGGGTGCACTGTGCAGGAAACTTTAGGTGGATAACAGAGAGCGCAGCAACAGAAAGGGAGCAACAGTGAGAGCAGTAACAGCGAGGGGAGTAACAGAGAAGGCAGCAACAGAGAGGGCAGTAACAGAGAGGGGAGTAACAGAGAGGGCAGCAACAGAGAGAGCAGCAACAGAGAGGGAAGCAACTGAGAGGGGAGTAACAGAGAGAGCAGCAACTGAGAGGGGAGTAACAGAGAGAGCAGCAACTGAGAGGGGAGTAACAGAGAGAGCAGCAACAGAGGGAGAAGCAACAGAGAGAGCAGCAACAGAGAGGGCAGCAACAGAGAGGGGAGCAACAGAGAGAGCAGCAACAGAGTGGGGAGCAACAGAGAGGGGAGTAACAGAGAGAGCAGCAACAGAGAGGGGAGCAACAGAGAGGGGAGCAACAAGGAGGGCAGCAACAAAGAGGGGTAGCAACAGAGAGAGCAGCAACAGAGAGAGCAGCAACAGAGAGGGGAGCACACAGAGAGGGGAGCAACAAGGAGGGCAGCAACAGAGAGGGGAGCACACAGAGAGAGCAGCAACAGAGAGAGCAGCAACAGAGAGGGGAGCAACAGGGAGGGGAGCAACAAGGAGGGCAGCAACAGAGAGGGAGCAACAGAGAGAGCAGCAACAGAGAGAGCAGCAACAGAGAGGGGAGCACACAGAGAGGGGAGCAACAAGGAGGGCAGCAACAGAGAGGGAGCAACAGAGAGAGCAGCAACAGAGAGGGGAGCACACAAAGAGGGGAGCAACAAGGAGGGCAGCAACAGAGAGGGAGCAACAGAGAGAGCAGCAACAGAGAGAGCAGCAACAGAGAGCAGCAACAGAGAGGGGAGCAACAGAGAGGGGAGCAACAAGGAGGGCAGCAACAGAGAGGGGCAGCAACAGAGAGAGCAGCAACAGAGAGAGCAGCAACAGAGAGAGAAGCAACAGAGAGGGGAGTAACAGAGAGAGCAGCAACAGAGAGTGGCAGCAACAGAGAGGGGCAGCAACAGAGAGAGCAGCAACAGAGAAGGTAGTAACAGAGAGAGCAGCAACAGAGAGGGGAGCAACAGAGAGGGGAGTAACAGAGAGAGCAGCAACAGAGAGAGCAGCAACAGAGAGGGGAGCAACAAGGAGGGCAGCAACAGAGAGAGCAGCAACAGAGAGAGCAGCAACAGAGAGGGGAGTAACAGAGAGAGCAGCAACAGAGAGAGCAGCAACAGAGAGGGGAATAACAGAGAGAGCAGCAACAGAGAGAGCAGCAACAGAGAGGGGTGCAACAGAGAGAGCAGCAACAGAGAGGGGAGTAACAGAGAGAGCAGCAACAGAGAGGGGAGTAACAGAGAGAGCAGCAACAGAGAGAGCAGCAACAGAGAGGGGAGTAACAGAGAGAGCAGCAACAGAGAGGGGCAGCAACAGAGAGGGGAGCAACAGAGAGGGGAGCAACAAGGAGGGCAGAGGGGCAGCAACAGAGAGAGCAGCAACAGAGAGAGCAGCAACAGAGAGGGGAGTAACAGAGAGAGCAGCAACAGAGAGAGCAGCAACAGAGAGGGGAGTAACAGAGAGCAGCAACAGAGAGAGCAGCAACAGAGAGGGGAGTAACAGAGAGCAGCAACAGAGAGGGGAGCAACAGAGGGGGGAGCACACAGAGAGAGCAGCAACAGAGAGGGGAGTAACAGAGAGAGCAACAACAGAGAGGGGAGCAACAGAGAGAGCAACAGAGAGCGCAGCAACAGCAAGGGGAGCAACAGAGAGGGGAGCAACAGAGAGAGCAACAACAGAGAGGCTAGTAACAGAGAGAGCAGCAACAGAGAGAGCAGCAACAGAGAGGGCAGCAACAGCAAGGGGAGTAACAGAGAGGGGAGCAACAGAGAGAGGAGCAACAGAGAGAGCAACAATAGAGAGAGCAGCAACAGAGAGGGCAGCAACAGCAAGGGGAGTAACAGAGAGGGGAGCAACAGAGAGAGGAGCAACAGAGAGAGCAACAACAGAGAGAGGAGGAACAGAGAGGGCAACAACAGAGAGAGGAGGAACAGAGAGGGGAACAACAAGGAGGGCAGCAACAGAAAGAGGAGCAACAGAGAGGGCAACAACAGAGAGGGAGCAACAGAGAGGGAGCAACAGAGAGGGCAACAACAGAGAGGGAGCAACAGAGAGGGCGCAACAGAGACGGAGCAACAGAGAGGGAGCAACAGAGAGGGAGCAACAGAGAGGGCAACAACAGAGAGGGAGCAACAGAGAGGGAGCAACAGAGGGGGCAACAACAGAGAGGGAGCAACAGAGAGGGGAGTAACAGAGAGGGAAGTAACAGAGAGAGCAGCAACAGAGAGGGCAGCAACAGAGAGAGCAGCAACAGAGAGAGCAGCAACTGAGAGGGGAGCAACAGGGAGGGGAGCAACAGAGAGTTTACAGGAGGCACTACCCATGTAACAGGGTGTACAGACAGAGGCTCAGCTTCTGTGAACTCTCAGAAGAGCAATGCTTCAGCCAGCTGAGATTTTCACATCAGGTGGTCGTGGACATCTGCAATCTCCTAGAAGAAGCCCTGCTCGCTGATGGACCTGGTGACTGGGGAAGTCACCACCGCCCTCAACTTCTTTGCCTCTTGTTTCTTCCAATGGAGATGTATCAAGGGCCTCCCAGATGGCTGCACATAAATGCATCAGGCAGTTGATAGATGGTTGTTTGCCAGGCTGGCAGCTATGTAAACTTCCTTTATGATGACAAAAGTCAGACTGAGTGAGCAATTGGATTTATGGCTCTGGCTGGCTTCCCACAGGTATAGGGTGCCATTGATTGCACACATATGACAATCTGAGGACCTACAGATAAACCAGGATTATTTGTCAACTGCAAGAGATTTCATTCTATCAATCTTGAGCTAGTGTGCAACTACATGAAAAAGTTCATGCAGATCTGCACTAGATTCCCCCGGAGCTGCCATGATGCTTTCATACTGCGACAGTACAATATCCTGGACCTGGAAGCAGCCTTATGGGATGGCTGCTGGGCAAAAAAGGATACCAGCTTTAAACTGGCTGAAGACACCTCTGAGGAACCCGACCAATGAACCCCAAAAGCACGACAATGGCAGCCATATATAACGAGATGTGTCATCGAGTAAACCATCGGCATGATCAAGATGCACTTCAGGTAACTGGACAGGTCTGGAGATACCTTTCATTACACACCAGCGAGGGGCTTGAAGATAATCATTGTGTGCTGCGGTCTGCACAACATAACATAGCAGCGAGGTATAGAGATGGAGGAGGAAGATAAAGATGGGGCACCCAACAGCACACCAGCTGCTCACATTGCTGCTCGGGATGCTTGAATGTTCAGTTAAGCACTCACACTGGCCCACTCCTTGCCCCCACCACCTCCACTGACATAAAACAGTCCTGTAACCAACCATCCACCCGTTGCACATCCATCAAGTTGTCCCGTCAATTCATGTCTCCACATTCATTTACAAGCAACTGCAAAGGTGAGTTGACTCCCGGCACGCAAGAATAGGCTACACGGAAAAGTGGGGCACATTACAAATTTTATGTGATTTGAAGTGAGACGTGGGTGTACTTTGAGTGGAGTTCACTCTTTCATGTCCCCACTTGCCATCATCCCTCTCTGGGGCCAGTGGCCCATCAGTCCTACCTCTCTGTGGGAGAGCAGCTTGGAGCATATCAGTGATGCATGGTAAAGCCATGGCTAAGATATCTGTCATCCTGTTTAATGTGGCAGACATGTTGGCATCCAATGTCTGCATGACTGTAGTCACGGACTGCATAGCCTCATTTGATTGTCATAATTGAAGTTTGATGGAGCAGGCTAGTCTACCCGTAGAAGATAATAAGAACATAAGAATTAGGAACAGGAGTAGGCCATTTAGCCCCTCGAGCCTGCTCTGCCATTCAACAAGATCATGGCTGATCTGGCCGTGGACTCAGCTCCACTTACCCGCCCGCTCTCCATAACCCTTAATTCCCTTATTGGTTAAAAATCTATCTATCTGTGACTTGAATACATTCAATGAGCTAGTCTCAACTGCTTCCTTGGGCAGAGAATTCCACAGATTCACAACCCTCTGGGAGAAGAAATTCCTCTCAATTCGGTTTTAAATTGGCTCCCCCGTATTTTGAGGCTGTGCCTCCTAGTTCTAGTCTCCCCGACCAGTGGAAACAACCTCTTTGCCTCTATCTTGTCTATTCCTTTCATTATTTTAAATGTTTCTATAAGATCACCCCTCATCCTTCTGAACTCCAACGAGTAAAGACCCAGTCTACTCAATCTATCATCATAAGGTAACCCCCTCATCTCCGGAATCAGCCTAGCGAATTGTCTCTGTACCCGCTCCAAAGCTAGTATATCCTTCCTTAAGTAAGGTGATCAAAACTGCACGCAGTACTCCAGGTGCAGCCTCACCAATACCCTATACAGTTGCAGCAGGGTATTGTTCTCGCAATGGCCAGCAACATCAATCCACTAATGGTTGAGCTGGACTCCTTCATCCTCTGCTATTGTGGGCATGAGTACCAGTACCTCACAGATTTACTGCTGTCTCTCTATTACCCTTTTGATGGATGGACCCCAGGGTTCAGCATCTGTGTCCAGCTGAGCAGAGCTTGGAATGGACTGTGCCCTCGCAGGCAGATTCTCCACAGCTGTCCCTGCCACCACTCTCTGCTCGTGCTCACTTGTGAGTTTTGAGACACCAGGTGAGATCCCACCTAACTCTCTAGCAAGACCCACCAAAGTGCGCGTATCTGCACTGGTGCCTGGTAAGCATATGTCCTGTGATGGAGCACCCTCAGAAAGGACTAGATCCTCTGAGGAATCGTCATCTGGAAAGTCCACGGATTGCTGTTGTACACGTGAAGGCCCCAGAGGAGAGATGAGACAGATACGTATTAGTACTGGTAATGTCAAAATATTTCTACTGAGCACAATTAAGATGATTAGATTTCAATCGTTGTTGAAATCAAGTCAACATGACTGAGTATTGTATGAGAAATGGGTCCCAGTCTCACCATCTCCGATGTTCAGCGATGCAGATATGCCACTGATCTCCATAGCCTCTTCCTCTGATGATGTCAGCAGTACTATCTATCTATGGCAACCCACCTTCTATCCTCTCCCTCTCCCTTGTGTTCTGTGCTCTCTTCTGCAATAGGGGAATGACAGGCACATGAGTGTTCATCCAATGAATGCAGTGCATTCGGTGAGGGTGACTACTGTATTGTGAGGGTGACGATCTGGTAAATGCATCACATTGCATAAGGACTGGGGTGAATGACAATGGTGGATGGATAAATGGGGAGGTGAAGAAGTGCATAGAAAACAACTGTTCTCACCTTTCCTCACCTGGCCAAGTCATTAAACAGTTTTCTGCACTGGATCCAGGATCAAGGCACAATGCTCTTGACCTCCTCAGCCACCACTAACTACACCTTCTTTGTAACAGCAGGAGGTTTCTTCCCGCTGCTAAGGAAGATTATCTCTTTCCTACACCCAGCAGTACATCAAGCAAGGCATCATTAAAGCAGGGTGCAGCCTTTGAAAGCCCTGAGTCCATCCTGTAAGTTTGCCAACTCTATCCAACACCTCCCAACTCCTCCAAATTCCATCTTTGAGTTGGCCCTTTATATAGTTGAGTTGAGATGTGGGTGCACATCACGCCTGCTGACAAGGATTGGAGATGTGAAACCCGGAAGTGTAATGATAGTTAAGTATCCATGTTGAAATCGGACATTCCGACATGCCAAAACTTCTTCCGGGCCGCTGTTGCCTCCTCGCCCAGCCCCACGCTACTTAGTGGTGTTGATATGGCTGGTCCAGACAATCTAGAGTTGGTGTCAGACCCCTTGATTGGACAGGCAACATGAACCAGGGATCCTATTCCTGATCTCTATCCATGGACCTCAGCTGGAAGTTCATGTGTGTGGATATTGGCTGAGGATAGATTCAGATTTGCCAATGATGTTCAATGGTAACTAAACTGCCAACATCACTGTTATGTGTCACGTGTAAATAATGGCCACCTTAGATAGGTCCCAGAGGGACTACAATTGGCGCACATATAGCCATACTCCAATGATTTGTTGATACCTTCAGGAGGGGTGGTTCGGAAGCCTGCCAGAGAAAATTGGCAGGAGAAAAATAAGTGGTTCAGTTCAGACTTAAAACAACCCAAATACAACTGTACTTAATGGAAAGTTTGTTTTGACGTTAACATGAAAGTACTATTCACAATAGTTCATGTTCATGTTGCAACAACAGATCCTCTGCCTCCCACAGCACAGACATTTCTAGGTGGCCCTTTTTGTAACTCTGAAGAAGTGTTCTGGAGATGGCTATTCCAGGAATTCCAGTTACACAAATGTCCCAAATTATGACACCTATTAAAGATATAAATTTTCTTCCAGATAAATTTAGAGAGCTAAAGAGGGGGGTGGGGGGGGGGAAGCATTACATAATAGATGCAATATGTATGAAAGAATTACATACATACCAAGCTGAAAAACTAGCAAAAGCTGACCAATAGCTTCAAAAAAAAGCATGCACAGCCCCAAAAAGCTGATGATTCAAAACCGGTCCTGATGCCAGTTGGCATTTTGGATTGTTGACCAGCAGAGCTGGCCAGTTGCTTGTACCCCTGCAATTTTGAGGCCATTCCTCATTTAAATCAGACCGGCGAGCTGCGGACAGGTGTCCCGAGGCAGCTCACCGACGTTAGTCCCTAGGAATGCCGGCTGGCTGGGACACTGCTGACAGCTGCAGGGGGACAGGAGTGGGGGAGGAGGCGAGGAGCGAGCCCCAGCTGACAGCAGCCTGCGGTATTTATGTGGGACCCGGAGAAGCCCCTGAAAGTGAGTCAAACAACCCAGGAAGGTCCCAGATTGAACCTTGATCTGTGCTGAATTAGCTGATCTAAGCCCGGAGGGCAGAACTTGCATTTCAATTCCATATGTGTCAATAGTTATCATTTCAACCCAAAAGTCAACTTGTTAGAGTTTCACAAGAAAAATCAGCATTTTTCACTGGAATTGAAGGTCACCAGGATCAATCAGATCAGTTGGCAAACAAGACTGGGAGGCAGTAAGAACCAATCAGATCAATCGAATGACAGGCCTGGACTTCATCAGAACAAATCAGAGCTGTGGTTTTATTTGAATATTCCAGTTACTGATTTTATGAACCTCTTGTAAAATTTTACTTCACAAATTAACATATTTCATCTGGGGTTAGATTTGCATTGAAAAGAACTGGACCATCTCACCATTGCCTCAACGTCACTTACCATCTTCTCTTAGGCAGTCACTTGGAGTCGAGGATGATATGCGTTCTAATGAGTCCTATGCGGGATCTACAGACTCTGTCACAGGTGGGTGGGGTGTTTGGTTTGTCTTACACTCCTTCCACTGTTTCTACTTGGCTTCCACATGCACCCGACGAAGAAACTCAATGTGTTCGGCGCCTTCTCGAATGCTTCTCCTCCACTTTGAGCGATCTTGGGCCCGGGATTCCCAAGAGTTGGTGGGAATGTTACATTTTTTCAAGGAAGCTTTGAGGGTGTCCTTGAAGCATTTTCTCTGCACTCCTGGGACTCGCATGCTGTGACGGAGCGCGGAGTAGAGCACTTGTTTCGGGAGTCTAGTATCAGGCATGCGGACAATGTGGCCCGTCCATTGGAGCTCATTGAACTTGGTCAATGCCTTGATGCTGGGGATGTTGGCGTGAGAGAGAACACTGATGTTGGTACCCCTATCCTGCCAATGGATTTGCAGGATTTTGCGAAAGCAGAATTGGTGGTACTTCTCCAGTGAGGTACCTACTTTATGTTGTGAATGTCTGTGAAGCATATAGGAGGGCGGGTATCACAATGCTCTGTAGACCATGAGCTTGGTGCCGGGTTTGAGATCTTGGTCTTCAAACACTCTTTTCCTCAGGCGACCGAAGGCTGCACTGGCACACTGAAGGCAATATCTGCCCTCGCTGACAGAAGACTCCCAAGGTATGGAAAGTGGTCCATGCTGTCCAAGGTCTCATCATGGATCTTGATAATCGGGGGTGGCGGTGGGGGCAGGTTGGTAGAGAATCTTTGTCTTATGGATGTTTAATGTAAGTCCCTTACCACCCTTCTCTGGGTCATAAGAACATAAAAATTAGGAGCAGGGGTAGGCCTTATGGCCCCTCAAGCTTGCTCCATCATTCAATAAGATCATGGCTGATCATCGACCACAACTCCACTTTCCCGCCCTTGATTCACTTAGAGTCCAAAAATCGACCCATTTCGCCTTGAATATACTCAATGATTCAGCATCCACATCCCTTTGAGGTAGAGAATCCCAAAGATTCACCACCCTTTGAGTGAAGAAATTGCTCCTCATCTGAGTCTTAAATGGCCGACCCCTTATACTGAGACTATGTCACATAGTTCTAGTCTCTCCAGCCAGGGGAAACAAACTCTCATAAATCTACCCTGTCAATCCCCCTCAGAATCTTATATGTTTCAATGAGATCACCTCTCATTCTTCTAAACTCCAGAGAGTATAGGCCCAATCTACTTAATCTCTCCTCATAGACAACCCAGTACACATTAAATGGTACAACACGAAAAGTGTAGAGGAACAAAGGAACCTTGGAGTGCAGGTCCACAGATCCCTGAAGGTAGCAGGCCAGGTAGATAAGGTGGTTAAGAAGATATATGGAATACTTGCCTTTAGTAGTCGAGGCACATAATGCAAGAGCAAGGATGTTATGCTTGAACTGTAAAAAACACTAGTTAGGCCGCAGATGGAATACTGTGTGCAGTTCTGGTTACCACATTACAGGAAGGATGTGATTGCGCTGGAAAGGGAGCAGAGGAGATTTACAAGTTGTCTGGATTGGCAAATTTTGGCGATGAGGAAAGATTGGAGATGCTGGATCTGTTTTTTTTGGAACAGAGACGGCTGAGGGGAGACCTGATTGAGGTGTATAAAATTATAATGGGCCTGGATAGAGTGGATAGGAAGGACCTGTTTTCCTTGGCAGAGGGGTCAACAACCAGGAAGCATAGATTTAAAGTTAGTGGGGGGAGATATAGAGGAGATATGAGGGGAAATTTATTCTCCCAGAGGGTGGTGGGGGTCTGGAACTCACTGCCTGAAAGGGTGGTAGAGGTAAAAAGCCCCACCATATTTAAAAAATACCTGGATGTGCACGTGCCGTAACCTACAGGGCTACGGACCAAGAGCTGGAAAGTGGGATTAGGCTGGATAACTCTTGGTTGGTCAGCGCGGACGTGATGGGCCGAAATGGCCTCCTTCCGTGCTGTAAATTTCTATGATTCTATGATTCTATGAACCCTCTCATCCCAGGGATCAATCCAGTGAACTTTCGTTGCATTGCCAGTAGGGCAAGTAGATCCTTCCTCAGATAAGGAGACCAAAACTTTGCACAATACTCCAGGTATGCTCATGATATACTTAAAGAATGCTTTATTGCTGCCCTTTTATTTTCTTCTCATGTTCTCTCTTTATATATTTTATTGGTTCCCTGATGGATTTTAAAGTTTTCCCCATTCTGTTCCTTCCTTGTAAATGTCAGAATTTTATATGACCTTTATTTCTCCCAAATATCTTCCATGACTTTCCTTTTCGTGCACATTCATTTTACTTTCCTTTTTTGCCCTTGGATTGTTTCTGGGACAAACTACTTATGCAATACAAAAAATACCCACTTAAAGTGCCCCATTTTTCTTACATATTCTTCCCTTTAAATCATTTTTCCCATTTTATTCTTTTCATGCAACATTTCCTCTCCAGGCTGCTCTCCAGAAATCTAAATTTTTAACAGTTTTTATTATCTGTTGGGTCCTGGATTCAACTGTAAAATCTCAACTTTATTATCACTAAACCCCAAATGTTCACATTCTTCAAATTGATTTTTTATTACTACCTCCTCACTAGTTAGGAACAAACCAAATATTGCTGCCCTATTTTATATTCCCTCATCTGCTGTTTCAGAAAGTTCCTTGAAGCACTCCAATAAAGTTCCTTATACACACGGATCATTTCATGCTCTATGTCAATGTCACATTTCCGTATTTTTTACTACTTTTCTACAAAAAAGAATAATATTTAAATGTTGAGTGTTTAAAGCAAAGTGTATTCACACAAAGTTAGAAGAAAGCGCTGAGGTGGTTAAAATGTTTAGGCATTGAAATGGCTTAGGCATTGAAATTGTTTATCTGAAGACTTTAAACAATAAGCAATTTATTAGCCTGTTTCAGTAATGGTAAATTCCTCATTCCATATTGTTGGGAGATCCCTGGTGCTCAGCAGGGATTGTCGAGCATAAGGCCATCCCTTTAGTTGTGAACGCAGTGAGATATCAAAATAAATACTCACTGACTATCAGATTCTTAAACAGAAAGCTGTGAGGGCAAGTTCTGCCCAGTTTCAGGTTAGAATTCAAGAGTACAGTTAGAACTTATTTGTTATAAGTCAAGCAAGATTGTTGTGGTGAAAGATAGCATGTTCATTATTTTGTGTTATTACATGAAAATAAGTTGTGCTAGTTGAATGAAATGAGTCAAATCTTTAACAGTTTATCAATTTATATCTGGCCTCATTTTGTCAAGTGTTTTCTTAATCTGACTTTGAAAAGATTGTAGAGGCAGATGTGGGGTCATGTGCAAAAGACACATGTATCTGATTCAAATCCAAAGGGGGTCATATTGTTATATCTTTGCGATACGCTATTATATAGTTAGATGATGGGCGGTATGGGCAAAAATGTAAACGTAAGATGCTTATAGGAGTGACCAGCACTGCTGCATTCAACAGAGTGTCTGAGGCAAATCCTTAAACTTGTAACAGTCAGGAAGATTAAAATCCCCATGACTGTAACTGAAGCAATAGCCCTAATCTTTTTTTATGACCTCCCATAGCAGTATATCCAAGCTTCGCCAAGTCCAGAACCTTGGCCTTTGAGAAGTAGCACACTCTTTTCCAGATCCTTGCCCTCTGCCAAACATAAAAACCCACATATACACAGTCATCGTGAGATAGAATGCAGCTTGTGGGTTAGCTGTGTGAGAACTCATCTAATGAGAAAGAAGGTAGGGCATGACTGGGATTCAAATTGGATTTCTCTGGCTGGGAGCCCAGTGCTCGACTGTTACTTGAAAGAAGGAAGAAAATAAAATCTACTAAACATATTTTCAATATAAAAATTTGCAGAGAAATGATTTATGAAATTTGACAAAAAATGCAAGTATCTAAAAGCTATAAATCACATTGGGGGGGGGAGATTTTCTCCATACATTAATTAAAACGTTTTTATTATGGATTGCACACAGAGAAAATCTTTCCTCTTGGTGCTCACAGTGTTAATATGTTTGTATATTCGGTTTAGAAACAGCTTACAAGATTGTTTTCACAAGATGCCGCAGCCCTTTGAATGAGTATTTCATGTTGTTTGGTGTTTGGTGTCTTTTGCTGACTTCCACATACTTGCTTCACAGAATGCCGGATTTTCTGCAACATGAAATAAATAAATAGCTCAAAAACAAACTGCAGTTTAGAATAGTGATATCTTGGGTCACATAGTAATGTGAAACAAACTGTTCAGTGCTCAGTTTAATGCCTTTGTTAAAATTATAGACTCAGGAATTTAACATAAAGGTGTTAAACATTTGCACATTAATCTCCATAAAGCATAATTTCATTATAGAAGACAAAACATAGCATCAGTATATGCATATTTTGTATTAAAGTTTACAAATTAATTCTCCGTGATTTAAAAAATGAAATTAGATTGATTAACAGTGGGTTTACAACCAATAAGTTCCAGCCTTAACCCTCCTGCCATTAAATGTGAACAGTTTTGTGATGTGTTCCCATAGCTATTGAAGACTAAACTGGGAAATAACTTGTGATCTATAATCCTAAAAGAGATTTTGTCCTTATCGTTGGGCAGGATTACATACTGAACGTCATCAGTCCTAGCATTTCAACTGGAAATCATTGCCGTGTGTTTTGGAAACCAAAGTAGTTCTGCAGAGAGGTACCATGAAACTTTCAAGAGTGCTGAACATGCATTAAAATTTGCTTCAGTGAAGTGTGAAATGCACCGTCTTACTGAATGCTTTGGACAGAGACAGATCAGTCAATACTCAGAAGAAAACCCTGCTTCTCCGTCAGCCATTTCGGTATCTCACTAGCTTTCCTTTTTTAGAAGTCCATTAATGATTGAAAAGAATAAAGAATAGTTTTTGACTCTTGCATTAATGTGAATAACTCATGCACTACCAAACATCATCAAACATTTAATAGTAGCCTGTTACCCATAACATAGGACACGAAAACAAATAATATCAAATACTGATAATATTGCTGCTGGTTTATGACTGCTGTTTGTGGCATTGCTGATGTTCTGATGACACATCTCAGGAAGAGTAATGGATACAATGGTAAATCTTGTATAAAATGTTGAAAATAGGTACAGAAGGTGAAATTTGATTGAGGCCCGAAAACAGGTGCAAACACCATGATACGTGATATGCCCGCGTCTCTTCAGAAAGTACAGGCAGTCAATTTAGTGCTGCCCGTTAATGTAATGTATATAAAAAGGAAGTGAGTAGCTAAAGTAAACGTTGGTCCATTAGAGGATGAGACTGCGGAATTAATAATGGGAAACAGAGAAATGACGGAGACTTTGAACAAATATTTTGTATCGGTCTTCACGGTAGAAGACACTAAAAACATCCCAATAATTGATAATCAAGAGGCTATGGGGTGGGGGAGGTGGGGGGACCTTAAAACAATCATTATCACTAGAGAAAAAATATTAGGCAAACTAATGGGACAAGGCCCCTGGACCTGATGGCCTGCATCCTAGGGTCTTAAAAGAGGTGGCTACAGAGATAATGGATGCATTGGTTGTAATCTACCAAAATTCCCTGGATTCTGGAGAGGTCCCAGCGAACTGGAAAACCACAAATGAAATGCCCCTATTTAAGAAACGAGGGAGACAGAAGCAGGAAACTATAGACCAGTTAGCCTAATATCTGTCATTGGGAAAATTAAGGAAGTAGTAATAGGACATTTAGAAAATCATAATGCAGTCAAGCAGAGTAAGCATGGTTTTATGAAAATGAAATCATGTTTGACAAATTTGCTGGAATTCTTTGAGGATGTAATGAGTCGGGTGGACAAAGGGGATGTCGTATATTTGGATTTCCAGAAAGCATTTGATAAGGTGTCACATAAAAGGTTACTGTACAAGCTAAGAGCTGATGGGATTGGAGGTCATGTATTAGCATGGATAGAGGATTGGCTAACTAACAGAAAGCAGAGAGTCGGGATAAATAGGTCATTTTCAGGTTGGCTAACTGTAACTAATGGGGTGCCACAGGGATCACTGCAGGAGCCTCAACTATTTACAATTTATATTAATGATTTAGATGAAGGGACTGAGTGTAATGTAACCAAATTTGCTGATGATACAAAGATAGGTGGGAAAGCAAGTTGTAAGGAGAAATCAAAGAAAGGGATGCAGACAGGATAAGTGAGTGGGCAAAAATTTGACAGATGGAGTATAATGTGGAAAAATGTGAGATTATCCACTTTGGTAGGAAAAATAGAAAAACTCATTGTTATTTAAATGGGGAGAGATTACAAAATGCGGTGGTACGGAGGGATCTGGGGGTCCTTGTAGATGAAGCACAAAAAGTTAGCATGCAGGCAAAGCAAGTAATTAGGAAGGCAAATGGAATGTTGGCCTTTATTGCAAGGGGGATGGCGTATACAAGTAGGGAAGTCTTGCTACAACTGTACAGGACGTTGGTAAGACCACACCTGGAGTATTACGTACAGTTTTGGTCTCCTTATTTAAGGAAGGATTATACTTGCACTGGAGGCAGTCCAGAGTAGGTTCACGAGGTTGATTCCTGAGATGAAGGGGTTGTCATATTAATAAAGGTTGAGCAGGTAGGGCCTATACTCATTGGAGTTTAAAAGACTTAGAGGTTGTTATGTATGTAAACACTACCAATGTGTAAGACTTGCCACCAGGGGGCGCACCTGTGGGAGACCCAAGGGTTACCTGCACACCCTGGGCAAGCAGGTATAAAAGGCAGACTACCATGCTGCCTCCTCACTGTGGAGTTACAACAAAGAGACCAAGGTCACAACAGTTTGAGCTGAAGATATACAGTCTTGTGGAGTTATTCTAAACATAACAATTGGCGACGAGTAACAGATCATGACCTTTCACGCAGTTATGGCTGCTGTTGGTATTCTTGAGAAATTTGTTGAGGGTGATGATTGGGCAGCCTTTATTGAGCGTCTTGACCAGTATTTCGTGGCCAATGAGCTGGAAAAGGAAGAAACCGCGATCAAACGCAGGGCGATTCTCCTCACCGTTTGTGGGTCCACAATATATGGCCTCATCAAAAATCTGCTAGCACTGATGAAACCAATGGAAAAGACATATGAAGAGCTGTGCATGCTGGTTCGGGAACACCTCAAGCTGAAGGAGAGCATCTTGATGGTCAGGTATCGCTTTTATATACACCATTGCTCTGAGGGCCAGGACGTGGCGAGCTATGTTGCTGACGTAAGATGCATTGCGGGACCGTGCATATTTGCGGGATTTTTGGGGGAAGTGTTGCGGGACATTTTCGTACTTGGAATAGGCCACGAGGTCATTCTTCGCAAACTGCTGTCTGCCGAATCCCTGGATCTGAGCAAGGCCATCAAGATAGCCCAGGCTTTTATGTCCACGAATGAAAACACTAAACAGATATCATTGCAGCATCGGAACTCACCAGCAAGTACTGTGCATAAAATAATGCCTTCAGCAGTCAGAACTGTACATAGCAGGGCCTACACACCTGCAGAGGCCAGACCTAGGATGACTCAGAGCCCGCCGTGGGCCATGAATGCGAATCCATTAGCACCATGTTGGCGCTGCGGGGGTAATCATCAAGCCCATCAATATCGATTCAAGCACTACGTGTGCAAGGGCGGTGGAACAATGGGGCACCTCCAGCGAATGTGCAAATGTGCTGTGACTCACCACGTGGCAGAGTCAGGAGAGGACGACCGATCCGGCACGGACCACGCTGAACGAGCGGGAGAGGCAACTCAACCTGAGAATGAAGAGGAAGTGTATGGGATACACACCTTCACTACCAAAAGCCCTCCGATAATGGTAAAAGTTAAACTTAACAGCACTCCAGTCTCCATGGAATGGGACACGGGGGTGAGTCAATCAATTATGAGCCAGAAGGCATTCGAGAGGCTGTGGGGCGACAGAGTACAATGACCCAAGCTGATCCCGATTCAGGCAAAGCTGCGCACCTACACCAAGGAACTGATACCAGTTTTTGGTAGTCCGGACATAAGAGTATTCCATGAGGGAGCAGTGCACGATTTACCACTGTGGATTGTTTCAGGTGATGGGCCAATGCAGCTTGGCAGGAGGTGGATGGGGAAGATTCGATGGAACTGGGAAGACCTCTGGGTACCTTCCCCGGTGAACGACGTCTCCCTTGCTCAAAGGCTGAGCAAGCCCCCACCTTCAGCTGAACCAAGCATCAAAGTACAGATTCATTTGCAGATCCCCGAGCCACAGGCCGCTCATCACAACCACGAGGAGGTGAAGATCAACCGAGCAGCGGTACAGGCGCGGTACCCATCACCCAAAGCCAACGACCTCTTCACGGCGATGGAAGAGACTCCAGGTCAACCAAGCAAAGTGGGACTCCAGGCTAAATGATCCAAATGTGTCTTCCCGACACCAGAGGCAAAATCCCTGGGGAGGAAGATCGCGGCACTCGGCATCACGGACATGGACGAGAGTGCGTCCAGACCACAGAACAAAAGTGCATCCAGACCACGGGACGCAAGTGCGTCCAGGCCATGGGATGTTGCCGCAACAAAACAGAGGCATGTGTTCCCCAGCAAGGAAGACGACTGGGCTTGGGGCAAAGGTAAAGGGGCGGCCGCTGAGAAGGCCAGGAACCCACTACGTTCCAATAAGTTGTTTGCACTATGTAACCCCTGTGAGCGCCCATTCGTGGCAAATAATGTGTTATCACACGGGGTCAGGCATGTTGTACAGCAAGCCAAAGTAACGGGCGAACCCCAACCAGTTGTACATGTATCCAGTAAGTTACCCAAGGCTGTAGCCTGCGTTCACGGGACAAAAGAAACGTACCAATGAGTGTCCCAATATTTGCTCGAGTCAGACAAGCTGCCAATCTCACAGTGTTTGGAGAGCAGAGGCATCATTATCAATGTTTTGTCCCGAATAGGTCTAACACCATCTGTGTACTGTAACATGATCCGCCATGGGCTAGGCACTGAGAATGGCGCTAATGCCCCCAGTTGGCTACCGTTGCTCACCACCGGGATGGAAACGGCGCAGCCCACAGACCTGCCCGTTGTTAGGGAAGTGCTAGAAAGCGAAGGGTCAACCATAATGGCCCCCCAGACTAGGACCTGGACCAGCTAGGATCCCATGTTATCGCCTGCTAACGGCGAACCGCTAGATAGGATGTTGCAGCTTATCCGTCGCAAAGATGTAATGCTCATCCCATCAGATTGCCCCCTATGGGGGTTGCAAAGAAAGGCAGGGAGGCTACATACAGTTGGTGGTCCTGGCCCTCCATACCATAGCCCAGGATCCACGGGGACCACACAGCCTCCCGCCATTACTGAAAGTCTCAAGGCCATATCTGCCAACCTTGGCTTGCCGGACCTTAGGGTCAGCGACAATAGTCCGGAGCGGGCAGCCCAAATCATAAAGCCGAGCACTACACGTGTCACGGTAGACTCCCCACAGACCCGGCTATCCCGGGTGCTATGCAGTCACCAGACTGAATCACTCAGAACCGGGCCTTCCGTATGCTATCAGTAGAGAATGCACCATGATCATACGGCTCCTCCACGTGACATCAGAATAAATGATGTAGACCATGATCATGGCCCCAGATGGGCTGCTAGCACTGTATTAGCCAAAGAGGAAATGGAATGTTTGTGATGAAAATGGAGTGTTTGTTGTGAAACCATGTAATGGGCAAACGTAGAAAGCATTTGGACCAGACCAAACTGCAAACTACAGATAACCAGGAACTACTGGAAAGGACCTGGCCCCCAGCGACCCACTAACACAATCGACCTCGCTGTCAACCACGAGGATGAACCCACCATGCCCGACAGTCCGATCAGACCAGCCGCGCGACCGTGCAGCAATCCAACCGACTCACCCATGCCAGGACTTCAACTCAGGTGATCGACCCGGGAACGCAGAGCCCCGGATCGCCTCAACTTGTAAATAACTTGTACATAAGACTTTGGGGGGGAATTATGTTATGTATGTAACACTACCAATGTGGAAGACCTGCCACCAGATGGGGCACCTGTGGGAGACCCAAGGGTCACCTGCACACTCTGGGCAAGCAGGTTTAAAAGGCAGACTACCATGCTGCCTCCTCACTCTGGAGTTACAATAAAGAGACCAAGGTCACAACAGTTTGAGCTGAAGATGTGCAGGCTTGTGGAGTTATTCTAAACATAATAGAGGTGATTTTATTGAAATGTACAAGATTCTGAGGGGGCTTGACAGGGTAGATGCAGAGAGGATGTTTCCCCTCGTGGGGGAATCTCGAACCAGGGGACATTGTTTCAGAATAAGAGGTTGCCCATTTATAATGGAAATGAGAAGGAAGTTGTTCTCTCAGAGGGTTGTGAATTTTTTGACTGCTCTACCTCAGAGAGCTGTGGAGGCTGGGTCATTGCATGTATTTAAGGTGGAGATAACAGATTATTGAAAGATAAGGGAGTCAAGGGTTATGGGGAGCGGGCAGGGAAGTGGGGTTCGGCCAGGATCAGAACATCCATGATCTTATTGAATGATGGAGCAGGCTCGAGCGGCCAAATGGCCTACTCCTGCTCCTATTTCTTATGTTCTTATGTAAATGATTGCAGTGCACAGCCTAGCGACTAAAGCGCTGCTGACAGGCTGCGGGCTCAGAAGGGGAGCCCATGTTCGTGTTGCTGGAGCGAAGCTGCCTTTACTTAAAGCTAGACTGTTCCATCTCAAGATAATCTCAAGCCCTTAAAGCTGAACTACCTTCTGAAAAAAATCGTTCAGATCTAGGCAGTCTGCAGCTCTGAAAGCTGAACTGTCTTCTGCACATAAAAAATGGTAAAATTGCTTCACCACTAATCATCATCTTCATAGGCAGTCCCTCGAACCGAAGATGACTTGCTTCCAAATCAAGTATTTCAATGATGGACCTAAAATTCCAGGTCAGAACTAAATCTTGAAGGGTGGCAGATGACTGTGCGTGGATTTTTTTAACGTGTGGTGACCATTGCACACCAGCCACCATACAGGCTTGACAGAGCTAGGTCTTGGTCCAGTAGCAAGGAGTACCCAAGACGACTGGAGACCTGCTCTCCTGCACGGACCCAGTGCGCACACATATCACAGTGTGGGCTGGCCCGTGCTGCCCCTGGGCCCTCACCTCTTCTGGGCCCCAAACTCGCGCCTCTCCTGGGCCACGATCACATCCCTCTACAATTTCTCGCCACTCCTTCGCCCTCACCTCGCCGCTCCTGATGTACCTGCCCATGCTGCAATCACCGACCTGGACCTTGGTGATGTCCCTTTTCACTGCCGTTGCTCTCCTGCTCCAGCACATGCTGCTCCCTGGAGTGGTATCCTGCATGCTGCTCCTTCTGCTCCCGGCCTGCTCCGATGGTGCTCGTAGGCCAGGGGCCGCACAGAATACAGGCCCACTAATACAGGCCAAGGAAAGGGTACCCAGCATCTCGGACGCAGCATTCAAGCTTGTCCAGGAAGAGAGGCATTCTACCCACAGGGGGCTGGGAGGCCCTCCAGAAAGAACAATGTGGGACCAGATCGCTGAGGCCATCACTGCCAGTAGTGTCTCCCCCAGGACCTGTCTCCAGTGCCCAAAGAAGTTCATGATCTCAGACAAATGGCTCAACAGACCAGGGAAAGGACACCCGGGGTCTCGGATGCAGCATTCAAGCTTGTTCAGGGATCAACATTGCAAGAGATGTCCTCGACCCACAAGGGGCTAGGAGGCCCTCCAGAAAAAAGGATGTCAAGGTCAGTGAAAGCATCTTCAAAAACCTACTAACTGCACCACTAGTCTCACACACTGCTCAATGCATGACCGCCCCCCTTCATTCACTTACCAACAACCTCTACCAAACGCGGGTCACACCCCACATTCCTAGCTTCACTGCACCCACTTGGAGGAGACGGTCCTGGCCATTCTCGGCAGGGGCATGGCTGAGCCCTTGGCCAGAGGTGGAGCTGAAAAAGTACAAGATGCTGGTATCCTCATACATTATCCTCCTTCTCACATTCCACATCCCTCTCATCCCTCAATATTCTCTGGTTTACAAGCTGTACATGGTCTAAGCAGGCACCTCTTACTTTACCCCTTCCCTCATCCCACCCCTATCCATGTACATTTCTTGGCTCATTTCAGACAGCCAAGAGATCCAGCTTACCCAGCCTGTGCTTGACCAAGATGAGGGAGAGAATAATAATAATAATAGTATTAATAAGAAGAAGAAACACCATCACTCAATTTCACACTCCCAGCCACGAGCTCCTCGAGGCCGTCCTCGGGAGTGAAGGGTTATGCGGAATGGGCAGGAAGTGGAGCTGAGCCCAAGATCAGATCAGCCATGATCTTATTGAATGGCGGAGCAGGCTCGAGGGGCCAATGGCCTACTCCTGCTCCTATTTCTTATGTTCTTATGTCCCGCAAGGCCATCTGCAGTATCCCCCACTGAAAGTCAGCAGTCTTCCACCAGCCATGCAGGAGCCACTGGGGTAGCACCTCGTAACAAAACTAGGATAGGCAAAGGCACTCGAAAGATTGTAACTAAGGGAATGCACAAGGGTGGTTAGTTGATTTTATGATGTAATATTGGATGCATATATGGATAAAGGTGGATTGGAAAGTTTGCATTGTAGTGGCTTTTATTGCAGCATTGTTAATGTTATGCATTTAACCCTTGGCAACCTATATTACACCACCACCAGAGGACCTACCTGTTGGAGTCCCAAGGGATCCCAACATCCCTTGGAAGCACTGTATATTAGCAGGCCACTCACGTGGTATCTGCACTCTGGAGTCTAATTAAAGGAGCTAAAGTCACACTTACTCATTGCTCACCATACTCAGTTTCATCCTTTATTATGAATGTAACCATTGGCAAAGAGGATGGGATCCGAACCCATGAGTGCAATTGGCGATGAGGTAACGAACAACCGCACGAAAATGCAAAGAACAGTTGGTATCCTGGAGAAGTTCTCAGAAGGGGACGATTGGGAGGCCTTCGTGGAGAGACTTGACCAATACTTCGTGGCCAATTAGCTGGAAGGGGATGAGAAAGCTGCCAAACGAAGGGCGAACCTTCTTACCGTCTATGGGGCAACAACCTATGGCCTCATGAAGAATCTTCTAGCTCCGGTAAAACAAACAACCAAATCCTATGAAGAATTGTGCACGCTGGTCCGGGAGCACCTAAATCCTAAGGAAAGCACTTTGATGGTGAGGTATCAGTTCTACACGTGTCAACGGTCAGAGGGCCAGGAAGTGGCGAGCTACGTCGCCGAACCAAGGCGCCTTACAGGACATTGCGAATTTGATGGATTCCTTGAACAAATGCTGTGAGGCTTTTTGTGCTTGACGTTGGCCATGATGTAATCCTTCGCAAACTATTGAATGTTGAAACACCGAATCTGAGCAAAGCCATAACGATAGCCCAGGCATTTATGTCCACCAGCGATAACACCAAACAAATTTCGCAGCATAAAGAGGTCTCGCCCAGTACTGTGCACAAAGTAACGCTGTTTTCGAGCAGGAATATACATGGCAGAAAGTACACACCGGCTGCTGCACGATCTCAGACGGCCCAGAGTCCACCTCAATCGTTAATACATAAGAACATAAGAACAGGATTAGGCCATCCAGCCCCTCGAGCCTGCTCCACCATTCAAAAAGATCATGGCTGATCTGGCCATGGACTCAGCTCCACTTACCCGCCCGCTCCCCATAACCCTTAATTCCCTTATTGGTTAAAAATCTATCTATCTGTGATTTGAATACATTCAATGAGCTAGCCTCAACTGCTTCCTTGGGCAGAGAATTCCACAGATTCACAACCATCTGGGAGAAGAAATTCCTTCTCAACTCGGTTTTAAATTGGCTCCCCTGTATTTTGAGGTTGTGCTCCCTAGTTCTAGTCTCCCCGACCAGTGGAAACAACCTCTCTGCCTCGATTTTGTCTATCCCTTTCATTATTTTGAATGTTTCTATAAGATCACCCCTCATCCTTCTGAACTCCAATGAGTAAAGACCCAGTCTACTCAATCGATCATCATAAGGTAACCCCCTCATCTCCGGAACCAGCCTAGTGAATCTTCTCTGTATCCCCTTCAAGGCTAGTATATTCCTTCCTTAAGTAAGGTGACCAAAACTGCACGCAGTACTCCAGGCGCGGCCTCACCAATACCCTGTACAGTTGCAGCAGGATCTCCCTGCTTTTGTACTCCATCCCTCTCGCAATGAAGGCCAACATTCCATTCGCCTTCCTGATTACCTGCTGCACCTGCAAACTAACTTTTTGGGATTCATGCACAAGGACCCCCAGGTCTCTCTGCATCGCAGCATGTTGTAATTTCTCCCCATTCAAATAATATTCCCTTTTATTGTTTTTTTCCCCCAAGGTGGATGACCTCTCATTTTCCGACATTGTATTCCATCTGCCAAACCTTCGCCCATTCGCTTAACCTATCTAAATTTCTTTGCAGTATCTCTGTGTCCTCTACACAACCCGCTTTCCCACTAATCTTTGTGTCATCTGCAAATTTTGTTACATTACACTCTGTCCCCTCTTCCAGGTCATCTATGTATATTGTAAACAGTTGTGGTCCCAGCACCGATCCCTGTGGCAAACCACTAACCACCGATTTCCAACCCGAAAAGGACCCATTTATCCCGGCTCTCTGCTTTCTGTTAGCCAGCCAATTCTCGATCCATGCCAATACATTTCCTCTGACTCCGCGTACCTTTATCTTCTGCAGTAACCTTTTGTGTGGCACCTTATCGAATGCCTTTTGGAAATCTAAATACACCACATCCATCGGTACACCTTTATCCACCATGCTCATTACATCCTCAAAGAATTCCAGTAAGTTAGTTAAACATGATTTCCCCTTCATGAATCCATGTTGCGTCTGCTTGATTGCACTATTCCTATCTAGATGTAATGCTATTTCTTCCTTAATGTTAGCTTCAAGCATTTTCCCCACTACAGATGTTAAACTAACCGGCCTATAGTTACCTGCCTTTCGTCTGTCCCCTTTTTTAAACAGAGGAGTTACATTAGCTGCTTTCCAATCCGCTGGTACCTCCCCAGAGTCCAAAGAATTTTGGTAGATTATAACAAATGCATCTGCTATAACTTCCGCCATCTCTTTTAACACCCTGGGATGCATTTCATCAGGACCAGGGTACTTGTCTACCTTGAGTCCCATTAGCCTGTCCAGCACTACCTCCCTAGTGATAGTGATTGTCTCAAGGTCCTCCCTTCCCACATTCCCGTGACCAGCAATTTTTGGCATGGTTTTTGTGTCTTCCACTGTGAAGACTGAAGCAAAATAATTGTTTAAGGTCTCAGCCATTTCCATATTTCCCATTATTAAATCCCCTTTCTCATCTTCTAAGGGACCAACATTTACTTTAGTCACTCTCTTCCGTTTTATATATCGGTAAAAGCTTTTACTATCTGTTTTTATGTTTTGCGCAAGTTTACTTTCGTAATCTATCTTTCCTTTCTTTATTGCTTTCTTAGTCATTCTTTGCTGTCGTTTAAAATTTTCCCAATCTTCTAGTTTCCCACTAACCTTGGCCACCTTATATGCATTGGTTTTTAATTTGATACTCTCCTTTATTTCCTTGGTTATCCACGGCTGGTTATCCCTTCTCTTACCGCCCTTCTTTTTCACTGGAATATATTTTTGTTGAGCACTATGAAAGAGCTCCTGAAAAGTCCTCCACTGTTCCTCAATTGTGCCATCATTTAGTCTGTGTTCCCAGTCTACTTTAGCCAACTCTGCCCTCATCCCACTGTAGTCCCCTTTGTTTAAGCATAGTACGTTCGTTTGAAACACTACTTCCTCACCCTCAATCTGTATTACAAATTCAACCATACTGTGATCACTCATTCTGAGAGGATCTTTTACTAGGAGATCGTTTATTATTCCTGTCTCATTGCACAGGACCAGATCTAAGATGGCTTGCTCCCTTGCAGGTTCTGTAACATACTGTTCTAAGAAACAGTCCCGTATGCATTCTATAAATTCCTCCTCCAGGCTACCCCGTGCGATTTGATTTGACCAATCGATATGTAGGTTAAAATCCCCCATGATTACTGCCGTTCCTTTTTCACTTGCCTCCATTATTCCCTTGATTATTGTCCGCCCCACCCTGAAGTTATTATTTAGGGGCCTATAAACTACGCCCACCAGTAACTTTTTCCCCTTACTATCTCTAATCTCCACCCACAATGATTCAACATTTTGTTCATTAGAGCCAATATCATCCCTCACAACTGCCTTGATATCATCCTTTATTAACAGAGCTACCCCACCTCCTTTCCCTTCTTGTCTATCCTTCCGAATTGTCAGATAGCCCTGTATGTTTAATTCCCAGTCTTGGCCACCCTGCAACCACGTTTACAAGACAGTTAACACTTTGTTGGCGTTGTGGAGGTGATCATCGGGCCCATCAATGCCGCTTCAAGCACTATGCGTGCAACGGCTGCAGAACAATGGGACACCTCCAGCGAATGTGCAGGCGAGCTGCAAACTACCACGTTACAGAGGAAGATTGATCCACAGTGTATCAGGCTGAACTGGAGACTCGAACCGAGGAGGCAGAAGTGTACAGGGTACACACCTGCACCACAAAATGTCCACCAATAATGTTAAAAGTTGAACTGAACAGAATTCCAGTATCCATGGAACTGGACACGGGTGTGAATCAGTCTATAATGAGCAAAACCACCTTCGATAGGCTGTGGTGCAACAAGGCACACAGGCCCAAGCTCAGCACCATTCATACCAAGCTAAGAACGTACACCAAAGAACTGATCCCTGTAATTATCAGCGCAGAAGTCAGTCTTCTGTGATGGAGCAGTGCACGAACTCCCACTATGGATCGTGCTAGGGGATGGCCCCACACTGCTCGGCAGAAGCTGGCTGAGAAAAATCCGCTGGAACTGGAATGACATCCGAGCACTATCATCCGTCGACAACGTCTCATGTGCCCAGGTTCTGAGCAGATTTCCATCGTTGTTCTAGCCAGGCATTGGAAGTTTCTCGGGGGCGAAAGTGCAGATCCATTTGGTTCCCGGTACATGACCCATTCACCACCACAGGCGGTACCGTATATAATGTGAGAGAAAGTGTAAATTGAGCTGGACAGGCTGCAGCGAGAAGGCATCATCGCGCTGATGGAATTCAACGAGTCGGCCAGTCCAATTGTCCCGGTACTCAAAAGTGATGGCACAGTCAGAATTTGTGGAGACTATAAAGTAACGATTAACCGTTTTTTGCTACAGGACCAGTACCCGCTACCCAAGGCAGACGACCATTTTGCGACCCTGGCTGGAGGAAAGACGTTCAACTAGTTGGACCTGACCTCGGCCTACATGACACAGGAGCTAGAGTAATCTTCAAAAGGCCTCACCTGCATCAATACGCACAAAGATCTGTTCATCTATAATAGATGCCCATTCGGGATTCGGTCGGCCGCGGCAATTTTCCAACAGAACATGGAGAGGCTGCTAAAGTCGGTTCCATGCATCGTGGTTTTCCAGGATGACTGGTCACAGGTCGGGACACCATCGAACACTTGAAGAATCTGGAAGAGATTCTAAGTCGGCTAGATCCATGGGTCTCAGGTTGAAACGCTCGAAGTGTGTTTTCCTGGCGCCAAAGATCGAGTTCTTGGGAAGAAGAATCGCAGCAGATGGGAGCAGACTCACCAACGCCAAGATGGAGGCCATCAAGAACGCGCTGAGACCACAGAACGTGACGGAGCTGCGGTCGTTTCTGGGACTCCTCAACTATTTTGATCATTTCCTGCACGGGTTAACATAGAAACATAGAAAATAGGTGCAGGAGTAGGCCATTTGGCCCTTCGAGTCTGCACAACCATTCAATAAGATCATGGCTGATCGTTCACCTCAGTACCCCTTTCCTGCTTTCTCTCCATACCCCTTGATCCCTTTAGCCATAAGGGCCATATCTAACTCCCTCTTGAATATATCCAATGAACTGGCATCAACAACTCTCTGCGGTGGGGAACTCCACAGGTTAACAACTCTCTGAGTGAAGAAGTTTCTCCTCATCTCAGTCCTAAATGGCCTACCCCTTATCCTTAGACTGTGTCCCCTGTTTCTGGACTTCCCCAACATCAGGAATATTCTTCCTGCATCTGTCCAGTCCCGTCAGAATTTTATTTGTTTCTATGAGATCCCGTCTCATCCTTCTAAACTCCAGTGAATAAAGGCCCAGTCGATCCAATCTCTCCTCATATGTCAGTCCAGCCATCCCGGGAATCAGTCTGGTGAGCCTTCGCTGCACTCCCTCAATAGCAAGAATGTCCTTCCTCAGATTAGGAGACCAAAACTGAACACAACATTCTAGGTGAGGCCTCACCAAGGCCCTGTACAACTGCAGTAAGACTTCCCTGCTCCTATACTCAAATCCCCTAGCTATGAAGGCCAAAATAACATTTGCCTTCTTCACCGCCTGCTGTACCTGCATGCCAACTTTCAATGACTGATGTACCATGACACCCAGGTCTCATTGCACCTCCCCTCTTCCTAATCTGCTGGCATTCAGATAATATTCTGCCTTCGTGTTTTTGCCCCCAAAGTGGATAACCTCACATTTATCCACATTATACTGCATCTGCCATGCATTTGCCCATTCACCTAACCTGTCCAAGTCACTCTGCAGCCTTTTAGCATCCTCCTCACAGATTACACCGCCACCCAGTTTAGTGTCATCTGCAAACTTGGAGATATTGCACTCAATTCCTTCATCTAAATCATTAATATATATTGTAAATAGCTGGGGTCCAGCACTGAGCCCTGCGGCACCCCACTAGTCACTGCCTGCCATTCTGAAAAGGACCCGTTTATCCAGACTCTCTGCTTCCTGTCTGCCAACGAGTTCTCTATCCACGTCAGTACATTACCCCTAATACCATGTGCTTTAATTTTGCACACCAATCTCTTGTGTGGAACCTTGTCAAAAGCCTTTTGAGGGTCCAAATACACCCCGTCCACTGCTTCTCACTTGTCCACTGTACTAGTTACATCCTCAAAAAATTCCAGAAGATTTGTCAAGCATGATTTCCCTTTCATAAATCCATGCTGACTTGGACCGATCCTGTCACTGCTTTCCAAATGTGCTGTTATTTCATCTTTAATAATTGATTCCAACATTTTCCCCACTGCTGATGTCAGGCTAACTGGTCTATAATTACCCATTTTCTCTCTCCCTCCTTTCTTAAAAAGTGGTGTTACACTAGCTACCTTCCAGTCCATAGGAACTGATCCAGAGTCGATAGACTATTGGAAAATGATCACCGATGCATCCACTATTTCTAGGGCCCTTCCCTAAGTACTCTGGGATGCAGATGATCAGGCCCCAGGGATTATCGGCTTTCAATCCCATCAATTTCCCTCACACAATTTCCCACTTTATAAGGATATCCTTCAGTTCCTCCTTCTCATTAGACCCTCGGTCCCCTGGTACTTAGGAATGTTATTTGTGTCTTCCTTCGTGAAGACAAAACCAAAGTATTTATTCAACTGGTCTGCCATTTCTTTGTTCCCCATTATAAATTCACCTGAATCTGACTGCAAGGGACCTACATTTGTCTTCACTAATCTTTTTCTCTTCACATATCTATAAAAGCTTTTACACTCAGTTTTTATGTTCCCGGCAAGTTTCCTCTCATACTTTATTTTCCCACTCCTAATTAAACCCTTTGTCCTCCTCTGCTGAATTCTAAATTTCTCCCAGTCCTCAGGTTTGCTGATTTTTCTGGCCAATTTATATGCCTCTTCCTTGGATTTAACACTATCCTTAATTTCTCTTGTTAGCCACGGTTGAGTCAAGTTCCCTGTTTTATTTTTACTCTAGACAGGGATGTACAATTGTTGACGTTCGTCCATGTGATCCTTAAATGTTTGCCATTGCCTATCCACAGTCAACACTTTAAGTATCCTTTGCCCGTCTATTCTAGCCAATTCACATCTCATACCATGGCAGTTACCTTTCTTTAAGTTCAGAACCCTAGTCTCTGAATTAACTGTGTCACTCTCCATCTTAATAAAGAATTCTACCATATTATGGTCTCTCTTCCACAAGGGGCCTCGCACAACAAGATTGCTAATTAGTCCTTTCTCATTACTCATCACCCAGTATAGGATGGCCAGCCCTCTAGTTGGTCCCTCGACATATTGGTCCAGAAAACCTTCTCTAATACACTCCAGGAAATCCTGCTCCATCGTATTGCTACCTGTTTGGTTAGCCCAATCTATATGTAGATTAAAGTCGCCCATGATAACTGCTGTACCTTTATTGCACGCATCCCTAATTTCTTGTTTGATGCTGTCCCCAACCTCACTACTACTGTTTGGTGGTCTGTACACAACTCCCACTCGTGTTTTCTGCCCTTTGGTATTCCGCAGCTCCACCCATACAGATTCCACATCATCCAAGCTAATGTCCTTCCTTACTATTGCATTAATTTCTTCTTTAACCAGCAACGCTACTCCACCTCCTTTTCCTTTCTGCCTATCCTTCCTTAATGTTGAATACCCCTGGATGTTGAGTTCCCAGCCTTGGTCACCCTGGAGCCATGCCTCCGTAAACCCAATTATATCATATTCATTAATTGCTGCCTGTGCAGTTAATTCGTCCACCTTATTACGAATGCTCCTCGCATTGAGGCACAGAGCCTTCAGGCTTGCTAGAACCCCTACATGTGCTACTGCGCAAGTGAGACGATTCGGTATGGGGAAATTCACAAGAGGCTGCCTTATTTTCAAACAACTGCTTGTTCTGTATAGCCCATGTAAATGATTAGTGCTAGCTTGCGACGCGTCGTCATACGGGGTCGGCTGTGTGTTACAACAGGCTAACGAAGCGGGGATTTTGCAACCGGTCGCTTATGCATCCAGGAATCTGTCCAAGGCCGAAAGGGCCTACAGCATGATTGAAAAAGAAGCTCTGGTGTGCGTTTACGGGGTGAAAAATATACACCAATATTTGTTTGCTCTCAAGTTTGAGCTTGAAACTGACCATAAGCCACTCATATCGCTATTCTCAGAGAGCAAAGGGATTAACACCAATGCTCTGGCGCATCCAAAGATGGGCGCTCACGCTGTCAGCATACAACTATGTAATCCGCCACAGACCGGGCACAGAAAACTGCACTGATGCTCTCAGTCAGCTTCCATTGCCCACCACTGGGGTGGAAATGACACAGCCTGCAGACTGGTTCATGGTGATGGATGCATTTGAAAATGAAAAGTCACCCATTACGGCCCGCCAGATCAGGACCTGGACCAGCCAGGATCTTTTACTGACCCTGGCAAAAAAAAACTGTGTCCTCCATGGGAGCTGGTCCAGCGTCCCAGTGGAGAAGTGATTAAGCTGTTTCACAGGCGCAAAGACAAAATGTCCTTACAGGAGGACTGTTCTTTGTGGGGTAATCGTGTGGTCTTGCGCAAGAAGGGCAGAGAAACATTCATACGTGATCTACACAGCACCCACCCAGTCATTGTAATGATGAAAGCCATAGCCAGATCCCATGTGTGGTGCCCCGGCATCGACTCAGATTTAGAGTCATGCGTGCGCCAGTGCAACACTTGCTCTCAACTGAGTAATGTACCCAGAGAGGCACCGCTAAGTTTGTGGTCATGGCCCTCCAAACCGTGGTCCAGGATCCACGTTGACTATACGGGCCCATTTCTATGCAAAATGTTCTTGGTTGTTGTGGATGCTTATTCAAAATGGATTGAATGTGTAACAATGTCTGTAAGCACGTTCACTGCCACCATCGAAAGCCGACGAGCCATGTTTGTCACACACGGCCTGCCTGAGGTCCTAGTCAGCGACAATGGGCCATGTTTCACCAGTGCTGATTTCAAGGAATTCATGACCCACAATGGGATCAAGCACACCACATCTGCCCCGTTCAAGCCCGAATCCAACGGCCAGGCAGAACGGGCAGTTCAGACCATCAAGCAAAGCTTGAAACGCATGTCGGAAGGCTCCCTGCAGACCCGACTGTCCCGAGATCTGCTCAGCTACCTCACTCGCTTACCAGGGTTCCCCCAGCTGAGCTGCTCATGAAAAGGGCACTCAAAACAAGGCTCTCTCTTGTCCACCCTGCTCTCCATGATCAAGGGCAGGCAGCATCAACAAAGCATGTACCATGATCGCGCAAAGTTATTACGCGATATTGAGGTCAATGATCCTGTGTTTTTCCTCAATTATGGACATGGTCCCAAATGGCTCGTTGACATGGTTATAGCTAAAGAAGGGAGTAGGGTGTTTCAGGTCAAATTGGCCAATGGACTAACGTGCAGAAAGCATTTGGACCGAATCAAATTGCGGTTCATTAATAGCTACGAGCAACCCGAAGAGGACATCGCCAACTTCGACCCTCCAACACACACACAAGTGGCAACCGACATTATGGCTGATCACGAAGCCGAACTCACCATCCCCAACAGCCCGACAAGGCCGGCTGCCCAGCAGCCCAGTGAAGAACCAACCAACTCACCCACACTTACATTTGTACCGAGACGATCGACAAGGGAGCAAAAAGCCCCAGATCGTCTCACCCTGTAAATAAGTATACTGTTGACTTTACGAGGGAGTGACGTTATGTATTTAACCCTTGGCAACCTGTATCACACCACCTACATGTGAGCCTACATGTTGGAGTCCCAAGGGATCCCAGCATCCCTTGGGAGCACTGTATATAAGAAGGCCACCCACGCGGTACCTGCACTCTGGAGTCGAATTAAAGAACGAAGGTCACACGTACTCATTGCTCACGGTACTCAGTTTTATCCTTTATTATGACCGTAACAGTTAAAATGTCAAATGTTGAAAGGAAATTGTGGTTGTGTTCACTGGTACCGCAGGCGCATGATTCTATCCCACATATCTCGCGTTGTCTGAGTTGCCTCCTTCCTTCTGCTTACTCCTGCTATTTCCTCTTCTGATTTTTCCTCTTCTGCTTCCGCCTCTTCTGCTTCCTTCTTCCTCTGTGAGCAGCTTGTCCCCTTTGCTGCCTCTGCTCCATCGCCATGTGATCCTGCAGCCCAAGGGGGACTGCAACTAGAGCCTCCAGGACTGGGAGCATGTGTTGTTCTCAGAGGCTTTCTTGATGCACACTTTAACAATTTGTTAACTGTATTGCATCAAGCCATTACTCCAATAAAATGTCAAAAAACAGTCCAAAAATCTGAACTTACCTGAATGATGTGTGTGTCCCTTTTAGAAGTGCTGGCACTGTCTCTGTAGTACTGCTGCAAGCACGTTACTCCAGCGACATCACGATCTGGATACGTTAAATGTCATCAGTGAGCACAGGTAATGGCAGCGCTGCCGAGCTGCCCAAAATAGTGGCCACCACATTCCACGCTTGAAAGGCGACAGCCACCATTTCTTCAGCAAAACCGACCTTAACAGCCGACGATAAACCTCCCAATTTTGTGGCCATAGAGTCTTGCATAAAAAAACAGAATGCAAACTCGAATTGCTAATAATGGTGAACCATAGTTATTATGTAGAAATGGGCCATTCAACCCAATAGATCTGTGTCTGGGTTCTACAAAGAAACCTCTGGCCACCCCTGCCTCTTCCTTCTCCTGATTGGGATTGCCCTCCCGGAGGGACAGTTCCCCCACTGGGCAGCCACCTCCCACCAACATCCCTGCTGTTTTGGTCTTGAATCCATTTACTGAAAATGCTCCCAGAGCTGCATGCAAATAGCGGATGCCAACGCCACCTTCCAACATCTGCTCGTGGAGTGGACATTAAAGGGGAGGTCACCAGCTCCCGGCACCGCCATCTTAATTGTTTTGCCGATTTTCGGGTCGGCTCAAGGAACTGCTCCCTTGCATGGTCTGGGCTGCCATCTTGCAACCCGGCACTCCGTTTTGGGTGCCGGGGTGCTGGCCAGGTCCCACGCTGCCCGGGTGGCCCATTGGAGGTCATCAGAGGCCTTGCAGAGTGCACAGTGGCCCTCCCCTTTAAACGAAGGGGAGGAGCGTAGAAGCATGTCAGTGCCACATGGAGCATCCAAAGAAACACTTCACTCATCATCCCAGTAGCGCTCCAGGAACTGCCCCTAAAGGAAATGGAGCACATGAGATTGACCTCCACTTTCTTTGAGGGGCGGTAAGTCCAATTCAGCGGTGGGGGCAGGAAGTCCCGGCCCCAACATATTACCGCCTCCAATCGGGGAGCAGGGCAATTTCATCCCCATTATGTTTCTCCTGCCAATACTCTTACGTGCGCGATTTATGAAGTGTTATTGCAACATATTATAGTCTCCCACTGCAAATGTGTTATGCCACATCTGTTGAGTGAAGAATTATTACAAAAAAGAGTCAGCATTCTGTGCATGCTTTGCAGCTCATCTCCCTGTGCAGATGCACAGGTCACGTTAAAATGTGGTGACGGAAGTATGACACCTGGGAGCCGAATTTCCCGCCATCCGAAGCAAGTTGCACCTACTGCTCTTGAAGTGTCCTGGCCACCCTAATGCATGGGAGAAATTCAGCACTTTGAGCTTTTTTGAAGTGGGGCGGAAGTGGCCTCACCATCGGGGCAGAAGTGGGGGCGGGACAGAGTAGTCGAGGCTATCAGTCATCGCACTGGAGCCGCCGCCAGTCAGTAATGGGTCGGCGCGTGCATGCCGTGGCAGGAAAATGGGTGGCATGGTCCCCTACACCGCTCCAAAACAGAGGAAGGGCAATTTCAAAAATGGCTGCCCCTCCGCGGAGACTCGGCGGTCAGTCCGCAGTGACCCGTCACTTTCAGGCGACCACGGGCCCTAGAGAAAGGGGTCATTTCAGCCCCTAAGTATACTAACAATTATACAGAACAGAAACATTTAAATTTATTTATATTTGTCAGTATATGAATGCATTCCCAAAATGTCTGTTGACTTATAAACTATAGTGTTGTACCCTGAAATTAAGTTTAAGGAAAATGATCCATGAGCTAAGTTTGTTCATTTGTGTGTGAGATTCCTTTTGAATTTGCATTAGATGTACAGCACTGTTAAAGGGAAAAATGAATGAATTTTAAAACCCTTTGGGCCTGAGGAACGCTAAGGCCCGCCATTTTCTCGGTGGTCCCCGGGCGGAACGTACTTTTGCCGCCCTCTGCTGCTGGGGCTAGTCGGGAGCGAGTTTCGCCACGGTTGTGTCAGAGGCAGCGGGAGTCGGCGGGCGGGAGCGGGCAGGAGTGAGCGATGGCAGCAGTGGGCGGTAGGTGCAGGCCTCTTGACTCGGCAAACATCGGAGGCCGTGCACCGTGCATGCGCGAGACTTGTTTTTTTTTTGTAGTTTCCTCTGGGCAATGACATCACTTTTGCTGTGATTGGGGCTGATGGCACAGCTGTGCATGCTCATAAAAGCTGTGCACTCACTTGCACCTGCCATTTAGAGAGGGGTCAGTTTTGGAGAGAGATACAAATTCATCATCAGCCATTCATCAAGGAAAGTAATAACGAGTGGAATAAAAGCTTCAAAAAGTCTGATAGAGCCAAGCCCAGAGCTCCCTGGTTTAATGATGATGAGCTGGAGGAGCTTGTATGTGAGGTGGAGCACCGGTATAAAGCCCTCACCCTGAATGGCCGTGGCAAGCCTCCACCATACCAATATAGACCATTTGCCGGGAGATTGGTGAGGTTGTGTCCTCAGTGGGCAACATGGCAAAGGCTGCAGAAGAAAAGAACGGCATCAAGCCAGAGTGCCACAGGAAGGGGCCCAGCAGATAAGAACATAAGAAATAGGAGCAGGATTAGGCCATTTGGTCAATCGAGCCTACTCCGCCATTTAATAAGATCATGGCTGATCTGATCATGCACTCTGTTCCACTTCCCTGCACGCTCCCCATGACCCTTTATTCCCTTATCGCTCAAAAATCTGTCTATCTCTGCCTTAAATATATTCAATGACCCAGCCTCCACAACTTTCTGGGGCAGACAATTCCATAGAATTACAACCACTCATGGGGAAGCACACCCGGACAGCCACGGAAGCAACTGCAGACCCTGAAGTGATGTCACGTGAGTAAAGCTTACACCATTGCGTAATGTAAGTCAATAGATGCCACACCTATTCATATCCAAACAATCATACATGATAGATTTCTAAAGTTATCATAGAAATAATGCCGGCCTAATGAAAATCATTGCAATGCAAATGTGTTGATGGTCATGAAATGTGATGTCTGTGATGATTTTGAGAGCGGTGGTGCTTTTGTCGTGCACATGTTGTGTGAAGCGCTGGACTCACCTTGTGACCCTAGCACCCACTTCTCCTCTAATAAACTCATTTGTGTTTTGCAGCTCAGCCAGTGACACGACCCCAGGGAAATCACAGAGGCCAGAAGGTGGGGGCGCGGGGTCTGACTCTCTGGATGATCCTACACCTGTTGCTGAGGAGCTCCGATTGTCACCCGTCAATCCGCTGCGTCTGTTCTCCACAGATGCGAGCGCGGACTTGGAGGAACTTGCATCGCCACGCTCCAGAAGCCATTCCACCCCAAGGTTATCTATCGGTCCTCCGGTCATTTCCACCTCCACTCTGGAGGTACTGGCCCCAAGCACCTCGCCACAGGGCACCCCATTTGTCTCCAGGTTGGCGCCGACCCCACGGAGGCCTCGTGGACGCGGCAGGTCTGTTCCACGAGCGCCACATGAGAGCGGAGAGAAGTACAATTGTCCAGGAGGACTGTAGACATTGATGACCAGCTAAGCGAAGCATTGAGGGCATATCCCGACAGCTGGCCACCATGACTGAGTACATTCTGCGGTTGGTGGAGGCCCTGGATGCGATAGCCAGGAACACTGCTGGCACAGGCCTCCCAGTGGTCCCAGAGCATGGCACTCCACCCCTAGGTTCCGCACTACCACTGTGAACGACAGATGAGAGAAGGACCAAGATCCTGATTCTGCATCAGAGAATGTTGCCTCTTCGGTGCCCTCCGCTCCTGTACCTGTGCAACCGCTGCCTCTGCCTTCATCCCCCGCAATGAGGCACCACCTGAGGAGCTCATCGGCCAGGCACCGTGGAGTGAGGAGGGGAATGGGTAGAGATGGGGAGAAGAAGGGGAGGGGGGAAGGAAAATGAGGTGCATGTCTGCAGGTGATGTCTGTGTTATATCTCCATATCTCCATACATTTCAATTTGTTGCAATATATGGGGGCTGGGGACCACACTCCTGCTTTGCCTTTGTATTCTGTGTTGCTGGACATGTTGAACATTTGATTTGATGTCAATGGTGGAAAAAGTGGGGTGTGGGCGGGGGTTGGTTGTTATTGCCTGTGATACTTATTGTTATATATATAAACCTGTAAATACCTTGTGTAACCACCAGAGGGCTCATCTCCTGGAGTCCCAAGGGATCCCACAATCCCTAGGGAGCACCTGTACTTAAGGAGGCTTCACAGGCTGGAGAGGCACTCTGGAGGCCTGTAATAAAAGACTACGGTCGCACTTTACTTTGAGCTCACAGTATCTGGTCAGACTCTTTATTCATACATAACAACTGGCGACAAGATACAGATGACGAACCCAACGATGCAGAGAACAGAGGGCATCCTGGAGAAATTTTCAGATGGAGATGATTGAGAAACATTTGTGGAGTGACTCGACCAATACTTCGTGGCCAAAGAGCTGGAAGGAGAAGTGAACACTGCCAAACGAAGGATGATTCTCCTCACTGTTTGCGGGGCACCAACGTATGGCCTCATGAAAAATCTGCTTGCTCCAGCGAAACCCACAGAGAAATCGTACGATGATTTGTGCACACTGGTCTGGGAGCATTTGAACCTGAAGGAAAGTGTTCTGATGGCGAGGTACTGGTTCTACACGTACAAAAGGTCTGAAGGCCAGGAAGTGGCGAGCTATGTCACCGAGCTAAGATCCCTTGCAGGACATTGCGAATTTGAAGGACATTTGGAGCATACGCTCAGGGACTTCTTTGTACTTGGAATTGGCCATGAAGTGATACTTCGCAAACTTTTGACTGTAGAGACCCCAAGCTTGAGTAAAGCCATAGCAATAGCCCAGGTGTTCATGGCCACCAATGACAATACCAAGCAAATCTCTCAGCACATAAGTGCTGCTGCAAGTACTGTGAACAAAGTAACGTTGTTCTCAAATCGCAACGTACAGGGCAGGCCTCACATGCCTGCAGCTGCACGTCCACAGATGTCTCAGAATCCACCATCAAGGGTGATGAATGCTAGGCCATTAATACCTTGTTGGCGCTGCAGGAGGTGATCATCGTTTCTATTCATGCCGCTTCAAAGGATACGTTTGCAAGGGCTGTGTAACAATGGGACATCTATAACATATGTGCAGGCGAGTTGCAAACCCTGCCAATCCTGCAAACCACCACGTTGCAGAGGTGGGCGGATCCACGATGGATCACAATGAACCAGAGCCTCAGTCCGAGGAGGCAGAGGTATATGGGGTGCACAGATTTAACATAAAGTGTCCCCCGATAATGCTGAAGGTTGAATTAAATGGATTCCCGGTGTCAATGGTGCTGGACATGGACGCGAGCCAGTCCATTATGAGCAAAAAGACTTTTGATAAATTGTGGTGCAGCAAGGCCTCAAGGCCAGTCTTGACTCCCATTCGCAATAAAGAAAGGATATGATTCCTGTAATCGGCTGTGCTACTGTAAAGGTCTCCTACGATGGAGCAGTGCACAAGTTACCACTCTGGGTGGTACCGGGCGATGGTCCCATGCTGCTCGGCAGAAGCTGGCTGGGAAAGATATGCTGGAACTGGGACGACGTCCGAGCGTTCTCGCCCGTCGATGACACTTTGTGTGCCCAGGTCTTAAACAAGTTTCCCTCGCTGTTCGAACCAGGCATATAGAAGTTCCAAGGAGCAAAAGTGCAGATCCACCTAATACCGGGGGCGCGACTCATCCATCACAAGGTGAGAGCAGTATCGTACATGATGAGAGAGAGGGTGGAGATCGAGCTGGAATGGCTGCAACGAGAGGGCATCATTTTGCCGATCGAATTCAATGCTTGGGCCAGCCTGAATGTTCCAGTCCTCAAGGGAGACGGCACCGTCAAAATTGTGCTGATTACAACGTAATAATCAATTGTTTCTCCCTGCAGGATCAATACCCACTACCAAAGGCAGATGACCTTTTTGCGATGCTCGCGGGAGGAAAGACATTGATGAAACTGGACTTGACCTCGGCCTACATGACGCAGGAGCTGGACGAATCATCGAAGGGCCTCACCTGCATCAACACTCACAAATGTCTCTTCATTTACAATAGATGCCTGTTTGGGATTCAATCAACCTCGGCGATATTCAAGAGAAACATGGAAAGTTTACTGAAGTCGGTCCCATGCACCGTGGTCTTCCAGGTCGACATCTTGGTTACAGGTTGGGACATAGTCGAGCACCTGCAGAACCTGGAAGAGGTTCTTAGTCGGCTCAATTGCATGGGGCTCAGGTTAAAATGATTGAAGTGCATTTTCCTGGCACCTGAAGAGGATTTCCTGGGGAGAAGAATCATGGCGGACAGCATCAGGCCCACCGATTCGAAGACGGAGGCAATCGAGAACGCACCGAGGCCACAGAACGTGACGGAGCTGCGGTTGTTTCTACGACTCCTGAACTACTTTGGTAACTTCTTACCGGGTCTTAACACACTGTTAGAACCACTGCACGCCTTACTGCATAAAGGTGACGAATGGGTATGGGTTAAAAGCCAAGAAAATGCCTTTGTAAAAGCTAGAAAACTGTTATGCTCAAACAAATTGTTTGTGTTGTATGATCCATGTAAGCGTTTGGTACGAGCAGGTGATGTATCATCATACAGTGCCGGGTGTGTATTGCAACAAGCTAATGAATCTGGGAAATTGCAACCGGTTGCTTCTGCATCCAGACATCTGTCTAAGGCTGAGAGGGCCTACAACATGATTGAAAAATAAGTATTAGCGTGTGTTTATGGGGCAAAGAAAATGCATCAATATCTGTTTGGGCTCAAATTTGAATTCGAAACTGACCATAAGCCACTGATATCCCTCTTCTCTGAAAGTAAGGGGATAAATACGAATGCATCGGCCCGCATCCAGAGATGGGCGCTCATGTTGTCCGCATACAACTACGCCATCCGCCACAGGCCAGGCACAGAAAACTGTGCCGATGCTCTCAGTAGGCTGCGATTACCCACCACGGTGATGGAAATGGCACAGCCCGCAGATTTAGTCATGGTAATGAAAGCATTCGAGAGTGAGCAATAACCCATTACCGCCCGACAGATCGAACCTGGACGAGCCAGGACCCCTTACTGTCCTGAGTAAAAAACTGTGTGCTTCACGGGGGCTAGTCCAGTGTCCCATTAGAAATGCAGGACGAGATAAAGCCGTACCAGCGGCGCTAAGATGAAATATCCATACAGGCAGATGGCCTTCTGTGGGGTAATCGGGTAGTAGTACCCAAAAAGTGCAGGGGCACTTTTATTAGTGATCTCCACAGTACTCACCCAGGCATTGTAATGATGAAAGCAATAGCCAGATCCCACGTCTGGTGGGGGGGGCGGTATCGATGCAGACCTAGAGTCCTGCGTGCACAAATGTGACACATGCTCACAGTTAAGCAATGCACCTAGGGAGGCGCCACTAAGTTTATAGTTTCGGCCCTCCAAACCGTGGTCTAGGGTCCATGTCAACTATGCAGGCCCATTCTTGGTTAAAATGTTCCTAGTGGTTGTAGATGCATAGGCCAAATGAATTGAATGTGAGATAATGTCGGCAAGCATGTCTGCTGCCACCACTGAAAGCCTGCGGGCCATATTTGCCACGCACCGCCCGCCTGATGTCCTTGTGAGCGACAACGGGCCATGCTTTACCAGTGTCAAATTCAAAGAGTTCATGACCAGCAATGGGATCAAACATGTTACATCTGCCCCAGCATCCAAGGGTCAGGCAGATAGAGCAGTGCAAACAATTAAGCAGAACTTGAAAAGGATAATTGAAGGCTCACTGCTGACTCACCTATCCCAAGTCCTGCTTAGTTACTGCACGAGACCCCACTCACTCACTGGGATTCCACCCGCTGAACTGCTCATGAAAAGGATATTTAAGACAAGGTTCTCGTTAGTCCACCCTGATCTACAAGAACAGGTAGAGAGCAGGTGGCTTCAACAAAGTACATATCATGATAGCACAAATGTGTCACGCGAAATTGAAATTAATGATCCTGTATTTGTGTTGAACTATGGATAAGGTCTCAAGTGGCTTCCCGGCACTGTTGTGACCAAAGAGGGGTGTTTCGGGTCAAACTTTCAAATGGACTCATCTCCCGGAAATACTTAGACCAAACCAAACTCAGGTTTATGGTATATCCAGAGCAACCCACATTAGACCCTACCTTTTTCGACCCTCCAACACACACACCAGTGGCAACCGACACAGCGGTTGACCACGAATCAAAACCCATCGCCTGCAGCAGCCCAGCAGGATTCACCACACAAGGCAGCCTAGCAAGGCCAGCTGCCCAGCAGCCCAGCGAGGGCCCAACAAACAACTCAACAAAACCAGCATTTGCACCGAGACGATCAACCAGGGAAAGAAAGGCCCCAGATCGACTCAGCTTGTAAATAGTTACACTATCGACTTTGGGGGGGGGGGTGTTGTTATATATGTAAACCTGTAAATACCTTGTGTAACCACCAGAGGGCTCATCCCCTAGAGTCGCAAGGGATTCCACAATCCCTTGGGAGCGCATGTACTTAAGGAGGCCTCACAGGATGGAGAGGCACTCTGGAGATTTGTAATAAAAGACAAAGGTCACACTTTACTTTGAACTCACACTATCTGGTCAGGTTCTTTATTCATACATAATACTTATGATTTCAGACCAATGTTGGTGTAAACATTTTTTTATTGAACATCACCTTGTTGCGCTTTGTCTCAGATAGCTGGACCGTTACACACTGCTGATTCCTTACCATGAAAGGGTTAAATAAAACTTAACTTCAATCAACATAAACTTTAACTGGCACCAAGATGATGGGCACCATTGATGTCTGAGCTGCACACACACAGCAGTGTGTCAGCGTTGTCACTCACATCAACGTTCTTTCAGGCAAATCTTTCCGATATCAGCTCTTCACGTAAGGGTCTTGCAGCTATGCAGCCACCACGGGCCCTTTCCTGCAGTCTGGAGGGGGTTGTGGGCATAGTTGCATAGCCAGCCTGATTGACTGACCCTAGTTCAGCATCCAGTCCCTTGTCATCCTCTTCCTGTCTCTCCTGAGGTAGAACATCAGTGCCTTCCAGCAATTCTTGGTCCCTCCTGAGAGCCAGGTTGTGCAGCATCGAGCACACAACCATGAATTTACCTACTTGCTCAGGGTTATATTGTAGCTCCCCTCTTGAGTGGTCAAGACATCTGAAGCGCTGCTTAAGCACAGGTATTGTTTTCTGGACCATATTGCATGTGTCTCTGTGGCTCCGGTTGTATCGCTTCTCGGCCTCGCTGTGGGTGTCACATATTGCAGTCATCAGCCAGGTGGCTAGGCTATATCGGTTATCACCAAGCATCCAGCATTGTTCTTGTGGCTGACTCTTAAAGATGTCAGTGACAGCGCTCTCATGCAGGATATGAGGCTCATCGAAAGTGCCTGGACATTTGGCATTCACTGCCAGTATGATCTGGTCAACAAATAGTTGGATCTTCAGGGAGTGAAATCCTTTTGTGTTATGAAAACACTCTGGGTCCTGAGAAGGTGGCCGCATGGTGATGTGAGTACACTGTATAGCTCCCTGCACCCTGGGGAACTTAGCAATGTAGTAGAATGCTCCAGCCCTGTCAGTCTGAGCCTCCGTGGTCATGGGGAAGCTGATAAAGTCCATCCTTCTCGCGTACAGGGCCTCCGTGACCTGTCTAATGCAGCGATGGGTTGCATGGTGAGACAGAGGGAAAATCTCGACCGCGGAGGCCCGAAAGGAACCGGATGCATAGAAAGGCAGTGCCGCGGTGACCTTGACCTTCACCGACGCTGATGTCCTCATGGCAGGCTGCATATGTGGCCTGATGAGCTCACATATCTCATTGATCACCACCTTGTGGAAGCGCAGTCTCCGAAGGCAGGTGTGCTGGGACACGTCGAGGTAAGACCGCTTTTCCTTGTACGTGCGGGGTGTGTATGGTCTGGCCCTCCTCCTCATTCTTGCACGTCTTAAATTGGGGACATAGAAAAACATAGAAAATAGGTGCAGCAGTAGGCCATTCGGCCTTTCGAGCCTGCACCGCCATTCAATGAGTTCATGGCTGAACATAATGATGTGCATCACACATTGAGCCATCTGCACTCTGCAGGCTGAGAAATGGCTGGCCCCATTGCATTGAAAGTATAATAGCGATTGATTAGAAGCAATAATTTCCTCACTAAAATACACCTAGAGTAAACCTCCGATAGTCCCAAAGTCTGAAAATATGTCTGTTGAGATGTTCACTTCACCTGAGAAGAACTCCAGAGTCAATGCAAACTATCCCGAAACTGAAGCAGCCTTTTGAATGAAGCAACCTGCGATTTAAAAAATGGCAGCCACACTGCTGGCTTTCGTTCAGAACAGTTCCATTTTTTATGGGCGTTTTTTTGGGCGAGCGATATTGTGGGCGATATGTGTGCGAGGTGGTGAAAGTGACGGTGGACGATCTCCTGGGCGTTAGTTTCGCCAAATGTGCTCTTTACGAGAAAAAATAATGGACTTCAGCATTTTTCTAACGACAGATGTTCGGCTAACTGGTTTATAGTTTCCTGCTTTTTGTCTGCCTCCTTTTTTAAATAGGGGCATTACATTTGCAGTTTTCCAATCCGCTGGGACTGCCCCAAAATCCAGGGAATTTTGGTAGATTACAACTAATGCATCCACTATCTCTACAGCACTTCTTTTAAGAGCCTAGGATTTAAGCCATCAGGTTCAGGGGACTTGTCCGCCTTTAGTCCCATTATATACCAAGTGCTACTTCATTAGTGATAATGATTGTATTAAGTTCTTCCCTCTCTGTAGCCCCTTGATTATCCACTATTGGAATGTTTTTAGTGTCTTCTACCATGAAGACCGATACAAAATATTTGTTCAACGTCTCTGCCATTTCCCTGTTCTCCATTATTAATTTCCTAGTCTCATCCTGTAGATGACCAACATTTACTTTAGCCACTCTTTTCCTTTTTATGTACCTGTAGAAACTCTTAATATCTGTTTTTATATTTCATGATAGTTTACTCTCATAATCTAATTTCCCTTTCTTTATCAATTTTTTAGTCATTCTTTGCTAGCTTTTAAAGGTTTCCCAATCCTCTGGCCTCCCACTGGTCTTGGCCACATTGTATGCCTTTGTTTTCAATTTGATACCCTCCCTTATTTCCTTAGTTAGCCACATATGGTTATCCATTCTCTTACAGTCTTTCCTTCCCATTGGGATATATTTATGTTGCGAGTTACGGAATATCTCCTTAAATGTCTGCCACTGCTCATCAACCATCTCATACTTTAGTCTATTTTCCCAGTCCACTTTAGCCAACTCTGCTCTCATACTTTTGTAGTCTCCTTTATTTATGCTTAGGACCCTGGTTTGAGAACCAACTTTCTCACCCTCCAACTGAATTTGAATTCAACCATGTTATGGTCACTCATCGAGTTGAGCAGCCTAGAGGAGCATGCCTTGACATTGGTGGGCATGCCACCACAAAGGGTGATGCAGATCCCATGCTAGAGAATGGTAAACTTATATTAAACTCCAGTCTGTGTCACACTCATGTCATGAAAGGTCATGCAATGTTAAGTCAAATGCCTTTAAACGCACAGTGTGTTGGCCATTAATGATGTGCTCATGTAGCAATGGAATGCCTTGAAGTAAGAATGTTAAATGTGATGGCCCACATGTCAGCTTGACCAACCCCACCCCCCCAGCTATACACTGAAATGTTGTCCTCTACTTGCAGATGTTGAATCCGACAGCACCGAGCAATGCACCCCATCCACCTCTGGCACACGACGTTGTCACCAGCCCAACACATCAGCTCCTTCCTCCACCCCCCCCCTCCTCCCAAGATCACATCGAGGGGGCAGAAGAGAGGTGATGGTAGTGGGTAGAGGGTTGGGTATTGGTGGTGGATATGTTCTTTACTCCTCATTAATTTGTGGCAGTTGTTTCGCATGGGTCGTTGTCAATGTCATTTGACTGGTTTCTGAGATAATGTACATAATTGGATTCAATTGTTTGCATGTTCTGTCACTTTGGCATGCTGCACTATTCAATACAGTCACATTGTTCACCCACTCTTGATCAGTGTCTCATTTTTACATTATCTGGGGTGCATTCTCTTGCCCTCCACATATGATGCTACTGTTTAATGGGTCCTGTCCTCAGGCGATTGCAATACGACAAGTAAGGGTGACCAATGCAGGAAGGCTGCCATTCAATGAGAGACAGCTGCGCTACTTGGAGGGCACACATTAAGGCTTGAACTTCAGTCCACTTTTTCTTAGGTCCACCATCGCGGAGTCCCACCTCTGATATCACATGTTCCTCAGTGACCTTGCAGCCTATTATATATAGTTTTCCTTCCAAGTGTAAAGGAGACAGAGCATTTTGTTCTCGCTGTTCTCACTATCAGATGCTGTGACCTGCCAGAGCATTACATGTTCTTATTTTCGCCTATTTACTCTGACAGAAGCTCATACCATCTGTGCACTCACATTCTGGCAGTAACTCTGATCTGCCTGCAATGGTCGAAAAACTCTTGTAGGGCATCTCCATTGAGCCTTTACCATCCCTCGGAACTCATTGCCACTTCCTTCAGCACACCTTCCCTTCAACGGAGTACTTTTTATTTACATGTCTGAACTCATTCTCTGCAGGTTAATGTCGATCAGATAACTCATTCTGAGCCTCTGATAATGGTGCAGTTATATGGACGCTACCCGGGCTGTGCAGTGCTGCAGCATTCTGAGCGATTCTCCCTGCCATCCGATTCACAGCCAGCTCAGACCAGCTTTTTGCCAGGGGTCCTTCTGGCAGGCGGGAGCACCATCTTAGTGGATCGTGCTCAAGGAATATCCCTGTTTTTGAGCCTCCAGCATGGGCAGGAAGTTGCGCCGGTGGTACTTCCCCAAGTTCGAGCCCTTTGAAGCTGTGCTTGTTTCATTAGTTAGGAACACATCCTTGATGCTGTTTTGGTACTTCAGCAAAGCCTGACACTGAGGACAGTGAGAATAGCTTTTGTTTACTGGTGACAGAGTTGTTTTCTCTCCACATTCCCAGCTCCATTTCCTTTTTTTTTAACACTAATCTGGATGATTCATTCTTATCAAATAAGAGCAGCCATCCAGTGTCTAAGGCCTTCATACAGCTAGTAACGATCTGTAAGAGTAACAAGAATTATTGACCGAACGGGTCTCAACAACAAACATAACACAGAATAGTAAACAGCTGCTTTGTCCAGGCCACATCATTCTTTGCCATCTGGTGACATGTAACTCTGATTGGGGCACTAAGGTCTGACGTTATTAAATACGAACATTATACCACGAGGAATTTAATTTTAATTCAGCAGAGCTAGTTGCTGTGGCACTAAAATTAAATTTTGTACTTACTGCAAACTACCAACTACTGCAAAATTGTCACAGTCTTTAGTAATAAACAATAATGTCATTAGAGTCTCCATGAAAAAAGGATGCTGTTTTAAATTTGTGGCCATTCTTACAAAGATCTCAGCCTGGAACATTTGCCAGCAAAATTTACACTGCATCTAATTTTAATATCTTGATTTTTTAAGCGAGGCCTTCTGACTGTGGCTACCACATTGCTGTTGTTAAAGCTGCACTCCCAGAATCCACCACTGCTTCTCTGAAGACAATAAGCAGTGTGGGGGAGAGAATTTCTAGAACTTGGTACGAAACTACCTACTATCATGGGGGAGTGTAATTTTTTGAGAAATATTCACAAGCAAGGCCATTGTAGTGTATTAGACTGGAATTTTCATTTAATAACTTCTTTGTATATGTAACGGGGAGCTCTGCAATCATCAGCCCTGAAATTCCGGTCTCCCCGGGTCCGTACGGAGTGTGTACGGACCCAGGAAGGCATCTGTAAAGCCGTTTTTTGGCACGCAATGCGCATGCGCTGAAAACCAGCTTTTCCGATCTGTCAAGTTTCTGGCTTGACACATTGCACATATCTCGGGGAGAAGGACATTCCCACGGCAGAGATTGGGCTATTTGCCCATCTTTTGTCCTGCGAATGTCCTTAAAACTCTTGCACATGGTAAAAGCAGGCGCATAGCCTACTTTTACCAGCGTAAGAGTTTAAAAACTTATCAAAAACATATTAAAATGAAATTTAAAAATACATATTTATGTTAAAAACCCTGCCCACTCAGGTAATTTTATTTTAAACCATAATTAAAACTTAAAAAAAAAATCTGCAAATATTTTTTTTCAAAAACATTTCTATCAACTTTAATTTCTATAATGTATTTATGTAAGTTTTTTTAAATGTTTTATGTAGTGTTTGGGTGTATGGGGGCGTTTCTCATTCATAATAAGAGGAGTTTTGGACTTACGAAACTCCTACTACTACAAATGATAAAATACTATACCGTGATTGAGTGTCCAGGCCCATGTGACTCCTACGGACATCCCAACGTGAACGCACTCCGTTGCGCAAGAAGAGGAGGCCTCAGGACTGGGATCTCTGGCGAGCGTTTGACCAAAAGGTAAGTGCACATCTTTTCTCCTATTTTTAGTCGAGCGTCCATGAGAAGAAGAAACCGGGATGTTTCTTTATCTAACAAAAGCCTTTTAAAATTGTCAACCAGTATCAAATGTTAATATTACAGTGGCAACTACCATTCTTGTTACAACTGCAGCACTGATCAGCTGCCACAGTTGCAGGGAAACGTTGCATAGGGGAGATGGCAATAGTCATACCAGAGGAACAATTTATGCTCTCTGCCTCATGATTGCCATTTCTTTCATAAAGCTGAAAATATCTAGATTATTTGAGAAAATAAACACAGACATAATCATCAAAATGACAAGCATTAATGATCAGCATTAGTGATGGATTCGTAATGGCCTTGACTGCCCTCCTGCCCAGTGTGTGGTCCTTGAAGAGAATTAGGGGAGGGACAAGTGTAAAGGAGACAGAGCATTTTGTTCCACATATAGGGGGAGATATTCCAGTCACAAAGATCAGAAAATCTGGCTCAGATTCTACTAGCTAAATCTGTACCACTTTAATGCCAAGTGCAATTTTCTTGCAGCACTTTTCAGACAAGCCGAAATTAGTCTCAGCAAAAAGAGGCCATTTTTTCATTTAAATATTATTTAAATAAAGTCTAGCTTAACTTTGTGTCTGCTTAGTATAGAGTAGTGCAGGTACGAGGTAGGCAGAAACTCTAGAAACATTCAAGAGGTAGTTTGATGCTGTGATGAGGGAAGTCATCCATTTTTATAGAAGGATGTATTAGAAGGGCCAAAAGACCTCACTTCCTGACCCTTTAAAGCATGTCCCTCACCTACTGAGCTCAAATCAGGAGTGTGATGCAATGCACAACACTTGGCTGGTATTAGTATTAGGCAGTCCCTCGTGTCAAGGATGACCTGCTTCCACACCAAAAAAAGATGAGTTCACAAGTGCTTCAATGAGGGACCTGACACTCTAGATCCCAAGCTACATCTTGAAGGGTGAAAGGCGCCTGTGCGTAAATTATTTTAACGTGGAGTGGCTGTTGCACACCAGCCACCACACGGGCTTGACAGAACAAGGCCTTGGTCCAGTGGCAACGGTTGACCAAGATGACTGGAGACCAAGCTCTGCTGCGCCATCCCTGGACCCCGACCCTGCTGTTGTTATATGCTGCGCCGTTCCTGGGCCGCAACCCCTTCACTCCTCGCCTCTGACACCGCAGCTCCTAGGCCGCAACCCCTTCGCTCCTCGCCTCTGACATTGCCGCTCCTCGCCTCCAATACCGGCGTACCTCGCCTCCGACACCGCCGCACCTGGGCCACGACCCCTTCGCTCCTCGCCTCCGATACCGCCGCTCCTCGCCTCCGACACCGCCGCACTTGGGCCATGACCCCTTCACTCCTCGGCTCCTGCACCACCGCTCCTCGCCTCCGACCTCGCCGCTCCTTGCCTCTGACACCGCCGCTCCTGGGCCCTGAACTCTCGCCTCTCCTGGGCCCCGAACTCCCACCTCTCCACGTGCCTGGATGGGTGTATCAGCACTCAAGAAGCTCATCACAATCCAGGACCGAGCAGTTTTCTTGATCTGAACTTCTGCCACTTCACTCAATAACCTTTCAAAGGTCAGTTGACACCAACATCAGGAAGGATAGAATAAAAGGAAAAGGAGGTGGGGTAGCATTGCTGGTTAAAGAGGAGATTAATGTAATAGTTAGGAAGGACATTAGCTTGAATGATGTGGAATCTATATGGGTAGAGCTGCAGAACACCAAAGGGCAAAAAACGTTAGTGGGAGTTGTGTACAGACCTCCAAACAGTAGTAGTGATGTTGGGGAGGGCATCAAACAGGAAATTAGGGATGCATGCAATAAAGGTGCAGCAGTAATCATGGGTGACTTTAATATGCATATAGATTGGGCTAACCAAACTGGAAACAATACGGTGGAGGAGGATTTCCTGGAGTGCATAAGTGATGTTTTTCTAGACCAATATGTTGAGGAACCAGCTAGCGGAAAGGCCATCTTAGACTGGGTGTTGTGAAATGAGAGAGGATTAATTAGCAATCTTCCCTTAGGGAAGAGTCACCATAATATGGTGGAATTCTACATTAGGATAGAGAATGAAACAGTTAATTCAGAGACCATGGTCCAGAACTTAAAGAAGGGTAACTTTGAAGGTATGAGGCATGAATTGGCTGGGATAGATTGGCGAATGATACTTAAGGGGTTGACTGTGGATGGGCAATGGCAGACATTTAGAGACCGTTTGGATGAACTACAACAATTGTACATCCCTGTCTGGCATAAAAATAAAAAAGGGAAGGTGGCTCAACCGTGGCTATCAAGGGAAATCAGGGATAGTATGAAAGCCAAGGAAGTGGCATACAAATTGGCCAGAAATAGCAGCGAACCCGGGGACTGGGAGAAATTTAGGACTCAGTAGCGGAGGACAAAGGGTTTGATTAGGGCAGGGAAAATAGAGTACGAGAGGAAGCTTGCAAGAAACATTAAGACGGACTGCAAAAGCTTCTATAGGCATGTAAAGAGAAAAAGGTTGGTAAAGACAAACGTAGGTCCCCTGCAGTCAGAATCAGGGGAAGTCATAACGGGGAACAAAGAAATGGCAGACCAATTGAATAAGTACTTTGTTTCAGTATTCACTAAGGAGGACACAAACAACCTTCCGGATATAAAAGGGGTCAGAGGGTCTAGTAAGAAGGAGGAACTGAGGGAAATCCTTATTAGTCGGGAAATTGTGTTGGAGAAATTGATGGGATTGAAGGCCGATAAATCCCCAGGGCCTGATGGACTGCATCCCAGAGTAATTAAGGAGGTGGCCTTGGAAATAGCGGATGCATTGACAGTCATTATCCAACATTCCATTGACTCTGGATCAGTTCCTATGGAGTGGAGGGTAGCCAATGTAACCCCACTTTTTAAAAAGGAGGGAGAGAGAAAACAGGGAATTATAGACCGGTAAGCCTGACATCTGTAGTGGGTAAAATGATGGAATCAATTATTAAGGATGCCATAGCAGCGCATTTGGAAAGAGGTGACATGATAGGTCCAAGTCAGCATGGATTTGTGAAAGGGAAATCATGCTTGACAAATCTTCTGGAATTTTTTGAGGATGTTTCCAGTAGAGTGGACAAGGGAGAACAAGTTGTTGTGGTGTATTTGGACTTTCAGAAGACTTTCGACAAGGTCCCACACAAGAGATTAAAGTGCAAAGTTAAAGCACATGGGATTGGGGGTAGTGTGCTGACGTGGATAGAGAACTGGTTGGCAGACAGGAAGCAAAGAGTCGGAGTAAATGGGTACTTTTCAGAATGGCAGGCAGTGACTAGTGGGGTGCGGCAGGGTTCTGTGCTGGGGCCCCAGCTGTTTACATTGTACATTTATGATTTAGACGAGGGGATTAAATGTAGTATCTTCAAATTTGCGGATGACACTAAGTTGGGTGGCAGTGTGAGCTGCGAGGAGGATGCTATGAGGCTGCAGAGTAACTTGGATAGGTTAGGTGAGTGGGCAAATGCATGGCAGATGAAGTATAATGTGGATAAATGTGAGGTTATCCACTTTGGTGGTAAAAACAGAGAGACAGACTATTATCTGAATGGTGACAGATTACGAAAAGGGGAGGTGCAACGAGACCTGGGTGTCATGGTACATCAGTCATTGAAGGTTGGCATGCAGGTACAGCAGGCGGTTAAGAAAGCAAATGGCACGTTGGCCTTCATAGCGAGGAGATTGGAGTACAGGGGCAGGGAGGTGTTACTACAGTTGTACAGGGCCTTGGTGAGGCCACACCTGGAGTATTGTGTACAGTTTTGGTCTCCTAACTTGAGGAAGGACATTCTTGCTATTGAGGGAGTGCAGCGAAGGTTCACCAGACTGATTCCCGGGATGGCGGGACTGACATATCAAGAAAGATTGGATCAACTGGGCTTGTATTCACTGGAGTTCAGAAGAATGAGAGGGGGGTCTCATAGAAATGTTTAAAATTCTGACGGGTTTAGACAGGTTAGATGCAGGGAGAATGTTCCCAATGTTGGGGAAGTCCAGAACCAGGGGTCACAGTCTAAAGATAAGGGGTATGCCATTTAGGACCAGGGTGAGGAGAAACTTCTTCACCCAGAGAGTGGTGAACCTGTGGAATTCTCTACCACAGAAAGTTGTTGAGGCAAATTCACTAAATATATTCAAAAAGGAGTTTGATGTAGTCCTTACTACTAGGGGGTCAAAGTGTATGGCGGGAAAGCAGGATTGGGGTACTGAAGTTATATGTTCAGCCATGAATTCATTGAATGGCGGTGCAGGTTAGAAGGGCCGAATGGCCTACTCCTGCACCTATTTTCTATGTTTCTATGTTTCTATGTTTCTCTGTTTCAGCTGGATTCCACCAACCACCAATGCCTTCAACTGATTTCTCAGAATTATTAAAGCTGCTGCAAAACGCAGTATACCTCGAGGGTTTAGAAAGACATATATTCCTTGTTGGATGGAAGAAAGTGAGTATTCGCTGAACAAGAACCCAGCCACAGCCACCTCAATACTGGAGTCCTTGAACTCGATGAGACTTGTGGAGCAGATTAACCACTCACTCCAGCAAGAAAGCATGGGCCCTGCTCCATCAGCTTGGTGGGGCAAGCCCTGCCTATAAGAATGGCCATCAGAGCAGACACATTGCATCCATTTGATACAAACATCAAAGGCTCCGGTAGACAACGAATTTCGACTCCAGGTGAAGCAACAGCTTTCGACAAACTTGTTGGCAGCACCAAGATTGTCAACTATGTCTTATCCATTCACCTTGGATGAACTAAATGCAGCCCTGTCAACAACCAAATCTGGAAAAGCTTCTGGTCCAGATGGTGTTTACCCAGAATTCGTAAAAGCACTGGGACCTAAAGCAGAGATAGTTGCCCTCCTTCTTCTCAGAGGTACTGGCAACTGATAAAATTCCACCTATTATTCCACAAATAATTGCCCTCCTGAAGCAGGGGAAGAATGATTGTGAAGCCTTCAGCTACCACCCGATCTCTTTATTTTGCATTTGTTATAAAGTGCTGGAGAGGCTACTCCTCCACAGACTAGCTCCCATCAATCCTAAGGTAGCTTCAACAACACATGTCGAAGCAGGCTTCCAGCACCAGCTCAAGACCGGTGTAGCACTCGTGGACCTGTCAGTGGTGTATGACACAGTATGGAAGCAGGGACCACTTTTCAAGCTCGCCACCACTTTACCCTGCCGAACAACGATTCATCTTCTCAACTCTATGCTTAACAACCGACGCTTCCATGTACTCTGGCACCCAGAAGAGCAGATATGGGACATTGAACAACAGGCTCCCACGGGATTGTGTCTTGGCACTCATATTATTCAACGTTTACACCAATGACCTGCCCAAAACAGAGTCCTGTACATTCGTATATGCTGATGACATTGCCTTGGTCACGCAAAATATGAATTTGTCCATCACCGAGGAGACCCTGACTAGTGATTTGCAGAGGGTGGAGGCTTACTTCCGCTGATGGCGACTTCAGCCAAACGCGCAAAAGACCATCACCTCGACATTCCACTTTAACACCCATCAAGAAACCAAGCTTTGTGGCGCAGAGGTAAACCATGCCAAAAAACCCTCCTATTTAGGAGTCATGCTTGATCACATCCTGTCATATAGATAATGGGCCCGAACTTGGTCAAAGCCATGGCCCGCCCAAGTGCCGCCCAAAGGACCGCTGATGGGTGCCGAGAGACCTGGTGGTACTTTGCCGGGAAGATTCCTCTAAAAGAGATGGCAGTACCGCCCGGTGGCAGAATAACGGCTTACGCCTTCAATCTGGGCGGCAGCGGGTGGGAGCTCCCAATCTCGGTGGCAAATGCGATCCTTACCAAAGTGCCACAGAGAATTGAGTCGGGCCCAGGGTGGGGGGGAAGACCTGAAAATAAAAATCTTAAAAAATAACACTGGAACACCTTCAGGGGACCCCATTCAGATAAATCACTGGGGTAAAAAAATGAAAAGATGTTCACTAACCTTTTTTTGCAGGTATTTTTACTTGCCGTCAGGATTAGACCTGCCTCCCACAGCGGTCCTTCTCCCTGCTACCGCCGACTCCCGCCCAGAGGAATCTGCCAGCTCGGCGAGCAAGAGGACACTTATGCGACTTGGCCGCCAACGACCATCAGCGGGTAGTTCCCGGCAGTACACCCCTCCCACCAGCTGCAGACCTGGAGGAATCTGTCACCGAGGAGAGTCCGCCAGAAAAACTCCTCAGCAGCCAGCGGCAGTGGGCGGTAAGGTCACCAACTTCGGGCCCAATGTCTCCAGAACCTTGGGAAGACACTAAAGAGTAGGGTCAAATTGATCCAGAAACTCGCCGGATCTACATGGGGAGCAGATGCTCAAACCCTCCCCACAGCAGCACTCGCCCTAGTGTACTCTACAGCACAGTACTGCTCTCCGGCATGACCATCAAGTCCGCATGTCAAATTCGTAATGCCCAGCTGAATTCTATTGTGGCTTTAATCGGCACCATACTTTGGCTGCCTGTGCTTGTGAACATCGCACTACCACACCTACGCAGCGAATATGCAGTCTCCAGAGAATACAAATACTACATCAGCAAAGACATGCGGATCCAGGCCAACTTGAACAACCAACCACCAACCCATCTCAAATCTAGAAGGTCATTTTGTACCACCGCCAAAACTCTTCAATGATCTCCCCTCAGCCTTGATGACCAATGGCAAAATGCTTGGAAGAACTGTGACATATGGAATGGATTCCTTATAGAGGACCCCACAGTACAACCTGAAGGATCAAACTTTCTTCGCAAACAGTGGACAGCCATCAACCACCTCAGAACTAGTCATGGTAGATGCTGCAACCTTCTCCATAGGTTGGAAGATTAAAGCATCCCCATCATGTGACTGTGGAACTCCCAATCAGACCCCGGAGCACATCATTGAGCACAGCCCTCAGAGGAAGTTCATAGGCAGCCTACAAGATATCCACGCTGTGAAGAGAGCTTGGGATGTGGGTTCGAATCCACACTTCCCTGGGGTTCTGTACGTACAATTTATGAGGATGGGTGAGTAATGAGGCACCAGACACAGTGGGTAAGAGTGCAAAATGGCTAATGTTGTTTATTTAGAATAGTAAACACAAAGATTGAGGGCATAGGAAGAGGTCGTAAATAGCAGTAATGGCATAATCTCGCTCAACAACACGAAACATTCTCGCAACAGAGAAGGGGAAGATAAGAGGTTGAAACATTCCACCCACACGCAACCCCACCTCCCACTTCCACCCTTCTTACCAATTCCTATCCTAAATTGAATCTGTGAGGGGGGTTTGGCTATATTCACAATCCTATCAACTCCGGGGTTCTGGGGGCACTTATTTCAGCTCGGGGTCCCTCTGGGGTGGGTTTTACGTTGTTGGTCGGTTCGGTTTTCCTCCTCGATGTTGCGTCGGTTTCTTCTATTTGCCTCTCGGTTGGCTCCTAAGCAAAAAGCTGCTGGAGTTAAGCACACCTTCCCCAGAGCGAGGGCCCTGTGAAGAGCTGACTCAACTCCCCTTTAACTCAACTCAACCACAACGAAAGCTGACTCCCACCTTCTTAACTCAACTCTACAACTCAATGCAAAAGCTGACTCCAACCTCCAACCTCCAACCCCTTTGTGTGTTTTTGCAGCTTTTCTTATAGTCCGTTCATCTTCGCGCCAAAACTGCATGCCATTGTCTTGGGTCTTCCTTGAATAAAATGGGATGTGAATGGCAGTTCGATGTGTATCAATCTGTCTGGAATGGGAGATTAGCCACACCTCCTGTATCCTGTCACTCGCTGATGGGGTGAATGAAGATGATTGTTCACTATCTTGACAGAGGTGCCACTCTGTCTGGGCTGGCCAAAATGATTGCATCAGACCTGTGGGCCTTTGTTTAATTATTCAAACTGATACCCTTTGTGTTGCCTTGTGTATTACTGGGGAGATTTTGCCTGGACATGTTGCCTCTTCTGTGAGGGTTTTACATGAAAAGCTGGAGAAATGTCCTTTTAAAAATATAAAGTTGTCTGGTATCCATTTTTCTGGAAGAACCGAATGTACACTCTTCCCCCTTATGGTAGCTGGCTCATCCCCCATCTGGTTCCGTGCCCCTGCAACACTGTCTGTTACTGTACAGGGTGGGCAGAGTCCCATCATCCTCCGCGGTTTACAGGCTGCTGTCTGCAGTTGGTCATTTTAAACATGGCATCTTCCCATTCTCCCTGCCACATGTCTCCATGGTTGGTTTTGCAGAACCTTACAACGCTGTTACACTGGAAGCTTTGGCCTGGATATCTGACTTAGATATTGACACTTGATTTGCTTTGCTACTACCATACGAAAGAAGAAGACTCAATGACACACTGTGGCTGCAGTACATAGAGTCTATAGAATGCACTGCAGAAACTTGCCTCCGAACCCTATGATGCCTACCACCAAGGAGAAGAGCAACAAGATTATGTGAAGACCATCTCCTGCAAATTTTTCTCCATGTTATACACCATCCTGACTTGGTGATATGCCATTTTTTCTTTATCATCGCTGGGTCAAAGTCGTGGAGTTTCCTACCTAAGAACACCATGGAGCACCACCACAACAAGAGCTGCAGTGGTATAAGGAGAAGGCCCACCATTGCTACCATAGGGCAACTTTAATGGGCAATGAATGCAGCCTTGCCAACCTTGCCCACAAGCTGAGAATAAATAAGAAAAACACAACTTATGGCAAGGTCTTGTGCATTATGGTTCTGTGGTCTTTCTTAAGTTTGTTTCAAATAATGAATGCATGAGCAAATGAGTGAGTGAATAGATGGAGAAAAAATAACAAATAAAACATGGTACTAGTTCTGAGCTCAGAATCTTCCAGGCTTCTCCTCACAAGTAATAAAGGGTCACAGCTTAGCTGACCTCTGCACTTTCTGACACTCGTAATGTACTATGAGCAGGTAGAAAAATAATATATAAAACAGAGAATGCTGGAAATCTCAGTGGGTCAGGCAGCATCTGTGAAAAGAAAAACAAAGTTAACGTTTCAGGTTGATGAGACTTCGTCAGAACTGTTGGATGTTCGAAAAGAGCACATTCTTAAGCACTGAAAGGGGAAGGGGAAGAAAGAACAAAAGGGAAGGCCTGTGATTGGATGGAAGGCAGGAGAGATTAGAGAGACAAAAGGGATGATGGTCCTAGCTATGCCTGCCTTTTTGTGGGATATGTGGAACATTCTTTGTTCCAGTCCTACTCGGGTCCCCTCCCTCACCTCTTTTTCCAATACGTTGATGACTGTACCGGTGCCATTTCCTGCTCTCGCCCTGAACTTGAAAATTTCATTCACTTTGCTTCCAATTTCCACCCTTCCCTGACCTTCACGTGGTCCATTTCCGACTCTTCCCTTCCATTCCTCGACTTCTCTGCCTCCATTTCTGAGGATAGGTTTTCGACCAGTATCCACTATAAGCCCACTGACTCCCACAGCTACCTGGACTAGACTTCCTCCACCCTGCATCCTGTAAGGACTCCACTCCATTCTCCCAGTTTCTCCGTCTCCATTGCATCTGCTCTGACGACACCACCTTTCACACTATTGCCTCTGACATGTCTTCCTTTATCCTCAACTGAGGATTCCCCTCAGCTGTGGTTAATATGGCCTTCGACCGTGTCCGTTCTATTTCCTGCACCTCTGCTCTCACCCCTTCCCCTCTCTCTCAGAACCATGACAGGGTTCCCCTTGTCCTTACCTTTCACCCACCAGCCTCCACATTCAACGGATAATCCTCCACCATTTCTGCCACCTCCAGCGTGATCCCACCACCAATCACATCTTCTCCCTTCTCAGCATTCTGAAGAGATCACTCCCTCCGTGACACCCTGGTCTATTCCGCATTCACTCCCAACGCCCCCCCCCACCACCGCCTCCCCTTCCCATGGCATCTTCCTGTGCAAGGCGCAGGAGATGCAACACCTGCCCTTTTACCTCCTCTCTTCCCACTATCCAGGGCCCCAAATAATCCTTGCAGGTGAAACAGCGACTTACTTGTACTTCTTTCAATTTAGTATACTGTATTCACTGCTCAAGATGTGGTCTCCTCTACATTGGGGAGACCAAACGTAGATTGAGTAACCGCTTTACTGAACACCTCCATTCAGTCCCTAAGTGGGACCCTGAGCTTCTGATCGCCTGTCACTTTAATTCTCCGCTCCACTCCCACTCTGATATCTCCGTCCTCGGCCTCCTCCACTGTTCCAATGAAGCTCAATGCAAGCTCGAGGAACAGCATCTCATCTTTCATTCAGGCACTTTACAGCCTTCTGGACTCAACATCGAGTTCAACAATTTCAGAGCATAACCTATGGCCATCTTTGGCTCCCTTTCCCTCCCCCCCCACCCACCCCTCCCCACCTCCCCATTTTATGATTTTTTTCTTCTTTCTTCTCCTTTTATTTATCTTTGTCTCTAATGGCAGCTGGTCATTACTCTGCCATTCACAACCTATCCAGCTTAACCTTTTTTTTAACTTTTATCATTACCATTTCAATTCGGTCCATCATCCCTTTTGTCTCTCTAACCTGTCTTGTCTTCCACCCTATCACAGACCTTCCCTTGTGTTCTTTCTTCCCCTCCCCTTTCAGTGCTTAAAAATCTGCTCTTTTTGAACATACAGCAATTATGACGAAGGATTGTCAACCCGAAACATTAACTTTGTTTTTTTCTCCACAGATGCTGCCTGACCCGCTGAGATTTCCAGCATTCTCTGTTATTATTTCAGATTCCAGCATCCGCAGTATTTTGCTTTTAGAAATACACTGGGCTAGACTTTTCACTCGGATTGCTAGGGCCCCAAAAATGGGCGATGTTCCAGCCTTGGTGATGTGTCAGCCTTCATGATCGCTGGAACATTGTCCATTTTTGGGATGGCGACTTTCGGCTCAGTGATAGTCCAGCAATATGAAATAGGGGAAGCAATAGCCCAGTGATGTGGAATGGCCCCAGCGATAGCCCCGTGATGTGAAATGGCCCCAGTGATAGCCCAGCGATGTGGAATGGCCCCAGCGATAGCCCCGTGATGTGGAATGGCCCCAGCGATAGCCCAGTGATGTGGAATGGCCCCAGCGATAGCCCCGTGATGTGGAATGGCCCCAGCGATAGCCCAGTGATGTGGAATGGCCCCAGTGATAGCCCAGTGATGTGGAATGGCCCCAGCGATAGCCCCGTGATGTGAAATGGCCCCAGCGATAGCCCCGTGATGTGGAATGGCCCCAGCGATAGCCCAGTGATGTGGAATGGCCCCAGCGATAGCCCAGTGATGTGGAATGGCCCCAGCGATAGCCCAGTGATGTGGAATGGCCCCAGCGATAGCCCAGTGATGTGGAATGGCCCCAGCGATAGCCCAGTGATGTGGAATGGCCCCAGCGATAGCCCAGTGATGTGAAATGGCCCCAGCGATAGCCCCGTGATGTGGAATGGCCCCAGCGATAGCCCCGTGATGTGGAATGACCCCAGCGATAGCCCCGTGATGTGGAATGGCCCCAGCGATAGCCCAACGATGTGAAATGGCCCCAGCGATAGCCCAGCGATGTGAAATGGCCCCAGCGATAGCCCCGTGATGTGGAATGGCCCCAGCGATAGCCCAACGATGTGGAATGGCCCCAGTGATAGCCCAGTGATGTGGAATGGCCCCAGCGATAGCCCAGTGATGTGGAATGGCCCCAGCGATAGCCCAGCGATGTGAAATGGCCCCAGCGATAGCCCAGTGATGTGGAATGGCCCCAGCGATAGCCCAGCGATGTGGAATGGTCCCAGCGATAGCCCAGTGATGTGGAATGGCCCCAGTGATAGCCCAACGATGTGGAATGGCCCCAGTGATAGCCCAGCGATGTGGAATGGCCCCAGTGATAGCCCAGTGATGTGGAATGGCCCCAGCGATAGCCCAGCGATGTGGAATGGCCCCAGTGATAGCCCAGCGATGTGGAATGGCCCCAGTGATAGTCCAACAATGTGGAATGGCCCCAGCGATAGCCCAGCGATGTGAAATGGTCCCAGTGATAGCCCAGCGATGTGGAATGGCCCCAGTGATAGTCCAACAATGTGGAATGGCCCCAGTGATAGCCCAACGATGTGGAATGGTCCCAGCGATAGCCCAGTGATGTGGAATGGCCCCAGTGATAGCCCAACGATGTGGAATGGCCCCAGCGATAGCCCAGTGATGTGGAATGGCCCCAGTGATAGCCCAACGATGTGGAATGGCCCCAGTGATAGCCCAGCGATGTGGAATGGCCCCAGTGATAGCCCAACGATGTGGAATGGCCCCAGCGATAGCCCAGTGATGTGGAATGGCCCCAGCGATAGCCCAGTGATGTGAAATGGCCCCAGCGATAGCCCAGTGATGTGGAATGGCCCCAGCGATAGCCCAGTGATGTGGAATGGCCCCAGCGATAGCCCAGTGATGTGGAATGGCCCCAGCGATAGCCCCGTGATGTGGAATGGCCCCAGCGATAGCCCAGTGATGTGGAATGGCCCCAGCGATAGCCCCGTGATGTGGAATGGCCCCAGCGATAGCCCAGTGATGTGGAATGGCCCCAGCGATAGCCCCGTGATGTGGAATGGCCCCAGCGATAGCCCAGTGATGTGAAATGGCCCCAGCGATAGCCCAGTGATGTGGAATGGCCCCAGCGATAGCCCAGTGATGTGGAATGGCCCCAGCGATAGCCCAGTGATGTGGAATGGCCCCAGCGATAGCCCAGTGATGTGGAATGGCCCCAGCGATAGCCCAGTGATGTGGAATGGCCCCAGCGATAGCCCAGTGATGTGGAATGGCCCCAGCGATAGCCCAGTGATGTGGAATGGCCCCAGCGATAGCCCAGTGATGTGAAATGGCCCCAGCGATAGCCCCGTGATGTGGAATGGCCCCAGCGATAGCCCAACGATGTGGAATGACCCCAGCGATAGCCCCGTGATGTGGAATGACCCCAGCGATAGCCCCGTGATGTGGAATGGCCCCAGCGATAGCCCAACGATGTGAAATGGCCCCAGCGATAGCCCAGCGATGTGAAATGGCCCCAGCGATAGCCCAGTGATGTGGAATGGCCCCAGTGATAGCCCAACGATGTGAAATGGCCCCAGCGATAGCCCAGCGATGTGAAATGGCCCCAGTGATAGCCCAGTGATGTGGAATGGCCCCAGCGATAGCCCAACGATGTGGAATGGCCCCAGTGATAGCCCAGTGATGTGGAATGGCCCCAGCGATAGCCCAGTGATGTGGAATGGCCCCAGCGATAGCCCAGCGATGTGAAATGGTCCCAGCGATAGCCCAGTGATGTGGAATGGCCCCAGCGATAGCCCAGCGATGTGGAATGGCCCCAGTGATAGCCCAGCGATGTGGAATGGTCCCAGCGATAGCCCAGTGATGTGGAATGGCCCCAGTGATAGCCCAACGATGTGGAATGGCCCCAGTGATAGCTCAGCGATGTGGAATGGCCCCAGTGATAGCCCAGCGATGTGAAATGGTCCCAGCGATAGCCCAGTGATGTGGAATGGCCCCAGTGATAGCCCCGTGATGTGAAATGGTCCCAGCGATAGCCCAGTGATGTGGAATGGCCCCAGCGATAGCCCAGCGATGTGGAATGGCCCCAGTGATAGCCCAGCGATGTGGAATGGCCCCAGTGATAGTCCAACAATGTGGAATGGCCCCAGCGATAGCCCAGCGATGTGAAATGGTCCCAGTGATAGCCCAGCGATGTGGAATGGTCCCAGCGATAGCCCAGTGATGTGGAATGGCCCCAGTGATAGCCCAACGATGTGGAATGGCCCCAGCGATAGCCCAGCGATGTGGAATGGCCCCAGTGATAGCCCAGCGATGTGGAATGGCCCCAGTGATAGTCCAACAATGTGGAATGGCCCCAGTGATAGCCCAACGATGTGGAAAGGCCCCAGCGATAGCCCAACGATGTGAAATGGCCCCAGCGATAGCCCAGTGATGTGGAATGGCCCCAGTGATAGCCCAACGATGTGGAAAGGCCCCAGCGATAGCCCAACGATGTGGAATGGCCCCAGCGATAGCCCAGTGATGTGGAATGGCCCCAGCGATAGCCCAACGATGTGGAATGGCCCCAGCGATAGCCCAACGATGTGAAATGGCCCCAGCGATAGCCCAGTGATGTGGAATGGCCCCAGCGATAGCCCCGTGATGTGGAATGGCCCCAGCGATAGCCCAACGATGTGGAATGGCCCCAGCGATAGCCCAGTGATGTGGAATGGCCCCAGCGATAGCCCAACGATGTGGAATGGCCCCAGCGCTAGCCCCGTGATGTGGAATGGCCCCAGCGATAGCCCAGCGATGTGGAATGGCCCCAGCGATAGCCCAACGATGTGGAATGGTCCCAGCGATAGCCCAACGATGTGGAATGGCCCCAGTGATAGCCCAACGATGTGGAATGGCCCCAGTGATAGCCCAACGATGTGAAATGGCCCCAGTGATAGCCCAGTGATGTGAAATGGCCCCAGTGATAGCCCAACGATGTGGAATGGCCCCAGTGATAGCCCAACGATGTGAAATGACCCCAGTGATAGCCCAACGATGTGGAATGGCCCCAGTGATAGCCCAACGATGTGGAATGGCCCCAGTGATAGCCCAACGATGTGGAATGGCCCCAGTGATAGCCCAACGATGTGGAATGGCCCCAGTGATAGCCCAACGATGTGAAATGGCCCCAGCGATAGCCCAACGATGTGGAATGGCCCCAGTGATAGCCCAACGATGTGGAATGGCCCCAGTGATAGCCCAACGATGTGGAATGGCCCCAGTGATAGCCCAGCGATGTGGAATGGCCCCAGCAATAGCCCAGTGATGTGGAATGGCCCCAGCGATAGCCCAGTGATGTGAAATGGCCCCAGCGATAGCCCAGCGATGTGGAATGGCCCCAGTGATAGCCCAGTGATGTGGAATGGCCCCAGCGATAGCCCAGCGATGTGGAATGGCCCCAGCGATAGCCCAGCGATGTGGAATGGCCCCAGCGATAGCCCAGCGATGTGGAATGGCCCCAGTGATAGCCCAGTGATGTGAACTGGCCCCAGCGATAGCCCAGCGATGTGGAAGACAAAGCTTCCCCAGCATGTTTTTTTTTTGTAAACAGGTTTTCCCACGATTCGGGAGTTCAGGGGTCACCCACACATGTGCAGAAGGTAAGGGGAGAGAAAGAGAGAGAGGAGAGAGAGAGAGAGAGAAAGGCTGTGGAGAGGAGATAGATAACTAGAGAGAGAGAGAGAGAGAGAGAGAGAGAGGGAGAGAGAAAACTGAGCAGAAGTATAATTAAAATATTAAAATATGTCCGACTACAAGTCCACTGAGAGTAGGCACGAGGTGGAAGGTAAGAGGAGGGCCAAGCCCTTTTCTGACGAAGCCAATGAGGCTCTCGTCAACGAGGTGGCACTCTCGGTGGGCCCAATTAACCTGGGGTGGGCGTGGGAAACCTCTACCCCGGGCCTACCGCTAACTGTGGAGCAAGATCGCCAATGTGGTCTCCGCGGTGTCGAACGAGGCGAGGGGGTTGGACCAGTGCCGCAAGCGCTGGAATAGCTGGGTTGCTTCAGCTGCTGCCACTTACACAGTGACCCAGCCTGGACTGAGGGAGAGCTGCCCTTGCTCACTGTCTGCCCTGGGACACTTTGGGACATCAGCTCCTGTCATTGCCGAGTTCAATGGAGATTGTAGTCGAGAGAAATGTTTTTGTCAAGCATTAGCTCCTAAGCACGATCTTTGTTACAACTATGCATCAATTGTGGATGAAAACCCTATTAGCATATAACGTTGATGGCTGCTGTCTTTCCATGATATTACCTAATCAATGAGCTTATGCCATGCTCTTTTCACGTTTGCAGAAGAAATTAGCAAAGAATCGGTCTGAGCGAAGGTGCACCGGAGGAAGCCCTGCCAAGCTAATAAAGCTCACCGAGTTAGAGGAACATGCAGCGGCACTGGTCGGGGGCCACACTCAGTCGGCCACCCGTACTGAGGCGGATCCCTCACTTGTGTCACGTGAGTAATGCGTCAAGCAGTGTTAAAGTAATGTAACGTCATTTCATTATAATATAAGAACGATGTCATGTCATGTTATGCATGCAGCTATCCTGATTCCCATGCAGCCTCTGTGCTACTCTCAGGTTGACAAGAGATAAGAGCAAGGGCAGGCGATCTGGCCATCTGTCCCCTTCTCTGTCTGCTCCCCATAAACATTCACTCCCTTATCATTCTGTCTTTCTCCGACTGATCCAGCCTCCAGAGCTCTCTGGGTCACTGAATTTCAACTCGGATTTACCACCATATGTACTACCGTGTGATGTGTTATTATGTAATGTCTCTGGTCTCATGTATTATAGCACTGCTGCTCCTCCTTCATATGCCAGCGCAAAGCAGTGCAAGAATGTCTACCTTTCCATTTTGATAAGCTCAATAAGCTCAATTCTGTTTTGCAGGTCCAACAATACCCATGCATAGCGAGGCGCGACCGGAACCCCTCCACCTCCAGCTGCAGGTGGCCCTCACGGGAGAGCAGGAGGAAGAGAGCAGTGACCACGAGGAGGAGGATACCATCATGGAATCAGAGGAGGCTGCCCCTACCATGACCATGACCATGACCATGACCATGACCATGACCATGGCTGATGCGGGACGTGCGGCCACTTTGTCGGTTTCGACTGAAGAGGTAGCGGGACCAAGCGGTGTGCAGCCGGCGATGCCAAGGCGTTTGACAGTGCACACGCCGACCCCACGGAGGTCGGGTCAGTGAGGTCAACACTCACCTCCTTTGGCCGATCGGATAGCGGGCTTGACCAGACCATGCGAGGAGAGTATCGTGATCAGTCGCAAGCATCTCCAGGCGATCGTGGTATTCACGAGGGACATGTCCCGGGTGTGTGCTTCGCAAGCAAAGGTTTCGCAACAGACGCTCTTGGAGATGTGTGCCTAGACCGCTTCCATCGATGGCTTGCGGCATGCGTTGTTGGTGGGACACGGCACTGAACCCCAAGGTGCCGCTGTCACAAATACCACGAGCATCAGCACACAAGCAAGTCAAGAGGAGCACCTCTGTCTGACTCGCAAGGCGATGTCCCAAGCTTCGTCTTCCCCTCCAACGCACCCCCCAACATGTGATCACGCCACCATCAACCCCACCATTGCAGGAAGTCTTGCCGTTGCCTACTGCACATCAGACTCGTCGTGCTAACTTGGGACCAAAACGGGGTGGGGTTAAGATGCCGGGGGTACATAGAAACATAGAAAATAGGTGCAGGAGTAGCCATTCGGCCCTTCGAGCCTGCACCGTCATTCAATATGATCATGGCTGATCATGCACTTCAGTACCCCATTCCTGCTTTTTCTCCATACCCCTTGATCCCTTTAGCCATAAGGGCCACATCTAACTCCCTTTGGAATATATCTAACGATATACAACTTTCCGTGGTAGAGAATTCCACATGCTCACAACTCTCTGAGTGAAGAAGTTTCTCCTCATCTTGGTCCTAAATGGCTTACCCCTTATCCTTAGACTGTGACCCCTGGTTCTGGACTTCTCCAACATCGGGAACATTCTAACCTGTCCAGTCCCATCAGAATTTTATATGTTTCTATGAGATCCCCTCTCATTCTTTTAAATTCCAGGGAATATAAGCCTAGTCGATCAACTCTTTCTTCATATATCAGTCCTGCCATCCCGGGAATCAGTCTGGTGAACCTTCGCTGCACTCCCTCAATAGCAAGAATGTCCTTCCTCAGATTAGGAGACCAAAACTGAACACAATATTCAAGGTGTGGCCTCACCAAGGCCCTGTACAACTGCAGTAAGACCTCCCTGCTCCTATTCTTAAATCCTCTCACTATGAAGGCCAACATGCCATTTGCCTTCTTCATCGCCTGCTGTACCTGCATGCCAAATTTCAATGACTGATGTACCATGACACCCAGGTCTCATTACGCCTCCCCTTTTCCTAATCTGTCACATTCAGATAATAATCTGCCTTCCTGTTTTTACCACCAAAGTGGATACAGGATCTGTGGCCGCAAGTAGGGAGGGGGTGTTTTATTGTTGTTAAATATTGTTGTATTTTCTTATTGTTGTGGCTGTTTTTTAAATTTATTGTTGGGTGATTTTTGAGGGTGGGGGGGGGGGGCGGTGCGGTGTTTATTACAGTTGAAAAATCTAGTTAAATTATTAAATTATTAAACATTTTTATTGAATTTTACAATTGTTGTGCAGTGTCTTCTAATAACGTAAATTATGAATGCAACTGTTGTACAACAATGGCCAGGTCAGACCAGGCAAGGGCAAAACGTAACTCAACGCAAATGCAACTGTCGTCTAACTGTAACTGTAATAGTGACTGTCCTCAATGTAAGTTCATGCAAAGCATTCATTTATGAGCTGCCGGCACAACAGCTTTGCAGTTGCGTAACTCCCATGGGGTTTCTCCAGTCTTCCGTGGGTGGCGGTGGGGAGGAAATGGTGGGACCATGGATTCATCGCCAGGTTGATTGTCCTCCCTGAGGTCCTCACCAGCCTCATCCTCCTGCTCCTCATCGTCTGCCTCTTCCGCCTTCACTCCTTCCTGAGATGGACCGGCAGCCTCTTCTGGCAATTGCTGTCCTCTCCTGATAGTTAGGTTATGCAACATGCAGCACACCACAATTAACTCAGCGACCTGATCAGGGTGGTATTGTAGACTGCCTCCAGAGTGGTCCAGGCATCTGAACCGCTGCTTGAGCACTCCAATTGTCTTTTCGACGATATTGCTTGTAGTTATGTGGCCTTGGTTGTAATACTTCTCAGCTTCCATCAGGGGATTACGCAGGAGGGCCATGAGCCAGCTGGCAAGGCCATATCCTTTATCCCTCAGCATCCAACCATGAACTTCTGGCTGACTGTCAAACAAGTCTGAGACACTGCTCTCACGCAGGATGTATGCATCATGGATGCTACCTGGAAATTTAGCATTAACTGCCATGATTATTTTGTTGTGGTCGACAACAAGCTGTACATTCAGGGAGTGGAATCCCTTCGGTTACAAAACACCTCCGCGTTCTGTAATGGTGCTTTCAGAGCGATGTGCGTGCAGTCTATTGCTTCCTGCACCTTGGCAAAGTTTGCTATTCTAGAGAAACCCAAAGACCTCCTGATCTATGCCTCCCTGGTCATAGGGAAGTTCATAAAGTCAATCCTGTGAGTGTAAAGGGCTTTAGTCACCTGTCGAATGGAGCAGTGTGTGGCGTGCTGAGAAATACCACAGATGTCGCCAGCTGAAGCCTGAAAGGAACCAGATGTGTAGAAGGATAGTGCCACAGTAACCTTTACCTCAATGGGCAGTGTGGTCCTGGTGGTGCTGATAGGCTGAAGATCCCGTTTGATGAGCTGACATATCTCATTGATGACCTCCTTTCGGAAGCGCAGCCTCCGAAGGCACGCATTATCAGACAAGTTGAGGTCAGATTACTTTTCCCTGTAAGTTCATCATCTGTACGTTCTCCTCCTCCGCCTCGGCATTAGTCTGCCACCTCTTCGATTGGCCCCTTCACTAAACCCTTCACTTAACTCAACTTCAGATGCCAACATGTGAGCATTTCCAAGTAATGGTAGAGAAGCTACAGGTTCCATTACGATCACTATTATCACTGTAATGGGATAGAGTATTGTAAGGGGATAAAGATGTCACCAAAGTGGAAGTAGACAGACAGATGTTCACTAAAGTGGATACTGAAGGTAGTGAATTGATCTGACACATAAAATGGTCCCGGTTAAAGGACTTATCAGTATTAGGAGGTTGTGAGGAGTCGGGAGGTCCTCCATCTCATGATAGGGATTGTAATATATCGCCTATTGACAGATTGTATGTAAAACTCGCTTACAAAATGGTTTTAAAATGGAGAGAAGCTAAGAAGCAAAGCTTGATGGTAAATGAACCATCCTAAGTAACTAAACAATGTGTTGAACTTTAGTCAGAATAATAGAAAATGGAAACTTTACATATTCAGTACATTTAAGGGAACAACACCTACCAAGGACAGTAGGGAGTAAGCTGTCTGAAATATAGATTGTAGCAGCAGCTGCATTCATGGGAAAGAGATAGTTTTGGCTGGAGCTCTTGGGAATTGGCTGATAAGAAACCAGGCGCACAGCAAACCCTGGGAAACAAGGTTAACCAACATGTCATAAGGAACTGAGGTAAAGTTGACACTGTAGGACAACACATTCCATCAGGTTGACTTGTGCTGGGAGATGGACAGGTTGGGAAACCACTCAGCCGCCAGTCCGATAAGGGTCTACGAATCAATGAAGCTCCGCTGATAAGCTGTCGGCCAACCGGTGGTCATAGAAGTTTTGTAGGAGGGTCGCACACTTTGAAAAATTGTATAACTGTGCATGTAGAACTCTTGTACTCAGAAGGATTCATCGGAACTCTTCCCCTGCATATGCTTAAATAAAGATTGGTTGAACCGAGGTTTAGTGTGAGTGATTCCGTGGTCACTATATGGGCAGGTGTCGATCCCTTATCTCAGGGGATCCACCTTGAAGAAGAGAAGTTTTCTTTTTACCCCAACGTTTGTTACTGCGAGCAGGGTACAGTCATTCCGACCCGGACGATGTGGCAGCTATTGCGGTGAGTATTCTTTTTTGTACCACCTCCAGATCTGTAGCATTGACGTGGAAGGAGGTAATCTGCATAAAGAACTAAGTTATAGTGAGCCACAGAAGAATGATGACCGAGGTAGGATAGGTATGTATGTCCTGATGCGTCACAGGTGACACGATAATAAAACAAGGAGAAGCCTGTATTGATCGTGCGCAGCGCAAACAAGAAGGAATGCAACCCAAAGGGGCGGTGGGTGCCAACCTCAGGATCATTAGAAAAACTGGCCAGCGGGATGGAATAGGGACCATGCTAGCAGAAAAGAACGTGAAAAGAATAAAAAAAAACTTACAGGTCAAAGCCGACACTTAAGTTGTCGAGGAAAAAAATGGAAAACAAAAATGTTTAAGGATAGACTGGGGGAAGCCATCAAAAGATTATTAAGTTAGGATTCAAATTGGGGGACAACTACGATGAAATTCTGGAATGGGCAGAGAACGTAGAGGAATTAAAGGCAGAACAAAAGGAAAGATAGCTAAAATGGCAGCAGTGATGGTAGCAGCAGCGATAAAAGGGGAGGGGAACAGTCCCACGCAGCTCCCCTGATATGTTTTAACCGCAATCAGGAAGGTCACTTTTAAAGTTTCAGTTTGTATGGAAGTGATTGTGTGGAAGTTTGCTTGACTGTGGAATCACTATCACTATCACTGTTGTTATAAATGCCCTTTTTACTAAAAAAATATAAAAACTAAATTATAAATATACATATAAATATAAGTATAAATGTGAGTGGATCTATGAGTAAAAGACATTTAAATAATTCACAAACGATAAGCCCCTTGTTTAAGCAGCCTCCTCACTTCCTCCGACATTCAAAATGGCGTCCATAGTGCCGAGTTCTGTGAGGAAGGTCAGGTAAAAGCAACTTTTCTCCAGCGATGTCCAGCGATCTTTTCGGCAAGCGATCAGCCCGGTGATGTGTGGGCGATGCGCTGGGTGGTGTGTGGGCGATCACCTCAGCGATCACCTTGGTGATGAGACACAAAAGTTGGGCTGGCAATTTTCCGGCGATGTTCCAGCCCAACTTTCCACTTTTTAATCAAAATGGGCGATAGACTGCCTTTATGGCTAATATATAGGCACTAGCTCAGTGATCTGAAGTGGAAAGTCTAGCCCATATATAAGCTGTAATGAGGAATACAAGAGAATATTTTTGCTACCCTAAACCAGTAGCAAAAATAGCAATGCCCTGGCTACAGCTATGTCTCACCCTTTTTAATAGGAGAATAACTTTCAGGAAAACAGCAGTTCATTCTTGCATTGTATTATGTGCTGGGAACTCTGACAATTTATTTAAATGAGCACACATCACCCAGACATCAGCAATCCTGGAGAACTGGGATCACAGAGTTGGCCACATTCTTTTTTTCTTTCTTTGTAAGTTTTAAAATAAAAATGAATGAAAACTTATCTTTTTCATCCTATAACCTTCAAATCTATATATTGTATTCTTGGGATGTAGATTCCAAAGAACGAAATCACTGAGTGCTTTAATTCCCTTTTTGTAGCTCTGTTATAGAGAACTGTTGTATCCCAGGACATTCTGATCAGTTAATCATAAAACATAAGAATACAGGAGGTGAAGAGATTATTCATTTGGCCCAATCCTCTACTTCATCTCGAAACTGTGGCCAGATCCCAATCAGATACATTTCCATACTTTTTCCCATCAAGGCTAAACCCATGTCCTTCCAATTCCCGACTGTTAGCTGATCCAATTCTCAGAATCTTGTTTATTAAATGCAAATAGTACATTTGGAAATTTGTGCCTTAAAGTATCAAAAAAGAAAGCAAAGTAAAATATCCCAAGTCAAGTATGTATTACCTTGAGCAGACTGACCTGATGTAGACAGCAATCTTTTTTTAACACGTAACAATCACCATGTTCATTGAGATGATTTGCTGTGCTCTAAGGTAGAGGGGATGAAAACTTTGATCTCTCAATGTTGGATGCCCATCACAGGGTGTTCATTTTAAAGGATAAACTCATATCAAGCACTTTTAGGTCACAAGTGTAATTGGTGTCTGCAGTATATTAGGTCACGAACCAGCAAAGCATGGATGAGATTCTGAACCATGGTGGGCCATTTTCCTTGCTGGCTTTAATGATAGATTGTCACTCCCACCACTAAATCTAAAGCTTTCCAGTGGGGTAAAGTCACTATAGATGAAAATTACCCCAGCATAAGTGATTTGAAACAGAAGATTCCACAATATTTGCAAACTTAAAATAATTCTGAAGTTATTTGATATGTCTGATGTCTGAAGCTCTTTCACAGAAGCTTCAGGCAAGGTTTTGTCCTGTCTGATTTGTTGTGAAGTTTGCCATTTGCCACTTTAAAATACTTTTTTTTAAAGATAAGGAGGTCTGCCTTTCAGCACTGCAGTGAAACATAATTCACACATTTATATAACTACCAAGAGATCGCTCAAGGGAGAAAGAATAAATGGCTTTGTTGTATAGTACATTAGGCCTCTGTGAGATGTAACTGTACTACTGTTGTTCTGACTTTAATGAGGACCATTAGTCACACAGGATAAAGCTGATACATTGCATATGACTAAGAGAAATTTCCACGCCCAACCTTTTAAGCACAAGGTGTAAAGCATCAAGTTACCATTAAGACATTATGATGGGTAGACATATTATAGAAATTCTTATTGTTCCCTTTGCTTAACTGACAAATAATAAGAGGATTATATATAATGCATGTCAAAATATGTATACAGGTATACATTACACATTCAGTTTTTAAATTGTGTATCATCTTATTTAAACTGAGCATAGATTCTAATACTTGGCAGAAGCTATGAAATACATCAATATGGTGGCATGTTTCACTGTTTAAGGGATCATATCACAAAATGTTGAGTAAGTTGGTTTTCATGCAAACTAAAGTTATCTAATGTACATGAAAACTATCATAAATAAATATATGTATGTGTTTCTGTGTATGGGGGTGGGGAGTTTCATTTTAAACAGCCATAGTCCCTTTGCTATTATATGAATGGAATTAATTGCCTCTAAAGGACCAAAAATATCAGGTCTATGAGGTTCCTGGAAAGAGAGAAGAGGCAACACACTGACCACAATCACTAATGCCTGGTGCACTTACTAAGCAGCAGGCTTTCACTCACTTTTAAGCAACCAACAGCGGGATGCATCGACTCCTCATCTGTTCTGGGCCTCATTTAAATATAATCGGTGAGCTGCCCACCCAAAATGAGCATTCTGATTAGTCACGAGGAGGAGGTGGGGCCTCGGGCAGCAGTGGCTCAGATTATTTTTGTGGGACCTAGAGAAACACTCCCAGAAAAATCATTTAAAACATACCTTTTTGGGGCAGCAGGCAGTATCACTAGTAAATCAGGCTGGAGAATGCGTGATCCACGCTCTGACTAGTTCTGTCCTAAACTGTGTGTCATAGGACCCCGATTTACCTTTTAAAAGAGGCTTATCGCCTGAAACAGGCAGATGCTTTGGCCGCCCAGTGTTCGGCCCCTGTAAAAGTGGCAGTGGGCAGAGCAATGGCGTTAATGGGGTGGTAAGATTACCAGACCCATTTTGAGGCTGTTACCTCCCTATTAATGCTAATTTAGGCAAGTTTAAATCGACCCCGTTGTGTTCAAAATTGTCATCATTGGTTAAGAATTAAGGAACATTTCTCTAATTGTTCAGATTAGTGAAGAGACCTGGGATAAAACTGGACTATTGAACAGAAAAATATGTACTCTTAAGATTAGAATGTGTTTAGTTTTCTGTAGAGATTTGAACTGAACACAGTGTAACAGATGGTAATATGTTCTGTGCAGAACAATCCCAAGCTGGTTGCTCACAGTGCCGAATGATTGCAGTGTTCATTTCACTACCAGATTGCTGCAGCTTTACCTGTCACTGCTACAAACATCGATCAGTGTTTCAATAGCTTTCAGACTGTCTGCCTGTTTACCAGGTGTAATGCCTATGACAATGAAATGTTCCACCAAGATTTTTCTTGATTAAGAAACTTAAGTGAAGAGCCATTACCAAGGTTGAGAAGAGCAGAAGAGATGTCAGCTGTAGCATGACTTTGCAGAAACTATTTTACTTATGACTATATTATTAATCTCCTAAAAGAAAATGTAATTTAAAGAATCAATAAAAGCCTTATTAACACGAGCAGGAAATGTGATCAGTAGTTTGCCTTTGAGATGTTTTGTTGATGTGAATGTGCATCCACTTAAACAAATAGGATTTTCTGAGCATGCCAGTTTTGCATTATATTGGAAAATCAGAGTATGATAACAAGCCTTAGCGTGTTTCCTGCTGTGAGTCGGTCATGTATGTATGCTTGAGTTTACTATCCACCAGGTGGCGCCACTGTCAGAAGTCATTGGGCTGTGTGCACATGTGTGCGGCCCAGGTATAAAATGCCAGCCATCTTGTAATGTAATCACTTTGGGCTCTAATAAAGTAGAGCCAGGTTTGTACCTGTTCGGAGTTTACAGTATTCAGTCTATTGAGTTATTGCATACACAACATTGACGACGAGGTAACAAGACTTTGTAGCCCGCTTGAACCAATATTTCATGGCCAGCAAAATGGAGAAAGAGGCAGACGCAGTTCGGCGCCGGGCGGTCCTCCTCACGGTTTGCGGTCCGAAAATCTGTGGACTCAAAGAATCTCCTCTCACCCTTAAGTCCAATGAACAAGGACTATGAAACATTGTGTGCTCTGGTACGTGACCATCTCAAACCAGATGAAGGCATCATCATCATCTCAAGATATTGATTCTATACGCACGTTCGTTCTGAGGGCCAGGATGTATCGGAATTCGTTGCCGATCTAAGATTTTAGCTGGACCGTGTAAGTTTGAAACTGCATTGGCAGACATGCTGCAGGACATCTTTGTAATCGGCATCAACCATGAAGTGATCTTGTGTAAGCTACTGGCGGCGGAGACGCGGATTTGAGCAAGGCCATCACGATTGCCCAATCATGCATGACGACGGACAAAAGCTTAAAGCAGATATCATAGAAAAATCGGAACTCGGCAAGTACTGTAAGCATGATAGTATCGTCGTTTGGCAGAGCTGCATATGGCAGGGCCTACCCGACTGCGTATGCGGAACCTGTGGCTGCTCGAAATCCGCCAATGGGAATGAATCCGATATCACCGTTTTGGCATTGTGGGGGTAATCATCGGCGTCACCAGTGTCAGTTTAAACAATATATTTGTAAAGGCTGTTCGAGAGTGGGGCATCTCCAGCGCAAGTGTCCGCAACTGAGCAAGCGTGTTGCGACACACCACGTGGAGGATGATGATCAGTGTAGCGCAGATCTGGATATGCAATCTGAGATACCAGAGGAGGAAGTGTATGGACTGTATTCGTTCCTAACAAAGAGCCAACCAATAATGATTAATGTAAAACTCAATGGTGTGCCGGTATTGATGGAATTGGACACGGGTGCAAGTCAATCAATAATGAGCCAGAGGACATTCAACAGGCTGTGGGATACTAAAGCAGTGAGGCCTAAGCTGAGTCCAGTCAACGGTAAGTTGCATACGTACACTAAAGAACTCATAACAGTGATTGGCAGTGCTGTAATCAAGGTGTCGTATGATGGTGCGATTCACAATTTACCATTATGGATTGTTCCAGGCAATGGTCCAATGCTGTTTGGCAGGAACTGGTTAGAAAAAATCAAATGGAACTGGAATGAGATCAAAGCGTTGTCGTCAGAGGAGGATACTCCATGTGCTCAAGTGCTGAACAAGTTCCCCTCGCTGTTTGAACCAGGCATCGGCAATTTCACGGGAGCCGAGGTGCAGATCCACGTGGACACGGATGCAAGACCCGTCCATCATAAAGCTCGGGCAGTTCTGTACATGATGGGGGGGAAGAACGAAATCAAACTTGACAGACTCCAGCGTGAAGGGATCATATCACCGGTTGAATTTAACGAATGGGCCAGCTCCATTGTTCCTGTGTTGAAAAGTGATGGCACGGTCAGGATTTGTGGAGACTACAAGGTTACGATCAACCGAGTTTCGAAACAGGATCAATACACATTACCGAAGGCTGATGATCTGTTTGCAATGCTAGCCGGGGGGTGGTCGTTCACAAAACTGGATCTGACATCGGCCGACATCACACAGGAGCTGGTCGGCACATTGAAGAAACTTAAGTGCATCAACACTCATAAAGGACTTTATCTGCAACAGGTGCCCTTTTGGAATTCGCTCGGCTGCAGCCATATTTCAGAGGAACATGGAGAGTCTACTGAAGTCCATCCCCAGAACCGTCGTGTTCCAAGATGACATTCTGGTCACAGGTCGTGACTCCGCTGATCATCTGAACAATCTGGAAGAGGTTCTACATCATCTGGACAAAGTGGGACTCAGACTGAAACGCTCGAAGTGTGTCTTCATGGCACTGGAAGAAGAATTCCTGGGGAGGAAAATTGCTGCTAACGGTATCAGGCCTACGGACTCAAAAACCAAGGCCATCAAAAATGCACTCAAGCCTCAGAATGTGATGGAGCTGCATTCGTTCCTTGGTATACTCAACTATTTTGGTAATTTCTTACCTAGATTGAGCACCGTATCAGAGCCACAGCACATGCTGCTAAGAAAAGGCGACAACTGGGTTTGGGATGCATCTCAAGATAGAGCTTTTGAGAAATCTACTAATCTGATTTGCTCTAACAAGCTGCTGGTACATTATGATCCGTGTAAGCATCTAGTATTGGCCTGTAATGCTTCGTCATATGGAGTTGGTAACGTGCTCCAACAAGCTAATGAATCGGGCAAATTACAACCTGTTGCATATGCTTCAAAAAGTTTGTCAAAGCCAGAAAGAGCCTACAGCATGGTAGAGAAAGAGGCACTAGCCTGTGCGTATGGGGTTAAAAAGATGCATCAGTACCTGTTTGGTCTTTGGTTTGAACTGGAAACAGATCACAAGCCACTCATTTCATTGTTTTCGAAAAACAAAGGTATCAATACCAATGCATCGTCCCGCATCCAGAGGTGGGCGCTGACATTATCTGCCTATGATTATGTCATTCACCATAGACCTGGCACTGAGAATTGTGCTGATGCATTGAGCCGTCTGCCGTTGCCCACACTGGAGGTGGAAATGTCACAACCGGCAGACCTACTGTTAGTCATGGATGCTTTTGAAAGTGAAGGAACCCCTATCACGGCCCAACAAGTTAAGACCTGGATCAGCCAGGACCCGATATTTTCAGTTGTGAAATGTTGTATCCTTAGTGGTGATTGGTCTGCCATACCCAAGCAAATATGTGTGAGGAGACCAAACCTTACATCCATCGCAAAGACAAACTATCCATTCAATCAGATTGTATACTGTGGGGTAATCATGTTGTTATGCCCAAGAAAGGCAGAGAGAAATTTGTGCATGATCTACATAGCACGCATCCCGGTATTGTCATGATGAAAGCCATTGCCAGGTCTCATGTATGGTGGCCTGGAATTGACTCTGATCTGGAATCATGTGTGCATCAGTGCAACACTTGCATGCAGCTTAGTAAAGCATCAGCGGAATCGCCGCTGAGTCTGTGGTCGTGGCCATCTAAACCCATGGTCCAGGATCCAAATCGACTTTGCAGGTCCCTTCCTGGGAAAGATGTTCTTAGTTGTGGTGGATGCTTATTCCAAGTGGATAGAGTGTACAATCATATCATCCAGCACATCCACAGCTACCATTGAGAGCCTTCGTGTCATGTTTGCTATGCATGGTCTGCCTGACATCGTTGTAAGCGACAACGGATCTTGCTTCACCAGTGTGGAGTTTCAAGAGTTCATGAAACTCAATGGTATCAAACATGTGAGGTCAGCGCCATTCAAACCGCATCCAATGGACAAGCAGAGCATGTGGTACAAATCATCAAGCAGAGTATGAAACGTGTAACTCAAGGTTCACTGCAAACTCGCTTGTCACGCATATTGCTTAGTTACAGGACAAGACCCATACGCTTACCGGGGTCTCCCCTGCTGAACTATTGATGAAGAGAGGTCTCAAGACCAGGCTCTCTCTTGTCCATCCTGACTTGAATAATCGTGGATATTCTTCCTCCACTTAGGGCAGTCTTTGGCCAGGAACTCCCAGGTGTCGGTGGGGATGTTGCATTTTATCAAGGAGGCTTTGTGGGTGTCCTTGAAATGTTTCCTCTGCCCACCTGGGGTTCGCTTGCTGTGTAGGAGTTCCGAGTAGAGCGTTTGTTTTGGGAGTCTTGTGTCAGGCATGTGAACAATGTGGCTTGCCCAATGGAGCCGGTTGAGTGTGGACAGTGCTTCGATGCTGGGGATGTTGGCCTGAGCAAGGACGCTACCGTTGGTGCGTCTGTCCTCCCAGGGGATTTGCAGGATTTTGCGGAGACATCGTTGGTGGTATTTCTCCAGGGACTTGAGGTGTCTACTATATATGGTCCATGTCTCTGAGCCATACAGGAGGGTGGGTATCACTACAGCCCTGTAGACCATGAGCTTGGTGGCAGATTTGAGGGCCCAATCTTCGAACACTTTTTTCCTCAGGCAGCCGAAGGCTGCACTAGCACAATGGAGGCGGTGTTGAACCTCGTCGTCGATGTCTGTCCTTGCTGATAATAGGCTCCTGAAGTATGGAAAGTGGTCCACGTTGTCCAGGGCCATGCCGTGACTGGGGGGGCAGTGCTGTGTGGCGGGGTCAGGCTGGTGGAGCATCTTTATCTTACGGATGTTTAGTGTAAGGCCCATGCTTTCGTACGCCTCAGTGAAGTTGTTGACTATGACTTGGAGTTCAGTCTCTGAATGTGCGCAGACACAGGCGCGTCCACGTACTGTAGTTCGACGATGTAGGTTGGGGCAGTCTTGGATCTGGCTTGGAGACGATGAAGGTTGAACAGGTTCTCACTGGTTCTGTAGTTTGGTTTCACTCCAGCGGGAGCTTGTTGAGTGTGAGGTGGAGCATGGCAGCGAGGAAGATCGAGAAGAGGATTGGCAGCCCTGCTTGACCCCGGTCCGGACGTGGATTGGGTCTGTGGTGGATCCGTTGGTCAGGATCATGGCTTGCATGTCATCGTGGAGCAGGCGGTGGATGGCGACAAACTTTTGGGGGGAGCCTAAACGGAGGAGGACGCTCCATAGTCCCTCGTGGTTGACAGTGTCAAAGGCCTTTGTAAGATCAAAGAAGGCCATGTACAAGGTTTGGTGCTATTGCCTGCATTTTTCTTGCAGGTGTCGCGCCATAAATATCATGTCCGTTGTACCCCGTGGTGGACGGAATCCGCACTGTGACTCCGGGAGGAGCTCCTCAGCCACAGGGAGAAGACGGTTGAGGAGGATTCTAGCGCCAACTTTCCCAGTGGCTGATAACAGGGAGATTCCTCTGTATTTGCCGCAGTCGGACTTGTCCCCTTTTTTAAAGATGGTCATGATTACTGCATCTCTGAGATCTCCCGGTAATAATGCAATTCTGCCCTAACAATGAATGTTCTGGTGTGTTTAAAAGCTAGAAAAGAGGATACAGCTGATTAAACTACAAAATATAGCCGAGTTATGAAGTGGGGTGGGGGTGAATCGGACATCGTGACGCTAGATAGTGAATCAGGCATCACGGGTGGAGTGGGGCTCGGTTGAACACGAAGGTACAATCTCGTGGAGGTAAGCTTGTTTGGGGCAGGAGGATACACTCCTGCTCCTCCTGGCCCACAAGCAGTGCAATAAAAGCACTTACCTCATGGTTCCGGCCCTTCTTGCCTTCTTTTACTTGCTGGGTTTCCTGGGGCCCAGGAATCTCAGCCTCCGTGAGTTAAAAATAAAAATAGAATTAAAATGGGGCACGCAGTCTCCTTAAAAAGATTTTAGTGACCGACTCACCTCCTGAAAGTGGTCATGATTACTGCATCTCTGAGATCCCACAACTGGCCCTCAACCCACCTGTTAAAATTGGAAGTGGGAAGATTTGAAAACTTTAACATTTTTACCTTACCATCCATCCTTGTGGCTTAAAATTCAACCCCAAATCTCAAATTAGGTGTGAAATCCTCCACGCAATCCCATTGTAACTCCAGCAGACCTGACATCCCCCTGGAACCAGCAATCAGCACCACAGTTTGAGGCCTCCTTAGGTGAGTGAGTGCCCCAGATGTGCCCCTAGTGGTGTGGGTGCCTGGCATTAGTATGGAAACCAGGGAACTTGCCCCAAGCCCAGAAAGTGTGCTGTGCTCAGCAAGTTATGTTCCCAGCAGTTTTCAAAATGAAGTATTGTGTGGGGTCACTGTAAACTCACACGGCATATTGCTTTCAATCTGCAAATGGTTTCCAAGGTGACAGGCCTTGTAACACAGATTGATCAGTGGAATTAGGCTGCAGGCTGTAATTGTATTTTCTAGAAAAAAATCGTCAAAAGTAGCCTCATTGTGGGTCTGTCGAGCAGAAGCAATTCGATTCCTAATTGCTGAGTCAAAATTCTGGAATTCCCTACCTGGCACAGAGGAATGTCATCCCGATTGCTCCCTGTATTTTTTATCAGGTTAACTTTGGAATAACACTCGTGCTTCAGGATAGAAAATCCCAAAAAGTGAGAAAACATCGATAAATTAAAAAAACAGAGTGACTATTTGCACTAGTTTTTTGTGCGTCCTTCTGCACATATCTTTTTGAGAATGGGCCCTCGATTCGATTGCGCATGCGCAGTGCGATGCACAAGGAAGCCGGAAGTCGTAAGTGGGGCCAAACCACAAGCATCGCGACAGGAGCAGCACAGTGGCAAAAAGAGCGCCAGACGCGACCCGAGCAGCAGACCGCCAAGCAGCGCGAGAGGAGCGTCCCCAAACACCAACCCAGGTGAAGACAAGAAGTAACAAGAACCAAAATCAAAGTGTGATATCACAGGAAAGAAGGGAAGTGATTGGTTGGTGAGTTTTTCTCTCTTTTCTGGGGCATTGATTTGAATTAAGAGCTGGGATTAAAAACAAAACTTGAAAACTTAATTAATTAAATACATTGGAGATGGCAGGACAGGCGATGCATTTCTGCTGTTGCATGTGGGAGCTGGTTGACCCCATTGAGGTCTACGGTGACCACATCTGCAGCAAGTATCTGCAGCTCCGTGTTGATGAGCTGGAATCCGAACTGCGGACATTACGACACATCAGGGAGAGGGAGAGTTACCTGGATGCTGTGTTCCAGGAGGCAGTCACACCCCTTAGATTAATTAATTCAAATTAGGTCCGTGGTCAGGGAGAGGATGGCGTGGCTATGAGTGAGGAAGGTATGGGGACCCAGGATCGAGTGATGGTGGAGCCTCAGCCCTTGCTCTTGTCCAACAGGTTTGAGGCTCTTACTGCCTGTGTGGACGAGAGCAGGGACTGCAGGGAGGATGAGCAAACTGACCACAGCACCATGGTACAGGGGGCCATTCAAGTGGGGGGAGTAAAAAACAACATTGCAGTGGTAGGGGACAGTATCATTAGGGGGATAGATAATGTTCTCTGCAGCCGAGAGCATGAGTCCCAAAGGCTGTGTTGCCTGCCGGTGCCAGGGTTAAGGACATTTCCTCAGAGGAACTTGGAGTGGGAGGGGAAAGATCCCATTGTCGTGGTTCAATAGAGTACCAACGACATAGACAGGACAAAGAAAGAGGTTCTGCTGAGCGAGTATGAGCAGCTAGGGGCCAAATTAAGAAGCAGAACTACAAAGGTAATCATCTCTGGATTACTACCTGAGCCACGAGCAAATTTGCATAGGGTAAATAAGATCAGAGAGTTAAACACGTGGCTCAAAGACAGTTGTGGGAGAAATGGATTTTGGTTCGTGGGACACTGGCACCAGTACTGGGGTAAGAGGGAGCTGTTCCTTTGGAACTAGGGCTGTAGAGAGGGCTTTAAACTAATTAGTGGGGGGGGGAGGGTTCAGCTGAGTAAAAATTTAAAAGTCAAAGAATAAGGAGAAGGCAATAGAGCAAGGTAGCACTGGGGGGGAAATGAAAACCAGAGCGTGACAGGAAGGGACAGAATGTGTAAACATAAAAGTGAATCAGAAAGTGAGGTCAAAGCAGGAAAAAAAGGTAAAAAAACCCAAATTTAATATCTCTTTATCTGAATCCATGCAGCATTCGTAACAAAATAGATGAGTTGATGGCACAAATAGATACAGATGGGTATGATCTGATAGTCATTACAGAGATATGTTTGCAAGGTGACCAAGGATGGTAAGTAAATATTCAGTGGTATTTGACAATTTGGAAGGACAGACAGAAAGGAAAAGGAGGTGGGGTAGCTCTGATAAAAAAGGATGGGATCAGTGCGTTAGTGAGAAACGATATTGGATCAGAAGATCAAGATGTTGAATCAGTTTGGATTTTTAGAAATAATAAGGGGAAAAGTCGCTGGTGAGCGTAGTCTACAGGCCCCCTAACAGTAGCTACACTGTTGGATAGAGTATAAATCAAGAAATAATGGAGGCTCGTAAAAAAGAAATGGCAATAATCATGGGCGATTTTAACCTTCATATTGATTGGACAAAGCAAACTGGTTAGGGATGCCTTGGGGAAGTGTTCATAGAAAGTATCCGGGATAGTTTCCTTGAATAATACTTTGCGGAACCAACCAGGGAGCAGGCTATATTAGATCTGGTACTGTGTAATGAGACAGAATTTAAAAAGATCTCCTAGTAAAGGATCCTCTAGAAATGAGTGACTATAACAATGTTGAATTTCAAATTCAGTTGGAGGGTGAGAAAGTTGGATCCCTAACCAGTGTCCTAAGCTTAAAGAAAGAAGTCTACAAAGATATGAGGGCAGAGTTGACTAAAGTGGACTGGGAAAATAGATTAAAGAATAAGATGGTCGAAGAGCGGTGGCAGCCATTTAAGGAGATATTTCATAATTCTCAACAAAAATATATGCCAATGAGAAGGAAAGGCTGTAATAGAAGGGATAACCATCCATGGCAAACTAAGGAAATAAGGGATGGTATCAAATTGAAAACAAGGGCATACAATGTAGCTAAGACGGGTGGGAGGCCAGAGGATTGGGAAACATTTAAAAGCCAGCAAAGAATGACAAAAAAATAATAAAGAGAGGAAAGATAGATCATGAAAGTAAACTAGCACAAATATAAAACAGAGAGTAAGAGTTTCTACAGATACATAAAAAGGAAAAGAGTGGCTAAAGTAAATGTTGGTCCCCTGGAGGGTGAGACCGGGGTATTAATAATGGGGAATTAATAATGGAAGAGACAGTGGATACATTGGTTGTAATCTACCAAAATTCTCTGGATTCTGGGGGGGTCCCAGCAGATTGGAAAACCGCAAATGTAACAGCCCTATTTAAAAAAGGAGGCAAACGGAAACCAGGAAACTATAGACCAGTTACTTCCGGGCCGGGCCACCGCACGCTGCTCCCTCTGATGGCCTAACTCTGTCAAGCCCGTGTGGTGGCTGGTGTGCAGCGGCCACCACACGTTAAAAAAATCCAAGCACAGGCATCTTCCACTCTCCAAAATGTGGTTCGGGATCTGGAATATTATGTCCTGCATTGAAACACCTGTCAATTCATTCCTTTTTGGCGTGGAAGCAAGTCATCCTCGCTTCGAGGGACTGCCTATGATGATGATGATGAGACCAGTTAGCCTAACATCTGTCGTTGGGAAAATGCTGGAGTTCATTATTAAGGAAGCAGTAGCAGGAAATTTGGAAAAGCATAATTCAATCAAGCCGAGTCAGCATGGTTTTATGAAAGGGAAATCATGTTTGACAAATTTGCTGGAGTTCTTCGAAGATTTAATGAATAGGGTGGATAAGGGGGAACCAGAGGATGTGGTGTATTTGGATTTCCAGAAGGCATTCGATAAGGTGCCACATAAAAGGTTACTGCACACGATGAAAGTTCACAGGGTTGGAAGTGATATATTAGCATGGATTGAGGATTGGCTAACTAACAGAAAACTGAGTCGGGATAAACGGGTCATTTTCCGGTTGGCAAGCAGTACTTAGTGGGGTATCGCAGGGATTGGTGCTAGGGCCTCAACTATTTACAATCTATATTAATGACTTGGATGAAGGGACCGAGTGTAATGTAGCCAAGTTTGCTGATGATACAAAGATGGGTGGGAAAGCAAATTATGAGGAGCACATAAAAAATCTGCAAAGGGATATAGACAGGCTAAGTGAGTAGGCAAAAATCGAGCAGATGGAGTATAATGTAGGAAAATGTGAGGTTATCCACTTTGGCAGAATAAATAGAAAAGCAGATTCTAATTTAAATGGAGAAAAATTACAAAATGCTGCAGTACAGAGGGACCTGGCGGTCCTTGTGCATGAAACACAAAAAATTAGTATGCAGGTACAGCAAGTAATCAGGAAGGCAAATAGAATGTTGGCCTTTATTGCAAGGGGGATAGAGTATAAAAGCAGAGAAGACCTGCTACAACATTGGTGAGGCCACATCTGGAGTACTGCGTGCAGTTTTGGTCTCCGTATTTAAGGAAGGATATACTTGCATTGCAGGCTGACCAGAGAAGGTTCACTAGGTTGATTCCGGAGATGAGGGGGTTGACTTATGAAGATAGGTTGAGTAGGTTGCGACTATATGCATTGGAGTTCAGAAGAATGAGAGGTGATCGTATCAAAACATACAGGTATATGGTAATAAAAGGGCTTGACAAGTTGGATGAAGAGAGGATATTTCCACTCATAGGGGAAACTAAAACTAGGGGGCAAAGACTCAGAATAAGGGGCCGCCCATTTAAAACTGAGATGAGGAAGAATATCTTCTCTCAAAGGGTTGTAAATCCATGGAATTCTCTGACCCAGGCAGCTGTGAAGTCTGGGTCATTGAATATATTTAATTCCGAGATAGATAGATTTTTGAGCAATAAGGAAATAAAGGGTTGCGGGGAGCGGGCAGGGAAGTGGAACTGAGTCCATCATCAAATCAGCCATGATCTTATTAAATGGCGGAGCAGTTTCGAGGGGTCAAATGACCTACTCCTGCTCCTATTTCTTGTGTTCCTTGTGGAGCTGCTTCTAGCTTTTGGATTATTTGGAACATTTCTACGGCCTTCTGTGGGAGAGGAAACATCGGAGGTAGTGGGAGTGAGAACGAGAGAGACACTGGGGAGGGAGAAAGAGACTGGGAGGGAGAGAGAGACTGGGAGGGAGAGAGAGAGAGAGATTTGGGAGAGAAGGCGAGAGAGAATCTTGGAGGGAGAGACAGAGAGAGAGAGACTGAGGTGAGAGAGAGAGAGAGAGAGGCTGTGGGGAGAGAGACAGAGACTGGGGGAGAGAGTGGGGAAGAGGGAGAGGGGATCGGAGGGGTAGAGGCAACTCTGGGAAGATGGATTACGTTCTTCCAACCCCCTTTACACCCACACCCGATTTCTCAGAAAGCTCAATGCATGTGTGACAAGGGACATCATTGGAGTGGGTGAAATCCGGAAGTTACAACATTGTCACTATTCACTTCATGCCCAATAAACCTATTAACAATCCGTGACCCACACACAATGCCCCATCTACAACAGGGCGGGGGTGTAAGGTCAGGAACTTGGGCTGGGATGGGGCAGGAACTTGGGCTGAGGGTTTCAGGAATGTGGGCTGAGATGGGGTCAGGAAATAGGCTGGGGATGTCAGAAATGTTGGCAGGGATGGGGCAGGAACTTGGGCTGGGGGCGGCATAAATTTGGGCTGGTGTCAGGAACTTGGGCAACGATGGGGCAGGAATTTGTGTTGGGGGGGTCAGGAACTTGGGCTGGGAGTGTTTGGAACATGGGCTGGGATGGGGCAGGAACTTCGGCTGGAGTCGGCATGAACTTGGGCTGGGGGGAGACTGGTAGGAACTTGGGCTGGGGGGGTCAGGAACTTGGGCGGGGATGGGGCAGGAACTTGGGCTGGGGGAGTCAGGAATTTGGACTGTGGGGGGTAAGGAACTTCGACTGGGGGGACATGAACTTGGTGGGGGGGGGGAGTCAGAAACTTGGGCTGGGGAGGGTGGAGAAGGAACTTCGGCTGTGGGGGGCATGGACTTGGGCTGGGGTTGTCAGGAACTTGTGCTGGGATGGGGGAACTCTATCCTATCTGGGGTCTGAAGTCAGAATGGCTCGAATTACACTTTGCAAAGTCACTCAGAACTTGGACTGGGCGGTTCTAATTATTAATTCCAGAGGAGCTTCTGGGTGTGGCTTATCCTCCAAGGGGACTAATCAGCAATCAGATCATGTGATCATGTGAGCCTACCAGAGACAATCAGAGCTTTTTGCTGGTGCAAGTAGCTGCAGCCATTAAAAAAAACCTTCTCTGGTTCCATTCCTGGTCTGTGCTGAGTTAACTGATTTGTGTTTGGGTGGCAGTGGGTAGAGTGCCACAATTGACTTTAGTGCTACTGGGCTAGAGAGTTTGCAAAGTAATCAGAAATCCTGCACCTGATTGCTAATGGTGACATTTGCTGAAGAGTGGTCAGTGTTCATGAAACTGAATCTGCCATGAGTTAGTGCACTGAGAGAGGGGGAGAGAAACGGGCCAAGGCATCAGACAGTTGTCATATAAGATTCTGAGGGAACTTGACAGGGTAGATGCAGAGAGGATGTTTCCCCTCGTGGGGGAATCTAGACCTAGGGAGCATAGTTTCAGAATAAGGGGTCGCCCATTTAAAACGGAAATGAGGAGGAATTTTGCCTCTCTAAAGGTCGTGAATCTTTGGAATTCTCCACCGCAGAGAGCGGCAGAGGCTGTGTCACTGAATATATTTAAGGTGGAGATAGACAGATTTTTGAATGATAAGGGAGTCAAGGGTTATGGGGAGAGTGCGGGGAAGTGGAGTTGAGGCCAAGATCTATTCAGCCATGATCTTATTGAATGGCAGAGCAGGATTGAGGGGACAAATAGCCTACTCCTGCTCCTATTTCTGCTGATTTTATGTTTTTATGTTTTGTTATGTTATATGAAATATATTATCATGTGACACTGATTTATGGCGATTGATAATTGGAATTTCCATTATTTTTACAAAGCATTTTCAAAGTACTAGCGATATTTTGGGTTCAAATTATGTTGATACTGTTGTAGGAATCATTATCCTTGATTATCAATAATGTTAGTTAACAATGAAAAAAGGAAGTGAGTAGCTGAAGTAAATGTTGGTCCCTTAGAGGATGAGACTGCGGAATTAATAATGGGTTACAGGGAAATGGCAGACTTTGAACAAATATTTTGTATCAGTCTTCATGGTAGAAGGCATTAAAAACATCCCAATAATTGAAAATCAAGGAGCTATTGGTGGGAGGGGGAGTCTTAAAGCAATCACTACTAGTGGAGATAAAGTACTGGCAAACTAATGTGACAAAACCCCTGGAACTGATGGCCTGCATCCAAGGGTCTTAAAAGAAGTGGTTACAGAGATAGTTGAGACATTGGTTGTAATCAATCAAAATTCCCTGGATTCTGGAGAGGTTCCAACGGACTGGAAAACCACAAATACCCCTATTTCAGAAAGGAGGAGGACAGAAGCAGGAAACTATAGACCAGTTGGCCTAATATCTGTTATTGCAAAAATCCTGGAATCCATTATTGAGGAAGTAGTCGCAGGACATTTAGAAAATCATAATGCAGTCAAGTAGAGTCAGCTTGATTTAATGAACCGGAAATCATGTTTGACAAATTTGCTGGAGTTCTTTGAGGATATAACAGGCAGGGTGGATAAAGGGGAACTAGTAGATATCGTGTATTTGGATTTCCAGAAAGCATTCGATAAGGTGCCATTTAAAAGGTTACTGCACAAGATAAGAGCTCACGGGGTTGGGGGTAATATATTAGCTTGGGTATAGGATTGGCTAACTAACAGAAAACAGAGAGTCGAGATAAATGGGTAATTTTCAGATTGACAAACTGTAACTAATGAGGTGCCACAGGGATCAGTGCTGGGTCCTCAACTATTTACAATTTCTATCAATGATTGGATGAAGGGACCGAGTGTAACATAGCCAAATGTTCTGATGATACAAAGATAGGTGGGAAAGCAAGTTGTGAGGAAGACGCAAAGAATCTACAAAGGGATAGAGATAAACTCAGTGACTGGGCAAAAATTTAGCAGATGGAGTATAATGTGGGAAAATGTGATATTATCTGTTATGTATGAATAAATAATCTGACCAGATTCTGTGAGCTCAAAGTAAAGTGTGACCTTAGACTTTTATTACAGGTCTCCAGAGTGTCTTTCCAACCTGTGAGGCCTCCTTAAATACAAGCGTTCCCAAGGGATTGTGGGATCACTTGGGACTCCAGGGGATGAGCCCTCTGGTGGTTACACAAGGTATTTACAGGTTTACATATATAACAACACTCCCCCGCAAAGCCAATAGTGTAACTAATTACAAGGTGAGTTGATCTGGGGCCTTTCTTTCCCTGGTTGATCCTTGGTGCAAATGCTGGTTTTGGTGAGTCGTTTGTTGGGCCCTCGCTGGGCTGCTGTGCAGCTGGCCTTGCTGGGCTGCCTGGTGTGGTGAGTCCTGCTGGGCTGCTTTGGGTGATGGGTTCTGCTTCGTGGTCAACCGCTGTCGGTTGCCACTGGTGTGTGTGTTGGGGGGTCAAAAAAGGTAAGGTCTAACGTGGGTTGCTCTGGATAGTCCGGGAATCTGACTTTGGTTTGGTCCAAGTGTTTCCTGTAGATGAGTCCATTTGAAAGTTTGACCTGAAACACCCTACTCCCCCGTTTGGTCACAACAGTGCCTGGAAGCCACTTGGGACCTTGTCCATAGTTCAACACAAATACAGGATCATTGATTTCAATTTCACGTGATACATTTGCGCTACCATGATATTTACTTTGTTGAAGCCACCTGCTCTCTACTTGTTCGTGTAGATCAGGGTGGACTAACGAGAGCCTTGTCTTTAGTGCCCTTTTCATGAGCTGTTCAGCGGGTGGAATCCCAGTGAGCGAGTGGGATCTCATGCGGTAACTAAGCAGGACTTGGGATAGGCGAGTCTTCAGTGAGCCTTCAGTTACCCTCTTCAAGCTCTGCTTGATAGTTTCCACTGCTCTCTCTGCCTGACCATTAGATGCTGGTTTGAACAGCGCAGATATAACATGTTTGATTCCATTGCGGGTCATGAACTCTTTGAACTCGGCACTGGTGAAATACAGCCCATTGTCACTCAGAAGGACATCAGGCCGGCCGTGCATGACAAACATGGCCCGTAGGCTTTCTGTGGTGGCAGCAGGCGTGCTTGCCGACATTATCTCGCATTCAATCCATTTGGAGAACGCATCTACAGCCACTAGGAACATTTTACCCAAGAACGGGCCTGCATAATCGACATAGACCTTAGACCACGGTTTGGAGGGCCAAGACCATAAAGTTAGTGGTGCCTCCCTGGGTGCATTGCTTAACTGTGAACATGTGTTACATTTGTGCACGCAGGACTCTAAGTCTGCATCGATACCGGGCCACCACACGTGGGATCTGGCTATCGCTTTCATCATTACGATGCCTGGGTGCGTACTGTGGCAATCACTGATGAAAGTGTCCCTGCCCTTTTGGGTACCACTACCCAATTACCCCACAGAAGGCAGTCTGCCTGTATAGACATTTCATCTTTGTGCCGCTGGTACGGCTTTATCTCTTCCTGCATTTCTAATGGGACATTGGACCAGCTCCCAATAAGCACACAGTTTTTTACTAAGGACAGTAAGGGGTCCTGGCTTGTCCAGGTTCTAATCTGTCGGGTGGTAACGGGTGATTGCTTACTCTCGAATGCTTCCATAATCATAACTAAATCTGCGGGCTGTGCCATTTCCACCCCCGTGGTGGGCAATGGCAGTATACCGAGAGCATCAGCACAGTTTTCTGCACCTGGCCTGTGGCGGATGACATAGTTGTTTGCGGACAACGTGAGCGCCCATCTCTGGATGCGGACCGATGCATTCGTATTTATCCCCTTACTTTCAGAGAAGAAGGATATCAGTGGCTTATGGTCAGTTTTGAATTCAAATTTGACTCCAAACTGATATTGATGCATTTTCTTTCCCTCATAAACACACGCTAACGCTTCTTTTTCGATCATGCTGTAGGCCTCTCAGCCTTAGACAGACTTCTGGATGCATAAGCAACCCGTTGCAATTTCCCAGATTTATTAGCTTGTTGCAATACACACCCGACACCGTATGACGACGCATCACATGCTAGTACCAAATACTTACATGGATCATACAGCACAAGCAATTTGTTTGAGCATAACAGTTTTCCAGCTTTTCCAGAGACATTTTCTTGGCTTTTACCCCATACCCATTCATCTCCTTTATGCAGCAAGGCGTGCAGTGGTTCTAACTGTCTGCTGAGACCCGGTAAGAAGTTACCAAAATAGTTCAGGAGTCCGAGAAACGACCGCAGCTCCGTCATATTCTGAGGCCTCGGTGCGTTCTCGATTGCCTCCGTCTTCGAATCGGTGGGCCTGATGCCAACCGCCTTGATTCTTCTCCTCAGGAACTCCACTTCAGGTGCCAGGAAAATGCACTTCGAGCCCCACGCGGTTGAGCCAACTAAGAACCTCCTCCTGGTTCTGCAGATGCTCGACTGTGTCCCGACCTGTAACCAAGATGCCGTCCTGGAAGACCACGGTGCGCGGGACCGACTTCAGTAAGCTTTCCATGTTTCTCTGGAATTTCGCCATGGCTGATCGAATCCCAAACAGGAATCTGTTGTAAATGAAGTGACCTTTGTGTGTGTTGATGCAAGTGATTCCTTCGATGATTCCTGCAGCTCTTGCGCCTTGTAGGCCGAGGTCAAGTCCAGCTTCGTGAACGTCTTTTCTCCCGCCAGCGGCGCAAAAAGGTCGTCTACCTTTGGTATTGGGTATTGATCCTGCAGGGAGAAACAATTGATAGTTACTTTGAAATCACCACAGATTCTGATGATGCCGTCTCCCTTGAGGACTGGAACAATCGGATTGGCCCACTCATTGAATTCGATCGGTGAAATTATGCCCTCTCTTTGCAGCCAGTCCAGCTCGATCTCCACCCTCTCTCTCATCATGTATGGTACTGCACTCGTCTTAAGATGAATGGGTCATGCCCCTTGAATTAAGTGGATCTGCACTTCTGCTCCTTGGAACGTCCCGATGCCTGGTTTGAACAGCGAGGGGAACTTGTTTAAGACCTGGGCACACCAAGTGTCTTCAATGGACAAGAACGCTTGGACGTCGTCCCAGTTCCAGCATATCTTTCCCAGCCAGCTCCTGCCGAGCAATGTGGGACCATCGCCCAGTACCACCCAGAGTGGTAGCTTTTGCACCGCTCCATTGTAGGAGATCTTTACAGTAGCACTGCCGATTACGAGAATCAGTTTCTTTGTATAAGTTCTTAGTGCGAATGGGAGTCAGGACTGGCCTTGAGGCCTTGTTGCACCACAATTTATCGGAAGTCTTTTTGCTCATAATGGACACACTTGCGTCCGTGTCCAGTTCCATCGACACTGGGAGTCCATTTAATTTAACCTTCAACATTATCGGGGGACACTTTGTGGTAAATGTGTGCACCCCACACACCTCTGCCTCCTTGGTCTGAGGCTCTGGTTCATCATGATCTGCCGTGGATCTATCCTCCTCTGCAACATGGTGGTTTGCAGAATCAGCAGGATTTGCAGCTCACCTGCACATACGTTGGAGATGTCCCATTATTCCACAGCCCTTGCAAATGTATCATTTGAAGTGGCATGAATGGAAACAATGATCACCCCCGCAGTGCCAACAAGGTGTTAATAGCCTAGCGTCCATCACCCTTGATGGTGGACTCTGAGACACCTGCGGATGTGCAGCTGCAGGCATGTGAGGCCTGCCTTGTATGCTGCGATTCGAAAAAACATAACTTTGTTCACAGTACTTGTAACAGCGCTCGTGTGCTGAGAGATTTGCTTGGTATTGTCACTGGTGGCAATGAATGCCAGGGCTATTGCTATGGCTTTACTCAAGGTTTGGGTCTCTACAGTCAAAAGTTTGCCAAGTATCACTTCATGGCCAATGCCAAGTACAAAGAAGGCCCTGAGCATGTGCTCCAAATGTCCATCAAATTCACAATGTCCTACAAGGCGTCTTAGCTCGGCGACATAGCTCACCACTTCCTGGCCTTCAAACCTTCTGTACATGTAGATCTGATACCTCGCCACCAAAATGCTTTCCTTCAGGTTCAGATGCTCCCGGACCAATGTGCACAAATCATCGTATGATTTCTCTGTGGGTTTCGCTGGAGTGAGCAGATTTTTCATGAGGCCATACGTTGGTGCCCCACAGACAGTGAGGAGGATCGCTCTACATTTGGCAGCGCTCTCTTCCCCATCTAGCTCATTGGCCACGAAGTATTGGTCGAGTCGCTCCACAAAAGTTTCCCAATCATCTCCCTCCGAAAATTTCTCCAGGATGCCCACTGTTCTATGCATCTTTGGGTTCGTTATGTGTTTCTTGTCGCCAGTTGTTGTGTATGAAGATTCAGACTGAACACTGTGAGCTCAAAGTAAAGTGTGACCATAGTCTTTTATTGCAGGTCTCCAGAGTGCCTCTCCAACTAGTGAAGCTCCTTAAATACCTGTGCTCCCAAGGGATATGGGATCCCTTGGGACTCCAGGGGATGAACCCTCTGGTGGCTGTACAGTATAAATACAATTCCACATATATAACATAGGCAATGAGTGTAAATAAACTATTTAATCATGGGGTCATCATAAGCTGAGCCTGAACCTGTGCTCATCCATTGTGCACACATCCAAAAACACTTTGCATCTGACAAGTACCATAAGTGTTCTCCTTTATTACAGTTTTTATTTTTCTACAACAACTTCAAAGCTCTTTTTGTAAATGAACCTTTGTTACATTCCAGACGTGTATCTTTTTCTAGACTCTACCCTGGGGAAACAATGGCAAAATGGGTCTTAGCTCTCTGGAGGTTGAGTTATTTGTGTTCAGGAATGGCACTGTCAGCATGCATCTGCAGTCTGTGGCACTCCACGATGGTAAAAGTGCCACAAATCAAAACAACAATAGGTATTAGATACGGAAGGGTAGTGGTCATGCAATTGAACTAAAAATCAGAGGCTTGGACTAATAATTCATAGAGCGTGAGTTCAGTTTAAAATGCTGGAAATAAAAAGCTGGTAATGTGACCATGAAGCTGTCAGATTGTCATAAAAATCCAACTGGTTCATTAATGTCCATTGGGAAGGAAACCTACAATAATTCATAGTCTGGCCTATATGTGACACCAGTCCCACATCACTGTGGTTGATTTTTAATTGCCTGCTGAGGTGACTTAGCAAGATACTTGGTTACATCAAACTATAGATGGAGGGTGAGGAAGTAGTGTCTCAAACGAGCATACTATGCTTAAACAAAGGGGACTACAGTGGGATGAGGGCAGAGTTGGCTAAAGTAGACTGGAAACACAGACCAAATGGTGGCACAATTGAGGAACAGTGGAGGACTTTTAAGGAGCTCTTTCATAGTGCTCAACAAAAATATATTCCAGTGAAAAAGAAGGGCGGTAAAAGAAGGGATAACCAGCCGTGGATAACCAAGGAAATAAGGGAGAGTATCAAATTAAAAACCAATGCGTATAAGGTGGCCAAGGTTAGTGGGAAACTAGCAGATTGGGAAAATTTTAAACGACAGCAAAGAATGACTAAGAAAGCAATAAAGAAGGGGAAGATAGATTACGAAAGTAAACTTGCGCAAAACATAAAAACAGATAGTAAAAGCTTTTACCGATATATAAAATGGAAAAGAGTGACTAAAGTAAATGTTGGTCCCTTAGAAGATGAGAAGGGGGATTTAATAATGGGAAATGTGGAAATGGCTGAGACCTTAAACAATTATTTTGCTTCGGTCTTCACAGTGGAAGACACAAAAACCAAGGCAAAAATTGCTGGTCATGGGAATGTGGGAAGGGAGGACCTTGAGATAATCACTATCACTAGGGGGGTAGTGCTGGATAGGCTAATGGGACTCAAGGTAGACAAGTCCCCTGGTCCTGATGAAATGCATCCCAGGGTATTAAAAGAGATGGCGGAAGTTATAGCAGATGCATTCGTTATAATCTACCAAAATGCTCTGGACTCTGGGGAGGTACCCGCGGATTGGAAAGCAGCTAATGTAATGCCTCTGTTTAAAAAAGTGGGCAGAGAAAAGGCAGGTAACTATAGGCTGGTTAGTTTAACATCTGTAGTGGGGAAAATGCTTGAAGCTATCATTAAGGAAGAAATAGCAGGACATCTAGATAGGAATAGTGCAATCAAGCAGACGCAACATTGATTCAGGAAGGGGAAATCATGTTTAACTGATTAACTGGAATTCTTTGAGGATATAACGAGCATGGTGGATAGAGGTGTACCAATGGATGTGGTGTATTTAGATTTCCAAAAGGCATTCGATAAGGTGCAACACAAAAGGTTACTGCAGAAGATAAAGGTACGTGGAGTCAGAGGAAATGTATTAGCATGGATAGAGAATTGGCTGGCTAACAGAAAGCAGAGAGTCGGGATAAATGGGTCCTTTTCGGGTTGAAAATCAGTGGTTAGTGGTGTGCCACAGGGATCGGTGCTGGGACCACAACTGTTTACAATATACATAGATGACCTGGAAGAGGGGACAGAGTGTAGTGTAACAAAACTTGCAGATGACACAAAGATTAGTGGGAAAGCGGGTTGTGTAGAGGACACAGAGAGGCTGCAAAGAGATTTAGATAGGTTAAGCGAATGGGCTAAGGATTGGCAGATAGAATACAATGTCGCAAAATGTGAGGTCATTCACCTTGGAAAAAAAAACAGTAAAAGGGAATATTATTTGAATGGGGAGAAATTACAACATGCTGCGGTGCAGAGGGACTTGGGGGTCCTTGTGCATGAATCCCAAAAAGTTAGTTTGCAATTGCAGCAGGTAATCAGGAAGGCGAATGGAATGTTGGCCTTCATTGCGAGAGGGATGGAGTACAAAAGCAGGGAGGTCCTGCTACAACTATATAGAGTATTAGTGAGGCCGCACCTGGAGTACTGCGTGCAGTTTTGGTCACCTTACAGAGACGATTCACTAGGCTGATTCCGGAGATGAGGGGGTTACCTCATGATGATAGATTGAGTAGACTGGGTCGTTACTCGTTGGAGTTCAGAAGGATGAGGAGTGATCTTATAGAAACATTTAAAATAATGAAAGGGATAGACAAGATAGAGGCAGAGAGGTTGTTTCCACTGGTCGGGGAGACTAGAACTAGGGGACACAGCCTCAAAATATGGGGGAGCCAATTTAAAACAGAGTTGAGAAGGAATTTCTTCTCCCAGAGGGTTGTGCATCTGTGGAATTCTCTGCCCAAGGAAGCAGTTGAGGCTAGCTCATTGAATGTATTCAAATCACAGATAGATAGATTTTTAACCAATAGGGGAATTAAGGGTTATGGGGAGCGGGCGGGTAAGTGGAGCTGAGTCCACGGCCAGATCAGCCATGATCTTGTTGAATGGCGGAGCAGGCTCGAGGGGCTAGATGGCCTATTCCTGTTCCTAATTCTTATGTTCTCATGTTCAATAAATGCCGGCCTTCCCAGTAGCACTCACAGATTAATTATAAAATATAGCACGATGAGTATTTTCAGCAGCATACAGAGCTGTGACAACAAAAATCTGATCACGGGGTAAACTTTCATCTTCACCACATGGGCGGTGATTTGGCGGAATGGAACGCGCGCTCAATATAGAACCCGACGATTTTCATTGCATTGAAATCAATGATTACTGCCAGGTCACCCCCATGTGGTGAAAATGAACATTTACCCTACTGTTCTTTTATTATTGAGGGTATTCCAAAAGTTGCAATAATCCCAGAACAATAGGAATTAACAATAAGAATCTACAGAGCGTCCTCAATCATTGGTGTAAGGCCAACATGAAACAGCTGAACAAAATTAGAGCTCATGGGATTGGCATTAATATACCAGCATGGATTGAGGATTGGTTAACAGACAGAAAACAGAGAGTAGGAATAAACGAGTCATTTTCAGGTTAGCAGGCTTTAACTAGTGGGGCGCCACATGGATCGGGGCTTGGGCCTCAGCTATTAACAATATATATCAATGATTTGGATGAGGGGACCAAATGTAATCTATCCAAGTTTGCTGATGCTGCAAAGTTATCAGGAGGATGCAAAGAGACTTCAAGGGGATATAGACAGGCTAAGTGAGTGGGCAAGAACATGGCAAATGGAATATAACGTGGAGAAATGTGGTTATCCACTTTGGTAGGAAAAATAGAAAAGCAGAGTATTTTTTAAATGGTGAGAGATTGGGAAATGTTGGTGTTCAGAGGGACCTGGGTGTCCTTGTACACGAATCACTGAATGTTAACAAGCTAGCACAGCAAGAAATTAAGAAAGCAAATGGAATGTTGGCCTTTATTACAAGAGGATTTGAGTATAAGAACAAAAGAAATAAAAGCAGGAGTAGGTCACTTGGCCCCTCGAGCATGGCTCCTGGCTGATCTGACCTCGGGCTCAGCTCCACTTCCCTGCCCGTTCCCCATAACCCTTCACTCCCTTATCCACTTCGAGCCTTCCTCCCTCCGGCAACTTCGTGATCTTCCTTCCTCCCTCCGGTGTCTTTCTGGCCTCTCTCAACTGCGGATCCTCTGGCGAGCACATGGTGCGCACAATGGCGGTGTCCACTCTGACCGCTCCTCCTTCCACGAAGTGGACCTCTGACCATCCCAATGCCTGCTCTCAACCAGGCGCTAACACCTGGAAGAGGGAAGCCTTACCTCAAATCTCTCACCACCACTCTCCACACCTCAGATCTCTCACCCTCTCACCGAAGGGCACTGCTCAGTGGCAAGCTTACGGCTCGCATCCCACCATAAGCAATTCGGCCCATACAGGAGAGCCTGGTCTCCAGTTATCTTGGACCCCCTTGCCACTGGACCAAGACCTTGCTCCGTTAAGCCCATGTGGTAGGCGGTGTGCAATGGCCACCCCACGTTAAAAGAATTCACGCACAGGCATCTTCCATCCTTCAAAATGAAGTTCGGAACCTGGAACGTCAGGACCCTCATGGACAATCCCAACAGTGACAGACCGGAACGTTACACTGCTATCGTTGCCCGGGAACTCAGACGTTTCGACGTTGACATCACCGCCCTAAGTGAGACCCACCGAGCAGGTGAAGGCCAGCTCAAAGAACAAGGTGGTGCTTATACCTTCCTCTGGAAAGGCAAACCAGAATAAGAATGGCGCCTCCATGGATTTGGCTTCACCGTCAAGAATGAACAGGTCGGCCGCTTCAGTGACTCCCCCTGCGGGATAAGCAAACGTCTCATGACTCTCCGGCTCACTCGAGCCCGGAACCAGTGCGCCACAGTTATCAGTGCGTACGCCCCAACATTCGACGCAACAGATGTGACCAAAGAGGAATTCTACTCCAGCCTCAAACAACCCCTATCCCGCATCCCTACGGACGACAAACTGCTCCTCCTCGATGACTTCAACGCCAGAGTTGGTAAGGACACAGACCTCTGGGGAGGCGTGATCGGCAGAGATGGGGTATGGAAAACCAACTCCAGCGGTAGCCTCCTCCTGACAAAATGCCTGGAACATGACCTTGTCATCAGTAACACCTTGGGCTCAATTTTTCCCAACCCTTTTTTCGGTGCACTTACCTTATGTGCGCCGACTTTGCGCGCTGGAAACAGTGCTGGAAAAAAGTTGCCCCATCCTGGCCGCTCTTCTGGGTCCCTGGAGTCCCAGCGTGGCGTGCATTGTGAAGTGGGGGGGGCGGAGCAACAGGCCAGCGCCGAGAACAGTGCCGGCACCAGCAGACATGTGCTGTGAAGTCTGCGCACATGCTCCTGCCCTCCCAGCGTGTCCTGCAGGCTGTGAGCAGTACCCAATGCTCGCAGCCCCTATCCCCGGCCGAAGGGACGCCCCAATCTCACCGCACCCTATCCCCGGCCGAGTGGCCTCCCGCACCGGCCAACCGGCCCACTGAGTTCCCGGGCCGAGGTAGGACTTCAGTTTTATTTTTTATTCATTAATGGTTGTGCTTGAGAGTTTTGATTGGGGTGGGGGTGGTGGCGGGGGGTGGGGGGGGGTGTGCAGGAGGAGAGTTTTTGAGGGTTGTGGAGAAAGAGTGTTTTGATGGGGGGTGGGGGGGAACTTAAAAAAAATTGATTCTGGCATAAAGGTAGGAATTCTATTTTTTATTTGTTATTGACTGATTGCTTATTACTTTTTGTGGTTTGTTTGGTGCGTTGTCAGTCTTGGTGCTTTAAATGTACAAATCTGCGCTGATTTCTTAACTGCCCGCAAGGTTTTTCAGATCTGGCCACATACGCTGACCTAAGTCGATTTGAAGTAAGTTTTAGCTGGCCAAAGTGGCATAAATGGCCAAACCTGGTGTCAGTGTCTGGAAACGCCCCCTTTTGAAAAAAACATGCAACTAAAAAAAATCGTACCGAACTGACTTACTCTGGAGCAAATTTTTTGGGGAAAATGGCATTTTTTAACTTACGCAGAAAAAAACAACTTACTCCAAAAAAATTGATGCAAGTCATGGCCAAAATTGGGCCCCTTATTCTGTCAGAGGAACAAGTACAAGGCATCATGGCAACACCCTCACTCCAAGCACTGGCACCTGCTCGACTACGTCATCAGCTGAGCGAGGGACCGCGTGGATGTGTGCATCACCTGCGCCATGACAGGAACCAACAACTACTGGATGGACCACCGCCTAATCCACTCCATCATTAACATCAATATCATCATCATCATCATCATCATCATCACAGGCAGTCGGAATCGAGGAAGACTTGCTTCCACTCCTGAAGTGAGTTCCTGGTGGCTGAACAGTCCAATACGAGAATCACAGTTCCTGTCACAGGTGGGACAGATAGTCGTTGAGGAAAGGGGTGGGTGGGACTGGTTTGCCGCACGCTCTTTCCGCTGCCTGTGCTTGATTTCTGCATGCTCTCGGCGTGGAGACTCGACGTGCTCAGCACCCTCCCGGATGCACTTTCTCCACTTAGGGTGGTCTTTGGCCAGGGACTCCCAGATGTCAATGGGGATGTCGCACTTTATCAGGGAGTCTTTGAGGGGGTAACGTTTCCTCTGCCCACCTTTGGCTCATTTGCCGTGAAGGAGCACCGCATAAAGCACTTGCTTTGGGAGTCTCGTGTCTGGCATGCGAACAATGTAGCCTGCCTATCGAGTGTGGTCAGTGCTTCAATGCTGAGATGCTGGGGATGTTAGCCTGGACGAGGACACTGATGTTGGTGCGCCTGTCCTCCCAGGGGATTTGTAGGATCTTGTGGAGACATCGTTGGTGGTATTTCTCCAGCGACTTGAGGCGACTTCTGTACATGGTCCACGCCTCTGAGCCATGCAGGATTACTACAGCCCTGTCGACCATGAGCTTGGTGGAAGATTTGAGGGCCTGGTCTTCGAATACTCTTTTCCTCAGGTGGCCGAAGGCTGCACTGTCGCACTGGAGGCGGTGTTGAATCTCCTCATCAATGTCTGGTTTTGTTGATAAGAGGCTCCCGAGATATGGGAAATGGTCCACGTTGTCGAGGGCCGCACCGTGGACCTCGATGGGGGGCAGTGCTGTGTGGCGAGGGCAGGCTGGTGGAGGACCTTTGTCTTACGGATGTTTAGCGTAAGACCCATGCTTTCATATGCCTCAGTAAATACGTTGACTATATCCTGGAGTTCAGCCTCTGAATGTGCGCAGATGCAGGCGTCATCCGCGTACTGTAGCTCAATGACAGAGGTTGGGGTAATCTTGGACCTGGTCTGAAGGCGGCAAAGGTTAAACAGCTTCCCACTGGTTCTGTAATTTAGTTCCACTCTAGTGGGGAGCTTGTTGACTGTGAGGTGGAGCATGGCGGCGAGAAAGATTGAGAAGAGGGTTGGAGGGATGACGCAGTCCTATTTGACCCCAGTCCAGACGTGAATTGGGTCTGTAATGGATCCGTTGGTATGGATCACGGCCTGCATGTCATCGTGAAGCAGGCAAAGGATGTTGACAAACTTTTGGAGGCATCCGAAATGGAGAAGGACGCTCCATAGACCCTCACGGTTGACAGTGTCAAAGGTCTTTGTAAGGTCGAAAAAGGCCATGTATAAGGGCTGGCGCTACTCCCTGCATTTTTCCTGCAGCTGTTACGCTGCAAAGATCATGTCTGTTGTGCCCCGTAGAGGACAAAATCCGCATTGTGATTCCGGGAGGAACTCCTCGGCCACATGGAGAAGACGATTGAGGAGGACTCTAGCGACAACTTTCCCAGTGACTGATAGCAGGGAGATTCCCCTGTAATTGCTGCAGTCAGATTTGTCCCCCTTTTTAAAGATGGTCACAATCACTGCATCTCTGAGATCTCCCGGCATGCTCTCCTCCCTCAAGATGAGAGAGATGAGGTCATGTATCGACACCAACAGCGCCTTTCCGCCATACTTTAGTGCTTCAGCAGGGATTCCATCCGCTCCCGTAGCCTTGTTGTTCTTGAGCTGTCTTGTGGCTTTTCCTACCTCGTGCAATGTTGGGGTTCCACTGAGGTGGTGGCAGGTTGCATGCTGCAGGATGGAGTCGAGAACACTCGAGTCAAAGGCAGAGTCTCGGTTGAGGAGATTTTCGAAGTGCTCCTTCCAGCGGGCCCTTACTGCCTCGGTGTCCTTGATGAGTGTTTCCCTGTTCTTGGCCAGCAGTGGGGTGGGGCCTTGGGAGTTTGAACCGTAGGTGTCCTTGACTGCGATGAAGAATCCTCGCACATCATGGCTGTCAGCCAGTTGTTGTATCTCCTGTGTTTTCTCCATCCATCACCTGTTTTTTCGGTCCCGGGTTTTTTATTGGACCTCAGCTTTGAGCCGCCTGTAATGTTGCTTTGCTGCTCCAAATTTGGGTTGTTGCTTGAGGCTCAGAAATGCTCTGTGCTTGCGATCTATTAGTTCTTGGATCTCCTGATCATTCTTATCAAACCAGTCCTGGTGTTTTCTGGTTGAGTGACCAAGTGTCTCTTCGCAGGCACTCGTTATAGAGGCCTGAAGGCAGACCAAGTGCTGAGGGCATTCAGCATCTCAGAGTCATCAAGCCATGCCAGGTTAGCTATGAGGCACTGGCTGTATAAGGCTCTCTTAGCTGGGTTTTTAAGTGCCCCGGCATTTACTTTTTTGTGGCACTGCTTCTGCTGTCCTCTCTGCTTTGGGGCTATGTTAATGTCGATGATGGATCGGATTAGGCGGTGGTCCGTCCAGCAGTCATCAGCTCCTGTCATGGCGTGGGTGATGTGCACATCCTTGCGATCCCTGACTTGGACGATGACATACTCGAGCAGGTGCCAGTGTTTGGAGCAAGTTGTTGCCAGAATGCCTTGTATTCGTCCCTCTGGTGGAACAGGGTGTTGGTGATGGGAAGTTCATGTTCTTGACATTTTATCAGGAGTAGGGTACCGCTGGAGTTGGCTTTCCCTATCCCCTCTCTGCCAAGCACGCCTCCCCAGAGGGCTGTGTCTTTGCTGTCTCTGGCATTGAAGTCACCGAGGAGGATCAAGTTGTCACCTGCGGGGATGCGGGACAGGGATGTTTCGAGGTTGGAATAACTCTCTTTGGTCTCATCCATTGCATCGAGTGTTGGGGCGTACGCACTGATGACTGTGGTGCACTGGTTCCGGGATAGGGTGAGTCGAAGCGTCATGAGGCGATCGTTAACCCCGCAGGGGGAGTCTTTGAGGCAGTCGACCAGCCCATTTTTGATGGTGAAGTCAACTCCGTGAAGGCGGCGTTCTTCCTCTGGTTTTCTTTTCCAGAGAAAGGTGTAACCTCCACCTTGTTCCTTGAGCTGGCCTTCCCTTGCTTGTCGGGTCTCGCTTAGGGCAGCGATGTCGGTGTCAAAGCACCTAAGTTCCCGGGCAACTATGGCAGTGCGGCGTTCCGGCCTGTCGCTATTTGAGTTGTCCATGAGGGTCCTCACATTCCAGGTCCCGAACTTCATGTTAACGGAGTGGAAGATGCCAATGTGTGAGTTCTTTTAACGTGGGGTGGCCGTTGCACACCGGCCTCCACACGGGCTTAGCTGAGCAAAGTCTTATTCCAGTGGCAAGGGAGTCCAAGACGACTGGAGACCAGGCACTGCTGTATGAGCCTAATTGCCTAATTGCGAAATATTGGCCGCAAGCTCGCCGCCGAATAGCTACCTTGATGGTAGGTGGCCCGAGGCTTGGTTGGGGGTAGGCACCAGCAAGGTCATTTGTCCGCTGGAGTTCTGAGTGGGAGGTCAGCACGGAGTAGGAGGGTGGAAGAGTCACAGCCATGATGCTTACCAGTAGAAGAGGCCAGGTCACCAGTGGGGAAGGAGAGGTCCAGCCGTCGACGAGGTGAGGGATGAGAGCCTGCCGCTGGAGGGATGTAAGCCCGCCGCAGGAGGCAGGAGATGATGTCCCAGTCGCCTGGTTGGAGGCGCACCTGCTCGCCAGGCATCATCGTGAGTAACCCGGTTTCAAATGACTGAAAATAGATGCTAATAAAACACACAAAGCTATTTTCTAGTTAGATTGGGGTACAATATTCAATTCCTAAATAAAAAATTTTAAAAGAAAATAATTCTTGAAAGTTCCTCCATGTTGTTTAAAAGTTTCTTCAGATGTTTTAAAAGTTTCTCCCGAAGTTTGAATAAAAGGATTCCCAATTTATTCAAAAGTTTCTCCAGAGATTTTAAAAGTTTCTCCAAGTTGTTTAAAAGTTTCTCCCGAAGTTTTAAAAGTTTTCCCAAGATGTTTAAAAGTTTTCTAAGTTGATTAAAAGTTTAAAATGAAATGAAAGTCAGTAATAAGCTACTTCCCTTGGTACTGTTCCATGGGCGCTGCCAGCCCTCTGCAGCTGCACAAAGCCCTGGCGAGACCACACGTGGAGCACTTCAGGGAAGTAGAGGCCCAGTCATCTCCGAAGGGGGGCCCGAATGCCTGGACGCCACTGGGGAGAGGTCTGGACGCTGCTGTGGGCCCGAACGCCTGGACTCCACCGTGGGCCCGAAAGCCTGGATGCCGCCGTGGACCTGAACGCCTGGACGCCGCTGTGGGCCCAAACGCCTGGACTCCGCCGTGGGCCCGAACGTTGCCGGGGGCCCGAATGCCTGGTCGCTGCTGAGGGCCTGAACGCCTTCATTCCCTGAATCGGCCTTTTGCACTTGGGCAGCGAACAGTTGAGAGTAAGATCGATCCGATCCAGCCCAGCCCAGCCTGCGGGCCCGAGAGCGGAGCAGGCCATCCTGTCCCGGCAGGTTAGGCGAACCCCACTTCAAACCGAGAGCCGGAGAGAGTAATGTGGAACTCGCTACCACAGGGAGGGGTGGGAGCACACACCAGCAAGCCCTTTGGACAGGGCTAGGGGCAGGAGCCTGCACTGGCAAGCTTTTTGGCCTCAGTACTGTCCTTTACAGTTACTTGGATATATTCTTGAAAAGGAAATCTTTTCAGGGCTGTGGAGAAAGAGCAGTGCTGTCGGACTAATTGGATGGTTCTTTCAAAGAGCTGGCACATGCCTGATTGACTGAATGACCCCCATCAATATAGCCCCAAAGCAGCAACGGCAACAGAAACAATGCCGCAGAAAAATCAACGCCGGGGCACTAAAGACCCAGTTAAGAAAGCCCTATACAGCCAGCACCTCACTGCCAACCTGGCGACCCTCGATAACCCAGAGACGCAGAATGACCATGGCGCCTCAAGGCCACCATAACCAGCGCGTGTGAAGAGACGCTCGGTCACTCAACCGGGAAACATCAAGACTGGTTTGACGAGAACGACCAGGAGATCCAGGGCTAATAAACCGCAAGCGCAGAGCATTTTTGAACTTAAAGCAGCAACCCAACTCAGGAGCAGCAAAGCAGCTCCACAGGCGGCTGAAGGCTGAGGTCCAACAAAAAAACCATGACCTAAAGAATAGATGGTGGGTGGAAAAAGCACAGGAGATCCAGCAGCTGGTCGACAGCCATGATGTCCGAAGATTCTTCACCACAGTTAAGACCAACGACAGCCCAAGCACCCAAGGCCCCACCCCACTGCTGGCCAAGAATGGAGAGGCACTCATTAAGGACATCGAGGCAGTCAAGATCTGCTGGAAGGTGCACTTCGAAGATCTCCTTAACTGAGACCCTTCGACACGAGTGTCCTCGACTCCATCCCGCAGCATACTACCCGCCACCATCTCAGCAAATCCCCAGCCCTGCAGGAGGTAGAAAAGGCCATTCGTCAGCTCAAGAACAACAAGGCATCATGTGCAGATGGAATCCCCACTGAGGCACTAAAATATGATAGAGAGGCACTATTGTCATGAATGCATGACCTCATCTCTCTTATCTGGAAGGAGGAGAGCATGCCAGCAGATCTCAGAGATGCCATAATCGTGACCATCTTCAAGAAAGAGGACAAGTCCGACTACAGCAACGACAGAGGGATCTCCCTGCCGTCGGCCACTGGAAAAGTCATCGCAAGAATCCTCCTCAACCGATTTCTTCCTGTGGCTGAAGAGCTCCTCCCAGATTCACAATGCAGTTTCGTCCACTAAAGGGTACAATGGACATGATCTTCACCGTGAAACAACTACAAGAGAGATGCAGGGAACAGCACCAACGCTTGAAAATGGCCTTCTTTGACCTCACCAAGGTCTTTGACACTGACATCGTGAGGGACTATGGAGGGTCCTCCTCCGTTTTGGCTGCCCCCAAAAGTTTGTCACCAATCTCCGCCTGCTCCATGACAACATGCATGCCATGATCCTGACCAACGGATCCACCACAGATCCAATCCACATCCGGTCAAGCAGGGCTGCGTCATCGCACCAACGTTCTTCTCGATTTTCCTTGTTGCAATGCACCATCTCATTATCAACAAGCTCCCCTTGGAGTGGAACTAAACTATAGAACCAATGGGAAACTGTTCAACCTACGTCGCCTCTAGGCTAGATCCAAGGTCGTCCCATCCTGTCATCGAACTACATTAAGCAGATGACACTTGCGTCTGCGCACACTCAGAGGCCGAACTCCAAGCCATCGTTAACGCTTTCACAGAGGCGTACGAAAGCATGCGCCTTGCACTAAACATTCATAAGACTAAGGTCCTCCACCAACCTGACCCCACCACACAGCACTGTCCCCCGGTCATCAAAATCCACACCGCAGCCTTGGACAATGTGGACCATTTTCCATACCTTTGGAGCCTCGGACAGACATCGATGACTACTTCCAACACCGCCTTCAGTGTGCCAGTGCAGCCTTCGATCGCATGAGGAAGAGAGTGTTTAAAGACTAGGACCTTAAATCTGGCACCAAGCTTATGGTCTACAGGGCAGTAGTGATACCCACCCTCCTATATGGCTCAGAGATGTGGACTATATACAGAAGACAGCTCAAAGCGCTGGAGAAGTACCACCAGCGCTGCCTTTGCAAGATCCTGCAAATCCACTGGGAGGATAGAATCACCAACATCAGTGTTCTCGCTCAAGCCAACATCCCCAGCATCGAAGCACTGACCAGCTCCGTTGGGCGGGCCACATTGATCGCATGCCCGACACAAGACTCCCTAAGCAAGTGCTCTACTCGAAAATCCTACACGGCAAGCAAGCCCCAGGTGGGCAGAGGAAACGTTTCAAGGACACCCTCAAAGCTTTCTTGATAAAGTGCAACATCCCCACCAACACCTGGGAATCCCTGGCCCAAGACCGCTCAAAGTGTAGGAAGAGCATCCAGAAGGGCGATTAGCACCTTGGGTTTCATCGCCGACAGCATGCAGAAATCAAGCGCAGTCAGTGGAAGGAGCTTACGGCAAACCAGACTCCCCACCCATCCGTTTCTTAAACCACTGTCTGCCCCATCTGTTAAAGAGATTGTAATTTCCACATTGGACTGCACAGTCACCTGAGAACTCACTTTTAGAGTGGAAGCAAGTGTTCCTCAATTTCGAGCGACTGCCTATGATGATGATGATGACTCCCTTATCGTCAAAAATGTCTCTATTTCCACCTTAAATATATTCAATGACCCAACCCCCACAGCTCTCTGCGACAGAGAATTCCACAGATTCATGACCCTCTGAGAGAAGAAATTCCTCCTCATTTCCGTTCTAAATGGGCGACCACTTATTCTGAAACTATACCCCCAGTTCTAGATTCCACAATGAGGGAACACATCTTCTCTGCATCTACCTTGTCAAGCCCCCTCAGTATCTTATATGACTCAATAAGATCACCTCTCATTCTTCTAATCTCCAGTGAGTATAGGCCCAACCTGCTCAACCTTTCTTCATAAGTCAACCCCTTCATCTCATAGTTGACCTTCTCTGAACTGCCTCCAATGCAAGTATATCCATCCCTAAATAAGGAGACCAAAACTGTACCCAGTACTCTTGGTGTGGCCTCTCCAATACCCTATACAGTTGTAGCAGGATTTCTCTGCTTTTCCCCTTGCAATAAAGGCCAACATTCCGTTTGCTTTCCTGATTACTTGCTGTACCTGCACACAAACTTTTTGTGTTTCATGCACAAGGACCTCCAGGTCCCTCTGTACTGCAACATTATGAAATTTCTCTCCATTTAAATAATAATTTACTTTTTTATTTTTCCTGCCAAAATGGATAACCTCACTCTTTCCCACATTCTACTCCATCTGCCAAATGTTTGCCCACTCATTTAGCCTATCTATATCCCTTTGCAGATTCTGTGTGTCCTCCTCACAACTTGCTTTCTCACCCTTCTTTGTATCATTAGCCAACTTGGCTATATTACACTCGGTCCCTTCATCCAAGTCATTAATATGGATTGTAAATAGTTGAGGACCCAGCACCGATCTCTACAGCACCCCACTAGTTACCGTTTTCCAATCTGAAAATGACCCATTTGTCCCGACTCTGTTTTCTGTTAGTTAACCAATCCTCTATCCATGCTAATATATTACATTCAACCCCATGAGCTCTTATCTTGTGCAGTATCCTTTTATGTGGCACCTTATTGAATGCCTTCTGGAAATCCAAATACACCACATCCACTGGTTCCCCCTTATCCACCCTGCTCGTTACATCCTCAAAGAACTCCAGCAAATTTGTCAAACATGATTTCCCTTTCATAAATCCATGCTGATTCTGCCTTACTGTATTATGCTCTTCCAAATTTCCTGCTGCTGCTTCCTTAATTATGGACTCCAGCATTTTCCCAATGACAACTGTTAGGTTAACTCATCTATAGTTTCCTGCTTTCTATCTGCCTCCTTTTTTAAATAGGAACATTACATTTGCGGTTTTCCAATCTGCTGGGACATCTCTGGAATCAGGGAAATTTGGTTGATTACAATGAATGCATCCAATATCTCTGCAGCCACTTCTTTTAAGACCCTAGGATACAAGCCATTAGTTCCAGGGGACTTGTTCACCTTTAGTCCCATTATTTTACTGAGTACTTTTTCTTTAGTGATAGTGATTGTTTTAATTTCCTCCCTCCCTATAGCCCCTTGATTTTCTATTATTAGGACGATTTTAGTGTCTTCAACCTGAAGTTTGAGACAAAATATTTGTTGAAAGTCTCTGCCATTTCTCTGTTCTCCATTATTAATTCCCAGACTCATCCTCTAAGGGACCAATGTTTAGTTTAGCTACTCACTTCCTTTTTATATATCCACAGAAGCTCTTACTATCTACTTTTTATATTTCTTGCTGGTTTAATCTCATCATCTATTAGGGGGAGGTCATCTTAGACTGGGTGTTGTGTAATGAGAGAGGATTAATTAGCAATCTCGTTGTGCGAGGCCCCTTGGGGAAGAGTGACCATAATATGGTGGAATTCTGCATTAGGATGGAGAATGAAACAATTGATTCAGAGACCATGGTCCAGAACTTAAAGAAGGCTAACTTTGAAGGTATGAGGCGTGAATTGGCTAGGATAGATTGGCAAATGATACTTAAGGGGTTGACTGTGGATGGGCAATGGCAGACATTTAGAGACCGCATGGATGAACTACAACAATTGTACATTCCTGTCTGGCGTAAAAATAAAAAAGGCAAGGTGGCTCAACCGTGGCTATCAAGGGAAATCAGGGATAGTATTAAAGTCAAGGAAGTGGCATACAAATTGGCCAGAAATAGCAGCGAACCCGGGGACTGGGAGAAATTTAGAACTCAGCAGAGGAGGACAAAGGGTTTGATTAGGGCAGGGAAAATGGTGTACGAGAAGAAGCTTGCAGGGAACATTAAGACGGATTGCAAAAGTTTCTATAGATATGTAAAGAGAAAAAGGTTAATAAAGACAAGCGTAGGTCCCCTGCAGTCAGAATCAGGGGAAGTCATAACGGGGAACAAAGAAATGGCGGACCAATTGAACAAGTACTTTGGTTCGGTATTCACTGAGGAGGACACAAACAACCTTCCGGATATAAAAGGGGTCAGAGGGTCTAGTAAGGAGGAGGAACTGAGGGAAATCCTTATTAGTCGGGAAATTGTGTTGGGGAAATTGATGGGATTGAAGGCCGATAACTCCCCAGGGCCTGATGGACTGCATCCCAGAGTACTTAAGGAGGTGGCCTTGGAAATAGCGGATGCATTGACAGTCATTTTCCAACATTCCATTGACTCTGGATCAGTTCCTATGGAGTGGAGGGTAGCCAATGTAACCCCACTTTTTAAAAAAGGAGGGAGAGAGAAAACAGGGAATTATAGACTGGTCACCCTGACATCGGTAGTGGGTAAAATGATGGAATCAATTATAAGGATCTCATAGCAGTGCATTTGTAAAGAGGTGACATGATAGGTCCAAGTCAACATGGATTTCTGAAAGGGAAATCATGCTTGACAAATCTTCTGGAATTTTTTGAGGATGTTTCCAGTAGAGTGGACAAGGGAGAACCAGTTGATGTGGTATATTTGGACTTTCAGAAGGCTTTCGACAAAGTCCCACACAAGAGATTAATGTGCAAAGTTAAAGCACATGGGATTGGGCATAGTGTGCTGACATGGATTGAGAACTGGTTGTCAGACAGGAAGCAAAGAGTAGGAGTAAATGGGTACTTTTCAGAATGGCAGGCAGTGACTAGTGGGGTACCGCAAGGTTCTGTGCTGGGGCCCCAGCTGTTTACACTGTACATTAATGATTTAGACGAGGGGATTAAATGTAGTATCTCCAAATTTGCGGATGACACTAAGTTGGGTGGCAGTGTGAGCTGCGAGGAGGATGCTATGAGGCTGCAGAGCGACTTGGATAGGTTAGGTGAGTGGGCAAATGCATGGCAGATGAAGTATAATGTGGGTAAATGTGAGGTTATCCACTTTGGTGGTAAAAACAGAGAGACAGACCATTATCTGAATGGTGACAGATTAGGAAAATGGGAGGTGCAACGAGACCTGGGTGTCATGGTACATCAGGCGTTGAAGGTTGGCATGCAGGTACAGCAGGCAGTTAAGAAAGCAAATGGCATGTTGGCCTTCATGAGTACAGGGGCAGGGAGGTGTTGCTACAGTTGTACAGGGCCTTGGTGAGGCCACACCTGGAATATTGTGTACAGTTTTGGTCTCCTAACCTGAGGAAGGACATTCTTGCTATTGGGGGAGTGCAGCGAAGGTTCACCAGACTGATTCCCGGGATGGCGGGACTGACCTATCAAGAAAGACTGGAGCAACTGGGCTTGTATTCACTGGAGTTCAGAAGAATGAGAGGGGACCTCATAGAAACGTTTAAAATTCTGACGGGGTTAGACAGGTTAGATGAAGGAAGAATGTTCCCAATGTTGGGGAAGTCCAGAACCAGGGGACACAGTCTAAGGATAAAGGGTAAGCCATTTAGGACCGAGATGAGGAGAAACTTCTTCACCCAGAGAGTGGTGAACCTGTGGAATTCTCTACCACAGAAAGTTGTTGAGGCCAATTCACTAAATATATTCAAAAAGAAGTTAGATATGGTCCTTACTACTAGGGGGATCAAGGGGTATGGCGAGAAAGCAGGAATGGGGTACTGAAGTTGCATGTTCAGCCATGAACTCATTGAATGGCGGTGCAGGCTAGAAGGGCCGAATGGCCTACTCCTGCACCTATTTTCTATTTTTACTATGTTTCTATGTTTCTATCTTCTCTCTCTTTGTTACATTTTTAGTCGACATTTGCTGGTTTTAAAACATTTCCCAATCCTCTGCCCTCCCACTAATTTTGGCAACTTTGTATGCCATTGTTTTCAATTTAATACCATCCTTTGCTTCCTAAGTTAGCCACGGATCGTTCTCCCTTCTCTTCAAGTTTTTCCTTCTCACTGGAATATAGTTTTGTTGAGAGTTATGAAATATCTCCATAAATGTCTGCCACTGTTTATCAATTATCTTACCCTTTAATCTATTTTCCCACTTCACTTTAGCCAACTATCTTCATATCTTTGTAATCTCCATTATTTAAGATCAGGACACTGGTTTGCGATTCAATTTTCTCACTCTCCAACTGAATTTGAAATTCACTCTTTTTCCTAAAGGATTCTTTACTATGAGATAATTTATTAATCCTATCTCATTACACAGTACCAGATTCAAGATAGCCTGCTCCCTGGTTGGTTCCACAACAGACTGTTCAAGGAAACCATCCCAGATACACTCTATGAACTCTTCCTCAAGGCTAACTTGGGCAATTTGATATGTCCAATCAATATGAAGATTAAAATCGCCCATGATTATTACCGTACATTTCTTACAAGCTTCCATTACTTCTTGATTTATACTCTGTCCTACAGTGTAGCTACTGTTAGGGGACCGATAGATTATGCCCATCAGTGACTTCTTCCCTTATTATTTCTTATCTCCACCCAAACTGATGCGACATCTTGATCTTCGGAGCCAATATCTTTTCTTATTACTGCTGAAGGCTTCTGGGAGAAGAAAACATATAATCTGTGAACAAGCTGTTTGAAAGTAGCCTTGGGGGATGGGCTACTACAAGTTTGGAATTCAAACAGGAAGTCTAACAGAAACATAGAAACATAGAAAATAGGTGCAGGAGTAGGCCATTCGGCCCTTCGATCCTGCACCACCATTCAATAAGATCATGGCTGATCATTCACCTCAGTATCCCTTTCCTGCTTTCTCTCCATACCCCTTGATCCCTTTAGCCGTAAGGGCCATATCTAACTCCCTCTTGAATATATCCAATGAACTGGCATCAGCAACTCACTGCGGTACGGAATTCCACAGGTTAACAACTCTCTGAGTGAAGAAGTTTCTCTCATCTCAGTCCTAAATAGCCTACCCCTTATCCGAAGACTGTGTCCCCTGGTTCTGGACTTCCCCAACATCGGGAACATTCTTCCCGCATCTAAACTGTCCCGTCCCGTCAGAATCTTACATGTTCCTATGAGATCCCCTCTCATCCTTCTAATCTCCAGTGTATAAAGGCCCAGTTGATCCAGTCTCTCCTCATATGTCAGTCCAGCCATCCCTGGAATCAGTCTTGTGAACCTTCGCTGCACTCCCTCAATAGTAAGAACGTCCTTCCTCAGATTAAGAGACCAAAACTGAACACAATATTCCAGGTGAGGCCTCACCAAGGCCCTGTACAATTGCAGTAAGACCTCCCTGCTCCTATACTCAAATCCCCTAGCTATGAAGAACAACATGCCATTTGCCTTCTTCACCGCTTGCTGTACCTGCATGCCAACTTTCAATGACTGATGAACCATGACACCCAGGTCTCGTTGCCCCTCCCCCTTTCCTAATCTGCCGCCATTCAGATAATATTCTGCCTTCCTGTTTTTACCACCAAAATGGATAACCTCACATTATACTGCATCTGCCATGTATTTGTCCACTCACCTAACCTGTCCAAATCACCCTGCAGCCTCTTAGCATCCTCCTCACAGCTCACACCACCACCAAGTTTAGTGTCATCCGCAAACTTGGAGATATTACACTCAATTCCTTCATCCAAATCATTAATGTATATTGTAAAGAGCTGGGGTCCCAGTATTGAGCCCTGCGGCACTCCACTAGTCACTGCTTCCCATTCCGAAAATAACCCTTTTATCCCGACTCTGCTTCCAGTCTGTCAACCAATTCTCCATCCACGCCAGTACATTACCCCCAATACCATGTGCTTTGATTTTGCACACCAACCTCTTAAATGGGACCTTGACAAAGGCCTTTTGAAAGTCCAAATACACCACATACACTGGTTCTCCCTTGTCCACGCTCCTAGTTACATCCTCAAAAAATTCCAGAAAATTTGTCAAGCATGATTTCCCTACCATAAATCCATGCTGACTTGGACCGATCCTGTCACTGCTTTCCAAATGCGCTGCAATTTCATCTTTAATAATTGATTCCAACATTTTCCCCACTACTGATGTCAGGCTAACTGGTTTATAATTACCCATTTTCTCTCTCCCTCCTTTTTTAAAAAGTGGTGTTACATTAACTACCCTCCAGTCCATAGGAATTGATCCAGAGTCGATACACTGTTGGAAAATGATCACCAATGCATCCACTATTTCTCGGGCCACTTCCTTAAGTTCTCTGGGATGCAGACAATCAGGGCCCGGAGATTTATCTGCCTTCAATCCATCAATTTCCCCAACACAATTTCCCGCCTAATAAGGATATCCTTCAGTTCCTCCTTTTCACTCGACCCTTGGTCCCCTAGTACATCTGGAAGATTATTTGTGTCTTCCTTCGTGAAGACAGAACCAAAGTATTTGTTCAATTGGTCTGCCATTTCTTTGTTCCCCATTATAAATTCACCTGAGTCCGACTGCAAAGGACCTACGTTTTCTCTTCACATATCTATAGAAGCTTTTGCAGTCAGTTTTTATGTTCCCAGCAAACTTCCTCTTGTACTCTACTTTCCTCCTCCTAATTAAACCATTTGCTGAATTCTAAATTTCTCCCAGTCCTCAGGTTTGCTGCTTTTTCTAGCCAATTTATATGCCTCTTTCTTGGATTTAACACAATCCTTAATTTTCCTTGTTAGCCACGGTTGAGACGCCTTCCCTGCTTTATTTTTACTCCAGACAGGGATGTAGAACTGTTGAAGTTCATCCATGTGATCTATAAATGTTTGCCATTGCCTATCCACCGTCAACTCTTTAAGTATCATTTGCCAGTCTATTCGAGCCAATTCACACCTCATGCCGTTGAAGTTAGCTCCCTTAAGTTCAGGACCCTACCATATTATGGTCACTCTTCCCCAAGGGGCCTCGCACAACAAGATTGCTAATTAGTCCTTTCTCATTTCACATCACCAGTCTAGGATGGTCAGCTCTCTGGTTGGTTCCTCGACATATTAGTGAAGAAAACCATCCCTAATACACTCCAGGAAATCCGCCTCCACCATATTGCTACCAGTTTGGTTAGCCCAATCTATATGTAAATTAAAGTCACCCACGATAGCTGCTGTCCCTTTATTGCACACATCTCTTATTTCTTGTTTGATGCTGTCCCCAACCTCACTACTACTGTTTGGTGGCCTGTACACAACTCCCCCAGCATTTTCTGCCCTTTGGTATTCTGTAGCTCCACCTATACCGATTCCACATCATCCAAGCCAATGTCCTTCCTTACTATTGCATTAATTTCCTCTTTAACCAGCAATGCCACCCCGCCTCCTTTTCCTTTCTGTCTATCCTTCCTAAATGTTGAATACCCCTGGATGTTGAGTTCTCAGCATTGGTCATCCTGGAGCCATGTCTCCGTGATGCCAATGACAACATACCCGTTAACTGCTATTTGCACAGTTAATTCATCCACCTTATTCCGAATACTCCTCGCATTGAGGCAGAGAGCCTTTTGACTTGTCTTTTCAACACACTTTGCCCCTTTAGAATTTTGGTGTAATGTGGCCCTTTTTGTTTTTTGCCTTTGGTTTCTCTGCCCTCCACTTTTACTGTTCTCCTTTCTATCTTTTGTCTCTGTCTTCCTTTTATTTCCCTCTGCCTCCCTGCATAGGTTCCCATCCTCCTGCCATATTAGTTTAACTCCTCCCCAACAGCACGAGCAAAATTTCCCCGAGGACATTGATTCTGGTCCTGTCCAGGTGCAGACCGTCCGGTTTGTACTGGTCCCACCTCCCCCAGAACTGGTTCCATTGCCCCAGGAATTTGAATCCCTCCGTGCTGCACCACTCCTCAAGCCACGTATTCATCTGAACTATCCTGTGATTCCTACTCTGACTAGCATGTGGCACTGGTAGCAATCCTGACATTACTACTTTTGAGGTCCTACTTTTTAATTTAGCTCCTAGGTCCCTAAATTCGTCTTGTAGGACCTCATTCCGTTTTTTACCTATATCGTTGGTACCTATATGCACCACGACAATTGGCTGTTCACCCTCCCTTTTCAGAATGACCTGCACCCGCTCCGAGACATCCTTGACCCTTGCACCAGGGAGGCAACATACCATCCTGGAGTCTTGGTTGCGGCCGCAGAAACGCCTATCTATTCCCCTTCCAATTGAATACTCTATCACCCTCGCTCTCCCACTCTTTTTCCTGCCCTCCTGTGCAGCAGAGTCACCTATGGTGCCATGAACTTGGTTGCAGCTGCCTTCCCCTGATGAGTCATCCCCCTCAACAGTACTCAAAGCGGTGTATCTGTTTTGCAGGGGGATGACTGCAGGGGATCCCTGCACTACCTTCCTTGCACTGCTCTTCCTGTTGGTCATCCATTCCCTATCTGGCTGTGTACCCTTTACCTGCGGTGTAACCAACTCGCTACCCGTGCTATTCACGTCATTCTCAGTATCGTGGATGCTCCAGAGTTCATCCACCCACAGCTCCAGTGCCACAATGCAGTCTGTCAGGATCAGCAGGCGGATGAACTTCCCGCACACGTAGTCATCAGGGACACCGGAAGCGTCCCTGACTTCCCACATAGTACAGGAGGAGCATAACACGTGTCCGAGCTCTCCTGCCATGACTTAACCCTTGGATTAACTTAATTGGGCAACAACAATGTTAAAAGTTTACTTACTGAGAAATAAAGAAAAAGAAAAACTACTTCCAAATCACCAGCCAATCTCTTACCCCCTTGGCTGTGACGTCACCTTTCGATTTCTTTCTACTTCATTTTTGCCTTCTCCCTGTAGCTGCACAAGCCACGCTTCTCCACGCACCTCCCGAGCCTCTCCGACTCACCACGAGCTCCCAAGCCTCTCCGACTCACCACGAACTCTCGAGCCTCAGCGACGCGTTGGGCCTTTTTATAGGCTTCTCCGACGCACCTCCTGAGCCTCTCCGACTCAATACGAACTCCCCTTTTTATAGGCCTCTCTGACTCACCACGAACAGAACTGAGTGAAATTTGAATCTAACAGGATGGGGCATTAAACAAGAAGAGGCATCAAACAGGAAGAAGCATGTTGAAGGATATTTGAGTTGGCCAATCAGCAGAATGGTCAATTTATCTCTGGCCAAAAAAGACTGGACATCTGGCTTTTAACCAGGATATGTTTGTTTGAGGTATAAAACCCCAAGAAATTCTTTGTCTTGAGCCAGAAGTCGACACGAGTGTGGACAGCCAGACACACTGAAAATGTTTTTCCTTAATTCATTGGTCTGATCAGCCATAGGATAATTGTTAACAGTTGGATATATACATTGTGAGTGGCATTGTGCATGTCCAATTAATGTAGGAGCATATATGCGAAGTAAAGGTTGTTTCAATTGTACGTAACTGGGGGAATTGGGACTTAAATGTTGCGAAGTGTGAATCTAAAATCGGTTAACGAGAGGATTTGTCGCTTCAGTTTTTGATTTTACATCTGAATGCAGTAGTGTTGAACTCGGAACTTATAGTCAATTTTAAACTTTTTAATAAAGTCCATTGTTTTGGAAACCCTCAGTGTTCTTATAAGTCTTGATGTTCGAAACCCGTAGGGAAAAGTCCGACAGAAAATTGGCAACCACGAAACGACATTAAGCTAAGAACACTGACCAGGAGAGATTGAAAAGAAAGGAATGTCTATGGATGAATTGACAGTAGAATCAGCCCAACTGACCCATCCAGAAAACGAAAGCTGGACAGAGCGTCCACTCACTAAACCACTATGGTACAAGGCAGTGTGGCTGATGGCTTACCGCAGAGAGTCAGATAATAATAAGTTAAAAATGAAAAGGCGAGAAGGCCATTGAAGATTTACAAAGGAAAGTTAGCGATAGAGAAGCAGTCCTTAACCACCTGCTCAAAGAGCTCGAAGAGTCACGACAAGAAAGAGAGGCAAAAAAAATTGCGACAGGAAAGCTCAATAGAATACTTGCAATGTCAGGTTACAGAGTGCTCGAGATGGTGCGATGAATATCAGGGGGAATCCTATACAAATTTTAGGCATACCCAGGAGGCTGAGGAGACAGCCAAAGAAGTAAAATCAGTTTTTATGGTGCTGCAAAGCCAAAGGGTGAGTGAGACTGATCACACAATATCTGTGCAGAAGATTCAGAAACTCGAAAAAGAACTGGGCATAAAGAGGGGAATTATTTGCCTAATGAACTCTGGTATGGAACAGGAGGTGGAGTAAGAGGGGGAGTCTGATGACGGGCTCCAGTATGGGAATGTAAGGCCTCCACCTGCGCACCTGGAGCTGATGAACCCCATGCGGCAACAAAGGTTGGTGGCGCCTGAACCAGACGGCCAAACAGGGGCGTTGCAAAGCGAGTATGTAGCCCCCTATAATATGACCCAGCTAAGAGTAATGGTTCAAGAAATACTGAAGCTGGGGGTAGGGGGCAATCCTGAGCAGGAGAGTGGGGCGGCTGTAGAGTTAAATGGATGTGACGAGGGGGAACAAATTAGAATGCTGCAGTTTGCTTTCACTCTGACTGTACTCGCAAGCCTGCCTGCTGCCACAAAAAGAGGGGGTGGGACTTTACAGTGCCTCAAAGATCAGATACTTGCGATACGGGAAGCCCGTTTGATCGGGTCAGTAATACTAAACAAAAACCGGCGAGTTGCTGGAGATTTTGCGGTTAGATTGTGGCCTAGTTATGCAGCTGCTTCTGGAGGTAACTTAATTAGGAATAACCTCCAACAACAGCCGATAAACCATTGTTTGAGTACCCTGATAGCAAATAGTTTGCCCCACATTAGGGCTAACGCAGATATGTGGTATGATCACCGAGCAGATAATACTGAGGTGGCTGTATTGAGGAAGTTGATTTTGGCATTTGAGAAGAACCGGAATGTGGTCCTAGATGAGGAGGTATTGAAGCCGAAGACACAGGGAAAGGTGTGTGAGAGTAGGGGCTGGGCTGGAGATAGGAGGGCATTTACTCAGAAGAAAAGCAGTGTTTTAACTGTGGGGGAAAGGAACACTTCAAAAGGTAGTGTAGCGAAGGTTCACCAGACTGATTCCCCGGATGGCATTTGAGGAGAGACTGGATCGACTGGACCTGTATTCACTGGAGTTTAGAAGGATGAGAGGGGATCTCATAGAAACATATAAAATTCTGATGGGACTGGACAGATTAGATGCAGGAAGAATGTTCCCGATGTTGGGGAAGTCCAGAACCAGGGAACACAATCTAAGGATAAGAGGTAGGCCATTTAGGACTGAGATGAGGAGAAACTTCTTCACCCAGAGAGTTGTTAACCTGTGGAATTCTCTACCGCAGAGAGATTGTTGATGCCAGTTCATTGGATATATTCAAGGAGGTGTTAGATATGGCCCCAACAGCTAAAGGGATCAAGGGGTATGGAGAGAAAGCAGGAAAGGGGTACTGAGGTGAATGATCAGCCATGATCTTATTGAATGGAGGTGCAGGCTCGAAGGGCCGAATGGCCTACTCCTGCACCTATTTTCTACAGTTCTATGTTTCTATGTAAGAAACCCAGGAAAGCCCAAGGGGGATATCAGGAAAAGAAGCCCACAGCACCACCAGAGACACCCACAAATGAAAAGATTTTACTAGAGTTAGTAAAGGCGTTGCAAGGTTTAAAGAGGTTAGGGCGAGTTGCAATTGTAAAAGGGGAAAACCCAATATCCTTATCTCAATGACGGAGCTGCACCCAGCCTGAGTACCTGTGTCCTCTCAGGTACGATGGGTGGGGACGACCATGTGTGGATATAACGGTAGCGAGCGTCAGGGGACAATTCTGGTAGATACGGTGGCTTCAAACAATGTGGTCCACTCGGAATGTCCCACAAAATCACCATGGTCGTCGCGAACACCCTAAGGGCTAGATTTCCCATTATTTTTGCCATGCATAATGCCCATTTAACGTCCATTTTAACGTTGAAATGACATGTAATGCCCAGATATCGCCCATTTAGCCACAGAATGGAAACTGACGCCCATTTCTCGGTCACTTATCGGCGAGCATTACTTTCCGCATGTGCGTAACGCTGAGAAAAAATAATACCACCCGCTTACTTTTTTTTGGCAGAATCATCAGATTGGGTGATCCCAATGCCCATAATATCGGCCAGCGTTACTTTGGGCACGTAATTAATGCTGAGATTTAATAATACCTCCCGGCCACTGTTTTTTGTCGTAAAGATCAGATTGGGTGATCCCAACGCCCGTATATCACCCAACGTTACTTTCGGCACCTCGCATACATCTAGCCCACAATATCGCTCACCCAAAACACTGCTGGAAAAAAGTGAAACTAATCGGAACTACTCACAGCGGTATGGGCGCCATGTTCTAAATCACATGTCGCATCATTTAAAAGACTGCTCTGCTTCAACCTCGGGGGAGTTCGGATGTACTCTGGAGGTCTTTGGAGGTGATGTGAACATCTGAACAAACATCTTATCATACTGTGAACAATTGGTGTCTTAGTGGGGACATTCATTCTTTGTGACCAATCGGTGGAAAACAGATCACTATTGGAATGGGGCCTGTCCTTTCTCACCCTATCTTGATGACCACTCACATGCTGCAGACTCGAGATGGCAGAAGGTACACTTGACAGCATTATGTGTCCAATGTAAGACGTGACAGACTGATGACGAGGACCAGACGTTACACCCCCCGCACTTACAGAGAGAAGCAGTCTTACCTCAACTTGTCCGACATAATCTGCCTTCGGAGACTGCACTTCCACAAGGAGGTTATCAGTGAGATATGCCAGCTCATAAGGAGAGATCTGCAGCCTGCCAGCACCATCAAGACTGCACTGTCCGTCGAGGTCAAAGTCAACGCAGCACTGTCATTCTACGCATCGGGTTCTTTTCAGGCCTCAGCTGGCGACATTTGCAGTATGTCTCAGCATGTCACACATTGCTGCATTAGACAGGTCACTGAAGCACTGTATGCACACAGGATGGACTTTATCAGCTTCCCTATGACCAGGGAGGCTCAGACAAAGAGGGCTTTAGGATTCTACCGAATTGCTAACTTCCCCAAGGTGCAGGAAGCAATAGACTGTACGCACATCACGATGTGGGCATCTTTTCAGGATGCTGAGGTTTTCAGGAACCGCAAGGGATTCCACTCCCTGAATGTGCAACTCGTTGTCGATAACCAGCAAATTATTATGGCAGTGAATGCTAAATTTCCAGGCAACATCCATGATGCTCATATCCTGCCTAAGAGCATTGTATCTGACTTGTTTAACAATCAGCCACAAGGTCAATGCTGGATGCTTGGTGACAAAGGATATGGCCTCGCCATCTGGCTGATGACCCACCTGCGTGACACCCACACTGAAGCCGAGAAGCGAAACAATGAGAGCCGCAGATCCACTCGCAATATCGTCGAGAAAACCACTGGAGTGCTGAAGCATGAGTGCTTTAGATGCCTGGACCATTCAGGAGGCGAGCTCCAATACCACCCTGAGCAGGTAGCTCAATTTGTGGTGGTGTGCTCCATGCTGCACAACTTGGCTATCAGGAGGGGACAAGAATTGCCAGAAGGGTCCGACGGTCCACCTTAGGAGAGAGAGGAAGAGGAGGACGAGGAGGTGACGCTGACCTCGGGCCAGACAATCAGACTGGTGCTGAAGCCATGCCCCCGCCCCCCTGTAGACCGCAGGAAAAGGCCCATGGTGGCATGATAGCTGCAAGACTCTTACGTCAGAAGCTCATAAATGAGCGCTTTGCCTGAAAGAACGTTGGTGGTATTTACAACGCTGACACAGTGCTGAGTGTGCAGGTCATACATCAATGATGTGCATCACATTGGTGACAGTTAACCTTTAAGTTGATTGAAGTTAAGTGTAATTATACCCTTTGATGTTAAGGAATCACCAATGTATAATGGTGCAGCTATCTGAGCCAATGCGCAACAAGGTTATGTTAAATAAAAAATATTTAAACCGACCATTTGTTTGAAATCATAAGTAAACCTGTAAAAAACAACCCTTCCCCCCGCCCCCCGCTCCCAGTTTCTCATCCCCACCTCTACTCTTTCCCCTTCCCCTCCTGACTCCAAGCCGCCAGGCGGAGGAGTTCCTCAGGCACTGCTTCATTGGGGGAGGCGATGACGGCAGAACAACTGCTTGGATGGATATGGGAGAGGACGTTCCCGAGGTGGGAACTTGCTCAGAGCCAGAAGCAAGATGTTGCTCCTGGCTCTCATGTGTCGTTGGCAATGGGGATGCAGCACCTTGGGGTGCAGTGTCATGCTCTGGGACCACTGGGAGCCCTCTGCCAACAGTGTTCCTGGCGAACAGCTGCAGTGCCTCCTCCATCTCTTCCATGTTAAATATTATTTGTTGGACAAAAACTCAGTGCCAACTAGGTTCTTGGTGCTTAGTAGACTTCTTGCTGCTGGTGAATCTCCCTTGTGCCTCCCACAACAGCCAAACAAGCACACACCGCAGCCACACACGCTTTCAGTCCCTCTCTGCTCCCTCTCTCTCTATCTCCTCTTCTGCGCATGTAATGATGACCCCTGACCTCCTGAATCACAGGAAATGAGTGTTGCCATGCCGTTGCTAAGGACGGTGACACTTTACGGCAGAAGGTGAGAGAGATTTAACGCCAACGCCCATTTCAGATCGCTCGTGGTAACGCCCAATTTTTAAAATGGAGACTCGAGGCTTTGAAAATGGGCAACAAGCCGGTGATCTGAAAACCCATTTTTACCGCCCATGCTGGAAATACCAGCTATTTTTGGGTGATCTCCACAAAAGTGTAAAATCTATCCCTATATATTAGCCGGTTTTACCGATAATCAACAGGCAGGGGCGATATCTAAGCCTTTAAGTTTTAAGGTAGGTGAGATAGAAGCGAAATGGGAGTGCATCCTGATAAATTGTGAACAGCCAGGAATAGGTGTCCTTGGGCCGGACGGGACATTGGCCCACAATGTGATCGTCGATATGCAAAACCACTGCCTGTGGGGGGCAGCAGACAGCGACAAGACAGAGGAAGTAGTACTGCTTCTCTGAACGGTGGGGACAATGAAGGCCTCAGCTTGTAGGTTGGAGCCCAAGAGTGGATACAATTGGGAAGAGTTTCTGGCACAGGTTCCTGAATCATTTAGGGAGATACTGGAAGAGAAAAAACGCATTTGCGATGCATAAACATGATTGCGGTTGCATAACAGGAGTACCAGTGCAGCTGGATGAGCAGCCTATGGTTAGAGCCCAGAAGCAGCATAGTTTCCCAAGGGAGGCATAGAAACATAGGAACATACAAAATAGGTGCAGGAGTAGGACATTCAGCCCTTCGAGCCTGCACCACCATTCAATAAGATCATGGCTGATCATTCCCTCAGTACCCCTTTCCTGCTTTCTCTCCATACCCTTAGTTGTAAGGGCCATATCTAACTCCCTCTTGAATATATCCAATGAACTGACATCAACAAGTCTCTCTGGCAGGGAATTCCACAGGTTAACAATTCTCTGAGTGAAGAAGTTTCTCCTCATCTCAGTCCTAAATGGCCTACCCCTTATCCTAAGACTGTGTCCCCAGGTTCTGCACTTCCCCATCATCGGGAACATTCTACCCGTATCTAACCTGTCCCGTCCCATCAGAATCTTATATGTTTCTATGAGATCCCCACTCATCCTTCTAAACTCCAATGTATAAAGGCCTAGTTGATCCAATTTCTCGCATATGTCAGTCCTGTCTTCCCGGGAAACAGTCTGGTGAACCTTCGCTGCACTCCCTCAATAGTAAGAACGTCCTTCCTCAGATTAGGAGACCAAAACTGAACACAATATTCCAGGTGAGGCCACACCAAGGCCCTGTACAACTGCAGTAATACCTCCCTGCTCCTATACTCAAATCCCCGAGCTATGAAGGCCAACATACCATTTGCCTTCTTCACCGCCTGCTGTACCTGTATGCCAAATTTCAATGACTGATGAACCATGACACCCAGGTCTCGTTGCACCTCCCCTTTTTCTAATCTGGCGCCATTCAGATAATATTCTGTCTTTGCGTTTTTCCCCCAAACTGGATAACCTCACATTTATTCACATTAATGCATTTATCTGCCATGCATTTGCTCACTCACCTAACCTGTCCTTGTCACCCTGCAGCCTACTAGCGTCCCCCTCACAGCTCACACCACCACCCAGTTTAGTGTCATCTGCAAACTTGGAGATATCACACTCAATTCCTTCATCCAAATCATTGATGTATATTGTAAAGAGCTGGGGTCCCAGCACTGAGCCCTGCGGCACCCCAATAGTCACTGCCTGCCATTCTGAAAAGGACCCGTTTATCCCAACTCTCTGCTTCCTGCCTGCCAACCAGTTCTCTATCCACATCAGTGTATTAACCCCAATACCGTGTGCTTTGATTTTGCACACCAATCTCATAAGTGGGACCTTGTCAAAAGCCTTTTGAAAGTCCAAATACACCACATCCACTGGTTCTCCCTTGTCCACTCTACTACTTACATCCTCCAAAAATTCCAGTCGATTTGTCAAGCATGATTTCCCCTTCATAAATCCATGCTGACTTGGACCGATACTGTCACTGCTTTCCAAATGCGCTGCTATTTCATCCTTAATAATTGATTCCAACATTTTCCCCACTACTGATGTCAGACGAACCAGTCTATAATTACCTGTTTTCTCTCTCCCTCCTTTTTTAAAAAGTGGTGTTACATTAGCTACCCTCCAGTCCATAGGAACTGATCCAGATTCGATAGACTGTTGGAAAATGATCACCAATGCATCCAGGGCCACTTCCTTAAGTACTCTGGGATGCAGACTATCAGGCCCCGTGGATTTATCGGCCTTCAATTTCCCTAACACAATCTCCCGCGTAATAAGGATATCCTTCAGTTCCTCCTTCTCACTAGACCTTCGGACCCCTAGTACGTTGGGAAGGTTATTTGTGTCTTCCTTTGTGAAGACAGAACCAAAGTATTTGTTCAATTGGTCTGCCATTTTTTTGTTCTCCATTATAAATTCACCTGATTCCGACTGCAGGGGACCTACATTTGTCTTCACTAATCTTTTTCTCTTCACATATCTATAGAAGCTTTTGCAGTCAGTTTTTATATTCCCGGCATGCTTCTTCTCGTACTCTATTTTCCCGCTCTAAATTAAACTCTTTGTCCTCCTCTGCTGAATTCTAAATTTCTCCCAGTCCTCAGGTTTGTTGCTTTTTCTGGCCAATTTATAAGCCTCTTCCTTGGATTTCCCTTGTCAGCCACGGTTGAGCCACCTTCCCTGTTTTATTTTTTACTCCAGACAGGGATGTACAATTGCTGAAGTTCATCCATGTGATCTTTAAATGTTTGCCATTGCCTATCCACCATCAACCCTTTAAGTATCATTTGCCAGTCTATTCTAGCCAATTCACACCTCAAACCATCGAAGTTACCTTTCCTTAAGTTCAGGACCCTAGTTTCTGAATTAACTGTGTCAATCTCCAACTTAATAAAGAATTCTACCATGTTATAGTCACTCTTCCCCAAGGGGCCTCGCACAACAAGATTACTAATTAGTCCTTTCTCATTACACATCACCCAGTCTAGGATGGCCAGCTCCCTAGTTGGTTCCTCGACATATTGGTCTAGAAAACCATCCCTAATACACTCCAGGAAATCCTCCTCCACTGCATTGCTACCAGTTTGGTTAGCCCAATCAATATGTAGATTAAAGTCACCCATGATAACTACTGTGTCTTTATTGCATGCATCCCTAATTTCCAGTTTGATGCTGTCCGCAACCTCATTACTACTGTTTGGTGGTCTGTACACAACTCCCACTAGTGTTTACTGTCCCTTGGTATTCTGTAGCTCCACCCATACCGATTCCACATCATCCAAGCTAATGTCCTTTCTTACTATTGCATTAATTTCCTCTTTAACCAGCAATGCCACCCTCCTCCTTTTCCTTTCTGTCTATCCTTCCTGAATGTTGAATACCCCTGAATGTTGAGTTCCCAGCCTTGGTCACCCTGGAGCCATGTCTCCGTGATGCCAATTACTTCAGACCCATTAATTGCTATCTGCGCAGTTAATTCGTCCACCTTATTCCGAATACTCCTCGCATTGAGGCACAGAGCCTTCAGGCTTGTCTTTCTAACACACTTTGCCCCTTTAGAATTTTGGTGTAATGTGACCCTTTTTGCTTTTTGCATTAGGTTTCTCTGCCCTCCACTTTTATGTTTCTTCTTTCTATCTTTTGCTTCTGCCCCCATTCTACTTCCCTCTGTCTCCCTGCATAGGTTCCCATCCCCCTGCCATATTAGTTTAATTCCTCCCCAACAGCACTAGCAAACACTCCCCCTAGGACATTGGTTCCGGACCTGCCCAGGTTCAGACCGTCCGATTTGTACTGCTTCCACCTCCCCCTGAACCGGTTCCAATGTCCCACGAATTTGAATCCCTCCCTTGTGCACCACTCCTCACGGCACATATTCATCTGAGCTATCCTGCGTGTCCTACTCTGGCTAGCACTGGTAGCAATCCTGAGATTACTACTTTTGAGGTCCTACTTTTTAATTTAGCTCCTAGCTCCCTAATTCATCTCGTAGGACCTCATCCCGTTTTTTCCTATATCGTTGGTACCTATATGCACCACTACAACTGGCTGTTCAGCCTCCCTTTTCAGAATGCCCTGCACCTGCTCTGAGACATCCTTGACCCTTGCACAAGGGAGGCAACATACCATCCTGGAGTCTCGGTTGCGGCCGCAGGAACGTCTATCTAGTCCCCTTACAATTGAATCCCCTATCACTATAACCATCCCACTCTTTATCCTGCCCTCCTGTGCAGCAGAGCCACTCATGGTGCCATGAACTTGGCTGCTGCTGCCCTCCACTGATGACTCATCCCCCTCAACAGTACCCAAAGTAGTGTATCTGTTTTGCAGGGTGATGACCGCAGGGGACCTCTGCACTACCTTCCTTCCACTGCTCTTCCTGTTGGTCATCCATTCCCTATCTGGCTGTGTACCCTTTACCTGTGGTAAGACCAACTCACTAAACGTGCTATTCACGTCATTCTCAGCATCGTGGATGCTCCAGAGTGAATCCACCCGCAGTTCCAGTGCCGCAATGCGGTCCACCAGGAGCTGCAGGCGGATGCACTTCGCGCACACGTAGTCGTCAGGGACATCAGAAACGTCCCTGACTTTATACATAGTACAGGAGGAGCATAACATGTGTCCAAGCTGTCCTGCCATGATTTAACCCTTAGATAAACTTAAATTGGCAACAACAATGCTAAAGGTTACTTACTGATATAGAAAAGAAAAAGAAAAACTACTTACCAATCACCAGCCAATCACTTACCCCCTTGGCTGTGACGTCACCTTTCGATTTCTTTCTACTTCTTTTTTGCCTCCCTGCTGCACCTGCACCAGCCGGCCTTTATAGGCCTCTCCGACTGCCACCGATGCCCGTACTCCCGCTGAGCCTTTATAGGCCTCACCAACGCTGCTGCTCTGCCTCTCGAACTGCCGCCAATGCCTGGACTCCCCCTGGGCCTCTATAGGCCTCACCCACGCTGCTGCTCCACCTCTCGAACTTCCGCCGATCCACGGACTCCCGCTGGGCCTTTATAGGCCTCATCCACGCTGTTGCTCTGCCTCTCGAACTGCCGCCGATCGCCGGACTCCCGCTGGGCCTTTATAGGCCTCACCCACGCTGTTGCTCTGCCTCTCGAACTGCCGCCAATGCCCGGACTCTCGCTGGGCCTTTACAGGCCTCACCCACGCTGCTGCTCCGCCTCTCGAACTGCCGCCGATCCCCGGATTCCCGCTGGACCTTTATTGGCCTCATTCATGCTGCTGCTCCGCCTCTCGAACTGCCACCTATTCCCGGACTCCCGCTGGGCCTTCTCCCGAGGCAGAACGGCATTTGGAAAAGGCGGTTGAACCGCTGGTGGAGCAGTGGGTTCTGAGGCCAATAGCGACCCAGATGAATTCGCCGGTGTGGCCGGTGAAGAAGCCGGACCAGACGTGGTGCATGATTGTTTATTACCGGATATTGAATAAGAATATACCAGCCTACACCCCGACGGTGGCAGCCGTGGCAGGTTTGATAGGGAATATCCTTTCGGCAGCCACGATCTTCATGGTCTTGGATATATCTAACGGATTCTTGTCCATCCCGGTCCGGAGGGAGGATCGGTATAAGTTTGCTTTTATTTTTAAGGAACAGCTGTACACTTGGACATGTTTGTCCCAGGGGTTCCATAACATTCCCTCCATTTTTTATCAGAGTATGGCCCACATTCTGCGGGAGTTCAGTCAGCCAAATTGTTTGGTTCAGTATGTGGATGACATCCTATTGTTCACAGAAACAGAGGAACAGCATCGAGAGTTGTTGGGGGAACTGTTGAGCCTACTGGAGGAGGCGGGGTTAAAAATTAACCCTAAAAAGGCCCAAGTGAGAAAGGGAGAAGTGCAGTTTTTGGAGTTAACATTGAGACCTGGCGAAAGGGCCATAGAAGGAGCAAAATGCAAGGCCGTCCAGGAACTGCCAGTCCCAGGGAATGCGTCCGCCTTCAGATCCTTTTTCGGTTTAACATGGTACTGCCGAGAATGTATTCAGAATTATGCAGCTACAGTGGCCCCTTTATTGTGGTTGCTGAAAAAGGGTGTTGAGTGGGATTGGAATGAGGAGTGTGAGAATGCATTTGTTAAGCGAAAGGAAGATCTGCAAACTGCCCCGGCCTTGGGAGCGATAGATGAGGCAAGGGAGTTTTTCTTGGGAGCGGCGACTATTGAAGCCAGTCTTAGTGCCATGTTATTACAGGACAGATACGGAAAATTGAGGTCGGTGGCATACGCCCCCAAGATTCCGACTGAGGTAGAGAAGGCGTTCTCGATCTGTGAAAGGCCTCTCTCTGGGCGGCAAAACACTTTAGTATAATTACTGGAAGAAATTCCAACACTTTACTCACTCATCACAACCCGGGCATTGACAGTGATTTTCCAACATTCCATTGACTCTGGATCAGTTCCTATGGAGTGGAGGGTAGTCAATGTAACCCCACTTTTTTAAAAAGGAGGGAGAGAGAAAACAGGGAATTATAGACCGGTCAGCCTGACATCGGTAGTGGGTAAAATGACAGCCTGACATCGGTAGTTGGTAAAATGATAGAATCAATGAATAAGGATGTCATAGCAGCGCATTTGGAAAGAGGTGACATGATAGGTCCAAGTCAGCATGGATTTGTGAGAGGGAAATCATGCTTGACAAATCTTCTGGAATTTTTTGAGGATGTTTCCAGTAGAGTGGACAAGGGAGAACCAGTTGATGTGGTGTATTTGGACTTTCAGAAGGCTTTCAACAAGGTCCCACATGAGAGATTAATGTGCAAAGTTAAAGCACATGGGATTGGGGGTAGTGTGCTGACGTGGATTAAAAACTGGTTGGCAGACAGGAATCAAAGAGTAGGAGTAAATGGGTACTTTTCAGAATGGCAGGCAGTGACTAGTGGGGTACCGCAAGGTTCTGTGCTGGGGCCCCAGCTGTTTACACTGTACATTAATGATTTAGACGAGGGGATTAAATGTAGTATCTCCAAATTTGCAGATGACACTAAGTTAGGTGGCAGTGTGAGGTGCGAGGAGGATGCTATGAGGCTGCAGAGTGACTTGGATAGGTTAGGTGAGTGGGCAAATGCATGGCAGATGAAGTATAATGTGGATAAATGTGAGGTTATCCATTTTGGTGGTAAAAACAGAGAGACAGACTATTATCTGAATGGTGACAGATTAGGAAAAGGGGAGGTGCAACGAGACCTGGGTGTCATGGTACATCAGTCATTGAAGGTTGTCATGCAGGTACAGCAGGCGGTTAAGAAAGCAAATGGCATGTTGGCCTTCATAGCGAGGGGATTGGAGTACAGGGGCAGGGAGGTGTTGCTACAGTTGTACAGGGCCTTGGTGAGGCCACACCTGAAGTATTGTGTACAGTTTTGGTCTCCTAACTTGAGGAAGGACATTCTTGCTATTGAGGGAGTGCAGCGAAGGTTCACCAGACTGATTTCCGGGATGGCGGGACTGACATATCAAGAAAGACTGGATCAACTGGGCTTGTATTCACTGGAGTTCAGAAGAATGAGAGGGGATCTCATAGAAACATTTAAAATTCTGACGGGTTTAGACAGGTTACATGCAGGAAGAATGTTCCCAATGTTGGGGAAGTCCAGAACCAGAGGTCACAGTCTAAGGATAAGGGGAAAGCCATTTCAGACCGAGATGAGGAGAAACTTCTTCACCCAGAGAGTGGTGAATCTGTGGAATTCTCTACCACAGAAAGTTGTTGAGGCCAATTCACTAAATATATTCAAAAAGGAGTTAGATGCAGTCCTTTCTACGAGGGGGATCAAGGGGTATGGCGAGAAAGCAGGAATGGGGTACTGAAGTTACATGTTCAGCCATGAACTCATTGAATGGCGATGCAGACTCGAAGGGCCGAATGGCCTACTCCTGCACCTATTTTCTATGTTTCTATGTTTCTATGTTTCTTACTGGATGACATATAAAGTATGGGACTGTGAGCAGTACCAGAATAGCGCTCTGGACTCTGCAGCGAGCCGCATCCAATCTGAAGACCTTATTAATAAGTGAACCCGATTTGCGGCCAATATGACCTTTGATGGGTGCCACACACCTGCTCAGTGGAGGGGGTGTGGGAAATAGCAAAAGGGTTCTATGTGGGGATACAGCCAGAAGGACGCGATATCTATATTGATGGGTCGAGCTCCGTAGAGAGAGGAGAATGAAGAACTGGGTGCGGGATTTTAGACCCTGACCAAAGGGTAGAGGTTATGTTAAAACTTCCCTCAAGTATGAGTGCGCAACAGACTGAATTGGCAGTTGTCAAGTATGTAATAACTCACCCAATAGAGTTCCCATTCCCATACACGATATGTTCAGACTCAATGTTCACGTGTAATTCATGTACAGAATATCTGGCTATATGGGCTAGACGGAGGTTGAAGTCAGCAGACGGAAGGCCCCTGGTGACGACCCCTCTGCTGAAAGGGATACTTGGGGCTATTGAAAATTACCAACACAACTATTACATTCAGAAAGTGAAGGCCCACTGAAAATTAGAACCTACGTGGGAAGGAAACAGACAGACAGATGAGTTAGCAATGAAGGGAGCAGTTGAAGGAATGATATTGGGACCCATATCAGTCAGGGATTTTGGCAGCCTTGGTACCGAAGGATCAGACCCGGGAAAATACCATTTTTCTGCCCCCAGACTTAATTACATTGCAGAAGAGGGATGTCACACTTAAAGGGGTCATCCAGGAGAATGAAAATCAGTTACCTGTGGAAGGACCTTATGGGGCTGAAGATATTACTGTAAACAAGGGAATGCTTTTCAAAGGTGAGAAATGGGTGGTTCCGGAAAAGTACAGGGAGGAGTTCTTACAGCTGGCACATGGAGAGCCTGGGGCAGGCCACCCCGGCCAGAAAATACCTGGAACAGGGTGGAAGGTGTAGGGTGGTGGCCGCACATGAGGGAGGATATACAGGAGTACTGTGAGAACTGTTGAATATGTGCCGTGAACAACCCAGATCCCCATCGGATAAAGGCACCTTTGGGTCATAGCAGACAGGCAGAAGGGCCTTGGCAGTGCCTTCAAATTGATTTTGTCGGACCCCTTGCTAACTACTAGGCAGGGCAACAATACTGTCTAGTCCTAGTGGATAGTTTTACGAAATTGGTGGAAGCGTTTCCTTGTCAGACAGCCACCGCTGGGAACACAGCTAAAATATTAGTGAAAGAGGTTTTTTCGCAGTGGGGGTTTCTGAATGTGGTGGAGTCAGATCAAGGGAGTCATTTTACGGGACAGATCATACAAAATACACTGAAACTCCTGGGGGTGGAAGGGAAATGGCATGTAGCATATAATCCCCAATCTTTGGGGGTAGTAGAATGCCGGAACCGCACCATGAAAGAAATGCTGAGGAAAGCGCTAGGGAACAACCCAAAATCACGGGATGAAATATTGCCGTTGGTTCTAATTAACATCTGAGCCGGTCTCTCCAAAGGCACCGGGTATTCACTGAACGAGCTAGTCACAGGGCGACCCATGAGGACCCCAACACATTTGCTGGTCCCAACGCTAACCCCCACCCAAGAAAAGGAGGTAACTAGAGATCGATTTTTCAAAGGTTTATGGGATACATTGAGAGAACTTCACCTTAACGGTGCCCATCACATAGGGTGACAACATTTGCAAAATAAGATATATGTGGACCTCATAAAACCCAGGAATGGGAACTAGGGGACCAAGTTATGATCCCAAACTACGGTCGGTGGGTGTTTTCGAGTCCCTCTACAAGGGACCATTCAGTACAGTGGACAAAGCCAGTCCACTCGTATATGCCATGCGATTGCCTAAAAAGGTCAAGTGGTTCCATATCAATCAGATGAAATGGCATAAAGTAGGAGGAGTGGGAGAGGGAGATGTAAATGGAACAGTAATGAATCTCAGGAAGCTGAGAGAGGGGACAGATTGGGAAACTACCTGGTGGGATGAAGATCAAAACAATCCAATAATCCCAATACTTGATGTTGTTGATCCTGGTTAAGAACAATCCCCGCCCACTTCACTGCTCCCACACCCAGTCCAAGAGCAGTCGGGGCCTCGCAGGAGAAGCAACCGAACCCCTACACCTCAGAAGATATGGAGTCCTCCAAGACCTGGGATCCGGTGGCCAGGAAATGACAGGATGAAATGGGAGTAACAGATTGAGAATGACAGTGATGAATGTGTGTTACATGTTACAGGAACATGTGAAGAACGCTGTTACTCTTGATCGCCATGATGTATAGCCGTGGAATAGAATTGTATCAGGGATCTGCAAAACCGAGAGGCAATACCAATGGACACATTGCTAGTTGGGACATGGGGTTTAGGAATGTTGATGCAAAACATCAAATTGTTAAAAATCAAACTCTAAATTGTGTGGGTTGGGACATAACGGTTGCGATCCAAGAGCTGGAGGAGGGATAGAGAATGTGTCTCAAGTACTCAAAAGAGACTAGCTGGCTGTCTGTCCCAGAATTAAGATTTGCCTCAGGCCATGGGACTCAAGCTATGCATTTGAGGAAGGCCGGGAGAATTGATTGCATCATATTGCTGGATGGGATGAGTTATTGTTGGAGAAATTTCTGGCCAAATAATCATACCGGGACAGATATATGTGTAGAAAGAAATTGGACGAGAGACGCAACCGTGTCCTAATCATCCTCAGCTGGGTTTTCAATTAGTTCGGAAAGGGTAGGAACAATTGTCGGGAGAGAAAGATGGGTGCCCTATTCCGTTTCCAGGTCCTGGCAATGGATTGGTGTTGGTTCCCGGTGAGGTAGTTATGTTAAATAATGTTGTGCTAGATGAAAGAGAGTTAATCATCAATATATCCAGCCTCAATTTGCCAACTTGGTGTAGTAGCCCTACTTGAAATTGGCTACGGGATTGTTTGGAACAGTTGGTTAAGGAGTTTTGGAGGGAAAACAGCGAACAAAGGGAAGAAGCAGAGGAAAGGGGAGAAGAGGTTGTTTAGTCACCAAGGAAGAGGAAGAAGCATAGCTTGTGGAATAACGTTTAAACAGCTTGGAAATCGGCTATAGGGTGGATTCAAATGGGAGACGTAATGAATTTGGATAGTCAATTGGGCTAATTGAGGACCAAGGTATGATGGGCATTAAGCAACCAGAATCACAGGGCCACAACAGCTACATGCAGAGGTGATACTTATGGTACATATGATGGAGATAGTCCGACAATTGGAAACCTGTGGGAAAAAGTCCTACACTGTATTGATTTTATCCTTTATTAACAGAGCTACCCCACCTCCTTTTCCTTTCTGTCTATCCGTCCGAATTGTCAAATACCCCTGAATATTCAGTTCCCAGCCTTGGCCACCTTGCAACCACGTCTCTGTAATGGCTATAAGATCATACCCATTTATATCTATTTGTGTCGCCAACTCATCTATCTTGTTCCGAATGCTGTGTGCATTCAAATAAAGAACTTTAAATTTTTTTCTTTTTACCATTTTTCCTTGCAATTACCTCATTTTCTGATACACTCTTATTTTTATACATTCTTTCCCTTCTAGTCACATTCTGGATATCAATTCTCCCACCGCTACCCTGCTTTATTGCCTTCTCCTTGCTCTTTGACTTTTTACATTTCTGCTCACCTGAACCCTCCCCCGCACTATTTAGTTTAAAGCCCTCTCTACAGCCCTAATTATTCGGTTTGCCAGAACATAAGTCCCAGCATGGTTCAAGTGAAGCCCATCCCAACAGAACAGCTCCCTCTTACTCCAGTATTGAAGCCAGTGCCCCATGAATTGAAACCTATTTCTCCCACACCAGTCTTTGAGCCACGGCTTTATCTCTCTGTACTTATTCACCCTATGCAAATTTGCTCGTAGCTCAGATAGAAATCTAGAGATTATTACCTTTGCGGTTCTGCTTTTTAATTTAGCCCCTAGCTGCTCATACTCGCTCAGCAGAACCTCTTTCTTTGTCCTACCTATGTCATTGGTACCTACATGGACCACGACAACAGGATCTTCCCCCTCCCAGTCCAAGTTCCTCTCCATCCCAGAGGAGATGTCCTTAACCCTGGCACCGGGCAGGCAACACAGCCTTTGGGACTCACGCTCTTGGCTGCAGAGAACAGTATCTATTCCCCAAATGATACTATCCCCTACCTCTACAACATTTCTTTTTACTCCCCCACTGGAATGACCTCCTGTACCATGGTGCTGTAGTCAGTTTGCTCATCCTCCCTGCAGTTTCTGCCCCTGTCCACACAGGGAGTAAGAGCTTCAAACCTGTTGGACAAGAGCGAGGACTGAGGCTCCTCTACCACTATCTCCTGGGTCCCTATACCTGCCTTACTCATAGTCACACCCTCCTGTCCCTGACCATGGACCAAATTTTAATTAATTAATCTGAGGGGTGTGACTGCCTCCTGGAACACAGTGTCCAGGTAACCCTCCCCCTCCCTGATGTGTCGCAGTGTCTGCAGCTCGGACGCCAGCTCATCAACACGGAGCTGAAGTTCCTCGAACTGCAGACACTTATTGCAGATGTGGTCGCATGGACTTCAGTGGTGTCCACCATCTCCCACATGCTGCAGTAACACATCGCCTGCCCTGCCATCTCTAATGTATTAGTTAACTTTTCAAGTTTTGAACGTTTAGTTTTTAATCCGGCTCTTAATTTAAACCAATGCCCAAAAAAAGAGAGAAAAACTGATCAACCAATCACTTTCCTGCTTTCCAGTGATGTCATACTTTGATTCTTTTAACTTCTTATTCTCCCAGGTCAGTTGGTGCTGCTGTGGGGCCTAGCTGCTTGGTGTTCCGGCTCTCCCTCTCACGATGTTTAAAGGCTGCCGCTCCTGACCTGGTCTCGTGCTGTTTGGAGTATAAGAGTAAAGACATCTTCCTGCAAGTATATAGGGCCCTAGTGAGACCACACCTGGAGTATTGTGTACAGTTTTGGTCTCCTTACCTAAGGAAGGATATACTTGCCATTGAGGGAGTGGTTCACCAGACTGATTCCTGGGATAGGGAGTTGTTCTATGAGGGGAGATTGAGTGGACAAGGCCTATATTCTCCAGAGTTTAGAAGAATGAGAGGTGATCTCATTGAAACATACAAAATTCTTAAGGGCTTGACTGGTTGAGGAGTCTAGAACCAGGGATCATAGTCTCAGAATAAGGGATCGACCATTTAGGAGTGAGATAAGGAGAAACTTCTTCACTCAGAGGGTGGTGAATCTCTGGAATTCTTTACCTCAGCGGGCTGTGGAGGCTCAGTCTTTGAGTATATTCAAGATAGAAATCGCTAGATTTTTGGATATTAAGGGAATCAAGAGATATGAGGATGGTGCAGGAAAGTAGAGTTGAGGTAGAAGATCAGCCATGGTCTCATTGAATGGCAGAGCAGACTCGAGGGGCCAAATGGCCTACTCCTGTCCCTAATTCTTATGTTCTTATATAGCTACTTCAGTTCGGTACTCATTCTTAGCCATAGTTTCGAATGGAACCTCATGTCCCCTTTGCAATGAGGAAAAAGAAAGACTTGCATTATATAACGTCTTTCACGACCACCGGACGTCTCAAAGCGCTTTACAGCCAATTAAGTACTTTTGGAGTACTGTTGTAATGAAAAAGATCTAATGTGGAAAACCTCATTTACGAGGCAGCTGTCAGATTAGCATGATGTCATGCGCTATATATGTATCTGGAATACTGCCATTTATATGCTATAAACATGACATTGTTTATGGCTTCTTTGGATGTATGCTATTTATTGAAACATGACTTAACAACTCAGGCTTGTTCAACCTAAATATCAGTATTACAGATCGGTATGAAGGTTTATGAAATTAGCTGCATTGTTCAAAGACCCTCTTTAACCCTGGTACTCCCATGTGTGCAACCTCAGCAATAAATCCTCATTTAGCTAGTAACCTTCAAAATTAACTTTATCAAGCCCTGCGACTAGTTCGACTGGGAGTTCCACAGTGTGGAATTTTTTGTAGCAAAACAATAAAGTATACAATGAAACATAGGAACAGAAGTAGGCCATTCAGTTCCTTGAGCCTGTTCCACCATTCAATGAGATCATGGCTGATCTGTATCTTAACTACATCCACCCACCTTGGCTCCATATCCCTTAAACCCTTGACTAGCAAAAATATATCAATCTCAGATTTAAAATTATTAATTGAGCTGCCTCCATTGCTTTTAATGGGAGGGAGATCCACACTTCCACCACCCATTGGGCTCAATTTTGGCCAGGAGTTGCTCCGTTTTTTTTGGAGTAACTTGATTTTTCTGGTGTATCTTAAAAATCCCCATTTTGCACATTCAATTTGCGCCAGTGTAAGTGAGTTAGTTACGATTTTTTAAATTTAGGTTTTTTTTCTCAAAAGGGGCACTACCAGCCACCTCCGCCAGTTTTGGCCATTTAGGAAACTTTGGCCAGCTAATAGTTACTCCAAATCTAATTAGGCCAGCGTATGTGGCCACTTCAGAAAACGCTTGTGGAGAGTTAAGAAATCGGCGCAGGTAGGTACATCGGAGGCCATTCGACCTGGGATGGGGCGGGAAGGGAAGCGGAGAGGACCTGCACTTAAAGCACCAAGACTTACAAACACTAAACAAAGCACAAAATGTAATAAGCATTCGATAACAAATAAAAAATAGAAGTACGTCCTACCTTCATCTGTAAACTTGGCCCGGGAAGGCAGCGGGCCAGCCGGTGCAGGAGGCCACTCGGCCTAGGATAGGTGCGGGATGACAATGCATTGGGAGGACAATCGGCCAGGGCTAGGGGCGGGAGTGATTGAAGTGCCGACATCGGAGCACACACAACGGCCGCAGGAAGCAAAATCACCGGATAGGCTGCAACAGGCTGCAGCAAGCAAACGGCAAAACACAAGCAGTTACGTATCCCTTTAAAAATGGCCGACTGCCAAATTTCGCCGCTACTGCGCATGCGCGGACATCACGACCCAACTCCAATGCGCTTGTGCAGACGTCCCGGCACTGTTTTCAACGCAGAACGCTGGCTCCGCCCCCGATGCGACTGGCCACGTTGCATGACGATCAGGGAGAGGCCGGACAGCGGCCAAAGTGGGGAGGAATTTTTTCGGCGCACATCTGAACAGAGAAAAGCGGCGCATCTCCAGTAAGTGCGGCGAAAAAAGGGGTAGGCCAAAATTGAGCCCTTTGTGTGAAGAAGTGTTTCCTAACTTTTCTCCTGAATGACCTGGCTCTGATTTTAAGGTTATCTTCCCTTGTCCGAGACTCCCCCACCAGTAGAAAAAGTTATTTTTATCTACCCTATGAATTTGTTTCAAAAAACCTCAATCAAATCACTCCTTAACCATCTATATTCCAGGGAATACAAGCCTAGTTTATGTAATCTCTCCTCATAATTTTGCATTGCACTCTTTCAAAGGCCAAATGCCCTTTCTAAGGTGCGGTGCTCAGAACTGTACACAGTATTCCAGATGTGTTTTAACCAGGGCTTTGTATAGCTGTAGCAAAACATCCTCCCCTGTATATTCTTGCCCTCTAGATATAATGGCTAACATTCTATTAGTCTTTTTGATTATTTTTTGTACCTGACTACAACATTTTCGTGATCTGTGTACATGAATCCCAAAATCTCTTTGGACCTCCACTGTTTCTTGCTCTTCACCATTTATAAAATACTACGATCCATCCTTTGTCGGTCCAAAATGGATGTCTGCGCTCCTGTAATTCTACCCTCTTGAGCATCCCTGATTATAATCGCTCAACCATTGGTGGCCATGCCTTCTGTTGCCTAGGCCCTAATCTCTGAAATTCCCTGTCTAAACCTCTCCGCCTCTCTACCTCTCTTTCCTCCTTCAAGACGCTCCTTAATATCTACCTCTTTGACTAATCTTTTGGTCACCTGCCCTGATTTCTCCTTATGTAGCTCGGTGTCAAATTTTTAATCTCATAATACTCATGTGAAGCTCCTTGGGATGGTTCACCATGTTAAAGGTGCTATATAATTACAATTGTTTTTGTTGATCTCACACTTACCTGCACTGAAGTCCATCTGTGCAGTTTCCCTCACTCACTTAATCGATCCATGTCTCTTTGTAATGCTATGCTCCCATCTACACAACTTACGATGCCACCAACCTTTGAGTCATCGGCAAACTTAGATCTTTGGCTCTCGATAGAGTTATCTAAATCATTAATAAATATAGTGAAAAGTTGAGGCCCCGGCACAGATCCTTGTGGGACACCATGGCCTAGAAATTGGTGCCTGTTAAGGCCAGTTTTGAAACAAACTGGCAGCTGCCTCGCTTCTGCGCACTTCCGGCACGGCAAGCAGTGGCCGCCATATTAGGCAGGTTGGCAGCACTGCAGTTGCCTGCATTGGCCTCAAATATTTTAATGATCAAGATTGAGATGTCAATCGGCGAGCAACGGCAACTTGATGCACGCTGAGTGATTTTGGACATCGCCACTACTTTTACCGCCCTCTCCAAAGCACGCCCATGTGTGCAGCCAATGCCAGTGTGTAGACTTGGACGAAAGTGCCGGAGATCTATCTGAGAAGTCTTCAATAACTATGCAGAGAATGTGTATCCCCACCAAACCCAGGCTCTGTGATTCAAATAATTTTGACATTGTTTGCACTCGATGGTGTAATCGAAATACTCTTAAGCATCTATTATTGATCTACATCCTTGACTTTTTAACAATCTTTAGAAACTTTTAAACTGGGGAAACTTTTATAACCTGTTATTGACTTACACCTTAGACTTTTTAACAACTCTTAGAAACTTTTCAAATAAATCCGGAATTTTTAACTCTTAAAATGACTTTGGAAGCCACCTTCCTAATGCCTGCCCCCCAGCCAAGCCTCGGGCCATCCAACATCAATGGCGCTACTCGCCGCCGAGCTAGCGGCCAACACTTCGCCGTAGGCAATTAGGCTTATGGAGCTGTGCCTGGTCTCCAGTTGTCTTGGACCCCCTTGGCACTGGACCAAGACCTTGCTCAGCTAAGCCCGTGTGGTTGCTGGTGTGCAGTGGCCACCCCACGTTAAAAGAACTCACGCAAAGGCATCTTCCACTTTGTCAGTTTGAAGTTCGGGACCTGGAACGTCAGGACCCTCATGGACAATTCCAACAGCAACGGGCCGGAACGCCACACCGCCATAGTTGCCCTGGAACTCAGATATTTCGACATTGACATCACCGCCCTAAGCAAGACCCGGTGGGCAGGGGAAGGCCAGTTGAAGGAACATGGTGGAGGGTACACCTTCTTTTGGAAAGGGAAACCAGAAGCAGAATGCTGCCTTCATGGAGTCGGCTTTGCTGTCAAGTATGAGCTGGTCGACCGCCTCAAAGACTCCCTCTGTGGGGTTAACAAATGCCTCATGACTCTTCATATTACCCTATCTCGGAACCAATGTGTCACAGTCGTCGGTACATATGCCCCTACACTCGATGCAACAGATGAGGCTAAAGAGGGTTTTTATTCCAACCTCAAGACATCCTTGTTCCGTGTCCCCACGGATGACAAATTGATTCTCCTGGGTGATTTTAATGTCAGGGTCGGCAAAGACACAGCCCTCTGGGGAGACATGATTGGCAGAGAGGGGGTAGGGAAAGCCAATTCCAGCAGTACCCTACTCCTGACAAAATGTCTAGAACATGAACTTCTCATCACCAACACCCTGTTCCGCCAGAGGGACAAATACAAGGCATCGTGGCAACACCCTCGCTCCAAACACTGGCACCTGCTTGACTATGTCATCGTCCGAGCCAGGGATCACAAGGAATCACCCATGCCATGACAGGAGCTGACGACTGCTGAATGGACCACCACCTAATCCGATCCATTATCAACATTAACATTGCCCCAAAGAAGAGGGGACAGCAGAAGCAGTTCTGCAAAAATGTTAATGCCGGGGCACTTAGAGACCCAGCTAAGAGAGCCCTATACAGCCAGCGCCTCACAGCCAATCTGGCGTACCTTGAAGACCCTGAGATGCTGAATCCCCATAGCGCTTGGTCTGCCCTCCAGACCTCTATAACCAGTGCCTGTGAAGAGACACCTGGTCACTCAACCAGAAAACATCAGGACTGGTTTGATGAAAATGATCAGGAGATTGAAGGACTAATAAATCGCAAGCTCAAAGCATTTCTGAGCCTCAAGCAACAACCTAACTTGAGTCCTGCAAAACAACATTACAGACGGCTCAAGGCTCAGGTCCAACAAAAAACCCGGAACCTAAAGAACAGATGGTGGATTGTGAAAGCACAGGAGATAAAACAACTGGCCGACAACCAAGATATGCGACGATTCTTCGCTGCAGTCAAGGCCACCTACGGTCCAAACTCCCAAGTCCCCACTCCACTCCTAGCCAAGAATGGGGAAACACTCAGCAAGGACACCGAGGCTGTCAGGGCCCAATGGAAGGAGCACTTTGAAGATCTCCTCAATTGAGACTCTACCTTTGACTCGAGTGTTCTCAACTCCATCCCGCAGCATGCGACCCGCCACCAACTCAGTGAAACTCCAACGTTTCACGAGATAGGAAAAGCCATAAAACTGCTCAAGAATAACAAGGCTACAGGTGCGGGTGGAGTCCCTGCTGAGGCGCTAAAATATGGCGGAGAGGCGCTGTTGGCGTGGATGCATGACCTCATCTCTCTCATCTGGAGGGAGGAGAGCATGCCGGGAGATCTCAGAGATGCAGTGATTGTGACCATTTTTAAAAGGGGGAACAAGTCCAACTGCGGCAACGACAGGGGAACCTCCCTGCTTTCAGCCACTGGGAAAGTTGTCGCTTGAGTTCTCCTCAATCATCTTCTCCCTGTGGCCGAGGAGCTCCTCCTGGAATCACAATGCGGATTTTGTCCACTAGGGGCACAACAGACATGATCTTTGCAGCGTGACAGTTGCAGGAAAAATGCAGGGAGCAGCGCCAGCCCTTATACATGGCCATTTTCGATCTTACAAAGGCCTTTGACACTGTCAACCGTGAGGGTTTATGGAGCGTCTTCCTCCATTTTGAATGCCCCCAAAAGTTTGTCAACATCCTTCGCTTGCTTCACGATGACATGCAGGCCGTGATCCTTACCAACGGATCCATTACAGACCCAATCCACGTCCGGACCGGAGTCAAACAGGGCTGCGTTATCGCTCCAACCCTCTTCTCAATCTTGCTTGCCGCCATGCTCCACCTCACAATCAACAAGCTCACCACTGGAGTGGAACTAAACTACAGAACCAGTGGGAAGCTATTTAACCTACGCCGCCTCCAGGCCAGGTCCAAGACCACCCCAAACTCTGTCGTTGAGCTGCAATATGCGGACGACACCTGTGTCTGTGCACATTCAGAGGCTGAACACTTCCAGTCATCAAGATCCACAGTGCGGCTCTGGACAATGTGGAACATTTCCCATATCTCGGGAGCCTCTTATCAACAAAGGCAGACATTGATGCGGAGATTCAGCATCACCTCTAGTACGCCAGCGCAGCCTTCGGGCGTCTGAGGAAAAGAGTGTTTGAAGACCAGGCCCTCAAATCTACCATCAAACTCATGGTCTACATGGCTGTAGTAATACCCGCCCTCCTGTATGGATCGGAGGTATGGATGATGTATAGAAAGCACCTCAAGTCGCTGGAGATATATCACCAACGATGTCTCCGCAATATCCTGCAAATCCCCTGGAGGACAGGCGCACCAACATCAGTGTCCTCGACCAGGCTAAAATCCCCAGTATTGAAGCACTGACCACACTCGATCAGCTTCGCTGGGCAGGCCGCATAGTACGCATGCCAGATACGAGACTCCCTAAACAAATGCTTTATGTGGAGCTCCTTCATGGTAAATGAGCCAAAGGAAGACAGTGGAAATGTTATAAGGACACTCTCAAAGCCTCCCTGGTAAAGTGCGACATCACTACTGACACCTGGGAGACCCTGGCCGCAGACCGCCCGAGGTGGAGAAAGTCCATCCAGGAGGGCGTTGAGCTCTTCGAGTCTCAACGCAAAGAGCATGAAGAGGCCAAGCGCAGGCAGCGGAAGGAGCGCGCGGCAAACCAGCCCCACCGACCCCTTCCCTCGACGAATGTCTGTCCCACCTGTAACAGAGTCTGTGGCTCTCGTATCGGACTGTTCAGTCATCAAAGAACTCACTTTGGGAGTGGAAGCAAGTCCTCCTCGATTCCGAGGGACTGCCTATGATGATATAATCAGTAATTTTATGGCACATGCAGCATGAGTTTTGATAACTTCAAATATTTGGAATCTCAAACTACTGGAATGATTCCACCCAAATTGCAATCATTTAATCATTTAATTATGATGTTTTTGATTAATGATTGTACTTGACAAAATAGAGTGTCAGCAGTTAAATTAAACATTGATTTTAGCTAAACTGCAGGTTGCATTCTTTAAAATCTGACCGATTAGTTTAATTTTAGGCTTTGACTTATCTTGCATACCTTCTCTGTCAACCTTCAAAAATTGAGAAACATAATCGGAAACATTGCACTTCACTTTCCTAAATTACGATTTCCTGATAATGCCGCAGATATTTTAGATCCAACCTTCGGCCTCCAGCTGATTGTACCGCCTGAAAGAGTTTGTTGCATGGGAGGTTCTGCACTGCGTTCATTTAAATCAGCAGGCAGCACCAAATTCACGGAACTGCCTGTGCTCCCTTATGAGTGGGAGTTAATCTTGGCCTGTTTTCAGGCTTTATCCTATTTAAAGGCACACTAGTCACTTCTTTCCAGTTCAAGTACAGACCCATTATCTCTACTCTCTGTCTCCTTCCAACTAACCAATCTTCTATCCAGATCAATAATTTGTCATCAATGCATGTACTTTAATTTTAACAGTCTCTTATGTGGAACCCTATCGAATGCCTTCTGGAAGTCCATATAAACTACATTCATTGACATTTCCCTGTCTACTACTTTAGTTACTTCCTCAAAAAATTCAAGTAGATTCATTAGACATGACCTACCCTTTACAAATCAATATTAGATCTCTCTAATCAGCTTACATTTTTCTAAGTTTTTAATCACTCTGTTCTTAATTATATATTCCAATAACTTCCCACAACAGATGTTAGACTAACATAGAAACATAGAAAATAGGTGCAGGAGCAGGACATTCGGCACTTCTAGCCTGCACCGCCATTCAATATGATTATGGCTGATCATTCAACCTCAGTAAACCACCACTGCCTTCTCTTCATACCCCCGATCTCTTTAATCGTAAGGGCCACATCTAATTCCCTTTTGAATATGTCCAACGAACTGGACTCAACAACTTTCTGTGGCAGAGAATTCCACAGGTTCACAACTCTCTGGGTGAAAAAGTTTCTCCTCATCCCGGTCCTAAATGGCTTACCCCTTATCTTTAGACTGTGACCCCTGGTTCTGGACTTCCCCAACATCGGGAACATTCTTCCTGCATCTAACCTGTCCAGTCCCGTCAGAATTTTATAACTTTCTATGAGATCCCCTCTCATTCTTCTAAATTCCAGTGAATATAAGCCTAGTCGATCCAGCCTTTCTTCATATGTCAGTCCTGCCATCCCGGGAATCAGTCTGGTGAACCTTCGCTGCACCTCCTCTATAGCAAGCACATCCTTCCTCAGATAGGAGACCAAAACTGCACACAATACCCAAGGCCCTGTATAACTGCAGTAAGACCTCCCTGTTCCTATACTCAAATCCCCTCGCGATGAAGGTGAGCATGCCATTTGCTTTCTTTATTGCCTGCTGTACCTGCATGCCTACCTTCAATGACTGATGTATCATGACACCCAGGTCTTGTTGTACCTCCCCTTTTACTAATCTGTCACCATTCAGATAATAATTTGCCTTCCTGTTTTTGCCAACAAAGTGGATAACCTCACATTTATCCATATTATACCGCATCTGCCATGCATTTGCCCATTCACCCAATCTGTCCAACTCCTCCTGCAGCCTCTTAGCATCCTCCTCGCAGCTCGCACTGCCACCCAGCTTAGTGTCATCTGAAAACTTGGAGATATTACATTCAATTCCTTCGTCTAAATCATTAATGTATATTATAAATAGCTGGGGTCCCAGCACTGAACCCTGCGGCACCCCACTAGTCACTGCCTGCCATTCAGAAAAGGACCCGTTTATTCCCACTCTTTGCTTCCTGTCTTCCAACCAGTTCTCTATCCACGTCAATACATTACCCCCAATACCATGTGCCTTAATTTTGCACACTAATCTCTTGTGTGCGACCTTGTCCAAAGCCTTTTGAAAGTCCAAATACACCACATCGACTGGTTCTCCCTTGTTCACTCTACTAGTTACATCCTCATAAAATGCTAGAAGATTTGTCAAACATGATTTCCCTTTCATAAATCCATGCTGACTTGGACCGATCCTGTCACTGCTTTCCAAATGCGCTGCTATTACATCTTTAATAATTGATTCCAACATTTTCCCCACCACCGATGTCAGGCTAACTGGTCTATAATTCCCTGTTTTCTCTCTCCCTTCTTTTTTAAAAAGTGGGGTTCCATTAGCTACCCTCCAATCCATAGGAACTGAACCAGAGTCCATGGAATGTTGGAAAATGACCATCAATACATCTACTATTTCGAGGGCCACTTTCTTAAGTACTCTGGGATGCAGACTATCAGGCCCTGGGGACTTATTGGCCTTCAGTCCCTTCAATTTCCTTAACACCATTTCCTGACTAATAAGGATTTTCCGCAGTTCCCCCTTCTCGCGAGACCCTCGGTCCCCTAGTATTTTCGGGAGGTTATTCGTGTCTTCCTTAATGAAGACAGAACCAAAGTATTTGTTCAATTGATCTGCCATTTCTTTGTTCCGCATTATGAATTCACCTGATTCTGACTGTAAAGGACCTACATTAGTCTTCACTAATCATTTTCTCTTCACATACCTATAGAAGCTTTTGCAGTCAGTTTTTATGTTCTCTGCAAGCTTACTCTCATACTCTATTTCCCCCCCTCCTAATTAAACCCTTAGTCCTCCTCTGCTGAATTCTAAATTTCTCCCAGTCCTCAGGTTTGCTGCTTTTTCTGGCCAATTTATATGCCTCTTCCTTGGATTTAACACTTTTTCTAATTTCCCTTGTAAGCCACGGTTGAGCCACTTTCTCTTTTTTATTCTTACGCCACACAGGGATTTACAATTGTTGTAGTTCATCCATGTGATCTTTAAATGTCTGCCATTGCCTATCCACCGTCAACCCTTTAAGTCTCATTCGCCAGTCTATCCTAGCCAATTCACATCTCATACCGTCGAAGTTTCCTTTCTTTAAGTTCAGGACCCTAGTCTCTGAATTAACTGTGTCATTCTCCATCTTAATGAAGAATTCTACCATATTATGGTCACTCTTCCCCAAGGGGCCCCGCACAACTAGATTGCTAATTAATCCTCTCTCGTTACACAAGCCCCGGTCTAGGATGGCCTGCTCTCGAGTTGGTTCCTCGACATATTGGTCTAGAAAACCATCCCTTATACATTCCAAGAAATCCTCCTCCACAGTATTGCTTCCAGTTTGGTTAGCCCAATCAAAATGTAGATTAAAGTCACCCATGATAACTGCTGTACCCTTATTGCACGCATCCTTAATTTCCTGTTTGATGCCATTCCCAACCTCCCTACTACTGTTTCGTGGTCTGTACACAACTCCCACTAACGTTTTCTGCCCTTTGGTGTCTCGCAGCTCTATCCATATAGATTCCACATCATCTACGCTAATGTCCTTCCTTACTATTGCGTTAATCTCCTCTTGAACCAGTAACGCTACCCCACCTCCTTTTCCTTCCTGTCTGTCCTTCCTGAAAATTGAATACCCCTGGATGTTGAGTTACCAGCTTTGGTTACCCTGGAGCCATGTCTCCGTAATCCCAATTACATCATATCCATTAACATCTATCTGTGCAGTTAATTCATCCACCTTATTACGAATGCTCCTCGCATTGAGACTCAGAGCCTTCAGGCTTATTTTTTAACACAATTTCTCCCTTTAGAATTATGTTGTAATGTGGCCCTTTTTGATTTTTGCCTTTGATTTCTCTGCCCTCCACTCTTGCTTTTCTCCTTCCTACCTTTTGCTTCTGCCCCCTTTTTACTTCCCTCTGTCTCCCTGCATTGATTCTCATCCCCCTGCCATTTTAGTTTAAACCCTCCCCAACAGCACTAGCAAACATTCCGCCTAGGACATCGGTTACGGTCCTGCTCAGGTGCAAACCGTCCGGTGTTTATTGGTCTCACCTCTCCCAGAACCAGTTCCAATGTCCCAGGAATTTGAATCCTTCCCCCTTGCATTATTCTTCACGCCACGTATTTATCTGAGCTATCCTGCAATTCCTACTCTGACTAGCACGTGGCACTGGTAGCAATCCTGAGATTACGACCTTTGAGGTCCTACTTTTTAATTTAACTCCTAGCTCCCTAAATTCAGCTTGTAGGACCTCATCCCATTTTTTATCTATATCGTTGGTACCTATATGCACCACGACAAATGGCTGTTCACCCTTCCCCTCCAGAATGCCCTGCAGCCGCTCCAAAACATCCTTGACCTTTGCACCAGGGAGGCAACATACCATCCTGGAGTCTCGATTTCAGCCACAGAAATGCCTATATAATACCCTTACAATAGAATCCCCTATCACTATGGCTCTCGCACTCTTTTTCCTGCCCTTCTGCGCAGCAGAGCCACCCCTGGTGCCATGGACTTGGCTGCTGCTGCCTTCCCCTGATGAGCCATCTCTCCCAACAGTACCCAAGGTGGTGTATCTGTTTTGAAGGGAAATGGCCGCAGGGGACCCCTGCACTAACTTCCTTCCACTACTCTGCCTGATGGTCACCCATTCCCTATCTGGCTGTGTAACCTTTACCTGCGGTGTGACCAACTCGCTAAATGTGCTATTCACGACATCCTCAGCATTGCTGATGCTCCACAGTGAATCTATCCTCAGCTCCAGTGTCACAATGTGGTTTGTCAGGAGCTGCAGCTGGATACACTTCCTGCACAGGTAGTTTCAGGGACACTGGAAGCGTCCCTGATTTCCCACATAGCACAGGAGGAGCATGACACAGGTCTGGGCTCTCCTGCCATGACTTAACCTTTAAATTAACTTAATTGGTAACAACGCCAAAGGTTTCTTATTGATAAGAAAAGAAAAAGATAAAGAAAAAAATAAAAACTGCTCACTAATCGACCAGCCAATCACTTACCCGCTTGGCTGTGACGTAACACTCGATTCCTTTCTACTTCCTTTTTGCCTTTTGAACCTGAACCTGCTCTCCCTCTGTTGAGCTGCTCTCCCGACTGCCGCCCTTTTATGGGCCTCGCTCTCCCTCTGTTGAGCTGGTCTATCATTTCTTAGTTACTCTCACATCTTTCTTAAATAATGAAGTTACATTAGCAACTTTCCAATCCAAAGGGACAATTCCGGAATTGAGAGAGCTTTGGAAGATTATGGCTAAAGCATCTTCAATTTCCTTACCTTCTTCTGTTAAAACTTTAAGGTGAAAGCCATCAGATCCTGGAGATTTGTCAGTCTTTAGTGCCATTATTTTTTCTAATACTGTTCTCTTGCTTACTTTAACATTAGTGAGTTCATTGGAATGTCAGGTATATTATCCCCTTCCTCTACTGTGATGACTGACACAAGTAATTATTCAACAATTCCTTATTTTCATTTGCAATATTACCCCCATTTCTTTTTACAGCGTCATCATTACACTTGAGTACCCTTTTTCTTCTAATTTAATTGCAAAAAACATCTTGTGTTAATCATGATATCCCTCGCAAATTTCTTTTTGTTTTCTTTTTGCAGCTCTTACTATCTTTTTTGTCTTTCTTTTCTGTTCTTTTATATCTCTCCCAATCCCTTGGATCTACACTATTCTTTGCACTTTGTGTGCTCTTCCCTTTAGTTTTATGTTATCTCTCACCTGTTTTGTCGACCATTTCTGCTTTATTTGATAAGTAGAGCTCTTGCCCCTGAAGGGTGTATACTGGTCCTGTAGTAAGCTCAGTTCTTTTTTGAACACCTTCCACTGTGCATCTTTAGTTTTACCCGATTACAGCTTTGACCAGTTTGCTGTTATCAGTCTCTGACTCATCCCATTAACATTAGCTTTACCAAAATCTAGAATCTTAGTAACTGTGTTAAATTTCTCCTTTTCACCTTAATTGTGAATCGATCATATTCTGATCAATGTTAGATAAATGTTCCCTTACTGTTAGATTATTAACTACATCTGGCTCATTACTCATTACTAAATCTAGAATTGCCTGTCCTCTTGTTGGTTCTAGAACATAATGGTGCTGAAATTCCGATGTCCCAGGTCCGTACGAAGTTTCTACAGACCCGGAAAGGCATTGGAAAAGCCGGTTTTCAACGCGCAATGCAGATGCGCTGGAAACCGGCTTTTACGATCTGTTAAACTTCTGGCTTGACAGATCTTGTGCATATCGGGAGCGAGGACACTTGCAGGGCAAGATTTCCGATATTTACACATATCTTGCCCAGCAAATGTCCTCAAAAATCTTGCGCCTGAAAAAGCAGGCATGTAGCCTACTTTTACAGGCGCAAGTGTTTAAAAATACATAAAAACATTTTAAAATAAAGTTATAAAAACACATTTTATTGTTGAAAACCCTCCGCACAATGGTAAGTTTATTTTAAGGCATAATTTAAAAAACTTTTTAAAAAGTCGGGGACATTTTTTTTAATAAGAATCTTAAATATGTAGTGTATTTTTCTATTTTTTATTTGTGTTTTGTGTGTTTGAGAGGGGGTTCTCATTCATAATAATGGGAACTCCAAATTACCCAGTTCCCATTATTATGAATGAGAAAATACTGTACCTTGATTGGCTGCCAAGAGCCATGTGACTCCAGCTCCAGCCCTGCGCATGTCCCGACATGCACGCGCTCCGATGAGTAGGAGTGAAGGCCTCAGGATTGGAAGTTCGTGCGGGCGCAGCAGGAACAAGTAGGTACGCATCTTTTTTTAACTTTTTCAGTCTTTTGCCCGTGGGAAGACCTCGATCGGAATTTCAGGGCCATTGTTCCAGCTGGTTTTATTAAGGAAGTTAACTGTGATCTTTTGGCCCAAAATTGGGAGGGGTTAAAATATTTGAGCCATATCTCTCAAAATCTTCATCATTTCATAACTGAATTTATATGGTTCAACCCTTATGATGACTAAAGGATTACTTGCAAGTGATTCTTCTTCTGGGATTTGTTTAATTGCTTTTTTCTGAATCATGCTAGTATGGTTCCACAGTGAGCAGCTGATCTCCGATACCGCACCCCACTGGTCATTCTTCATGTATTAGCAATCATGGGGAGCATCACTACCAAGCCTAATCCTGTCTTCATTCAATAGGCACACAAGTGCATAGTCCAGACTTGGTCAGTGGATGGCAATCAAGTGCAGGAACCCTAGCTAACCTTTTCCCTCCCTTGCCTTGAAACACCAAGCCCATTTTACTCTGCCAGCTGCTGGTCTGATTAAGATTAGCTAAGGCAGCACAAACTAGGAGGCAACCATCAGACTTTATTGGTTTATGTGACTCAGGGTGTATATGAGATGATGTTTTTCCTCTTTGGTGGTAATGATATGATTACATTTAACATTATCTAGCAATCAGCACCTATAGGGACCAAGACAGAAATTTATGATTTCTAAAAGACAAATGTCAGAAATGTGGGATGAACTGGGATGCATTACTTAAAGATAGCTTAGCTGAGGAAAAATGGGACACACTTAAAACTATAATATTATACATACAAAAGTATATATGAAAGAAAAATGAGCTCAATAAGTAGACCCCAAAATGGATGAGTAGAGCAATTAAAAGGGAAATTTAAAAAAGGTTAACAGTTTATTAAAGTCTGCATAGAAAGGCAGGGAATAGTAGAAATGAGCTAAAATTGCAAAACATCTTCCCTTTGTCTCCTCCTGATTACTGACTGTTCTGCCAAGTTTTTTACTCTGGTGTTTTGCATTCCACAACAGTTAGTATTATGAGCAGTTGGGGATGGTGGTGGGTGAGCTGGCACCCTCTAATAGATGGGATGACTGTTGATGTTCTTTTCTCATCCATTTCATATATTCATGTAACAGGAATACAAGCTGGCTTAAACCAGGAATTCGAGCAGACAAGGCTGGTACAGGAGGATGAAACATTGGGCATATTGCCGTGACTTTATAGGTCAGATAGCCAGAGCTTGTGGCCTACAAATGACCGATGGAATGCAATTTGGAAATCATTGATTTATTGGATCACCTGCGGTCAAAATTATCAGAAAAAAAGAAAAATAATATATTTTGTTATATACTTGCATTCAAAATGCATGTGACATAAACAGAATTAGCCCAGAAATTCCGACGTCCCGGGTCCGTACGGAGTTTCTACAGACCCGGGAAGGGATCGGAAAATGCACATTCAGCGCATGCACTGAAAACCGGCTTTTCCGATCTGTCAAGCTGGAGCTTGACAGATCCTACACATATCGGAAGTGAGGACATTTGCTTGGGCAAGATTGCGGTATTTATGCATATCTTGCCCAGTAAATGTTCTCAAAAATCTTGCGCTTGATAAAAGTAGGCGCATAGCCTACTTTTACAAGCACATGTGTTAAAATATACAAAAACATGCTAAAATAAAATTATAAACACATATTTTATTGTTAAAAACCCTCCCCACTATGGTAAGTTTGTTTTTAACCATAATTAAAAAAACTTTTTTAAAAATCAGGAAAATATTTTATTTTTATAAGACATAAGAATGGGGTTAGATTTTCCATTTTTATGCATATCGCCCAAAAATGGGTGTTATTTCCACCGTGGGCAGTAAAAATGGGTTTTCAAATCGCCGACTTCTCGCTCATTCACAAAGCACCTAGTCTCCAGTTTTGAAAATGGGCGTTAACGCAAGTGATATGAAATGGGCAGTAGCGGTAAATCTTGCTGACCTTCTGCCGTAAAGTGTTGCCGTCCTTAGCAACGGCATGCCAACGCTCGATTCCCGCGATTCAGAAGGTCAAGGGTCATCATGATATGCGCAGAAGAGGAGACACAGAGAGAGGGAGCTGAGAGGGACTGAAGGCGTGTGTGGGTGTGGTGTGGCTGCTTTGGGAGGAAGGAGGGAGACTTTAGAGCTTCACAACAAGTAGGGAAAGAAAAATTAGCTGTTACCAGCCACATATTTGCCCGAATTTGATCTATAATGGAGGGAGAGGAGGAGGCATCACAGCACGCTGTGGAGACTGACGCTGGAGAGAGCAGTGAGGTGGTAGAGGAGCACATTGGAGGGCACAACAGAGCCGGGAGGTTCTCGGACGAGGCAAATGCCTCCCTCCTGCAGGAGGTCGAGTTACGCTGGGGTGATTTGATGCAGGGAGAGCGTGGGAAGCCCACCCCAAAGGCCTACTAGAAGATATGGACTGAGATAGCAGAGGTGGTCTCGTCGGCGACCAACGAGGTGCGTGAGTCTAACCAATGCCGCAAACAATGCAATGACCTTGTGGGATCCGCAAGAGTAAGTATTACATTGATTTACAGGTACGTATGTATTTCTATAATTTGATTTGTAACATTCATGAGTGACCATCAGCAGATGTGAGGTCTTTCACTTTTACCGGGAATGTTTTACTCAAAGCCTGCGGTCACAGTGCACGTCTTCAGGTAAAGAAGATAATTTTCATAATAATCATGATTACATCTGTCGGTTTTGTGTTGTATCAGTTTCTGTGACAGTACCTAGCAATGATATCATGCAATGATCTCATGCCATGTCATCCTGTCACCTTTTATGGAAGAAACTATCGACGATGAGGTCCGTGCTGAGGCAAACGGGTGGGGGGCCACTAGTCCCCAGCAACATCACTGAGATGGAGGAGCGGGTGCTTGCACTCATGGGGAAGCACACCCAGACAGCCACGGACGCACCTGCAGACCCTGAAGTGATACCACGAGAGTAAAACTTACACCATTGCGTAATGTAAAGTCAATAGATGTCACATCCACTCATATCCGAACAATCATATATGATAGATGATTTCGAACGTTGTCATAGAAATAATGCTAGTCTAATGAAAATCATTGCAATGCAAATGCGTTGATGGTCATGAAATGTGATGTCTGTGAAGATTTAGATAGCTTTTGTCGTGCATATGCTGTGTGTAGCGCTGGACTCACCTTGTGACCCTAGCACCCCCTTCTCCTCTAATAACCTCATTTGTATTTTGCAACTCAGCCAGCAGCATGTCCCAAGGCAAGACCACAGAGTCCAGAAGTTGGGGGCGCGGGGCCTGACTCTCCGGACAATCCTACATCTGGTGCTGAGGAGGTCCGATTCTTGCCCGTCGATCCGTTAGGTCCGTTCTCCACAGAGGTGAGCGCGGACTTTGAGGAACCTGCATCATCTTGCTCCAGAAGCCATTCCACTCCAAGGCCATCTAGTGGTCCTCCAGTCATTCCCACCTCCACTCTGGGCCCCAAGCGCCTCGCCACAGGGCACCCCATTTGTCCCCAGGACGGCGCTGACCCCGCGGAGGCCTCACGGGCATGGCAGGTCTGGTCCACGAGCACCACATGAGAGCAGAGAGATGGTACAGTTGTCCAGGAGGACTGTAGACATTGGTGACCAGCTCATCGAAGCATTTGGGGGCATATCCCGACAGCTGGCCACCATGATGGCAGAGGCCCTGGATGTGATAGCCAGGAACACTGCTGCCACAGGCCTCCAAGTGGTCCCAAAGCACAGCACTCCACCCCTAGGTTCCGCACCACCACTGCGAATGACAGATGAGAGCAAGGACCAAGATCCTGCTTCTGCATCAGAGAATGTTGCCCCCTCGGCACCCCCTGCTCCCGTACCCGTGCAACCACAGCATCTGCCTTCATCCCCCCAATGAGGCACCACCTGAGGAGCTCCTCGGCCAGGCACCATGGAGTGAGGAGGGGACGGGGTAGAGGTGGGAAAAAGAAGGGGAGGGGGGAAGGAAAGTGAGGTGCATGTCCGCAGGTGATGGCTGTGTTATATCTCCATCTGGGTGTATGCAATTTGTTGTAATGTATGGGGTCTGGGGCCCACCCTCCTGCTTTGCCTTTGTATTCTGTGTTGCTGGACATGTTGAACATTTGATTGATGTCAATGATGGAAAATGTGGGGTGTGGGCAGGGGTTGGGTGTTCATGCCTGTGATACTTATGATTTAGAAACATAGAAACATAGAAACATAGAAAATAGGTGCAGGAGTAGGCCATTCGGCCCTTCTAGCCTGCACCGCCATTCAATGAGTTCATGGCTGACCAGACCAATGTCGGTATAAATTTTTTTTTATTGAACATAACCTTGTTGCGCATTGTCTCAGATAGCTGGACCATTACACAGTGGTGATTCCTTAACATGAAAGGGTTAAATAAAACTTAACTTAAATCAACGTAAACTTTATCTGGCATCAAAGTGAAGGGCACCATTGATGTCTGAGCTGCACACACACAACATTGTGTCAGCGTTGTCACTCACATTAACGTCCTTTCAGGCAAATCGTTCAGATGTCAGCTCCTCTCCTAAGTGTCTTGCAGCTACGTAGCCACAACGGGCCCTTTCCTATGGTCTGGAGGGGGGCATGGGCATGGTTGCATAGCCAGCCTGATTGTCTGGCCCGAGGTCAGCATCCAGCCCCTCATCGTCCTCTTCCTCTCCCTCCTGAGGTGGACCATCAGTGCCTTCTGGCAACTCTTGGCCCCTCCTGATAACCAGGTTGTGCAGCATGGAGCACACGGCCACGAATTTAGCTACTTACTCAGGGTTGTATTGTAGCTCCCTTCCTGAGTGGTCAAGACATCTGAAGCACTGCTTAAGCACAGTTATTGTTTTGTGGACCACATTGCGTGTGTCTCTGTGGCTTTGGTTGTATTGCTTCTCAGCCTTGGTGTGGATGTCACGCAGGGGGGTCATCAGCCAGGTGACTCGGCCATATCGGTTATCACCAAGCATCCAGCATTGTCCTTGTGGCTGATTCTTAACAATGTCAAAGACAGCGCTCTCACGCAGAATATGAGGCTCATCGAAGGTGCCTGGACATTTGGCATTCACTGCCAGTATGATCTGGTTGTGGCCGACAAATAGGTGTACCTTCAGGGAGTGAAATTCTTTTGTTTTACGAAAACGCTTCGGGTCCTGAGAAAGTGGCCGCATGGTGATGTGAGTACACTGTATTGCTCCCTGCACCCTGGGGAACTTAGCAATGCGGTAGAATGCTCCAGCCCTGTCAGTCTGAGCCTCCGTGGTCATGGGGAAGCTGATAAAGTCCAACCTTCTCGCGTACAGGGCATCCGTGACCTGTCTAATGCAGCGATGGGTTGCACGGTGAGACAGAGGGCAAATCTCGACTGCAGAGGCCCGAAAGGAACCGGACACAAAGAAAGACAGTGCTGCAGTGACCTTGACCTCGACCGACACTGATGTCCTGATGGCAGGCTCCATTTGTGGCCTGATGAGCTCACATGTTTCATTGATCACCACCTTGTGGAAGCGCATGTGTGGTCGGACACGTCGAGGTAAGACCTCTTTACCCTGTACGTGTGGGGTGTGTCTGGTCTGGCCCTCCTTCTCATTCTTGCACGTCTTAAATTGGGGACATAATGATGTGCATCACACATAGAGCCATCTGCACTCTGCAGCATCTGCGTATTACTCGATGCAGGCTGAGAAATTGCTGGCCCCATTGCATTGAAAGTATAATAGCGATTGATCAGAAGCAATGATTTCCTCACTAAAATACACCTAGAGTAAACCCCCAATAGTCCAGAGTCTGAAAATATGTTTGTTGAGATGGTCCCTTCACCTGAGAAGAACTCCAGAGTCAATGCAAACTCCCCCGAAGTTGAAACAACTTTTGAATGAAGCGACCTGCGATTTAAAAAATGGCAGCCACACCGCTGGCTTTAGTTCAGAACAGTTCCACTTTTTATGGGTGGGCTTTGGGCGAGCGATATTGTGGGCGATATGTGTGCGAGGTGGTGAAAGTGACAGTGGGCGATCTCCTGGGCGTTAGTTTCGCCAAATGCGCTCTTTATGATAAAAAAAAATGGGCGGGCGTTATTATTGAATCTAGGCGTTAATTCCGTGCAGAAAGTAATGCTGGGCGATATTATGGGTGTTGATTTCGCCCATTCTGATGGTTCCGCCCAAAAAAAGTTGGCGGCCGGTAATATTTTTTCCCGGCATTAAGCACATGGGGAAAGTAATGCTTGGCGATAAGTTTCCTAAAAATACCCGTCAGTTTCCATTTTGTACCAAAATGGACAATATATGGGCATTATACGTCATTTCAGAGGTAAAATGGGCGTTAAATGGGCATTAAGCATGCAAACAAAGTGGAGGTTCTAGCCCAATAACTTTAATTTCAATTAATTTTAAATATGTGTGCTCTATTTTTTATTTTTTATTATTTTGTGTGTTTGGTTTTATTCACATTAATAGCACTGAGAACTCGAATATACGCGCGTCTCAGTGTTATTAATGGGAACCTGTGAAATACTTACCTGATTGGCTGAGCAGTCACATGTGGCCGCATCTTCTGGGTGGGAACCCTCCGGACGGGAGCGCACTTTGCAGCGCGGGAAGAGAAGGCCTCCCCACCGCAATCCAGGCGCCGCCGAGACCACCAGCTACTTTCGTAAAAATTCTCTGGTCGGGAGGCAATTGCCCGCGGGAAGACTTCGAGAGGAATTTCTGGGCCACTAAAGATTCCTGAGCATGGGTTGGTGTATTCTAAAAGCATGTATCTCCTTTACACTTTGGGCACATCATCGGTCATTTAGCGCCCATGTAAGAGTTGAGATACAGACTATCGCCCATATTTGCTAAAAAGTGAAAACTAGGACCCGATTATCGCCCATTTATCGCCGGCCCAACTTTCGGCACACATGATTGTGCTGCATGACCGGCCTGATTTAAAAAAATATATATGACAAGGCCGAGAATAATGCTGAAAATGGAAACTTGCGCCCGATTATCGCCCAGATTATCGCCGACCGCTACATTTAGCATTTTGCCCACAATTTTCTGAAATGATCGCTGGCCAGAAAAGTCACTGAAAAAAAGCTGCACTCGCCTGACCTTAAGGCGGCAGTACTCGGCAGTACTCGGCACTACGGACGTCATTTTGAAACTCGGAGGATCTGCACTGAAAGGCTGCTTCAAGTGCTTGTGAGGAGAATCAATTTGTGTGATTTTAAGGGCCTTTTTGACTCTTGCCAATCATCTAAGCACATTTGTATCTGTTGAGGACAAATTAAGGCCATTTATAGTGATGGGGCCTGTAATTTCTCAACCAGTACTGATCACTAATCACATGCTGCAGAATAGAGATGGGAGAAGGTATATTGAAGAGCATTATGTGCCCAATCAAAGAGATGGCAGACTGCTGCTGCGGAGAAGACGTTACACCCAACGCATTTACAGGGAGAAGTGATCAAACCTGAACTTGTCCGATCACACGTGCAGTAGGAGGTTGCGCTTCTGATAGGAGGTCATCAGTGAGATAATGCCAGCTAATTAAGGGAGATCTGCAGCCTTCCAGCACCATCAGGACTGCACTGTCCATTGAGGTTAAGGTTACTGCGGCACTTTCCTTCCACGCATCAGGCTCCTTTCAGACCTCAGCTGGTGACATTTGCGGTATCTCTCAGCATGGCATGCATTTGACAGGTGATTGAAGCCCTTTATGCATGCAGGATGGACTTTATAAGCTTCCCTATGACTAGGGAGGCACAGACTGAGAGGGCTTTGGGCTTCTCGCGAATAGCAAACTTCCCCAAGGTGCAGGCAGCAATAGACTGTATGCATATCGCTCTGCGAGCACTTTTACAGGATGCAGAGGTGTTTCGGAACCAAAAGGGATTCCGCTCCCTGAATGTGCAGCTCGTTATCAACCACAAGCAAATAATGATGGCAGTAATTGCAAATTTTCCAGGCAGCATCCATGATGCACACATCTTGCGTAAGAGGACTATCTATAACCTGTTTAAGAGTCAGCCACAAGGTCATGGTTGGATTCTGGGGGATAAAGTATATAGCCTTGCCAGCTGGCACATGACACCCTTGTGTAAGCCCCAGATGGAAGCCGAGAAACGCTACAATCAAAGCCATATAGTTACACGCAATATCGTCGAAAAGATAATTGGAGTGCTGAAGCAGTGCTTCAGATGCCTGGACCACTCAGGAGGCAACCTACAATACCACCCTGAGCAGTTCGCTGAGTTCGTTGGCAAGGCGGGAGATCGAGGAGCCAGAGGCCTATAAAGGCCCATGAGCGAGGAATCCGGGGAGCTCGTGGAGGCGGGAGTTCGTTGGTGAGGCAGGAGATCAAGGAGCCAGGGGCCTATAAAAGCCCGTGATTGAGAAGTCCGGGAGTTCGTGGAGGCGGGAGTTTGTTGGTGAGGCGGGAGATCGAGGAGCCAGAGACCTATAAAGGCCTGTGAGCGAGGAATCCGGGGAGCTCGTGGAGGCGGGAGTTTGTTGGTGAGGCCTACCGGTGCAGCTGCAGTGGGGAGGTAAAATGAAGTAGAAAGAAATCGAAAGGTGACATCACAGCCAAGGGGGTAAGTGATTGGCTGGTGAATGGTAAGTAGTTTTTCTTTTTCTTTTCTTTATCAGTCAATAACATTTTAACATTGTTGTTGCCCAATTAGTCTAAGGATTAAGTCATGGCAGGAGAGCTTGGACACGTGTTATGCTCCTCCTCTACTATGTGGGAAGTCAGGGACTCTTCCAGTGTCCCTGACGACTACGTGTGCGGGAAGTGCATTGGCCTGCAGATCCTGGCGGACCGCATTGTGGAACTGGAGCTGTGGGTGGATTCACTCTGGAGCATGCACGATGCTGAGAATGATGTGAATAGCACATTTAGTGAGTTGGTCTTACCACAGGTAAAGGGTACACAGCCAGATAGCGAATGGAAGACCAACAAGAAGAGCAGTGCAAGGAAGGTAGTGCAGGGGTCCCTGCGGTCATCCCCCTGCAAAACAGATACACCGCTTTGAGTACTGTTGAGGGGGATGACTCATCAGGGGAGAGCAGCAGCAGCCAAGTTCATGGCACAGGAGGGCAGGAAAAAGAGTGGGAGAGCTACAGTGATAGGGGATTCAATTGTAAGGGGAATAGATAGGCATTTCTGCAGCCGCAACCAGGACTCCAGGATGGTATGTTGCCCCCCTGGTGCAAGGGTCAAGGGTGTCTCGGAGCAGGTGCAGGATATTGTGAAAGGGAGGGTGAACAGTCAATTGTCGTGATGCACATTGGTACCAATGGTATAGGTAAAAAACGGAATGAGGTCCTACAAGACGAATTTAGGGAGCTAGGAGTTAAATTAAAAAGTAGGACCTCAAAAGTAGTAATCTCAGGATTGCTACCAGTGCCACGTGCTAGTCAGAATAGGAATCACAGGATAGCTCAGATGAATACGTGGCTTGAGCAGTGGTGCAGCAGGGAGGGATTCAAATTCCTGGGGCATTGGAACCGGTTCTGGGGGAGGTGGGACCAGTACAAACTGGACGGTCTGCACCTGGGCAGGACTGGAACCAATGTCCTAGAGGGAGTGTTTGCTAGTGCTGTTGGGGAGGAGTTAAACTAATATGGCAGGGGGATGGGAAGCTATGCAGGGAGACAGAGGGAAATAAAATGGAGTCAGAAACAAAAGATGGAAAGGAGAATAGTAAAAGTGGCGTGCAGAGAAACCCAAGGCAAAAAACAAAAAGGGCCATATTACAGCAAAATTCTAAAGGGTCAAATTGTGTTAAAAAGACAAGCCTGAAGGCTCTGTGCCTCAATGCGAGGAGTATTCATAGAAACATAGAAACATAGAAAATAGGTGCAGGAGTCGGCCATTCGGCCCTTCAAGTCTGCACCACCATTCAATGAGTTCATGGCTGAACATGCAACTTCAGTACCCCATTCCTGCTTTCTCACCATACCCCTTGATCCCCCTAGTAGTAAGGACTACATCTAACTCCTTTTTGAATATATTTAGTGAATTGGCCTCAACAACTTCTGTGGCAGAGAATTCCACAGGTTCACCACTCTCTGGGTGAAGAAGTTTCTCCTCATCACGGTCCTAAATGGCTTACCCCTTATCCTTAGACTGTGACCCCTGGTTCTGGTCTTCCCCAACATTGGGAACATTCTTCCTGCATCTAATCGGTCTAAACCCGTCAGAATTTTAAACGTTTCCATGAGATCCCCTCTCATTCTTCTGAACTCCAGTGAATACAAGCCCAGTTGATCCAGTCTTTCTTGATATGTCAGTCCGGCCATGGTGAACCTTCGCTGCACTCCCTCAATAGCAAGAATGTCCTTCCTCAAGTTAAGAGACGAAAACTGTACACAATAATCCAGGTGTGGCCTCACCAAGGCCCTGTACAACTGTAGTAACACCTCCCTGCCCCTGTACTCAAATCCCCACGCTATGAAGGCCAACATGCCATTTGCTTTCTTAACCGCCTACTGTACCTGCATGCCAACCTTTAAATGACTGATCTACCATGACACCCAGGTCTCGTTGCACCTCCCGTTTTCCTAATCTGTCACCATTCAGATAATAGTCTGTCTCTCTGTTTTTACCACCAAAGTGGATAACCTCACATTTATCCACATTATACTTCATCTGCCATGCATTTGCCCACTCATCCAACCTATCCAAGTCACTCTGCAGCCTCATAGCATCCTTCTCGCAGCTCACACTGCCACCCAACTTAGTGTCATCCGCAAATTTGGAGATACTACATTTAATCCCCTTGTCTAAATCATTAATGTACAATGTAAACAGCTGGGGCCCCAGCACAGAACCTTGCAGTAGCCCACTAGTCACTGCCTGCCATTCTGAAAAGTACCCATTTACTCCTACTCTTTGCTTCCTGTCTGACAACCAGTTCTCAATCCACGTCAGCACACTACCCCCAATCCCATGTGCTTTAACTTTGCACATTAATCTCTTGTGTGGGACCTTGTCGAAAGCCTTCTGAAAGTCCAAATACACCACATCAACTGGTTCTCCCTTGTCCACTCTACTGGAAACATCCTCAAAAAATTCCAGAAGATTTCACAAATCCATGCTGACTTGGACCTATCATGTCACCTCTTTCCAAATGTGCTGCTATGACATCCTTAATAATTGATTCCATCATTTTACCCACTACTGATGTCAGGCTGACCGGTCTATAATTCCCTGTTTTCTCTCTCCCTCCTTTTTTAAAAAGTGGGGTTACATTGGCTACCCTCCAATCCATAGGAACTGATCCAGAGTCTATGGAATGTTGGGAAATTACTATCAATGCATCCGCTATTTCCAAGGCCACCTCCTTAAGTACTCTGGGATGCAAACCATCAGGCCCTGGGGATTTATCGGCCTTCAATCCCATCAATTTCCCCAACACAATTTCCCGACTAATAAGGATTTCCCTCAGTTCTTCCTTCTTACTAGACCCTCTGACTCCTTTTATATCCGGAAGGTTGTTTGTGTCCTCCTTAGTGAATACCGAACCAAAGTACTTGTTCAATTGGTCTGCCATTTCTTTGTTCCCAGTTATGACTTCCCCTGATTCTGACTGCAGGGGACCTACGTTTGTCTTTACTAACCTTTTTCTCTTTACTCATCTATAGAAGCTTTTGCAGTCCATTTTAATGTTCCCTGCAAGCTTCCTCTCGTACTTATTTTCCCTGCCCTAATCAAACCCTTTGTCCTCCTCTGCTGAGTTCTAAATTACTCCCAGTCCCCGAGTTCGTTGCTATTTCTGGCCAATTTGTATGCCACCTCCTTGGCTTTAATACTATCCCTGATTTCCCTTGATAGCCACGGTTGAGCCACCTTCCCTTTTTTATTTTTACGCCAGACAGGGATGTACAATTGTTGAAGTTCATCCATGTGGTCTCTAAATGTCTGCCATCGCCCATCCACAGACAACCCCTTCAGTATCATTCGCCAATCTATCCTAGCCAATTCACGCCTCATACCTTCAAAGTTACCCTTCTTTAAGTTCTGGACCATGGTCTCTGAATTAACTGTTTAATTCTCCATCTTAATGTAGAATTGCACCATATTATGGTCACTCTTCCCTAATGGGCCTTGCACAACGAGATTGCTAATTAATCCTCTCTCATTACACAACACCCAGTCTAAGATGGCCTCCCCTCTAGTTGGTTCCTCGACATATTGGTCTAGAAAAACATCCCTTATGCACTCCAGGAAATCCTCCTCCACCGTATTGCTTCCAGTTTGGTTAGCCCAATCTATATGCATATTAAAGTCACCCATGATAAGTGCTGCACCTTTATTGCATGCACCCCTAATTTCCTGTTTGATGCCCTCCCCAACATCACTACTACTGTTTGGAGGTCTGTACACTACTCCCACTAATGTTTTTTGCCCTTTGGTGTCCTGCAGCTCTACCCATATAGATTCCACATAATCCAAGCTAATGTCCTTCCTAACTATTGCATTCATCTCCTTTTTAACCAGCAATGCTACCCCACCTCCTTTTCCTTTTATTCTATCCTTCCTGAATAAGGTGGACGAATTAACTGCGCAGATAGCAGTTAACGGGTATGATGTAATTAGCATCACGGAGACATGGCTCCAGGGTGACCAAGGTTGGGAACTCAACATGCAGGAGTATTCAACATTTAGGAAGGAGAGACAGAAAGGAAAAGAAGGTGGGGTTGCGTTACTGGTTAAAGAGGAAATTAATGCAGTAGTAAGGAGGGACATTAGCCTGGATAATGTGGAATGGGTATGGGTGGAGCTGCGGAATTCCAAAGATCAGAAAACGCTAGTGGGAGTTGTGTACAGACCACCAAACAGTAGTAGTGAGGTTGGGGACAGCATCAAACAAAAAATAAGGGATGTGTGCAATAAAGGTGCAGCAGTTATCATGGGCGACTTTAATCTACATATTGATTGGGCTAACCAAACTGGTAGCAATGCGGTGGAGGAGGATTTCCTGGAGTGCATTAGGGATGGTTTTCTCGACCAATATTTCCAGGAACCAACTAGAGAGCTGGCCATCCTGGGCTGGGTGATGTGTAATGAGATGGCACTCATTAACAATCTTGTTGTGTGAGGCCCCTTGGGGAAGAGTGACCATAATATGGTAGAATTCTTTATTAAAATGGAGAGTGACACAGTTAATTCGGTAACTAGGGTCCTGAACTTATGGAAAGGTAACTTCGACAGTATGAGGTGTGAATTGGCTAGAATATACTGGCAAAAGATACTTAAAAGGTTGACGGTGGAAAAGCAATGGCAAACATTTAAAGATCACATGGATGAACTGCAGCAATTGTGCATCCCTGTCTGAAGTAAAAATAAAACAGGGAAGGTGACTCAACCGTGGCTAACAAGGGAAATTAAGGAAAGCAAAGGAAGAGGCATATAATTTGGCGAGAAAAAACAACAAACTTGAGGATTGGGAGAAATTTAGAATTCAACAGAGGAAGACTAAGAGTTTAATTAAGAGGGGGAAAATAGAGTACGAGAGGAAGCGTGCTGGGAACATAAAAACTGACTGCAAAAGCTTCTATAAATATGTGAAGAGAAAGAGATTAGTGAAGACAAATGTGGATCTCTTGCCGTCGGATTGAGGTGAATTTATAATGGGGAACAAAGAAATGGCAGGCCAAATGAACAAATACTTCGGTTCTGTCTGCACGAAGGAAGACACAAATAACCTTCCGAATGTACTAGGGGACAGTAGGTCTAGTGAGAAGGAGGAACTGAAGGATATCCTTATTAGGTGGGAAATTGTGTTACAGAAATTGATGGGATTGAAGGCCAATAAATCCCCGGGGTCTGATAGTCTGCATCCCAGAGTACTTAAGGAACTGGCCCTAGAAATAGTGGATGCATTGGTGATCATTTTCCAACAGTCTATCAACTCTGGATCAGTTCCTATGGACTGGAGGGTAGCTAATGTAATCCCACTTTTTAAAAAAGGAGGGAGAGAGAAAACAGGTAATTATAGACTGGTTCGTCTGACATCAGTAGTGGGGAAAATGTTGGAATCAATCATTAAGGATGAAATAACAGCGCATTTGTAAAGCAGTGACAGGATTTGGACCAAGTCCGCATGGATTATTAAAGGGAAATCATGCTTGACAAATTTTCTGGAATTTTTTGAGGATGTAACTAGCAGAGTGGACAAGGGAGAACTAGTGGATGTGGTGTATTCGGACTTTCAAAAGGCTTTTGACAAGGTCCCGCACAAGAGATTGGTGTGCAAAATCAAAGCACATGGTCTTGGGGGTAATTTACTGATGTGAATAGAGAATTGGTTAGCAGACAGGAAGCAAAGAGTCAGGATAAACGGGTCCTTTTCAGAATGGCAGGCAGTGACTAGTGGAGTGCCGTAGGGCTCAGTGCTGGGACCCCAGCTCTTTACAATATATATTAATGATTTAGATGATGGAATTGAGTGTAATATCTCCAAGTTTTCAGATGACACTAAACTGGGTGGCGGTGTGAGCTGTGAGGATGACACTAAGAGGCTGCAGGGTGACTTGGACAGGTTAGGTGAGTGGGCAAATGCATGGTAGATGCAATATAATGTGGATAAATCTGAGGTTATCCATTTTGGGGGCAAAAACTCATAGGCAGAATATTATCGAGATGGCGGCAGATTAGGAAAAGGGGGAGGTGCAACGAGACCTGAGTGTCATGGTTCATCAGTCACTGAAAGTGGGCATGCAGGTACAGCAGGCAGTGAAGAAGGCAAATGGTACGTTGGACTTCATAGCAAGGGGATTTGAGTATCGGAGCAGGGAGGTCTTACTGCAGTTGTACAGGGCCTTAGTGAGACCTCACCTGGAATATTGTGTTCAGTTTTGGTCTCCTAATCTGAGGAAGGACGTTCTTGCTATTGAGGGAGTGCAGCAAAGGTTCACCAGGCTGATTCCAGGGATGGCTGGACTGTCATATGAGGAGAGACTGGATCAACTGGGCCTTTATTCATTGGAGTTTCGAAGGATGAGAGGGTTCTCATAGAAACGTATAAGATTCTGACGGGACTGGGCAGGTTAGATGCGGGAAGAATGTTCCCGATGTTGGGGAAGTCCAGAACCAGTGGACATAGTCTTAGGATGAGGGGTAGGCCATTTAGGACTGAGATGAGGAGAAACTTCTTCACTCAGAGAGATGATAACCTATGGAATTCCCTGCCGCAGAGAGTTGTTAATGCTAGTTCATTGGATATATTCAAGAGGGAGTTAGATATGGCCCTTACAGCTAAGGGGATCAAGGGGTATGGAGAGAAAGCAGGAAAGGGGTACTGAGGGAATGATCAGCCATGATCTTATTGAATGGCAGTGCAGGCTCGAAGGGTCGAATGGCCTACTCCTGCATCTATTTTCTATGTTTCTATGTTTCAATTTTTCATTGTGGTGTGCTGCATGTTGCATAACCTAGCTATGAGGAGAGGACAACAATTGCCAGATAGGACTGCCGGTCCACCTCAGGTGAGAGGAGTGGTGGAAGAGAAACATAGAAACATAGAAAATAGGTGCAGGAGCAGGCCATTCAGCCCTTCTAGCCTGCACCGCCATTCAATGAGTTCATGGCTGAACATGAAACTTCAGTACCCCCTTCCTGCTTTCTCGCCATAACCCTTGATCCCCCGAGTAGTAAGGACTTCATCTAACTCCCTTTTGAATATATTTAGTGAATTGGCCTCAACTACTTTCTGTGGTAGAGAATTCCACAGGTTCACCACTCTCTGGGTGAAGAAGTTTCTCCTCATCTCGGTCCTAAATGGCTTACCCCTTATCCTCAGACTGTGACCCCTGGTTCTGGACTTTCCCAACATTGGGAACATTCTTCCTGCATCTAATCTGTCTAAACCCGTCAGAATTTTAAACGTTTCCATGAGGTCCCCTCTCATTCTTCTGAACTCCAGTGAATACAAGCTCAGTTGATCCAGTCTTTCTTGATAGGTCAGTCCCGCCATCCCGGGAATCAGTCTGGTGAATCTTCGCTGCACTCCCTCAATAGCAAGAATGTCCTTCCTCAAGTTAGGAGACCAAAACTGTACACAATACTCCAGGTGTGGCCTCACCAAGGCTGTACAATTGTAGCAACACCTCCCTGCCCCTGTATTCAAATCCCCTCGCTATGAAGGCCAACATGCCATTTGCTTTCTTAACCGCCTGCTGTACCTGCATGCTAACCTTCAATGACTGATGTACCATGACACCCAGGTCTCGTTGCACCTTCCCTTTTCCTAATCTGTCACCATTCAGATAATAGTCTGTCTCTCTGTTTTTACCACCAAAGTGGATAACCTCACATTTATCCACATTATACTTCATCTGCCATGCATTTGCCCACTCACCTAACCTATCCAAGTCACTCTGCAGCCTAATAGCATCCTCCTCGCAGCTCACACTGCCACCCAACTTAGTGTCATCCGCAAATTTGGAGATACTGCCTTTAATCCCCTCGTCTAAATCATTAATGTACAATGTAAACAGCTGGGGCCCCAGCACAGAACCTTGCGGCACCCCACTAGTCACTGCCTGCCATTCTGAAAAGTACCCGTTTACTCCTACTCTTTGCTTCCTGTCTGACAACCAGTTCTCAATCCACGTCAGCACACTACCCCCAATCCCATGTGCTTTAACTTTGCACATTAATCTCTTGTGTGGGACCTTGTCGAAAGCCTTCTGAAAGTCCAAATATACCACATCAACTGGTTCTCCTTTGTCCACTTTACTGCAAACATCCTCAAAAAATTCCAGAAGATTTGTCAAGCATGATTTCCCTTTCACAAATCCATGCTGACTTGGACCTATCATGTCACCATTTTCCAGATGCACTGCTATGACATCCTTAATAATTGATTCCATCATTTTACCCACTACTGAGGTCAGGCTGACCATCCTATAATTCCCTGTTTTCTCTCTCCCTCCTTTTTTAAAAAGTGGGGTTACATTGGCTACCCTCCACTCCATAGGAACTGATCCAGAGTCAATGGAATGTTGGAAAATGACTGTCAATGCATCCGCTATTTCCAAGGCCACCTCCTTAAGTACTCTGGGATGCAGTCCATCAGGCCCTGGGGATTTATCGGCCTTCAATCCCATCAATTTCCCCAACACAATTTCCCGACTAATAAAGATTTCCCTCAGTTCCCCCTCCTTACTAGACCCTCTGACCCCTTTTATATCCGGAAGGTTGTTTGTATCCTCCTTAGTGAATACCGAACCAAAGTACTTGTTCAATTGGTCTGCCATTTCTTTGTTCCCCGTTATGACTTCCCCTGATTCTGACTGCAGGGGACCTACGTTTGTCTTTACTAGCCTTTTTCTCTTTACATACCTTTAGAAACTTTTGCAGTCCACCTTAATGTTCCCTGCAAGCTTCTTCTCGTACTCCATTTTCCCTGCCCTAATCAAACCCTTTGTCCTCCTCTGCTGAGTTCTAAATTTCTCCCAGTCCCCAGGTTCGCTGCTATTTCTGGCCAATTTGTATGCCACTTCCTTGGCTTTAATACTATCCCTGATTTCCCGAGGTAGCCACGGTTGAGCCACCTTCCCTTTTTTATTTTTATGCCAGACAGGAATGTACAATTGTTGTAATTCATCCATGCGGTCTCTAAATGTCTGCCATTGACCATCCACAGTCACCCCCCTAAGTATCATTCGCCAATCTATCCTAGCCAATTCACGCCTCATACCTTCAAAGTTACCCTTCTTTAAGTTCTGGACCATGGTCTCTGAATTTACTGTTTCATTCTCCATCCTAATGCAGAATTCCACCATATTATGGTCACTCTTCCCCAAGGGGCCTCGCACAATGAGATTGCTAATTAATCCTCTCTCATTACACAACACCCAGTCTAAGATGGCCTCCCCCCTAATTGGTTCCTCAACATGCTGGTCTAGAAAACCATCCCTTATGCACTCCAGGAAATCCTCCTACACCGTATTGCTTCCAGTTTGGCTAGCCCAATCTATGTGCATATTAAAGTCACCCATTATAACTGCTACACCTTTATTGCATGCACCCCTAATTTCCTGTTTGATGCCCTCCCCAACATCCCTATTACTGTTTGGAGGTCTGTACACAACTCCTACTAAAGTTTTTTGCCCTTTGGTGTTCTGCAGCTCTACCCATATAGATTCCACATCATCCAAGCTAATGTCTTTCCTAACTATTGCATTAATCTCCTCTTTAACCAACAATGTTACCCCACCTCCTTTTCCCTTTACTCTATCCTTCCTGAATGTCGAATACCCCTGAATGTTGAGTTCCCAGCACTGATCATCCTGGAGCCACGTCTCCGTAATCCCAATCACATCATATTTATTAACATCTATTTGCACAGTTAATTCATCCACCTTATTGTGGATACTCCTTGCATTAAGACACAAAGCCTTCAGGCTTGTTTTTTTAACACCCTTTGTCCTTTTAGAATTTTGCTGTACAGTGGCCCTTTTTGTTCTTTGCCTTGGGTTTCTCCGCCCTCCACTTTTCCTCATCTCCTTTCTGTCTTTTGCTTTTGCCTCCTTTTTGTTTCCCTCTGTCTCCCTGCATTGGTTCCCATCCCCCTGCCATATTAGTTTAAATCCTCCCCAACAGCACTAGCAAACACTCCCCCTAGGACATTGGTTCCGGTCCTGCCCAGGTGCAGACCGTCCGGTTTGTACTGGTCCCAACTCCCCCAGAACCGGTCCCAATGCCCCAGGAATTTGAATCCCTCCCTGCTGCACCACTGCTCAAGCCACGTATTCATCTGCGCTATCCTGCGATTCCTACTCTGACTATCACGTGGCACTGGTAGCAATCCCGAGATTACTACTTTTGAGGTCCTACTTTTTAATTTAGCTCCTAGCTCCTTAAATTCGTTTCGTAGGACCTCATCCCTTTTTTTACCTATGTCGTTGATACCAATGTGCACCACGACAACTGGCTGTTCTCCCTCCCATTTCAGAATATCCTGCACCCGCTCCGAGACACCCTTGACCCTTGCACCAGGGAGGCAACATACCATCCTGGAGTCTCGGTCGCGGCCGCAGAAACGTCTATCTATTCCCCTCACCATTGAATCCCCTATCACTATTGCTCTCCCACTCTTTTTCCTGCCCTCCTGTGCAACAGAGCCAGCCATGGTGCCATGAACTTGGCTGCTGCTGCCCTCCCCTGATGAGTCATCCCCCTCAACAGTACTCAAAGCAGTGTATCTGTTTTGCAGGGGGATGACCACAGGGGACCCCTGCAATACCTTTCTTGCACTACTCTTTCTGCTGGTCTTCCATTCCCTATCTGGCTGTGGACCCTTTCCCTGTGGTAAGACCAACTCGCTACACGTGATACTCACGTCATTCTCAGCATTGTGGATGCTCCAGAGTGAATCCACCCTCAGCTCCAACTCCGCAACGCGGACAGTCAGGAGCTGGAGGTGGATACACTTCCTGCACACGTAGTCGTCAGGGACACCGGAAGTGTCCCTGAGTTCCCACATGGTACAGGAGGAGCATAACACCCGACCGAGCTCTCCTGCCATGAATTAACACTTAGATTCCCTTAAATTGGCAACAACAATGTTAAAAGTTACTGACTAATATCAGAAGAAAAAGAAAAACTACTCACCAATCACCAGCCAATCACTTACCCCCTAGGCTGTGACGTCACCTTTGTTTCTTTCTTTGCCTTCTCCCTGTAGCTGCACCAGTACGCCTCTCGCCGACCCCGGACTCGCGCTGCTCCGAGCTCCCGCCTCCTCGACTGACTGCTCGAACTGCTCGACTCCCGCTGGCCTTTATAGGCCTCTCGCCGACCCCGGACTCGCGCTGCTCCGAGCTCCCGCCTCCTCGACTGACTGCTCGAACTGCTCGACTCCCGCTGGCCTTTATAGGCCTCTCGCCGACCCCGGACTCGCGCTGCTCCGAGCTCCCGCCTCCTCGACTGACTGAGGATGATGAGGAGGATGATGAGGACCTCGGGGTGGACAATCAGCCGGGCAATTAACCCATGCCCATCCCACCACCCCAGCAAGACTGGAAAAGCCCCGTGATAGTTATGCAGCTGCAAAACTCTTGTGTCAGCAGCTCATAAATGCGTGAACTTACATTGGTGACAGTTGCAATTGCATTATGTTTCAGCCTTGCCTGGCCTGGCTTGGCCATGGCTATTGTTTCCAACCATTATATTGATGTTTTACCTTATGTTATTCGAAGTCATTTCAGGACAATTGTAAAGTTAAATAAAAATATTTAAGAATTAAAGTAAAATTTTAACATTTTTAGAACAAACATATATAACAGCACCCCCACCCCTGAACAGGTAATAACATTTTTAACAAAACAATAACATAATAACACCCTCCCATCATCCCCAACAGTGAACATTGAACAAAAAATTATATTTATCAAGAACTGTATACAACACCCCCGCTCTCTACCTGTGGCCACGCTTCCCTCCTGAACTTTGACCCCCCCCCCCTCCCCGCCCCCATGTAGTAAGCTCCCGTTTAACTCCCTGAGTAATGAGACCAGGACGTCTTGCAGCAGGAGACCTCAAGGCCTGCTGCTGTGGGGGGGTTGGGGGCGGGGATGGCGGGTGAGGAGATGGGGTGATGTTGGTAGAATCTCCACAGTGGCTGGAGGAGAAGATGTTTCCGAAGAAATGTCTACCAAGTCAGAAGGAAGTTCTTCCTCCTGACTCGCATCTGTCCGGTTGGTTAGTGGGACGGCACCTTGGGATGCAGTGCCGCCTCCCGACACTATTGCAATCTGCAAGGCATGGACAGCGTCGGTCGTTTGCCCATTGCCACAACTAGCCTATCCATGCCTTCCGTTATTCGAGCAGACATTGTGGCAATGTTTCCGGTCAACCCACCAAGCGCCTGGAGTTGCTTGTGACCTATGGTGACGCTTGCCCTTGAGAGTGATACCATGTCCTCGTTAGGATCTGCCCATCGCAGCGCGTGCCGACCTCACCGACTCAACCTCTGTGGGGTCGGCGTGGGCACTGGCCATCTTGGAGTGGCCTGCTGCAAGCCGCTTGGCCCCGCTACTTTATCTGTCGATGAAGACATGGCCGTAGGTACCACAGATGACAGGTGCTCTTCTTCCTCCTCCTCAGTAGTCTCCTCTTCTGGACCCGTGGTGATGACCACCTGCGTGTGGCCGGAGCTAATGTTCCAAAGTGTTCCAAGGTAGACAGTGAGCCAGGTCAGCTCTCCCCCAGTCCAGGCTGTGTCACGGTATGAGTGACAGCAGCCGGAGAGACTGACACAGTCTGGGTAAAGGTGACCGGACCCCTCAGTGCTTAGTTGTGCCCCATCCACCAATGTAACCCAAAAGCAGACTGTGCCCAAATTAGACTTAAAGGGCGCAGGTTCTGACCCCAGTCCCAATCTTAGCAGGGAAGCTCTGCAAGATTATCCAGCTTAATTACAAGCCGGCAGATTTACATATTCAGTGGATCATTCTAATTTAAAATCTCATAATTTAATACTTGCCCTTGCGGAAGCAACCAGGCTGTTCCACCTCTTGTGGCACTGGTCTGACTCACGCCTATCGTGGGACACTGACAAAACAATATCGCCGATCTCGCCCCATTTTTTTTGATAAATCCGGGGTGGAGGTTTCCCACGGCCACCCCGGGTTAATTGGCCCCACTGAGTCTCGACCTCATTCAGTAAAGCCGAAACTAGCGGTCAAAAAAATGGGCGATATTCCAGTGATCCCGAAATATAAAAAATCACTAAGGCTGGAAATATCGCCCATTTTTGGGCGATAGTGATCATAGTGGAAAGTCTAGTCCCTTGCGCCTTCAGAACTGCATAATCACCAAACATGTTTATGTGGTCATGAAGCCAGTTATTGGAAGGGGGATGAAAATCCATTCCTAAACATGAGTTCCACTACAGCCACTCCACCCCTAACCCCATTACATTGATGAAAGTTGAGTAGCATAGGAATCATCATATGTATGCAAATGTTACATTGATAAGTCAAGCAATGTGATACCTTTCATTTTACCAACTTAAAAGTACAAATACATAAGGTTTTGAAAATGCGTAGATCCCTTTAACTGGTGAGGTATTTTAAAAGAAACTCTGTGAAAGACCCTCAAATTACTATTTCTGGATTATTTTCATTCAGATGCAGTCACATGAGAATATTGTATCACATAATGCAGTTTGGCTCAGCTTACTTGGCACAGCAGAATGACTCCATAGTAACCTGTTCAACATATGGTCAGAAACTCGCAATTCTCACAGCTCCACGGTGTAAATGTATAGACTGGCCTAGGAGGAGAAATTTGAGTAGTGCTGATTTCTGGCTCAAAATGGATGATGCAATGTTAATTCATGTCCGAAGATGTCGGCCCAAGGCCCGATTGGAATTGAATCTCATCTGCCTGAGCTGCGTAAAGAACTTCAAGTCGTGAATCCTTCCTGCTCCTCCTGGCTCTACAAATATTAATATGTAAAATGCTTTTTCTAACTTTTTGAGGGGAGCCTCCACCGGTCTCTTTAAGAACCACTGGTTAGGTAACTGAAGGCACAGAACAACTGGGTGGAGCAGACGTGTGGCAAGGTCCACCAAGCTGGTGATCAATTTCGATTGAGGTCCTACAACTTATATTAGGACCATGATTTGCAGATGCAAGGCATCTAATGCCTGTTTCAGGCAGGTTCTCTGCACACCTGGAAGGCATCAGCTTCCAATTTGGCAGCCGGCACACTTCCGGGGCAGAGTGGGCGCGAGAGACCGTGACCTGAAATTTGTCACTCCAACCTCAATTTTTCACTCAAAAATTGGGCAAAATAAGGTTGAATTTCTCTATCCTCGAAACTTCTGAAGGCCTATCTATAGGGCTATTTTCCACTTTGTCGGGTGGATGCCAGTGTTGTAGCTGTACTGGAACATCTTGCCTAGACATGCAGCTAGTTCTGGAGCACAAGCCTTCAGTACTCCGGCGGGGAGTTCTCGGGCTCAAAGCCTTTGCTGCATCCAGTGCACTCAGCCGTTTCATGATATCACGTGGAGTGAGTCAAATTGACTGAAGACTGGCTTCTGTTATAGTGGAGACCTTAGGAGGAGGCCAAGATGAATCATCCACTCAGCACTTCTGGCTGAATATGGTTGAAAATGCTTCAGACTTGTCCTTTGCACTCATGTGCTGGGCTCCGCCATCATTGTGGACGGAGATGTTCGTGGAGCCTCCTCCTCCCATTCGTTGTTTACTTGTCCATCAACCTTCATGACGGGATGTGGCAGTACTGCAATGCTTTGATCTGATCCGTTGGATGTGGGATCGCTTAGATCTGTCTATAGCATGCTGCTTCTGCTGTTTAGCATGCATGTAGTCCTGTGTTATAGCTTCCCCAGGTTGGCACTTCATTTGTAGGTGCATCCCCAGGGTTGGTCCCCTGGCTTGATGGTAATGGTAGATTGAGTGTTATGCTGGTCCATGAGATTACAGACTGTGGTGGAATAAAATTCTTCTGCTCTGATGGCTCACAGGGCCTCATGGATGCCTAGTTTTGAGCTGCTAGATCTAAATCTATCCTACTTAGCACGGTGGTAGTGCCACACAACACAATGGAGGGTGTCCTCAGTGAAAAGACGGGACTATGTGTCCACAAGGACTATATGGTGGTCACTGCTAACCATTGTGTTGTGTGGCATTACCAGCGTGCTAAATGAGATAGATTTAGATCTAGCAGCTCAAAGCTGGGCATCCATGAGGCCCTGTGAGCCATCAGAGCAGAAGAATTTTATTCCACCACAGTCTGGAGTTCAGAAGAATGAGAGGTGATCTTAATCGAAACATATAAGATAATGAGGGAGCTTGACAAGGTGGATGCAAAGAGGACATTTCCACTTGTAGGGGAAACTAAAACTTAGGGACATACAGCCAAATTTCCCCAGCTGCCTAGAGTGGCGTAGTTAGCCATGGTACGCCGACTTCGTGGAGCAAAATTTATCTTTTACTTTGGTTGCTCCTTCATCGGTCTGGTCTCATGGCGTGGCGCTGCAGAAACTGCAGGGGGCGGGGCTCAGTGCAGCCGGCAAGGGTTGGGGCTTGGGCCCAATGTCTCCTCGAATGCCGGCAGGGGGACGCATGTCCGTTTCAGCGTGCGCGCATGCGCAATGTAACAGAAAGCTTGGCAATCGGCCAATTAAAGGGAGAGCGTCCTCAGCGCCTCAGCAGCATTGGCAATGGACCATATATAAAGGTAAGGTGTGAATAGTGATTTTTGGGTGGCTGAGCGAGTGGAAAGGAGTGCTGTATTGGTGGAAGCAAGGTGAGAAATGTGATTTTTCAAGATAACCTGAATGTTAGTCCAATACACCAATGACGCAACAAGAACAAAGAATTTCCTCCATGAAGAAGTGGAGAAACTAGTCACTGTCATTGAGGACAAATGGCTGGAGCTGGATATCAGTAAGAGTGGTCTCATAAAAGTTCCACCCAAAGAAATGAGAAGATGATGGAACCTAGCTGCAGAAGAATACCCCGCAGGGGTGAATACTGCAAGATCTGGAAGCCAGTGCAAAAGGAAATGGCTGAACGTTGGTCAAGTAGTGAGCATAATAATATATTCATCTTTAAATGGAATTGCAATTGTAAAGGTGACCATCTGTATATGTCCCACCCATCAGAAGTACACCATGTGTGAAAAGTTATATTTTCATCTTCACAGAAGAAATTGGCCCACAACAAAAGGGAAAGACTTAGAACAGAAGCTAAATCTGCACCAACTATCACCCCTGGAACAGAGAGTTGCTGTCTTGCCGAGTCGCACCTACAGAAAAAGAATCAGCTCTGCACAAGCTGGAGCCACACGCGAGGGTGAGGGAGTCATTAAAATGCATCGATGCCCTTCAAATCAACTTGCTGACTGGCCTGCTACGCGTGTGACTACTCATGCCACCCATCCTGCCCCCTCCTGTGCTACTAACCATTTGACTGTTCTGTTGTATTTTACAGAAGAAGAAGACAATCCTGAACATCCTGAAGGTCCACCAGAAGATCCAGATGTGTGTACTCCAGACTAAGGCGGGTTGGGAGAGAAGGTGTCCATGGAAATGTGTTCACAGGAGAATGCTGATCATGATATGGATCAGTCTATGGTACAGGGCATCACACTTCCAGACACCTCCATGAGCTCCGCGGCGACATTCCATGGTTTCACACCTTCCGAGGTTGCGGTTCCCAGTGCCGGTGGTGAAATGCATGTTGGAACACCCAGTGCCCCACCATCCCAGCCTGCACCTCGCACTGGAGGGGTGCCACTAGGCAGACCCATGACAAGGGGAAGGAGAAACCGACCAGTCTCTCCTGAGATGCAACCTTCATCAGATGTTAATCAGGTTATGTCGTTGGGTGAGGAGACCAATGCCCTTACAAGATCACTTGTGGCGACCGTCAGTGGGGTGCGTGATGAGGTAGCGACACTGTCGGGAGAAATATCAGCACTGAGATGGGAACTGAGGGCGGGTATTTCAGAGGCTGTGCAAATGATGGCAGATGCCTTGAGGGAGCTAGCTGCTGCAATAAGGGCACAAAGGCCGGATACTCAAATGTCACTCCCACTTCAATCCACGCACCAGCCACCGGTGAGACCCAAGCCGGGCCCCCAACCCCCCCCACCACCATAACCGACCCTATGAGGAAGTGTACTTTCCCCGAGATGTGGGTGAGGGATGGGTGCAGCCTTCCTTTGCTGTTGTTGTCATTGTTGCTGTTGTTGTTGTTGTTGTTGAAGTGCATTGTAAACTTTCCAGTAAAAGATATTTTGCATTAAGACTGAATCATGTTCCATTAGGACTGTTAGCGTTAGTGTTTTCTTAGAAGAATCACTCAACACTCAGAATCGGTTCCAATGCTGATGCAGCTTTTATTACGCTCAGCGGGGAGGAAACACTCAGGACCGTATCCAGGTTTCTCTCCACAGAACAAAGGGTTACATGCACCTTTATATGTTTCACAACAGTTACAAAACAGTTTACTACAACTACACAGCCCATCACAGCTGGACACAAGCCAATCACAACGATTATAGATTACATATAGGTTCTTTTAACCCAATAGAATTCCCCTATTATCCCGGGAATCATATGTTCGGTTATTGTCAGCTTGGGCTGATCGATGATTTTATAGGTTCTCTCCCTAGTTCTTTCATCTGGGAGAAATAATTGGTTTATAACCTTGTTTACAGGAGATGGTTTCCCTCTTATCTTTCTTCCTGGGGAATTAATTGGTTTATGACCTTGTTCACAGGAGATGGTTTCCTTCTTATCTCTGTCTTCCCGCATCCCAGGCATTCCTACAGTGGGCCTCACAGGGTTATTGCTTGGTCATTGAACGTTCAATAGTTCACAGCTTGACTACCTGATTTCCCATCATGCCTGGGCAGCCATTTTATGTGTGGCCACTTTAAACTTATATGCGTTTAGATATATCTAGCAGGTGCCTAATGCCTAGTATTCTGGTATGTTCTAAAGGTGCCTACCTCCTACAACAAGGACCACACAACATTTAGGGACAACTGTAAAAAGTAAAAATCCCTCACCCCTACATTCATGCGTGCCTGCTGCCCTTAGCCCTGGCCGAAGGGCTAGCCGATGCGTTCTGCAGTCGGCAAGGCAGGACTGCTCTATTTTCAATAGCTGATTTATCTTTACCTTTATTTTTGATGGTGTTGCGAAGATGTTGTGCTGAAGATGTTGTGATGTTGTGCTGATGCTGTGAAGGTGTTTTTTAGTGCTTTAGAATCCTCTAACTCACCTCCACCCCGCCCCACCCCCATCTCTGGCTACCTGCACTGATTTCTTAAATGTAGGTAAGGTTTTTCTGTGCCTACAAAAGTGGCCACATACACTGGCCTAAGTTAGTTTGGAGTAACTTTTAGCTGGCCAAATTTGCTTCTGTGGCCAAAACAGGTGTAAATGGCTGGTCACGCCCCCTTTTGGAGAAAAAAAAACTAAACTAAAGAAAACCTAACTAACTGACTTACACTGGAGCAAGTTAAATGAGGAAATTTGCGATTTTTAAGTTACTCCAAAAAAAAGTTACTTGCTCCAAAAAAAGCGGGGCAACTCCTGGGGAAATTTGAGCCCATAGTCTCAGAATAAAGGGCCACCCATTTAAAATGGAGATGAGGAGGAATTTCTTCTCTCAGAAGGTTGTAAATCTATGGAATTGTCTGCCCCAGAGAGCTGTGGAGACTGGGTCATTGAACATGTTGAAGGCAGAGATAGACAGATTTTTGAGCGACAAAGGAATAAAGGATTATGGGGAGCGGGCAGGGAAGTGGAGCTGAGTCCATGATCAGATCAGCCATGATCTTATTAAATGGTGGAGCTGGCTCGAGGGGCCAGGTGGCCTGCTCCTGCTCCTATTTCTTATGTTCTTATGTTCTTATGGTTAAGGAGTGAATGTTTGCCAGGACACTGAGAGAACTATTATTTGAATAATGCCATGGGATGTTTTACTTTCACTAAAACAGACAGACAGGCTCTCCGTTTAAGGTCTCATTTTACATGGAACAGCTAAAGAAAGAAAGAAAGAATGAACATTTATATAACACCTTTCACGATCTCAGGACGTCCCAAAGTGCAGTAATGCAGGCAAGCCTGTATCTTACTGTTAAACGGATGCTATTTGATTTTCACCAGTCTCAAAAGCAAAATAGTGAATGGGAGAATTCAGTGAAAAGAAAGGAAAGTGAGTTACCGACCTGCAAATCGAGCCTGAGGTGAGGAAACATTTATTTGGTGTCTGTCTGTTCAAGTCTACTTATATCTGTTCATGGTCCTATTGGCGTCTGCTGAACTGGAGAACATGAACTTGGCAGTTCAATTTAAAATAATGCTGACCTATCTCATAGCCTGGAACCATTATTATTTCAACTCTGTACATATGTCACTCAGGTTTTAATGCCTTATTTTATAGTCTGCTACCTTAATATTTGATTGTGAGACAGTTATTTATATATCATAATAGATACTCATAAACTATTACTTTAATATTAATTATTGATCTGTATGCATATCTGCATCTATATAATACACATATATATATATATATATATATATATACATATATTTTATATATATAGAGTATACAAAGTAATGCATAAATTAGTAAAGTACTGCCAATGAAAGCAGTCATGTTCTAGTATCACACAAGCATCTATCATAGAATCATAGAAATTTACAGCACGGAAGGAGACCATTTCGGCCCATCGTGTCCGCGCTGGCCAACAAGAGGCTATCCAGCCTACTCCCATTTTCCAGCTCCAAGTCCGTAGCTCTGCAGGTTACAGCACTTCAAGTGCACACCCAAGTACTTTTTAAATGTGCTGAGGGTTTCTGCCTCTACCACCCTTTCAGGCAGTGAGTTCCAGACTCCCACAATGCCTGCGTGAAGACATTTCCCCTCAAATCCCCTCTAAACCTCCTACCAATTACTTTAAATTTATGCCCCCTGATTGTTACCCCTCTGTTAAGGGAAATAGACCCTTTCTATTCACTCTATCTGGGCCCCTCATAGTTTTATACACCTCAATCAAGTCTCCCCTCAGCTTCCTGTGTTCCAACAAAAACAAACCCAGCCTATCCAATCTGTCCTCATAGATAAGATTCTCCACTCCCAGCATCATCCTCATGAATTTTCTCTGTACCCTCTCCAGTGCAATAACGTCCTTCCTGTAATGCGGTAACCAGAACTGCACGCAGTACTTTAGCTGTGGCCTAACTAGTGTTTTATATAGTTCAAGCATAACCCCCCTGCTCTTGTATTGCATGCCTCGGCTAATAAAGGCAAGCATTCCGTATGCCTTCTTAACCATCTTATCGACCTGGCCTGCTACCTTCAGGGATCTGGGGACATGTTATACAAGGCCCCTTTGTTCCTCTATGCTTCTCAGTATCCTACCATTTAATGTGTATTCCCTTTCCTTGTTAGACCTCCCCAAATGCATTACCTCACACTTCTCTGGATTAAATTCCATTTGCCACTGTTCTGCCCACCTGATCAGTTGATTGATATCTTCCTGCAGTCTACAGCTTTCTTCTTCATTATCAACCACACAGCTGATTTTAGTATAATCTGCAAACTTATTAATCATATCCTCGATATTAAGTCTAGATCATTGATGTATACCACAAAAAGCAAGGAACCTAATACGAGACCTGCTGAACCCCACTGGAAACAGCCTACCAGTCACAAAAACATCCAGTAACTATTACCCTCTGCTTCCTGCCTCTGAGCCAATTTTGGATCCAACTTTCCACTTTAGAAACATAGAAACATAGAAAATAGGAGAAGTAGTAGGCCAGTCGGCCCTTCGAGTCTGCACCGCCATTCAACATGATCATGGCTGATCCGCTATCTCAACGCCATATTTCTGTTTTTTCCCCATACACCTTGATGCATTTTGTTTCTAGAAATCCATCTATCTCCCTCTTAAATATATTCAATGACTTGGCCTCCACAGCCTTCTGTGGTAGAGAATTCCACAGGTTCATCACCTTCTGAGTGAAAACATTTCTCCTCATCTTGGTCCTAAATCTCCTACCCCGTATCCTGAGACTGTGACCCCTTGTTCTAGACTTCCCAGCCAGGGGAAACATCCTCCCCGCATCCAGTCTATCCAGCCCAGTCAAAATTTTATACGTTTCAATGAGATCCCCTCTCATTCCTCTAAACTCGAGTGAATACAGGCCTAGTCGACCCAATTTCTCCTCATACGACAGTTCTACCATCCCAGGAATCAGTCTGGTGAACTTTCGCTGCACTCCCTCTATGGCAAGTATTTCCTTTCATAGGTAGGGAGACCAAAACTGCACGCAATACTCCAGGTGTAGTCTCACCAAGGCCCTGTATAACTGTAGTAAAACATCCTTGCTCCTGTACCCAAATCCTCTTGCAATGAAGGCCAACATACCATTTGCCTTCCTAACTACTTGCTGCACCTGCATGTTTGCTTTCAATGACTGGTGTACAAGGACACCCAGGTCCCACTGTACATCAACACTTCCCAAGCCATCACCATTTAAATAATACTTTGTCCTTATGTTTTTCCTACTAAAGTGGATAACTTCACATTTATCCACATTATACTGCATCTGCCATGTGTTTGCCCACTCACTCAACCTATCTAAATCGCCTTGCAGCGTCTTTGATTCCTCCTCACAACTTACAATCTCACCTAGTTTTGTCAGCAAACTTGGAAATATTACATTTGGTTCCCTCATCCAAATCATTTATACATATTGTTAATAGCTGAAGCCCAAGCACTGATCCCTGTGGTACCCCACTGGTCACTGCCTGCCACCCCGAAAAAGATCCATTTATTCCTACTCTCTGTTTCCTATCAGTTAACCAATTTTCAATCCATGCCAAAACATTACCCCCAATCCTATGTGCTTTAGTTTTGCACACTGACCTCTTATGTGGGACTTTATCAAAGGTCTTCTGAAAATCCAAATACACTATATCCACTGGTTCGCCCTTATCTATTTTATCAGTTACATCTTCAAAAACCTCCAGTAGGTTTGTCAAACATGATTTTCCTTTCATAAATCCATGTTGACTTTGTTTCATCCTATTGATATTATCTAAGTGTGCCGTTATCACAGCCTTTATAATAGACCCCAGCATTTTCCCTATTACTGATGTCAGGCTAACTGGTCTGTAGTTCCCCATTTTCTCTCTCCTTCCTTTTTTAAATAGTGGGGTTACATTTGCCACCCTCCAATCTGCAGGAACTGTTCCATAATCTATAGAATTTTGGAAGATGACAACCAATGCATTTATTATTTCCATGGCTACCTCTTTTATTACTCTGGGATGCAGATCATCAGGCCCTGGGGATTTATCTGCCTTCAGTTCCATTAGTTTCTCCAGCACTATTTTCTTATAATTATAATTTCCTTTAATTCCTCTTGCTCACTAGACCCTTGGTTCCCTAGCATTTCTGGGACGTTATTTGTGTCCTCTTCTGTGAAGACAGAACTGAAGTATTTATTTAATTGTTCTGCCATTTCCTTGTTCCCCATTACAAATTCTCCCATTTCTGTCTATAAAGGACCTACATTTGTCTTCACTAATCTTTTTCTTTTTATGTACTTGTAGAAACTTTTGCAGTCAGTTTTTATGTTCCTTGCATGTTTACTCTCATACTCTATTTTCCCCCTCTTAATCAATCTCTTGGTCCTTTTTTGCTGAATTCTGAACTGTTCCCAATCCTCAGACTTGCTACTTTTTCTGGCAACTTTGTATAACTCCTCTTTGGATCTAATACTATCCTTAATTTTTTTTGTTAGCTATGGTTGGGCCACTTTTCCTTTTGTGTTTTTACACCAGCAAGGAATGTATAACTGTTGCAATTCATGCATTCGTTTCTTAAATATTAGCCATTGCCTATCCACTGTCATGCCTTTTAATGAATCTTCCCAATCTATCATAGCCAATTCATTCCTCATACCTTCGTAGTTTCCTTTGTTTAGATTTAGGACCTTAGTTTCAGATTGGACTACTTCACTTTCCATCTTAATAAGAAATTCAATCTTCTCAAAAGGACCCCGCACAACAAGACTGTTAATTAACCCCTTCTCATTGCCCAATACCCAATCTAGGATAGCTTGTTCTCTAGTAGGCTCCTTAACATACTGGTCTAAAAAAAATCTCGTACACACTCCAGGAATTCATCTGCCACAGTATTATTACTAACTTGGTTTGGCCAGTCTATATGTAGATTAAAGTCACCTATGACTACTATAGTACCCTTGCTACATGCATCTCTAATTTCCTGTTTGATGCCGTCCCCTACACTACCACTACTGTTTGGAGGCATATAGACAACTCCCATCAATGTTTTATGCCGCTTGGTGCTCCTTAGCTCCACCCAACTGATCCTACATCTTGATTTTCTGAGCCAATATCCTTTCTCACTATTGCTCTGATTTCATCCTTTACTAACAATGCCACACCATCCCTTCTTCCTTTTTGCCTGTCCTTCCTAAATATCGAATATCCTTGAATATTCAGTTCCCAACCCTGGTCACCCTGCAACCATGTCTCCGTAATTGCAACTATATCGTATCCGTTTACATCTATTTGCGCTGTTAATTCGTCTACCTTATTACAGATGCTTCGCGCATTCAGATACAATGCTGTTAAATTTGTCTTATTAACATGATTAGACATCTAAACATGATTTTGTACTATAGCCCTATTTGTCTTATCACAATTTTTTCTTACCTGGACCCTTTTTGCTAGTGCACCCTTTTGTTTGTGTGCGCTGTCCCTTCCTGACATAATCTGGTTATCCTTACCACAATCACTTTCCTGCATTGCTTCCTTTTCTTTTCTCTTTAGCATTCCAGATTGCTCTCTACTGCGACCGTCTTCCGCCCTCCCCCCTTATTTAGTTTAAAGCCATATCTACCTCGCTAGTTAGTTGGTTCACTAGAACTCTGGTCCCAGCATAGTTCAGGTGTAGTCCGTCCCCACGGACCAGCTCTCTCTTTCCCGAGTATTGGTGCCAGTGTTCCATGAATCAAAACCCACTTCTCTGAGCCACGCATTCATCTCCCTGATTCTATTGACCCTATGCCAATTTGCTCATGGCTCAGGTAATAATGCAGAGATTATTACCTTTGTGGTTCTGCTTTTCAATTTAGTCCCTACTATTCAAACTCTCTCAACAGAACCTCTTTCTTAGTCCTACCTATGTCATTGGTACCTACGTGTACCATGACAACTGGATCCTCCTCCTCCCAGGTTCTTCTCCAGCCCAGAAGAGATGTTCTTTACCCTGGCACCGGGTAGGCAACACAGCCTTCGGGACGCACTCTTGGCTGCAGAGAACCCTAATTATACAGTCCCCTACTACAACCACCTACCTCTTTACTCCTCCCGCTTTAATGGCTTTCTGCACCACGGTGCCTTGGTCAGTCTGCTCATCCACCCCGCAGTCTGCACACTTGTTCTCAAGGGTTGCAAGAACCTCAAATCTATTGGACAAGTGCAGGGACTGAGGCTCTGGATCCCATGGGCTTTTACTTTCATGATCACTCTGCCATGTGGGACCTTATCAAAAGCCTTGCTGAAATCCATATACATTTCATCAAATGCGCTACCCTCATCGACACTCCTTGTTACCTCCTCAAATAATTGAATGAAGTTAGTCAGACACGACCTACCATTAATAAATCCGTGCTGACTGTGTTTGATTAATCCGTGTTTTTCAAAATGAAAATTTATCCTGTCCTTCAGAATGTTTTCCAATAATTTTTCCACCATGGGATTGGAATATAAGAGTAAAGAAGGCTTTCAATTATTTATGGCCTTGATGAGATCACACCTTGAGTACTGTGCATAATTTTGATCTCCTTACCTGAGGAAGAATATTCTTGCTTTAAAGGGAGTGCAACAAAGGTTTACTAGACTGATTCCTAGGATAAGAGGATTGTCCTATGAGGAGAGCTTGAGCAAACTATGCTTATGTTCCCTAGACGTTAGAATAATGAGGGGTGATCTCATTGAAACATACAACATTCTTTCGGGGCTTGACAGGGTAGATGAGGCGAGGATCTTTCCCCTGGCTAGGAGTCTAAAACAAGGGGTCACAGTCTCAGAATATTTAGGACTGAGATGAGGAGAAATTTCTTCACTCAAAGGTTTGTGAATCTTTGGAATTATTTATCTCAGAGGGCTGTTGATACTTAGTTGTGTAAAATATTTAAGGCAGAGATTGATAGATTTTTGGATATTAAAGGGAATCAAGGGATATGGGGATAGTGCAAGAAAGTGGAGTTGAGGTAGAAGGTCAGCAATCATTTCAGCCTACTCCTGCTCCTATTTCTTATGTTCTTCTGTTCATATTGAAGGAAATTGGAGAACTCTCTGCTTTTACTTTTGATAGTGCGATGCGATCTTTAATGTCTAGTTGAACAAGCTGAACAGGAAGACGGGGCCTCACTTTAAGTCTCATCCAAAGGAAATCACCTATGAAATTGCATCACTCCCTCAGTACTGCAGTTGAATATCAGCCTAAGTTATGTACTCAAGTGTTGGAATGGAGTTTGGACACATATTTTTCTGATCCTGAGACAATAATGTGACCAACTGAGGCAAGATAACACAAAATAAAAATAGAAAATGCTGGAAATACTCAGCAGGTCAGATAGCATCTGTGGAGAGTTACAGAGTAAACGTTTCAAGTTGATGACCGGTTGTCAGAACTGGAAAAAATTAGAGATATAACAGATTTTAAGCAAGTGCAGAGACAGGGAAAGGGGGGAGGGGCAAAAAAAACAAAAGTGAATGTCTGTGATAGAGTGGAGGGCAAGAGAGATTAAGTGACAAAAGATATGATGCTGCAAGGCAAAAGGAGATGGTAATCAGGCAAGCAAAGAGACAATAGATGGGTTTAGAAGATGTGCAAATGGGATTAGCAGAATCATCAGCAGCTGCCATCTGAAAGAAATGGGGGCAGAGGTTATGGTTTGAAATTGTTGAACTCAATGTTGAGTCCAGAAGGCTGAAAAGTGCCTAAACGAAAGATGAGGGAAGATAATGCAGTCATAAAAAGGAGCAGCGAGCGGCGGCCATGGGCAGCGTGGAGGCATACTACCCCAGGGAGCAGCGCGAGCTGGTGCAGGTAATCAACGGCAGCGAAGAGTGATGTCATCAAGGTCCAGGTCAGTGATTGCAGCGTGGGCAGATACAGCAGGGGCAGCGAGGTCGGGGCGAAGGAGCGGTGAGAGACTGTAGAGGGATGTGATTGGCGCCCAGGGGAGGCGTGAGTTCGGGGCCAGGGGCCCAGGGGCAGCACGGGCTAGCCCACACTGCGATATGTGTGCACACTAGGTCCATGCAGCAGAGCTAGTCTCCAGTCGTCTTGGGTAATTCTTGACATTGGACCAAGACCAAGCTCTGTCAAGCCCGTGTGGTGGCTGGTGTGCAATGGCCACCACATGTTAAAAAAAATCCACACACAGGCATCTTCTACCCTTCAGGAAGTAGTTCAGGTCCTTCTTGAAACACCTGTGAACTCATCCTTTTTTGGCATGGAAGCAAGTCATCCTCGTTTCGAGGGACTGCCTATGTTGATGATAAATTTCCCACAAATCTACTATTCCAAATGTAGCATAAACAAACAGATTATGACCTGGTGAGAGACTGTGTGACCTTCATATTGACTAGGAGGCATGGAGGGAGCCGGGTGAATGTGTAGTGGCCGTGAATCCCGCATGTACTGGTCTCCCATAGGTTCTGCCGAATTTAACGTCAAGATCTGATTAAAAGTTTTGACTACGTTTCTCGGCCGGCAGCCAACCAGATTGGGAGGTTTTTGATGAGAAGGCCTGTGGCATCAAGCTGAAGATTGGGATCAGAGCGGAGAGGAGGGAGGGAAAGATCATGGGTCGGTCTATTGGGTTGGACGGGCATCATGGATAGATCGGTGAGGTGAAGAGATGGAGGGGTGTGGATAGACCAAAGGGCCCGATTGCAGGTGGAGTGGGAAACAAGTTTGCTTGGGGGGTGGGTAGAAGCATTCCTGCTCATTGGTGCACAGGCAATGCTGGAAAGACATTAACCTTTGGATCCAGCCGTTCTCGCCTCCCATCAGCTGCTGGGTTTCCTGAGCCTTGGGAAACCTGGCTCACATTAAATTTAAACCACAGCTAAAATCTGAGGCACATAGCTTCACTAAAATATTTAGGGACCTGCCTCTGGAGAAGTTAGGTGTCAGTCCTCGCAATGTTAAAACCGGAAGTGGACACGTGGGAGGCGGGCTGTGGTCAGGTTTCTAATTTATTAATTCTTAACAGCTCTGCCCCTCTCCCGCTCGTCCTAGGGGGTTAAAATTTCCCCCTCATTTCCTGGAATCTGTACAGGGCTAGACATTCGAGGATTTAGCACGGCCTTTAAGTCCCGTTGTGAAGAAAAAATGGCAGTCAATTTGCTTCTGCCCGCTTCTGGCGGGTTCCGCAGCGGTTGCCATTTTGGCCAGGTTGGCAGCGCTACCGTTTCCTGAGTTCGCTGCAGAGATGAAAATGAAGCAGATCGTGACACCAATGAGTGTGCAACACTGATTTGACGCACAATCTGCCATTTTTACGTCGCCGCTCCACTTACCGCCCTGTCTTAATCATGAACAGCTGACCAAGCCTTCATCGGCAGGAAGAAGCCCCAAGCAGCAATATTTTAGAGGATCATCATCAGCTGACAGGCTTTTTCAATTCTACTGGCTCTGTTTAAGTTACTGCAACTCTTGTAGCTTTCTGAACTTGTTTAAAGTTGGTGAGATTGCAGGAGTGTTGCTGCAAGTGGAGAGCGTATTGATTCTCATTTAAAGGCTTCTGCTCACACCAGTTGCTCACAGTCATGGGGGCTCCACTTGCACACCTCTCATATTCGAGCATCTTTGGGAGATGGAGCAGAGGCAACAGAGAAGAGTATAAGCTGCTCATGAGGAGAAGGGGCAAGAGGGATCTCAGCAGGAGGCCATACCCACCTAGGGTCTACCGAGAGCACTTCCTTATCTTACTTAAGCCAGGAGCAGTGTGTTCGGCGGCTCCAACTCGCCAAGCAGGTGGTCACAGAATTCTGCCATCTCCTGGAACCAGACCTTCAACCTAAGAGCAGGGCGACGACAGCTCTCAATTTCTTTGCCACTGGAACCTGCTAGTTTGCAGTATGAGACATAGCTAACATTTCCCAGTTCGCCGTTCATTTTTGCATTAGGGAGGTCAATAGAGGCTCTCTACTCCAGAAGCAGGATGAGCACGCATGTTGCTTTGCCAGGATAGCTGGCTTGCCCGTCATGCAGGGTGCCATTGACTGCATACCAGTGGCCTTGCGGGCACCATGTAACAGTGCTGAGATGTTCCGTGACCGTAAAGGTTACCACTCACTTCATGTACAGTTGGTGTGGGACCCCACGCAGCGAATCATGATGGTGAATGCCCGCTATCCTGGCAGTAGTCATCATGTCTTCACCCTGTGCCTCTCTGTTGTGCAAGCATTCTTCCAGTCACCATATCAAACCTGAGGGTGGCTGCTCGGAGACAAGGGCTATCCGTTCTACAGCTGGCTAATGACTCCCCTCCGCAACCCCACCACTTGTGGCTAGCAATCATATAATGACAGCCATGCTGCCACGAGAAACTTAATCGAGCAGATCATCAGGTCCGCTGCCTTGACCGCTCGGGAGGAGCACTTCAGTACATGGTAGAGCAGATGTTCCATTTCGTGGTGGCCTGCTGTATCCTCCACAACTTGGCCATCATGAAGGCGTAGTCCTTGCCATCAGAGATTGTGGGAGCACCTCAGGAGGAGGACGAGGGAGAGGAGGAGGAGAAAGAGGATGAGGATGGGGCGGAGGTGGGAAAGAGGGAGGAAGCTAGCAGCAAATCTACATTCCAGACAGGCTGTCCATGAGTGCTTCATCACACTGCGGTTCCAGTGAATGAAATCCTAGTTCCCCGTTAGTTACCACCTCCCTGTCTTACGATCCCTTGGTCATGGAACATCAAGGAACATCACAGTGTCCTCCTGGGCATAAATTACTTACTTTGTGACTGTGACAAAAATAAACTATACCTCCTCAATCTCTTCCCATAACCTTCTTCAAATGACCTTGGATGGCCTTTTGCCACCCTATGGGTAAAGGACAGCCCACCTTCATTGGACCCCTAGGACCAAGGGCTCCAGTGCTGCATCTGAAAATTGTCTAGCTTGTTCTCTAGGTGCCATGGCTATCTCCAGACTGACATGAGATGCTTCTGAAGCCTAGGTCAAGCTTTATCGGCTATTAGACGGCACCCGATATTGGCTGCCCCACTGAATGCTAAGCCAATCAGCAGCACGTTCAGCACTGAAATCAGCGCTCCACCAAATTTTGGGTGCTGCCTGCACCACTTAGCTGAGGTGCAGGCAAATAGCGTTGTCCTATGCCACCACCCTTTTCTGGGCTTTGTCCAATTTCTAGATCTATGGGCTAGATTTTACAGGTATTTCTAGCGTGGGCGGTAAAAATGGGTTTTCAGATCGCCAGCTTGTCGCCCATTCTCAAAGCCCCTAGTCTCCAATTTTGAAATTGGGCGTTACCGCGAGCGATATGAAATGGGCGGTAGCGTTAAATTTCTCTGACCTTCTGCGCTAAAGTGTCGCTGTCCTTAGCAATGGCATGGCAACATTCGATTCCCGCAATACAGGAGATCAAGAGTCATCATGACATGTGCAGAAGAGGAGACAGAGAGAGAGGGAGCTCAGAGGGACTGAAGACGTGTGTGGGTGTGGTGTGGTAGGAAGAAGGGAGAGTTTAGAGCTTTGGAGCAAATAGGGAAACAAAAATTAGCTGTTACCAGTCAGATATTAGCCCGAATTTGGCCTATAATGGAGGGAGAGGAGGAGGTGTCACAGTACGCTGTGGAGACTGACGCTGGCGAGAGCAGTGAGCTGGGAGAGGAGCACATTGGAGGGCGCAAAACAGTGAGGAGGTTCTCAGATGAGGCAAATGCCTCCCTCCTGCAGGAGGTCGAGTCACGCTGGGGTGATTTGACCCAGGGAGGGCGTGGGAAGCCCACCCCAAAGGCCTACCAGAAAATATGGGCCGAGATAGCAGAGGTGGTCTCGTTGGTGACCAACGAGGTGCGTGAGGGCAACCAATGCCGCACACGATTGAACGACCTTGTGGGATCCACAAGAGTAAGTATTACATTGATTTATGTGTACTCATGTATTTATATAATTTGATTTGTAACAGTCATGAGTGACTATCAGCAGATGTGAGGTCTTTCACGTTTACCGGAAATGTTGTGTCAAAGCCTGCAGTCACGGTGCACGTCTTTAGGTAAAGAATGATAATTATTATAAAAGCGTGACTACATCGTTTTTGTGTTGTATCAGTTTCTGTGACAGTACCTAGCAATGATATCAAGCAATGATCTTATGCCATGTCGTCCTGTCACCTTTTACAGAGGAAGCTATCGACAATGGGGTCCATGCAGAGGCGAATGGGTGGGGAGCCACTAGTCCCCAGTGACATCACTGAGATGGAGGAGCGGGTGCTCGCACTCGTGGGGAAGCACCCCCGGACAGCCACAGAAGCATCTGCCGACCCTGAAATGAAGCGACATGAGTAAAGTTTACACCATTGCGTGATGTAAAGTCAATAGATGCCACACACACTCATATCCGAACAATCATATATGATAGATGATTTCAAAAATTGTCCTATAAATAATGCTGGCCTAATGAAAATCATTGCAATGCACAATGTGTTGATGGTCATGAAATGTGATGTCTGTGTTGATGTTGATAGCAGTGGTGCTTTTGTCGTGCATATGCTGTGTGTAGCGCTGGAATCACCTTGTGACCCTAACACCCTCTTCTCCTCTAATAACTTCATTTGTGTTTTGTAGCTCAACCAGCAGCGCGGTTCAAGGCAAGACCACAGAGGCCAGAAGGTGGAGGCGCGGGGCCCGACTCTCCGGATGATCCGACATCTGCTGAGGAGCTCCAATTCTCACCCGTCATTCCGCTGGGTCTGTTCTCTACAGATGAGAGCGCAGACTTCGAGGAACATGCATCGCCATGCTCCAGAAGCCATTCCACCCCAAGGCCATCTAGTGGTCCTCCGGTCATTCCCGCCTCCACTCTGGAGATACCGGCCCCAAGCACTTTGCCACAGGGCACCCCATTTGTCCTCAGGATGGCGCTGACCCCGCAGAGGTTTCGTGGACGCGGCAGGTCTAGTCCACGAGCGCGACATGAGAGCGGAGAGATGGTAGACATGTGCAGGAGGACTGTAGACATTGGTGACCAGCTCATCGAAGCATTGGGGGGCATATCCCGACAACTGGCCACCATGACTGAGTACATTCCGCGGATGGCGGAGGCCCTGGATGCGATAGCCAGGAACACTGCTGGCACAGGCCTCCCAGTGGTCCCGGAGCACAGCACTCCACCGCTAGGTTCCGCACTACCACTACGAACGACAGATCCTACTTCTGGATCAGAGAATGTTCCCCCATCAGCAGCCCCCCGCTCCCGTACCCGTGCAACTACTGCCTCTGTCTTCACCCCCCCCCCTAATGAGGCACCGTCTGAGAAGCTCTTCGGCCAGGTGATGTGGAGCAAGGAGGGGAAGGGGTAGAGGCGGGGAGAAGAAGTGGGGGGGAAAGGAAAGTGAGGTGCATGTCTGCAGGTGATGGCTGTCTTATATCTCCAGCTGAGTGTTTGCAATTTGTTGTAATATATGGGGGGAGGGGGCCACCCCCTGGCTTTGCATTTGTATTCTGTGTTGATGGACATGTCAACCATTTGATTGATGTCAATGGTTGAAAAAGTGGGGTGTGGGTGGGGGTGGGGTGTTTTTGCCTGTGATATTTATGACTTCAGACCAATATTGGTATAAACATTTTCTTATTGAACATAACCTTGTTGCCCATTGTCTCAGATAGCTGGACCATTACACACTGGTGATTCCTTAACATGAAAGGGTTAAATAAAACTTAACTTAAATCAATGTAAACTTTAACTGGCACTAAGGTGATGGGCACCATTGATGTCTGAGCTGCACACACACAGCAGTGTGTCAGCGTTGTCACTCACAGCAATGTTCTTTCACGCAAATCGTTCAGCTATCAGTTCCTTGCGTAAGAATCTTGCAGCTATGTAGCCACCACGGGCTCTTTCCTGCGGTCTGGAGGGGGGGGCATGGGCATGGTTGCATAGCCAGCCTGATTGTCTGGCCCTAGGTCAGCGTCCAGCCCCTTCGTCCTCTTCCTCTCTCTCCTGAGGTGGAGCATTAGTCCCTTTTGGCAATTCTTGGCCCCTCCTGATAGCCAGGTTACGCAGCATGGAGCACACGACCACGAATTTAGCTACTTACTCAGGGTTGTATTGTAGCTCCCCTCCTGAGTGGTCCAGATATCTGAAGCACTGCTTAAGCACAGTTATTGTTTTCTGGACCACATTGCATGTGTCTCTGTGGCTCTGGTTGTATCACTTCTCGGCCTCAGTGTGGGTGTCACGCAGGGGGGTCATCAGCCAGGTGGCTAGGCCATATCAGTTGTCACCAAGCATCTAGCATTGTCCTTGTGGCTGATTCTTAAACATGTCAGAGACAGCGCTCTCACGCAGGATGTGAGCCTCAGCGAAGCTGCCCGGACATTTGGCATTCACTGCCATTATGATCTGGTTGTGGTCGACAACTAGTTGGACCTTCAGGGAGTGAAATACTTTGCTGTTACGAAAAAGCTCTGGGTCGTGAGAAGTGCCCGCATGGCGATGTGAGTGCACTGTCTAGCTCCCTGCACCCTGGGGAACTAAGTAATGCAGTATAATGCTCCAACCCTGTCAGTCTGAGCCTCCGTGATCATGGGGAAGCTGATAAAATCCATCCTTCGCGCGTACAGGGCCTCCGTGACCTGTCTAATGCAGCGACGTGTGGCATGGTGAGACAGAGGGGAAATCTCGATCGCAGAGGCCCGAAAGGAACCGGCCACGTAGAAAGACAGCGCCGCGGTGACCTTGACCTTGACCGACACTGATATCCTGATGGCAGGCTGCATATGTCGCATATTTCACCTTGTGGAAGCGCAGTCTTCGAAGGCAGGTGTGCTCGGACACGTCGAGGTAAGACCCCTTTTCCCTGTAAGTGCGGGGTGTGTATGGTCTGGACCTCCTCCTCGTTTTAGCACATCTTAGATTGGGCACATAATGATGTGCATCAGACATTGAGCCATCTACACTCTGCAGCATCTGCGTATTAATCGATGCAGGCTGAGAAATGGCTGGCACCATTGCAATGAAAGTATAATAGCGATTGATCAGAAGCAATAATTTCCTCACTAGCGTAAACCCCAATAGTCCAGAGTCTGAAAATATGTCTGTTGAGATGGACATTTCACCTGAGAAGAACTTCAGAGTCAATCCAAACTCCCCTGAAGTTGAAGCAGCCTTTTGAATGAAGCAACCTGCGATTTAAAAAATGGCACACACCGCTGTGATTGGTTCAGAACAGTTCCACTTTTTCTGAGCGCTGTTTTGGGTGAGCGATAATATTGTGTGTGAGATGTGTGCGAGGTGGTGAAAGTGTCGCTGGGCAATCTCCTGGGCGTTAGTTTCGCCACATGTGATCTTTACGACAAAAAAGTGGGCGGGCGGTATTATTGAATCTCGGCGTTAATTACGTGCGGAAACTAATGCTGGGCGATGTTATGGGCATTGATTTCGCCCATTCTGATGATTCCGCCCAAAAAAAGTGGGCAGCGGTATTATTTTTTCCCAGCGTTACGCACATGGGGAAAGTAATGCTCGGCGATAAGTGTCCGAAAAATGGGCGTCAGTTTCCATTTTGTGGCTAAATGGGCACTATCTGGGCGTTCTATGTCATTCTAGTGGTAAAATGAACATTTAATGGGCATTATGCATGCAAACAAAGTAGAAAATCTAGCCCTTGCAAAAACAAAATATCTGTCTCCTGTCACATGTGAAACATCATGGCCTAATTTGCAGTCATGATAATGGCTGTAGGTGAAAGAATAAGCCCCTGTGACAAAACCTAAAGGACAATCAGATGCCGGTCTATGCTATAATGAAGAAAATTGTCTGGAATCTGGAGAATAGAAGTATCTCAGATTTTGGAAAATGGCTATAGACTGAGCTTCGTTCTTATGGCCGTGAAATCATTAAATTCCTTCAGTATGTTACATCCAGGTAAAACTTTCCATTTCACTAACTATTCTCCATGCAGTTCCAATCTACTTGTAATATGATTCTGCAATCCTGCTAATTGTAAAAGATTGTAAAACAATGTATAAATAGTAACTAGTAATGGGTAGCCAGGAAGAAGGAGAAGGGTATAACCTAATCATTGGATTCAGATAACATCTATAAAATGTTCATGATATAAACTGAATTTTTCAATCATGTTATGGACTTGTAAATTCTTCCCCAGTCTATATTCTTTCTCTATTTAATCTAATTGTACTAAATGCCACAAAACATTACCCATCAAGAGTTGACTCTTCAGGTAATTACATTAGAAGACCAATATGACGATAGGCTGTCCTGTATAACTTTACTGTATTACACACAGAGAATAATGGCTACGCGAGAGTCATTACAAGACAGTAATCCAATTGGAGTGTTCTGTTGAAGTTATAAATTTTGAGGCCAAAGCTTGAGCTGTTTAGAAGTGTCATCTGAATCTAAAGATTAGATTATTTGAAACCACTCCAAATCTCTTTATTTTTATGCTATCTTCTCTGAATTTGATGAGGTTGTTTTATTCTATTTTTGTTCAATTTTTATTCTACTGGCAGCTGTTACTACTAAAACTGAGTATCTGTGCTGTTGATGGGTGATAATGATCATATTGAAAGAATAACAATTGTGATTTTATTTTAGCAAATTTAACAAGAAATAATTTGCTGTTTATTTCAAAAACATTCAGTGTTGAAAGTATATCTTTGTAGTAAAAAGCAATTGTTTTATTTTTATATTATAATATCTATGATCATTGATAGTGGAGAACAGGCCAGGTCTCAACAAACACTAGCAATCTCATGCTCTGTTATAAGAGGCTTTCTGACAAGAGCAGCAGAATATTATATCATTATCAGCCCTCTGTACTTGGAACTCTGTATCTCATTTGCTTTAATGCTTTGTTCATGTACCAGGTTCATCTTAACACCTGTGAAAGGCAGACTGCGACTAATTAATCTGTTCTTCGTGGTTGTTTCTCCACAAATCCATTAAGAATACCATAAAGTAAGAAAATATTAGATAACTCACTGGGGCAGGGAAAGGTTACCTGTCCATGTTTAATGTAAAACATGAACAAATACTATCTATATTTGAATCCCATTATATTGCAGCAGACTTTCAATGCACTTTAGTGTGAGGAATCTCATGCTGAATATTAAAAGGATGTGAAAAATTATAACCAACTCATAAATCAAATGGGATGGAGATTTGTGGTTTTGGATTAATCAGTAGAGACAACAAATCATACCAGTGATGGATCTCGGAAGAGTAGAGGTGCCTTTTATCAGAAAAACAGTCTCATCCTCTGGATGGCTCTGTAGGGTGCACATTTGGCTTGATAATATTGAATAATTACTTTGCATCAGTATTTACAGAAGAGGAAGAGGCTATCATGCTGGAAATCCCAAGGAAACGAATATTGCATCAGTGACAGAGACTCATCAAAATGAACGTAAGTAAAATAACAGTAATGAAGAAAATAATGGCACTAAAGAGTGACAAATCCCCAGGACCAGATGGTTTTAATCCCAGGGTTTTAAAGCAAGTAGGTGAGCACACTGCAGATGCTGTAACTATATTCTTCCAAAGTTCTCTCAATTCTGGATCTGTTCCTTTAGATTGGAAAGTTGTACAAGTCATTCTGCGATTTAAGAATGAGGAGAGAGGGAAACCAGGGAATTATAGACCAGTTAGCCTAACATCTGTTGTCGGGAACTTACCAGAGTCTTTAATTAAGTATAGGGTGACTGAACACCTCAAAAATGTTCTGTTAATCAGAGAGAGCCAACATGGATTTGTGAGAGGTAGGTCATGCCCGATAAACCTGATTGAATTTTTTGAGAGGACTAAAGCAGTGGATAGGGGAATGTCTATGGATATTATTTACAGAGTGACTATTTGCACTATGTTTTTGTGTGTTCTTCTGTGCATGCGTAAATTTTACTTTGCCTCCTTTATGAGCATGGGCTCTCGATTACATTGGTCGTACATGTGCAGTGCGACATACAAAGATGCTGGAAGTTGGATGTCGGGCCAAAGCATGAGCTGCATGGAGTTCATTGATGCTGGAGTGTGGAGCTGCTTCTAGCTTTTGGATTATTTGGAACATTTTGCGGCATTCTCTGGGAGAGAAAACATCGGAGGTAGTGAGAAAGAGAGAGTGAGAGAGAGAGACTGGGGAGGGGGAGAGAGAGAGAGACTGGGATGGGGTGAGAGAAAGAGAGACTGGGGAGAGGGCGGGTGAGAAAGAGAGACTGGGGGGGGAGGTGGGAGAGAGAGAGAGAGACTGGGGAGGGAGAGCGAGAGAGAGCCTGGGGTGGGAGAAAGAGAGAGTGGGGAGGGAGAGAGAGAAACTGGGAAGGAAGAGAGAGAGAAAGACTGGGGAGGGAGAGAGTGAGAGACTGGGGGTGGTGGAAAGAGAGAGAGAGAGAAATTGGGGGTGAGAGAGAGTGACTGGGGATTAAAGGGTGAGTGGGGAGGGAGAGAGAGATAGAGATTGGGGGGTGAGAGAGAGACTGTGTGGGTGAGAGAGAGATGGGGGGAGCGAGAGAGAGAGATTGGGGGGAGAGAGAGATTGGGGGTTGAGAGAGAGAGAGGCTGGGGGTGAGGAGGGTGAGAGAGAGACTGGGTGAGGGAGAGAGAGCGACTGGGGAAGAGAGAGTGGGGCAGAGAGAGAGAGAGAGACTGGGGAGGTAGAGAGAGAGAGAGAGACTAGGGGGGAGTGAAAGAGAGAGACCGGGGTGGATGAGAGAGAGATGGGGGTGGAGGGAGACTGGGGGGAGTGGGGGGTAGAGTGAGAGAGAGACTGGGGAAGGAGGGAGAAAGAGATAGACTGGGGAGGTAGAGAGAGAGAGAGAGAGAGAAACTGGGGAGGAGAGAGAGAGAGACTGGGGCGGGGGAGAGAGAGAGAGAGAAACTGAAGAGGGAGAGAGAGCGAGAGACTGGGGAGGGGAGAGAGAGAGTCTGGGGAGGGAGAGCAGAGAGAGAGAGAGTGGGGAGGGAGAGAGAGAGACTGGGGCAGGAGAGAGAGAGAGACTGGGGAGGTAGAGAGAGAGAGAGAGACTAGGGGGGAGTGAAAGAGAGAGACCGGGGTGGATGAGAGAGAGATGGGGGTGGAGGGAGACTGGGGGGAGTAGGGGGTAGAGTGAGAGAGAGACTGGGGAAGGAGGGAGAAAGAGATAGACTGGGGAGGTAGAGAGAGAGAGAGAGAGAGAAACTGGGGAGGAGAGAGAGAGAGACTGGGGCGGGGGAGAGAGAGAGAGAAACTGAAGAGGGAGAGAGAGCGAGAGACTGGGGAGGGGAGAGAGAGAGTCTGGGGAGGGAGAGCAGAGAGAGAGAAAGTGGGGAGGGAGAGAGAGAGACTGGGGCAGGAGAGAGGGAGAGACTGGGGAGGGAGAGAGAGAGAGAGTGACTGAGAAGGGGGAGAGAGGGAGAAACTGGGATGGGGTGAGAGAGAGAGACTAGGGACAGAGGGAGAGAGAGAGAGAGAGAGACTGGGGAGGGAGGGAGAGAGAGAGCCTGGGGAGGGAGGGAGAGAGAGAGACTGGGGAGGGGGAGAGAGAGGGAGACTGAGATGGAGTAAGAGAGAGAGACAGAGACTTGGGAGGGAGAGAGAGGGGGAGACTGGGAAGGGAGAGTGAGAGAGAGAGACTGGGGAGAGAGAGGCTGAGAAAGAGAGAGAGAGATTGGGGAGGGAAAGAGAGAGAGACTGGAGAGAGAGAGACTGGGGAGGGAAAGAGAGAGAGAGACTGGAGAGGGAGGGAGAGAGAGAGACTGGGAAGGGGAGAGAAAGAGACTGGGGAGGGAGGGAGAGAGAGAGAGACTGTGGAGGGAGTGTGAGAGAGGGAGACTGGGGAGGGAGAGTGGGTGAGAGAGACTGGAGAGGGAGAGGCTGGGGAGGGAGAGTGAGAGAGAGAGACTGGGGAGGGAGGGAGAGAGAGAAACTGGGAAGGGGAGAGAGAGAAAGACTTGGATAGAATGAGAGAGATACTGAGGAGGGAGGGAGAGAGTTAGAGACTGGGGAGGGAGCGAGAGAGGGAGAGACTGTGGAGGGAGTGAGAGAGATAGACTGGGGAGGGAGAGAGCAAGAGTAGGGAGAGAGAGAGAGAGAGAGAGAGAGAGAGAAACTGGGGAGGGAGAGAGAGAGAGACTGGGGAGGGAGAGAGAGAGAGAGTGGGAAGGGAGGGAGATAGAGAGAGAGAGACTGGGGCATGTGGGAGAAACTGAGATGAGGTGAGAGAGAGAGACTAGGGAGGAACGGGAGAGAGAGAGAGAGAGATTGGGGAGGTGGAGAAAGTGAGAGAGCCTGGGGAGGGAGTGCAATGTATGTATGCCCGGGTTTACCTGCCATCAGGGAGAGCAACCATCGGAGGTCATTGGGCCACAGACACACACGTGCAGCCGGTATATAAAGAAAGCCTCCATGTTTAATCCTCACTTTGAGGGCTAATAAAGTAGAGTCAGGTCGCACCTGATTGAGTTCACGTTACTGAGCCTATTCCGTTATTGCATACGCAACATTTGCGATGAGGCATCCCCTCTTTGGCCATGACAGTGCCGGGAAGCCACATGGGATCTTGTCCATAATTCAATACAAATACAGGATCGTAGATTTCAATCTCACATGACACATTTGCGCTATCATGATATTGACTTTGTTGGAGCCGCCTGCTCTCTATCTGTTCATGTAGATTGGGGTGAACTAACGAGATCCTTGACTTAAGTACTCTTTTCATCAGCAGTTCAGCAGGTGGGATCCCAGTGAGCGAATGGGGTTTTGTGCGGTAGCTAAGCAGGACTCAGGATAGGCGAGTCTGCAGTGAGCCTTCCGTGACCCTTTTGAAGTCCTACTTGATGGTTTGCACTGCCCTCTCTGCCTGACCATTGGATGCTGGTTTAAACAGGGCAGATGTGACATGTTTGATCCCGTTACGGGTCATGAATTCTTTGAACTCAGCACTGGTAAACATGGCCCGTTGTCGCTTAACAGGACATCGGCAGGGCGTGCGTGGCAAACATGGTCTGCAGGTTTTAGTGGTGGCAGCGGACGTGCTTGCCGACATTATCTCACATTCAATCCATTTTGAGTACACATCTACAACCACAAGAAACATTTTACCCAAGAACAGGCCTGCATAGTCGACATGGACCCGCGACCACGGTTTGGAGGGCCAAGACCATAAATTTAGTGGCGCCTCCCTGGGTGCATTGCTTAGCTGCGAGCATGTGTTACATCTGTGCACGCATGACTCTAAATCCGCATCGATACCGGGCCACCACACGTGGGATCTATGCAGGGAGACAGAGGGAAGTAGATTGGGGGCAGAAGCAAAAGATAGAAAGAAGAAAAGTAAAAGTGGAGGGCAGAGAAACCCAAGGCAAAAAACAAAAAGGGCCACATTACACCAAAATTCTAAAGGGGCAAAGTATGTTAAAAAGACAAGCCTGAAGGCTCTGTGCCTCAATGCGAGAAGTATTCGGAATAAGCTGGATGAATTAAATGCACAGATAGCAGTTAAAGGGTCTGATATAATTGGCATCACGGAGACATGGCTCCAGGGTGACCAAGGCTGGGAACTCAACATCCAGGGGTATTCAACATTTAGGAAATATAGACAGAAAGGAAAAGGAGATGGGGTGGCATTTATTGTTAAAGAGGAAATGAATGCAATAGTAAGGAAGGACATTAGCTTGGATGATGTGGAATTGATATGGGTGGAGCTACGGAATACCAAGAGGCAGAAAACGTTAGTGGAAGTTGTGTACAGACCACCAAACAGTAGTAGAGAGGTTGGGGACAGCATCAAACAAGAAATTAGGGATGTGTGCAATAAAGGTACAGCAGTTATCATGGGCGACTTTAATCGACATATTGATTGGGCTAACCAAATTGGTAGCAATGCGGTGGAGGAGGATTTCCTGGAATGTGTTCGGGATGGTTTTCTAGACCAATATGTCGAGGAACCAACTAGAGGGCTGGCCATCCTAGACTGGGTGATGCAAATTGAGAAGGGACTGATTAGCAATCTTGTTGTGCGAGGCCCCTTGGGGAAGAGTGACCATAATATGGTAGAATTCTTTATTAAGATGGAGAGCGACACAGTTAATTCAGAGACTAGGGTCCTGAACTTAAGGAAAGGTAACTTCAATGGTATGAGATGTGAATTGGCTCGAATAGAATTCAGTGATACTTAAAGGGTTGACAGTGGATAGGCAAAGATCACATGGATGAACTTCAACAATTGTACATCCCTGTCTGGATTAAAAATAAAACGGGGAAGGTGTCTCAACCGTGGCTAACAAAAGAAATTAAGGATAGTGTTAAATCCAAGAAAGAGGCATATAAATTGGCCAGAAAAAACAGCAAACCTGAGGACCGGGAGAATTATATAATACAGCAGAGGTGGACAAAGGGTTTGATTAGGAGGGGAAAAAAATAGAGTATGAGAGGAAGTTTGCTGGGAACATAAAAACTGACTGCAAATGCTTCTATAGATATGTGAAGAGAAAAAGATTAGTGAAAACAAACGTAGGTCCCTTGCAGTCAGATTCAGGTGAATTTATAATGAGGTTCAAAGAAATGGCGGACCAGTTAAATAAATACTTTGGTTCTGTCTTCACGAAGGAAGACACAAATAACCTTCCGGAAATACTAGAGGACTGAGTGTCGAGTGAGAAGGAGGAAATGAAGGAAATTCTTATTAGGCAGGAAATTGTGTTAGGGAAATTGATGGGATTGAAGGCCGATGAATCCCCGGGGTCTGATGGTCTGCATCCCAGAGTACTTAAGGAAGTAGCCCTCGAAATAGTGGATGCATTGGTGGTCATTTTCCAACAGTCTGTCGACTCTGGATCAGTTCCTATGGACTGGAGGTTAGCTAATGTAACACCACTTTTTAAGAAAGGAGGGAGAGAGAAAACGGGTAATTATAGACTGGTTAGCCTGACATCGGTGGTGGGGAAAATGTTGGAATCAATTATTAAAGATGAAATAGCAGCACATTTGGAAAACAGTGATGGGATCGGTCCAAGTCAGCATGGATTTATGAAAGGGAAATCCTGCTTGAGAAATCTTCTAGAATTTTTTGACGATGTAAATGGTATAGTGGACAAGGGAGAACCAGTAGATGTGGTGTATTTGGACTTTCAAAAGGCTTTTGACAAGGTCCCACACAAGAGATTGGTGTGCAAAATTAAAGCACATGGTATTGGGGGTAGTGTACTGACTTGGATAGAGTACTGGTTAGCAGACAGGAAGCAGAGAATCGGGATAAATGGGTCCTTTTCAGAATGGCCGGCAGTGAGTGCCGCAGGGCTCAGTGCTGGGACCCCAGCTATTTACAATATACATTAATGATTTGGACAAACAAATTGAATGTAATATCTCCAAGTTTGCAGATGACACTAAGCTGGGTGGCGGTGTGAGGTGTGAGGAGGATGCTAAAAGGCTGCAGGGTGACTTGGACAGGTTAGGTGAGTGGGCAAATGCATGGCAGATGCAGTCTAAAGTGGATAAATGTGAGGTTATCCATTTGGTGGCAAAAACACGAAGGCAGAATATTATCTGAATAGTGGCAGATTAGAAAAGGGGGAGCGGAACAAGATCTGAGTGTCATGGTACATCAGTCATTGAAAGTTGGCATGCAGGTACAGCAGGCGGTGAAGAAGTATGTTGGCCTTCATGGTGAGAGGATTTGAGTATAGGAGCAGGGAGGTCTTACTGCAGTTGTACAGGGCCTTAGTGAGGCCGCATCTGGAATATTGTGTTCAGTTTTGGTCTCCTAATCTGAGGAAGGATGTTCTTGCTATTGAAGGAGTGCAGTGAAGGTTCACCAGATTGATTCCCGGGATGGCAGGACTGACATATGAGGATAGACTGGATCGACTGGGCCTGTATTCACTGGAGTTTAGAAGGATGAGAGGGGATCTCACAGAAACATAGAAAATTCTGATGGGACTGGACAGGTTAGATGCAGGAAGAATGTTCCCGTTGTTGTGGAAGTCCTGAACCAGGGGACATAATCTAAGGATAAGGGGTAGGCCATTTAGGACTGAGATGAGGAGAAACATCTTCACTCAGAGAGTTGTTAACCTGTGGAATTCCCTGCCGCAGAGAGTCGTTGATGCCAGTTCATTGGATATATTCAAGAGGGAGTTAGATATGGCCCTTACGGCTAAAGGGATCAAGGGGTATGGAGAGAAAGCGGGAAAAGGGTACTGAGGTGAATGATCAGCCATGATCTTATTGAATGGTGGTGCAGGCCTGAAGGGCCGAATAGCCTACTCCTGCACCTATTTTCTATGTTTCTGTATTTCTATGATCTGGCTATCGCTTTCATTATTATGATGCCTGAGTCGGTACCGTGGAGGTCACTGCTGAAGGTATCTCTGCCCTTCTTGGGAATCACTACCCGATTACCCCACAGAAGGCCGTCTGCCTGTATAGACATTTCATCTTTGCGCCGCTGGAACGGCTTTATCTCTTCCTGCATTTCCACTGGAACATTGGACCAGCTCCCGTGAAGCACACAGTTTTTGACTTGGTCAATAAGGGGTCCTGGCTCGTCTAGGTTTTAATCTGCCGCGCTGTGACGGGTGATTGCTCACTCTCAAATGCTTCCATAACCATGACTAAATCTGCGGGCTGCGGCATTTTCACCCCCATGGTGGGCAATGGCAGCCTACTGAGAGCATCGGCACAGTTTTCTGTGCCTGGCCTGTGGCGGATGGCATAGTTGTATGCGGACGAAGTGAGCGCCCATCTCTGGATGTGGGCCGAAGCATTAGTATTTATCCCCTTACTTTCAGAAAACAGGGATATAAGTGGCTTATGGTCAGTTTCCAATTCAAATTCTAGCCCAAACAGATATTGATGCATTTTCTTTACCCCATAGACACACGCTAACGCTTTTTCAATCATGCTGTAGGCTCTCTCAGCCTTAGCCAGACTCCGGGATGCATAAGCACCCGGTTGCAATTTCCCCAAATCATTAGCTTGTTGCAATACACATCCAAGGCCATATGACGACGCATCACATGCTAGTACCAAACACTTACATGGATCATACAACACAAGCATAACAATTGTTTGAGCATAACAATTTTCTAGCTTACACAAAGGCATTTTCTTGGCTTTTGCCCCATACCCATTCATCCCCTTTACATAGTATGGTGTGCAGTGGTTCTAACAGTGTGCTGAGACCCGGTAAGAAGTTACCAAAGTAGTTCAGGAATCCTGGAAAGGACAGCAGCTCCGTCACGTTCTCTGGCCTCACTGCGTTCTCGATTGCCTCAGTCTTCAAATTGGTGGGCCTGATGCCATCCGCCGCGATCCTCCTCCCCTGAACTTCACTTCAGGTGCCAGGAAAATGCACTTCGAAAATTTTAACCTGAGCCCCACGTAGTTGAGTCGACTAAGAACCTCCTCCAGGTTCTGCAGATGCTCGACTGTCTCCCGACCTGTAACCAAGATGTCGTCCTGGAAGACCAGGGTGCGCGGGACCAACTTCAGTAAGCTTTCCATGTTTCTCTGTAATATCGCCGCCATTGATCCAATTCCAAATTGGCATCTGTTATAAATGAAGAGACCTTTGTGTGTGTTGATGCAGGTGAGGCCCTTTGATGATTCCTCCAGCTCCTGCGTCATGTAGGCTGAAGTCAAATCCAGCTTGATGGATGTCTTTCCTCTCGCCAGCTTTGCAAAGAGGTCGTTGGTCTTTGGTAGTGGGTATTGGACCTGCAGGGAGAAACGTTTCATAGTTTCTTTGTAATCACCACAGATTCTGACAGTGCCGTCTCCCTTGAGAACTGGGACAATCGGACTGGCCCACTCATTGAATTCGATCAGTGAAATGATGTCCTCTCTTTGCAGCCAGTTGAGCTCGATTCTCCCCTTTCTCTCATCATGTACGGTACTGCTCGCGCCTTGTGATGGATGGGTCGCGCCCCCGGAATTAGGTGGATCTGCACTTTTTCTCCTTGGAATTTCCCCTGCCTGGTTCGAACAGCGAAGGGAACTTGTTGAAGACCTGGGCACACTAAGTGTCATCAGCAGACGAGAGCGCTCGGACGTTGTCCCAGTTCCAGCGTATCTTTCCCAACCAGCTCCTGCCGAGCAGCGTGGGACCATTGCCCGGTACAACCCAGAGTGGTAGCTTGTGCACCGCTTCATCGTAGGAGACCTTTATAGTAGCACTGCCGATTATGGGAATCAGTTCCTTTGTATAAGTTCTTAGTTTTGTGCGAATTGGAGTTAAGACTGTCCTTAAGGCCTTGCTGCACCACAATTTTTTGAAAGTCTTTTTGCTCATGATGCACTGGCTCGCGCCCGTGTTCAGCTCCATTGACACTGGGAGTCCATTTAGTTCAACATTCAGCATTATCGGGGATCTCTTTCTGGTCAATGTGTGCACCCCATGTGCCTCTGCCTCCTTGGTCTGAGGCTCTGGTTTGTCGTGATCCGCCGTGGATCTGTTCTCCTCTGCAACGTGGTAGTTTGCAGGATTAACAGGATTTGCAGCTCGCCTGCACATACGTTAGAGGTGTCCCATTGTTCCACAGCCCTTGCAAACGTACCATTTGAAGCATCATGAATGGAAACGATGATCATCCCCACAGCGCCAACAAGGTGTTAATGGCCTTGCATTCATCACCCTTGATGGTGGACTCTGAGACATCTGCGGACGTGCAGCTGCAGGTATGTGTGACCTGCCCTGTACGTTGCGATTTGAAAACAACATCAGTTTGTTCACAGTACTTGTAGTAGCATTTGTGTGCTGAGAGATTTGCTTCGTATTGTCACTGGTGGTAATGAACGCCTGGGCTATCGCTATGGCCTTACTCAAGATTGGGTCTCTACAGTTAAAAGTTTGCCAAGTATGGTTTCGTGGCCAGTGCCAAGTAAGAAAAAGTCTCTGAGCATGTGCTCCAAATGTCCTTCAAATTTGCAATGTCCTGCAAGGCGTCTTAGCTCGGCGACATAACTTCCTGGCCTTCAGACCTTTTATAGGTGTAGAACTGGTACCTCGTTATCAGAACGCCTTCGTTTGGGTTCAAAGCTCCCGGACCCATGTGCACAAATCATCGTACGATTTCTCCGTGGGATTCACTGGAGCAAGCAGATTTTTCATGAGGCCATACGTTAGTGCCCCGCAGACGGGGAGGAGGATCACCCTTCATTTGGCAGTGTTCTCTTCCCCATCCAGCTCGTTGGCTACGAAGTATTGGTCGAGTCACTCCACAAATGTTTCCCAATCATCTCCCTCCGAGAATTTCTCCAGGATGCCCACTGTTCTCTGCATCTTTGGGTTCGTCGCCAGTTGTTATGAATGAAGAAAGAGTCAGACTGAACACTGTGAGCTCAAAGTAAAGTGTGACCTTAGTCTTTTATTGCAGGCCTCCAGAGTGCCTCTCTAACCTGTGAGGCCTCCTTAAATACCTGTGCTCCCAAGGGATTATGAGATCCCATGGAACTCCAGGGGATGAGCCCTCTGGTGGCTGCATAGCATATATACAAATTTACATATATAACAGCCTCGACCAGTACTTCATGGCCAACAAGATAGATGAAGACGCTGACACAGTTAAGCACAGGGTGGTTTCCCTCACGGTTTGTGGTCCAAAAATCTATGGCCTCGTAAAGAATCTTCTCTTAGCTGCACATCCAACGGAAAATACCTATGAGCAATTGTGTGGTCCAATTCGGGACCATTTCAAACCTAAAGAAGGCATCATTATCTCGAGATATCGCTTTTACAAACATGTTCATTCTGAGGGCCAGGACGTGACGGAATTTGTTGCCGACCTGAGACGTCTCGCTGGGCCGTGTAAGTTTGGAACCGCGTTGGAAGACATGCTGTACGACGTCTTTGTAATAGGCATAAACCACGAGGCGATCCTATGGAAGTTGCTGGCTGTGGAGATGCTGGATCTGAGCAGGGCCATCACGATCGCCCAGGCTTGCCTGACCACGGTCGATAGTACAAAGCAGATATCCTCGCAGAATCGGAACTCCACGGAAAGTATTGTGCAACTGTGCACCAGATTTATTGACAGTTGGCTGTAGGGTCTACCCCACTGTGTTTGCAAAACCTGTAGCTGCTCGAAGTCCGCTGTTGGGCACGAATCCAATTTCATCCTGTTGGCGTTGTGGGGGCAATCATCGGCCTCATCAATGCCGTTTCAGACAGTATTTTTGTAGAGGCTGTGCGAAAATGGGGCATCTTCAACGGATGTGTCCGCAGCTCAGCAAGCATGCTGCGACACACCACGTGGATGATGATGACCGATACAGAGCGGATCCGGCAATGCAACCCGAGATACCTGAGGAGGAAGTGTATAGTGTACATTCGTTCCTGACAAAGAGCCAACCAATAATGATTGAAGTAAAATTGAAGGGCGTGCCGGTATCTATGGAATTAGACACGGGTGCGAGTCAGTCAATTATGAGCCAGAGAACTTTCGAAAAGCTGTGTGACACCAAGGCCGTGAAACCCAAGCTGAGTCCAGTAAATGCAAAATTGCGTACCTCCACCAAAGAGCTCGTACCAGTGATTGGCAGTGCAGGAGTCAAGATGTCGTAAGATGGGGCGGTTCATGATCTACCTCTGCGGATCATTCCAGACAATGGGCCAACGCTGCTCGGCAGGAGTTGGCTCAAAAAAATAAAGTGGAACTGAAATGATATTAAAGCTTTGTCATCGGTGGATGATGCTTCATGTGCTCAAATGCTGAGCAAATTTCCCTGGCTGTTTGAACTGCGCATCGGCAACTTCACGGGAGCCAAGGTGCAGATTCACTTGGATTCAGATGCAAGACCCGTCCATCACAAAGCCCGGGCGGTCCCGTACATGATGAGGGAGAAGGTTGAAATCAAACTGGACAGACTCCAACGTGAAGAGGTCATTTAAACGGTCGAATTTAATGAATGGGCTAGTCCCATTGTTCCTGTGCTGAAGAGTGATGGCACTGTCAGGATTTGTGGAGATTACAAGGTTATGATCAACCGAGTTTCGAAACAGGTTCAGTACCCGTTACCAAAAGATGATGACCTGTTTGCAACGCTAGCCAGGGGAAAGTCATTCACCAAATTGGATCTGACATCAGCCTATATGACATAGGAGCTTGTCAAATCGTCGAAGAAACTTACATGCATCAATACGCATAAAGGGCTGTTCATTTACAACAGGTGTCCTTTCGGAATTCGCTCGGCTGCAGCCATATTTCAGAGAAATATGGAAAGTTTACTGAAGTCCATCCCTAGAACTGTGGTGTTCCAAGACAACATTCTGGTCACAGGTTGTGACACTGCCAAACACCTGTACAACCTGGAAGAGGTTCTACATCATCTGGACAAAGTGGGGCGCAGTCTGAAACGTTCAAAGTGCGTCTTTATGGCACTGGAAGTCGAATTCCTGGGAAGGAAGATTGTTGCAGACGGACTCGAAAACAGAGGCCATCAAAAATGCACACAGACCCCAGAATGTGACGGAGCTGCGTTCGTTCCTTGGTCTTCTCAACTACTTTGATAATTTCTTACCTAAATTGAGCACCTTATTAGAGCCACTGCACATGCTGCTCAGAAAAGGTGACAACTGGGTTTGGGGTGTATCTCAAGACAGGGCCTTCAAGAAAGCTAGAAATCTGCTTTGTTCCAACAGATTGCTGGTACATTATGACCCGTGCAAGAGTTTAGTATTGGCCTGTGACGCTTCATCACATGGGGTTGGTTGCGTGCTCCAAACAATCCAATGAGTCAGGCAAATTACAAGCCATTGCGTACGCATCGAGAAGCATGTCTAAAGTGGAAAGAGCCAATGGCATGGTAGAGAAAGAAGCTTTAGCCTGCATATATGGGATTAAAAAGATGCATCAGTATCTGTTTGGGCTTCATTTTGAGCTTGAAACCGATCACAAGCCGCTCATATCTTTGTTTTCAGAGAATAGAGGTATCAATACCAACGCATTGTTCCACATTCAGAGGTGGGCGCTGACATTATCTGCCTATTATTATGTCATTCGCCATAGACCTGACACCAAGAATTGTGCCGATGTATTGAGCCGTTTACCGTTGCCCACTCCGAAGGTGGAAACGCCACAGCCCGCAGACCTACTGTTGTTCATGGATGCCTTTGAGAGTGAAGGGTCGCCTGTCACTGCTCAACAAATTAGGACCTGGACCAGCCAGGATCTGATTTTATTGGTTGTAAAATGTTGTGTCCTTAGTGGTGATTGGTCAGCCATTCCCAGGGAAGTGTGTGATGAGACCAAACCTTACAACCGTCACAAAGACGAACTATCCATTCAATCTGATTGTTTGCTCTAGGGTAATGCTGTTGTTATGCCCAAGAAAGGCAGGGAGAAATTTGTTCAGGATTTACACAGTACCCATCCCGGTATTGTGATGATGAAGGCCATTGCCAGGTCTCACATTTGGTGGCCTGGCATTGACTCTGATTTGAAGTCACGTGTGCATCAGTGCAACACTTGCATGCAGTTAAGCAATGCACCAGTGGAATCTCCACTAAGTCTGTAGTCGTGGCCATCTAAACCATGGTCGAGGATCCACATCGACTATGCGGGTCCTTTCCAGGGTAAACATTTTTTCAGTGGTGGTGGATGCGTATTCCAAATGGATAGAATGTGTAATCATGTCATCCAACACATCCACAGCCACCATTGAGAGCCTTCGTGCCATGTTCGTCACTCATGGTCTGCCCAACATCGTTGTGAGTAACAATGGATCATGCTTCATGAGTTTGGAGTTTCTAGAGTTTATGAGACTCAATGGTATCAAGCACGTAAGGTCAGCACCATTCAAACCGGCGTCCAATGGTCAAGCAGAGCGGGCCGTCCAAACTATCAAGCAGAGCCTGAAACGCATAACTCACGGTTCTTTGCAGACTGTTTAGTTACAGGACGAGACCCCACACGCTTACCCAGGTCCCCCCTGCTGAACTGTTGATGAAGAGAAGTCTCAAGACCAGGCTCTCACTTGTCCACCCTGATCTTAACGATCACGTCGAAAATAGACGTCAACATCAGCAGTGGTATCATAATCGCACTGCCGTGTCACGCGACATCTCTATTAATGATCCTGTGTATGTGCTAAATTATGGTCAAGGCCCCAAGTGGGTCACTGGCACTGTTATGGCCAAGGAGGGTAACAGGGTGCTTATTGTAAGGCTCACTAATGGGCAAACATGCAGGAGGCACATTGATCAGACAAAATTGCGGCACACAGATGAACCGGAGAGCTTGAAGAAGACACCATCAATGACCAACCGATTCATATTCAGCCATCAGAAGACCCTGCTGTTGTCAATGAATCTGGACCTTCAATCCCCGACATGGACACTGCCACTCCCATTAGATCGGTTACCCAGCCTCAAATCATGAATGACTCGGAGAGCTCACCCAGATCTGGAATTGAACTGAGACGATCAACCGGAAAGCCCCGGACTGTCTCAATTTGCAAATAGCACTGATAGCAAGATCTTGGGGGGGAATGATGTAATGTATGTATGCCTAGTTTACCTGCCACCAGGGGGAGCGAACATCAGAGGTCATTGGGCCACAGACACACATGTGCAGCCCTTGTATATAAAGAAAGCCTCCATGTTTAAACCTTACTTTGAAAGCTAATAAAGTAGAGTCAGGTCGCACCTGATTGAGTTCATGGTACTAAGCCTATTGAGTTATTGCATACTCAACAGAGAGAAATAGAGAGACTGGGGATGGAAAGACAGAGAGAGAGATTGGAGAGGGGGAGAGAGAGAGACTGGGATGGGGTAAGAGAGAGAGAGAGAGACTGGGGAGGGAGAGAGACTGGGGAGGGAGAGTGAAAGAGAGAGACTGGGGAGGGGGAGGCTGAGAGGGGGGAGAGAGTGAGAGAGATTGTGGAGGGAGAGAGAGAGAGAGAGAGAGAGGAGGGAGAGGGGGGGAGAGAGAGACAGGGAAGGGAGGGAGAGTGAGAGAGACTGGGGAGGGAAAGAGAGAGACTAGGGAGGGAGAGAGAGAGACTGGGGAGGGAGAGTGAGAGAGAGAGAGAGACTGGGATGGGGTAAGAAGAGACTGGGGAGGGAGGGAGAGAGAGAGACTGGGAAGGGGAGAGAGAGAGAAACTGGGATGGGGTGAGTGAGAGACTGGGCAGGGAGGGAGAAAGAGAGAGACTGGGGATGGGGAGGCAGAGACTGGGGAGGGAGAGAGAGAGTGGGGAGGGAGAGAGAGAGAGACTGGGGAGGGAGAAAGTGGGAGAAACTGGGATGGCGTGTGAGAGAGAGAGAGAGAGAGAGAAACTAGGGAGGGAGGGAGAGAGAGAGAGAGAGGCTGAGGAGGGGTAGAGAGAGAGAGACTGTGGAGGGTGTGAGAGAGAGACTGGGAAGGGAGTGAGAGCGAGATATTGGGGCAGGAGAGAGAGGGAGACTGGGCAGTGAGAGAGAGAGAGTGGGGAGGGAGAGAAATAGGGACCGAGAGACTGGGGAGGGAAAGAGAGAGAGACTGGGGAGGGGGAGATAGAGAGACTGGGATGTGGTGAGAGAGAGAGAGGGAGACTGGGGAGGGAGAGAGAGAGACTGGGGAGGGAGAGGGAGAGAGGCATTGAAGGGTGAGAGAGAGAGTGGGGCTGGGGAGGGAGAGAGAGAGAGAGACTGGGGAGGGAGAGGGTCAGAGACTGGGGGGTGGGGGAAAGAGAGAGAGAGAAACTGGGGTTGGGGGGGATGTTATGTATGTAAACTTTATAATAGTGTAAGACTCGCCACCAGGGGGAGCACCTGGTGGAGACTCAATGATCACCTGCACACCTTGTGCAAGCAAGTATAAAAGGTTGACTGCCATGCTGATGCTTCACTCTGGAGTTTGATTAAAGAGATTAAGATCATATCAGTTTGAGCTTGCAGCACACAGTCTTGTGGAGTTATTCTGAACATAACAATTGCCGATGAGTAACAGATCACAAACTTTCACGTGGTTTTGGTTGCAATTGGTATTCTTGAGAGACTTGTTGAGGGTGATGATTGGGAAGCCTTTGTTGAGCATCTTGACCAATACTTCGTGGCCAACGAGCTGGATACGGACAGTAACGCGGTCAAGCGCAGGGCGATTCTCCTCACCGTTTGTGGGTCCACGATATATGGCCTCCTCAAAAATCTGCTAGCACCGACGAAACCAATGGACAAAACATATGCAGAGTTGTGTACGCTGGTTCGGGAACACCGCAAGCCGAAAGAGAGCATCTTAATGGCCAGGTATCGCTTTTATACGCACTATCGTTCCAAGGGTCAGGACGTGGCGAGCTATGTCGCCAACTTAAGACGTCTTGCGGGACAGTACGAATTTGCCGGATTTTGGGGGGAAATGTTGCGGGACTTTTTCATGCTTGGAATCGGCCACGAGGTCATTCTTCGCAAACTGCTGTCTGCTGAATCCCTAGATCTGAGCAAGGCCATCACGATAGCCCAGGTTTCATGTCCACGAACGATAACACTAAACAGATATCTTTGCAGCATCGAAGCTCACCGGCAAGTACTGTGCATAAAATAATGCCTTTAGAAGGCAGAAGAGTACATGGCAGGGCCTACACGCCTGCAGAGGCCAGACCTAGGATGACTCAGAGTCCGCCGTGGGGCGTGAATGTGAATCCATTAATACCATGTTGCCGCTGCTGGGGGAATCATCGAGCCCATCAATGTTGATTCAAGAACTACATGTGCAAGGGCTGCGAAACAATGGGGCACCTCCAGTGAATGTGCAAATGTGCTGCGACTCACCACGTGGCAGAGTTGGCAGAAGATGACTGATCCGGCGCGGATCACACTGAACGAGTAAAAGAGGCAACTCAACCCGAGGCTGAAGAGGAAGTGTATGGGGTACACACCTTCACCACCAAAAGCCCTCCAATAATGTTGAAAGTCAAATTAAACGGCATTTCAGTTTCCATGGAATTGGACACGGGAGCGAGTCAGTCAATTATTAGCCAGAAGACTTTTGAGAAACTGTGGGGCAACAAGCACAAAGGCCAAAACTAAGCCCGATTCATATAATGCTGTGCACTTACACCAAAGAGCTCATACCAGTCATTGGCAGTGCGGCAGTGAAGGTATCGTACGATGGAGCTGTGTATGATTTACCACTATGGATTGTACCAGGCGATGGTCTAACGCTATTCGGCAGAAGCTGGCTAGGAAAACGCTGTCTTCGGTGGATGACGCCTCTTGCGCCCAAGTGCGAAACAAATTTCCGGTGCTATTTGAGCCAGGCATCGGCAACTTCACAGGCGCCAAAGTGCAGATCCATCTAGTCCCTGATGCACGGCCCATTCATCACAAGGCCCGAGCGGTTCCATATATGATGCGGGACAAAGTCGAGATCAAACTGGACAGACTTCAACGAGAAGGAATTATATCGTCAGTCGAGTTCAACAAGTGGGCCAGTCCAATTGTTCCGGTGTAAAAAAGCAATGGCATGATAAGAAGCTGCAGAGACTACAAAGCAACAATCAACCGAGTCTCTTTACAGGACCAGTACCCACTACACAAAGTGGAGGACCTGTTCGCAACGTTAGAAGGGGAGAGGTCGTTCACCAAGCTGGATCTTGTTTTGCATCTGTAAAGCATGCACTCCCATGTTCCGCCACCAGGGAGCTCATCCCCTGAAGTCCCAAGGGATCCCAGCATCCCTTGGGAGCACTGTATATAAGCCGGCCCCGAAGGCCTGTTCCTCACTCTGGAGTGTGTTATTAAAGACTGAGGTCACTGTTACTTTAACCTCCCTGTGTGCAACCTCATCTGTGTTAGGAACACAATAAGTGGCGACGAGATTATGAATCCAACGCAAAGATGCAGCAAACTGTGGGCATCCTGGAGAAGTTCTCGGAGGGTGAGGACTGGGGAGCCTATGTCAAATGGCTAGACCAGTACTTTGTAGCCAACGAGCTGGACGGAGAAGGAAGTGCTGCAAAAAGGAGAGCGGTCCTCCTCACAGTCTGCGGGACACCGACCTACAGCCTCATGAAGAATCTTCTGGCTCCAGTGAAACCCACAGATAAGTCGTATGAGGAGCTGTGTACACTGGTTCGGGAGCATCTTAACCCGAGGGAGAGCCTGCTGATGGTGAGGTATCAGTTCTACATGTGCCAGCGATCTGAAGGTCAGGAAGTGACGAGCTAAGGTGACTTGCAGGACAATATGAGTTTGATGGCTACCTGGAGCAAATGCTCAGAGACTTTTTTGTACTGGGCATTGGCCACGAGACTATCCTACGAAAACTTTTGATTGTAGAGACACCGACCCTCAGTAAGGCCACTGCGATAGTGCAGGCGTTTATATCCACCAGTGATAACACCAAACAAATCTCTCAGCACACAAGTGCGAGCAATGTTCATAAATTAACTGCAACTGTGTTTGCGAGCAGAAATGTACAGAGCAGAACCCACGAGTCTGCAACTGCCAGCAGGCCTCAGGTTACCCAGATGACTCAGAATCCCCAACAAAGGATGAAAGCAAGACAGTTCACACCTTGTTGGCACTGTGGAGGCTTCCATTCAGCCTATTCATGCTGCTTCAAAGGGTATGTTTGCAAGAGCTGTGGAACAATGGGGCACCTCTAACGAGCTTGCAAACGAGCTGCAAGCTCTGCAAAACCTGCTAACCACCACGTGGCAGAGGAAGATCGGACCATGGTGGATCAAAGTAGTTTTGAACCTCAGAGAGTGGAGGCAGATGCTGAAGTACATGGGGTGAACACATTTCCGATGAAATGTCCACCTATAAAGCTAAACATAAAATTGAATGGCTTACCCGTATCCATGGAACTGGACACTGGCACTAGCCAATCCATCATGAGTAAAAAGATGTTTGAGAGACTGTGGTGCAACAAGGCATTCAGACAAGCCCTGAGCCCCATCCACACGAAACTGAGAACGTACATCAAAGAGCTTATCACTGTCCTGGGCAGCACCACGGTCAAGGTCACCTACGAGGGCATGTGCATGAACTGCCACTCTGGATTGTCCCGGGCGATGGCCCCACACTGCTTCGAAGGAGCTGGCTGGGCAAAATCCGCTGGAACTGGGATGACATCCGAGCATTATCACATGTTGATGAGGCCTCATGTACCCAGGTTCTTAACAAATTTCCTTCCCTTTTTGAGCCAGGCATTGGAAACTTTTCTGTGGTGAAGGTGCAGATCCACTTGGTCCCAGAGGCACGACCCATTCACCACAAGGCGCGAGCGGTACCTCACATGATGAGGGAGAGAGTGGAAATCGAGCTGGACAGGCTGCAACACGAGGGCATCATCTCCCCAGTGGAATTCAGTGAGTGGGCCAGCCCGATTGTTCCAGTACTCAAAAGTGATGGCACGGTCAGGATTTGCGGCGATTATAAAGTAACTATTAATCGTTTCTTGCTACAGGACCAATATCCGCTACCGAAGGCAGACGACCTATTTGCGACACTGGCAGGAGGCAAGACGTTCACCAAGCTCGACCTGACTTCGGCCTATATGATGCAGGAGCTGGAGGAGTCTTCGAAGGGCCTCACCTGCACAAGGAACTGTTGATCTACAACAGATGCCCGTTTGGAATTTGGTCGGCTGCAGCGATCTTCCAGAGAAACATGGAGAGCTTAAACAAGTCGGTACCACACACGGTGGTTTTTCAGGACGACATATTGGTCATGGGTCGGGACACCGCCGAGCACCTACAAAACCTGGAGGAGGTCCTCCAGCGACTGGATCGCGTAGGGCTGCAGCTGAAGAGGTCGAAATGTATCTTCGCGGCAACAGAAGTGGAGTTTTTGGGGAGAAAGATCGCGGTGGACGGCATTCGGCCCACAGACGCCAAGACAGAGGCTATCAGGAACACGCCCAGGCCACAGAACGTCACGGAGCTAATGGTCGTTCCTGGGACACCTCAACTATTTTGGTAAGTTCCTACCGGGGTTAAACACCCTTTTGGAGCCCCTACATGTGTTATTGTGCAAAGGTGAGAACTGGGTATGGGGAAGAAACCAAGTAATTGCTTTACAGAAAGCCAGAAACATTTTATACTCCAACAAACTGCTTGTATTGTATAACCCGTGTAAAAGACTTGTGCTAGCATGTGACACATCGTCATACAGAGTCGGGTGTGTATTACAACAAGCTAATGTTGGAACCTGTCACTTCTGCTTCCAGGAGCTTGTCGAAGGCCGAGAGGGTCTACAGCATGATTGAGAAAGAGGCATTAGCGTGTGTGTTCGGGGTAAAGAAAATGTATCAATACCTGTTTGGCCTCAAATTTTAGCTGGAAACCGATCACAAGCCCCTCACATCCATGTTCACTGAAAACAAGGGGATAAATACTAATGCCTCAGCCCACATACAAAGGTGGGCACTCATGCTCTCAGCATATAACTATACCATCCGCCACAGGCCAGGCACCGAGAACTGTGCGGATGCTCTCAGTCGGCTACCATTGCCCACCACAGGGTTCGAAATGGCGCAGCCTACAAACTTGTTGATGGTGGCAAAGCCCGCAGACTTGTTGATGGTCATGGAAGCATTTGAAAATGATACATCACCTGTCATGGCCCGCCAGATTAGGATTTGGACCAGCCAAGATCCTCTGCTGTCCCTAGTAAAAAACTGTATACTGCATGGGAGCTGGGCCAGCATCCCCGTTGAAATGCAAGAGCTAATCAAGCCGTTCCAGTGGCGAAAGGACGAGCTGTCCATTTAGGCAGACTGCCTGTTGTGGGGTAACCGCGTAGTGCTACCCAAATAGGGCAGGGAGACGTTCATCTCGGATCTCCACAGCACACACCTGGGTATAGTAATGATGAAAGCGATAGCCAGATCCCACGTGTGGTGGCCCGGTATCGACTCTGACTTAGAGTCCTGTGTACAGCAATGCAGCGTATGTGCTCAGTTGAGCAACGCGCCCAGAGAGGCACCACTATGTTTGTGGTCCTGGCCCTCCAGACCATGGTCGAGGATCCATGTCGACTATGTGGGCCCGTTTCTCGGTAAACTGTTCCTGGTGGTGGTGGATGCTTTTTCAAAATGGATTGAACATGAAATAATGTCGGGAAGCACCGCCACCGCCACCATTGAAAGCCTGAGGGCCATGTTTGCCACCCATGGCCTGCCTGACATACTGGTTAGTGACAAGGGCCATGTTTCACCAGTGTCGAATTTAAAGAATTTATGACCCGCAATGGGATCAAACATGTCACCTTGGCCCCATTTAAACCAGCCTCCAATGGGCAGGCAGAGCGGGCAGTACAAACCATCAAACAGAGCCTTAAATGAGTCACAGAAGGCTCACTCCAAACCCGCCTGTCCCGAGTACTTGTCTGCCAGCGGCCATTAGGAATCCGACAGTCGCACCCTCCGGTGGCAGGTAAAACCCAGTTAACATACATAACATCATTCCCCCCAAAGTCCTTGGTACAGGTTGTATTTACAAGTTGAGACGGTCCAGGGCCTTCTGCTTCCCGGTTGATCTTCTCAGTTCGAACCCAAGCTTGGGTGAGTTGGTAGGACCATTGCTGCATTGTGGAGCAGTCGGTCTGACAGGACTGTGGGGGTTGGTAGGTTCGTCTTCGTGAATGACACAAGTGTCAACTAATGGTTGGATGTATGTTGCTTGGTTGATGATGATGTCATCTTCAATTTGTTTTGGGTTGTCTGTGAATCACAGTTTGGTTTGGTCGATGCGCCTCTTGCATGTTTGGCCATTTAACAGTTTGACTGCAAACATCCTGTTCCCCTCCTCGGCCAAAACCGTGCCAGCAACCCACTTTGGACCATGACCATAATTCAGGACAAACACAGGGTCATGAATAGCACTGTCACGTGATACGGCCATGTAATCGTGGTACCATTGCTGCCGTTGCCTTCTGATTTCGACATGATCATTGAGATCCGGGTGTACAAGGAAGAGCCTGGTTTTGAGGCTTCTCTTCATTAACAGCTCGGCAGGAGGGACCCCGGTAAGCGAGTAGAGTCTCGTCCGGTAACTGAGCAGAATGCGGGACAAGCGGGTCTGTAGGGAGCCGTGAGTCACGCGTTTTAGGCTCTGCTTAATGGTTTGGACAACCCGCTCCGCTTGACCATTAGATGCAGGTTTGAAAGGGGCAGAGCTGACATGTTTGATGCCATTACGGATCATAAACTCGTGGAACTCCTAACTGGTGAAACACGGTCCGTTGTCGCTGACAAGGATGTTGGACAGGCCATGGGTGGCGAACATGGCCCAGAGGCTTTCAATAGTGGCTGTGGACGTGCTGGATGACATGATTACGCATTCAATCCATTTGAAGTAAGCGTCCATTATCACTAAAAACATTTTGCCAAGGAAGGGGCCGGCAAAGTCTATGTGGATCCTTGACCACGGTTTGGATGGCCATGACCACAGACTCAGCGGAGTCGCCACAGGTGCGTTACTCAATTGTATGCAAGTGTTGCACTGATATATGCATGACTCCAAGTCTGAGTCAATGCCGGGCCACCAAATGTGAGACCTGGCAATGGCCTTCATCACGACAATGCCTGGGTGGGTACTGTGTAAATCTCGCACAAAAGTTTCCCTGCCTTCTTTTGGAATAATAACACGATTACCCCATAACAGACAATCAGACTGAATAAACAATTCATCTTTGCGGCAGCTATAAGGCTTAATTTCATCCTGCATTTCCCTGGAAATAGCAGACCAATTTCCATTTAGGATACACCTTTTTATGCTTGACAGTACAGGATTCTGGCTGGTCCAGGTACTAATTTGGCGAGCCATGACGGGTGACCCCTCGCTCTCGAAGGCATCCATGACCAGCAGCAAGTCTGCGGGCTGCGACATTTCCATCCCGGTTGTGGGCAATGGTAGCCGGCTAAGCGCATCAGCACAGTTTTCAGTGCCTGGTCTGTGGCAGATGACATAATCATAAGCGGATAATGTCAGTGCCCATCTTTGGATGTGGGGTGAGGCATTGGTGTTTATATCTTTGCTCTCAGAAAACAATGAGCGGCTTGTGGTCTGTTTCAAGCTTAAACCAAAATCCAAACAGGTATTGGTCCATTTTCCTAACCCCACATACGTGTGCTAAAGCCTCGTTCTCTACCATACTATCGGCTCTTTCAGCCTTAGACAGACTTCTGGATGCGTATGCAACTGGTTGGAGTTTGCCTGATACATTGGCTTGCTGGAGCACACAACCAGTCTCATATGATGAGGCGTCGCAGGCCAGTGCTAACTGCTTACATGGGTCATAGTGTACCAGTAATTTATTGGAACATAGCAGGTTCCTGGCCTTCTCAAAGGCCCTGTCTTGAGATTTGCCTGAAACCTAGTCGTTACCCTTTCTCAGCAACATATGCAAGGGCTCTAGCAATGTGCTCAAACTAGGTAGAAAGTTACCAAAATAGTTGAGAAGACCCAGGAACGAATGCAGCTCCGTCACACTCTGGGGTCTGGGTGGATTTTGATGCCTCTGTCTTCAAGTCTGTAGGCCTGATGCCATCTGCTGCAATCTTTCTCCCCAGGAATTCGAATTCTGATGCCATGAAAACGCACTTGGAGCATTTTAGCCTGAGTCCCATTCTGTCCAGACGACTTAGAACCTCTTCGCCACTGTAAAGTTCTGTCCCCTCAGTACAGATTCACACGAGACATGTTGTGAAGTCAAGGTCACTCTGGACCTGCACCTTTATTTCACAGCTCTGGAATGCTGCACTTGCCTGAGACCTGTGCTTATATACCTGTCTCTTGCAAGTGCACCCCTGGTGGTAAGTTATGCTGGTGGTTACAGGTCATATCTTATTTCTTATTACAGTCATGTATAGCATGTTAGGATACAGTCATATATAATAATGTAAGATACATGACAGAGAGTTTGCTGAACTCCATCCCGAGAACCGTCATGTTCCAAGATGACATCCTGATCACTGGTCGCGATGCCACCGAACACCTGCACAACCAACAGCTGTGGCTCGAAAACATACGCTTTAATGTTGGCACCCGAGAAACCAGCAAGCAAGTTGTTTGAAGAATTGAGCACACTGGTAAGAGACCACCTGAAGCCAGCGAGCAGCCTACAGATGGCCAGACACAGGTTCTACAACTACAGACGCTGTGTGGGCCAGAGCATACCCGACTTTGTGGCGGAACTTCGGAGGTTGGCTAGTTTATGTGAGTTCTCCGATGAACTGAGGAGAGAAATACTGAGAGACTTTTTCATTGAAGGAATAGGCCACACAGGCATATTCCGAAAGCTCATAGAGACCAAGAGCCTGACCTTAGAGGCAGCAGCACTGGTTGCACAGACATTCTTGGTAAGGGAAGAAGAAATGAGGTTGATTTACAATGCAGGTATGACAACTAACGAAATATTGGAACAAGAAGTTCACAGCACTAAACAAGCTGCTACCCCCACACACAGACAAAACCGGGAGAACAGGTTCTCGACAGCAGTCAGAAGCCATCAAGGCCCACAGGAACGGCGGCCGTTCACACCTCATCAATCCACAATGCGAGAAGCTCAAGAGAGATCAGCCAGACGCAGCTCATTCTTTGGAAACTCTTTGAACAATGGTACAGGTCTGTGCTGGAGCTGTGGGGGTGGGCACTCGGCAAAGGGATGTGGATTTCAGCAGGCTGTTTGCAGAAATTGTGAATATACAGGGCATTTGGCCCTCATGTGCAAAAAAACGGCAGCTCGGCTGGTATATAAATCGGATGGGTCGGAAAGCGGACCAGAAGATGGTGGGGACAGTACCCGCGACACCGGTGTACAGCGGGTCAACACGATCAATGGCCGCTGCTCCTATAACAGGACCCCTCCTATAATGATGAGGATCCTACTCAACGGGATATCTGTCAACATGGAGCTGGATACGGGAGCGAGTCAATCTCTCATGGGCGATCAACAATTTGAACAACTGTGGCCGCATAAAAGAGGCAGACCAAAACTCACAAGGGTCGACACCACACTAAGGACCTATACCAAAGAAATCGTACCAGTCCTCGGCAGCGCCATGCTTTCTGTCACACACAAAGGGACAGTGAACCGACTTCCCCTGTGGATTGTCCCCGGAGACGCCACAGCCCTGCTGGGGAGAAGCTGGCTGGCAAAACTAAACTGGAAATGGGATGATGTCCATGCCATGTCATTAGGGGAACGGACCTCCTGCTCAACAGTTATAAAGCGATTTGAACATCTCTTTCAGCCAGGTGTGGGCACTTTCAAAGGGGCCAAAGTCAAAATCTACATCACACAGGATGCTAGACCGGTCCATCACAAGGCCAGAGCTGTACCCTATGTGATGAGGGAAAAGATTGAACACGAACTAGACAGGCTTCTGCGGGAAGGCATTATATCACCTGTGGAATTTAGCGACTGGGCAAGTCCCATTGTCCCAGTCATGAAGCCTAATGGATCCGTACGAATCTGTGGGGACTACAAATCTACCATAAACAGAGTCTCCTGACAGGACCAGTACCCGCTGCCCAGAGCGGAGGACTTATTTGCCACATTGGCTGGAGGTAAACTTTTCTCAAAATTAGACCTCATATCTGCGTATATGACGCAAGAATTGACCGAGGAATCCAAGCTACTCACCACCATCAACACACATCGAGGCTTTTTCATGTACAATCGATGCCCATTCGGCATCAGGTCGGCAGCTGCCATATTCCAGCGCAACATGGAGAGTCTGCTCAAGTCCATCCCGGGGACGGTTGTATTTCAAGACGACATACTTATCACGGGCAGGGACACCGAGTTTGGAGGAAGTACTAAAGCGGTTGGATCGGGTAGGCCTACGAGTCAAGCAATCCAAGTGCCTGTTTCTTGCACCCGAGGTTGAATTTTTGGTCAGAAGGATTGCCGCTGATGAAATCCGCCCAACAGTCTCCAAAACAGAAGCAATTCGCCTGGCACCCAGGCCCCGGAATGTCTCAGAACTGCGTGCCTTTCTCGGGCTACTCAATTACTTTGGGAACTTTATGCAGAACTTAAGCACGCTGCTGGAGCCTCTCCACGTGCTACTCAGAAAGGTGTGCGATTGGTTTTGGGGGGATGCCCAGGAACGTGCCTTCAATAAAGCACGCAACCTTCTGTGTTCCAACAGTGTTTTGACTTTCTTTGACCCAGGTAAAAAGCTAGTTCTCATATGCGTCAGCGTATGGGGTCGGGTGTGTTTTGCAACATGTCAATAGTGCGGGCAAATTACAACCCATAGCTTATGCCTCCAGGTCACTTTCGCGGACGGAGCACGGGTACGGAATGGTAGAGAAGGAGGCGCTCGCGTGCATGTACGGTGTCAAAAAGATGCAAGAATAACTTTTCGGGGCCAAGTTCGCATTAGAAACCGACCACAAGCCCCTCACGTCCCTCCTATCCGAGAGCAAGGCAATAAACGATAAACGCCAACGCCTCGGCGCGAATTCAACGGTGGGCACTCATGCTGGCGTCCTGCGACTATACCATAAGGCACAGACCAGGCACAGATAACTGTGCCGACGTGTTCAGCAGGCTACCCCTGGCGACCACGGAAGGGTCTGACGAACAGGACTGTGAGATAGTCATGGCAATCAATGCCTTTGAGTCCACAGGTTCGCCCATGACGGCTCGCCAAATCAGAGCCTGGACGGCCAGCGACCCCACGTTATCCTTAGTAAAAAGATGTGTCCTAACCGGTGACTGGGCAGAGGCTGCGATGCCTGCCCCGAGGAATTAAAACCCTTTCACAGGTGCATGCATGAGCTATCACTACAAGCAGACTGCCTGATGTGGGGCAGCCGAGTAGTCATGCCTCTGCGAGTTGAGAGGCATTTGTCCGGGAGCTCCACCGTGAGCACCCGGGGATCATTCTCATGAAAGCCATAGCCAGATCCCACGTCTGGTGGCCTGGTATTGACGCAAACCTGGAGTGTTTGTACTAAACTATGGCAGGGGTCCCAAATGGCTTGCAGGGACAGTAACAGGCAAGGAAGGAAACAGGCTACTGGTAGTACAAATAGACAATGGAAAAACCTGCCGGAGGCATGTAGACCAAGTCAAAAGCAGATTTACCAACAACACTGCGGAACCAGAGGCAGACTACAATGTGGAACTCGCACCACACCTGGTGGACAGACAGAGGGAACAACCTGAGGAAAGGGCAATCCCAACAGACAGCCCAAGCGAGTCAACAACAATCACACCAATCGAAACAGATAGCCCAGGCGAGATACCAGCAACCACACCCAAAGAAAAACAGACACCAAGGCAAACAACTGAACCACAACTCAGACGCTCCACGCGAAAGCGTAGACCACCTGAGAGACTGAACCTATAAAGACAATAAGACCTTGGGGGAGGGTGATGTCATGTATCTTACATTATTATATATAACTGTATCCTAACATGCTATACATGACTGTAATAATGTATGACCTGTAACCATCAGCATACCTTACCACCAGGGGTGCATTTGTAAGAGACAGGTATATAAGGGCAGGTCTCAGGCAAGTGCAACATTCCAGAGCTGTGAAATAAAGGTGCAGGTCCAGAGTGACCTTGACTTCATTACATGTCTCGTGTGAATCTGTACTGAGGGGACAGGACTTTACACTCTCCATGTTTCTCTCAAATAATGCTGCCACTGAGCGAATTCCAAAAGGATATCTGTGGTTTTTAAACAGTCCTTTGTGCATGTTGATGCATGTCAGTTTTTTCGAAGATTCAACCAGCTCTTGTGTCATGTAAGTGGAGGTCAGGTCCAATTTGTCAGCCTTGGGTAATGGGTACTGATCGTCTATCGAGACTCGGTTGATCGTTACTTTGTAGTTGCCACAGATCCTAACCGTGCCATTACTTTTCAATACTGGGACAATTGGACTGGCCCATTCGCTGAACTCGACTGGTGATATGATTCCTTCCCGTTGAAGTCTGTCCAGTTCAATCTCGACCTTCTCCCTCATCATGTACGGAACCGCCCGAGCCTTGTGATGGACGGGTCTTGCATCCGGGCCAAGGTGGATCTACACCTTGGCTCCCATGAAGTTGCCGATGCCTGGTTCGAACAAAGAGGGAAACTTGCTCAACACTTTAGCACACAAAGTGTCATCCACTGATGATAAGGCTTTAATATCGTTCCAGTTCCATTTAATTTTCTCAAGCCAACTCCTGCCGAACAGTGTTGTGCCATAGCCTGGAACGATCCACAACGATAAATCATGCACAGCTCCATCGTACGATACCTTTACTGCCGCACTGCCAATGACTGGTATGAGCTCTTTGGTGTAGGTACACAGCTTCGCATTGATTGGGCTCAGTTTGAGTCTTTTTGCCTTCGTGTCCCACAGCTTTTTAAAAGCCCTCTGGCTCATTATTGACTGACTCGCACCCGTGTCCAATACCATGGATACTGGAACCCCATTTAATTTAACATTATCGGCGGACTTTTGGTAAAAGAATGTACCCCATACACTTCTTCGTCCTGTACCTCAGGTTGAGTTGCCTATGCCGCTTGATCCACGCTGGATTGATCATCCTCAGCCACGTGGTGTGTCGCAGCACGCTTGCTTGGTTGCGGACACATTCGCTGAAGGTGCCCCATTGTTGCACAGCCTTTGCACACGTATTGCTTGAGTCAGCATTGATGGGCCTGACGATAGCCCCCGCAATGCCAACAAGGCGAGATTTAATTCACCCCTGATGGCGGACTTTGAGCACTTACAGGTCGTACGAATGTGGATGAGTAGGCCCTGCCATGTGCCTGCCGATGATATTACTTAATGCACAGTACTTGCCGGTGAGTTTCGATGCTGGGAAGATATCTGTTTTGAGTTTTCGTCTGTGGACATGCATGCCTGGGCGATCGTGATGGCCTTGCTCAGGTCTAAAGATTCAGCAGCCAGCAGCTTTCGAAAGATGACCTCGTGGTCAATGCCAAGCACGAAAATGTCCCGCAGCATTTCCTCCAAAGCAGCTCCGAATTGCACGGCCCAGCGAGACGTCTCAGGTCGGTGACAAATTTCACCACGTCCTGGCCCTCGGAGCGATTGTGCGTATAGAAACGATACCTCACCATGATGATGCTTTCCTTTGGTTTAAAGTGGTTTTGAACCAACATACACAATGCATCGTAAGTCTTATCCATTGGTCGAGTCAGTGAGAGTAGATTCTTGATAAGGCCATAAATTTTTGACCCACAAACGGTGAGGAGAACTGCCCTGCGCCTAATTGCATTATCAGATCCTTCCAATCCAGTGGCTACATAGTATTGATCGAGGCGAACTGTGAAATCCTCCCAGTCTTCCCCTTCTATGAATTTCTCCAAAATTCCAACAGACATGGTTGCGTGAAAGTTCATATTTTTAACTCGTCACCAATTGTTAAGTATCAAATAACTCCACGAGGCTAATTACAGTGAGCTAGTTCAGGCATTACCTTACTCCAGTTTATTTATTCTCAAAGTGAGGATTCAACATGGCTGCCAACATTATATACACTGCTTGCACGTGTCTGCCAGTGAACATTAGGACTCTGACAGTCGCGCCCTCCGGTGGCAGGTAAAACCCAGTTAACATACATAACAGGGAGGGAGAGCGAGTGACTAGGAAGAGGAGAGAGAGAGATGGGGATGGGGTGAGAGCGACTGGGGAGGGAGGGAGAGAGAGACAGAGACTGGGGAGGGAGAGAGAGAGAGAGACTGGGAGGGAGAGAGCGAGAGTAGTGAGGGAATGCGAGAGAGAGCGGGCAGATAGAGAGAAACTGGGGAGTGAAAGAGAGAGAGTGGGGAGAGAGAGAGAGAGAGACACTGGGGAGGGAGAGAGAGAGAGTGGGGAGGAGAGAAAGAGAGAGATAGCCTGGGGAGGGAGAGAGAGAGAGAGTGGGAGAAACTGGGATGGGGTGAGAGAGAGAGAGAGAGAGAGATGAGGGAGGGAGGGAGAGAGAGAGAGAGAGACGAGGGAGGGGGAGAGAGAGAGATTGGGGCAGGAGAGAGAGGGAGAAAGGGCAGGGAGAGAGAGAGAGAGTAGGGAGGGAGAGAGACAGAGGGAGAGAGAGAGAGAGAGAAACTGAGGATGGGGGAGAGAGAAAGACTCAGGAGTGGGAGAGATAGAGAGACAGGGATGGGGTGAGAGAGAGAGCAAGAGAGAGAGAGACTGGGGAGGAAGTGAGAGAGAGATATTGGGGCAGGAGAGAGAGGGAAACTGGACAGGGAGAGAGAGACAGACTGGGGCGGGAGAGAAAGAGACAGACTGGGGCGGGAGAGAAAGAGAGAGACTGGAGAGGGAGAGGCAGCAAGAGACTGGGAGGGGGAGAGAGAGACTGGGGAGAGGGAGACTGGGAGGGAGAGAGCGAGAGTAGGGAGGGAGAGAGAGAGAGCAGGGAGATAGAGAGAGAGAGAAACTGGGGAGGAAAAGAGAGTGTGGAGGGAGAGAGACAGAGGGTGATGAGGGAGAGAGAGAGAGATTGGGGTGGGAGAGAGAGGGAGCCTGGACAGGGAGAGAGAGAGAGTGGGAAGGGGGGAGAGAAAGAGAGAGAGGGGAAGTAGAGAGAGAGAGACTGGGGAAGGAAAGAGAGAGCGACTGGGAAGGGGAAGAGAGCGAGATTGGGATGGGGTGAGAGGAAGAGAATGGGGAGGGGGGAGAGAGAAAGGGGAACTGGGGTGGGGGCAAGAGAGAGCAATCGGGTAGAGAGAGAGCGAGACAAATTGGGAAGGGAGAGAGAGAGAGGCTGGGGAGGGAGTGAGAGAGAGAGACTGGGGAGGGAGAGAGTGAGAGTAGGGAGGGAGAGAGAAACAGAGAGAGAGCAGGGAGATAGAGAGAGAGAGAAATTGGGGAGGGAGAGAGAGAGTGTGGGGGGAGAGAGAGACTGGGGCTGGAGAGACAGAGAGAGACTGGAAGGGAGAGACAGAGAGAGACTGGGGAGGCGGAGAGAGAGAGACTGGGGAGGGGGAGGGAGAGAGACTGGGATGGGGTGAGAGAGACTGGGGAGGGAGAGAGAGAGAGAGACTGGGGAGGGAGAGAGCCAGAACGAGACTGGGGAGGGAGAATGAGAGAGAGAGAGAGAAAGAGAGGGAGACAAGGGAGGGAGAAACTGGGGAGGGGAGAGAGAGAGAGACTGGGATGTGGGGAGAGAGAGACTGGGGAGGGAGGGAGAGAGAGAGACTGGCAAGGGAGAGAGCAAGAGTAGGGAGGGAGGGAGCAGGAGAGAGAAAGCGGGGAGATATATATAGAGATAAACTGGGGAGGGAGAGAGAGAGACGGGGAGGGAGAGAGAGAGAGAGATCGGGTAGAGAGAGAGAGAGAGACTGGGTATTAAGTGAGAGAGAGATTGGTGCAGGAGAGAGAGGGAGAAAGGGCAGGGAGAGGGAGAGAGACATAGGGTGGGGAGGGAGAGAGATAGAGAGACTGAGGATGGGGGAGAGAGAGAGAGAGACTGGGGAGGAGAGAGAGAGAGACTGGGGAGGGAGGGAGAGAGACTGGGGAGGGGGAGAGAGATAGTGTAAAGTCCTGTCCCTGGAGTACAGACTCACACGAAGCACATGCTGAAGTCAAGGTCACTCAGGACCTGCATCTTTATTTCACAGCTCTCGAATGCCACACTTGCCTGAGACCTGTCTTTATATACCTGTGTGGAACAGGTATGCAGTGTCTCCTGCAAGTGCACCCCTGGTGGTAAGGTATGCTTGTGATTACAGGTCATATCTAGTTACAGTCATGTATAGCATGGTAAGATACAGTTATGTACAGTAATGTGAGATACATGACATCACCCTCCCCCAAGGTCTTATTGTCTTTATAGATTCAGTCTCTCAGGTGGTCTACGCTCTCGCGTGGAGCATCTTAGTTGTGGTTCAGTTGTTTGCCTTGGTGCCTGTTTTTCTTTCGGTGTGATTGTTGGTATCTCGCCTGGGCTGTCTGTTTCATTCAGTCTGATTGTTGGTATCTCGCCTGGGCTGTCTGTTGAGATAGCCCTTTCCTCAGGCTGTTCCCTCTGTCTGTCCACCAGGTGCTGTGTGAGTTCCACGTTGTAGTCTGCCTCTGGTTCTGCAGTGTTGTTGGTGAATCTACTTTTTACTTGGTCTACATGCCTCTGGCAGGTTTGGCCATTGTCCATTTGTACCACCAGTAGCCTGTTTCCTTCCTTGCCTGTTACTGTCCCTGCAAGCCATTTGGGACCCCTGCCATTGTTTAGCACAAACACTTTGTCCCTTATCTCATTCCACCTCCCCCTCGAATTTCAGTCATGGTACTCGGTTAGCTTATGGCGCTTTGCCTCAACAATTTCATGCATGTCTGGGAGGATTAACGGACTTCGTAGCGGACCTCCGGCGTTTGGCCAGCCTCTGTAAGTTCACAGACGTCTGCAGGGGGGAGATGCTAAGGGACTTCTTTATCAAGGGCATGAGTCATGCGGGAATTTTCCACAAGTTAATTGAGACCAAGGATTTGACCTTGGAAGCGGCGGTGTTGATAGCTCAAACTTTCATGGCGGGGAAGGAAGAGATGAAAATAATATACGCGCGCAATTCTGCCTCTAACGCGGCGATGGATCAGGGAGTCAACATCATCAATGCGACTCAGAGCCCCGCAGGCAGGGGCAGTCAGACACTGCCCAGGCAGCAATAGACCCCAGAGTAGGACTTCAACAGAGACAATGGCAGGCTGAACGGACATTCACGCCATCACAGTGGACAATGCGGCCCCACTAATAGGATACTTAAGAGCAGTCAAAGGGAGAGTCAGCGTGGGAGGCCTGGCCATAGTCCCTTTGTTCCCAACAATAGAAACTTTAACTCATGCTGGAGATGTGTGGGAAAACACTCAGCTAGCTCTTGCAGATTTCAACAGTTTGTCTGCAGGATCTGCAATCTCAGTGGCCACTTAGCTCGAATGTGCAGGAAGCCTGCAACCAGACTAATCTATGAGGTGGATGGACCAGAAGAGGGTTCTTTCAGGCAGGATGACATTTGGAGCAAATCGATGGACACCGAGGTTCAGCGGGTCCATATGGCGAATATTCACAGTTCATACACCAAAACGCCACCAATGATGATAAGGGTTTTATTAAACGGTATCCCAGTACGCATGGAGCTGGACACTGGGGCCAGCCAGTCACTCATTGGCATTCAGCAATTTGAGAAGCTATGGCCATTTAAAGCCAGTAAACGCAAATTAGCACGTATTGAGACACAATTACGGACTTACACTAAATAAATCATTCAGGTGCTAGGCGGTGCAATGTTAGCTGTCACACACAATGGGTTAGTGAATCGGCTGCTGCTCTGAATTGTCCCGGGCAATGGTCCCGCACTGTTGGGGAGGAGTTGGTTAGCCGAGATGAACTGGAAATGGGGAGATGTTCATGCAATGTCATCTGTGGAGCGAAGTTTGTGCTCACAAGTCCTACAACAATTTGATTTACTATTCCAACCTGGCATCAGGACTTTAAAAGGCACTAAAGTAGTGATACACATCACCCCGAACGCCAGGCCAGTGCACCACAAAGACAGAGTAGTGCCGTATGTGATGCGGGAAAAGATTGAGAGCGAATTGGACTGGCTGTTGAGAAAGGGCATCATCTCGCCTGTTGAATTCAGCGACAGGGCAAGCCCCATCGTTCCCATCCTAAAAGCGGATGGCTCTGTCAGGATCTGTGGCGACTACAAGGCCACCATCAATCGGGTGTCACTACAAGATCAATACCTGCTCCCAAGAGCGGAGGACCTCTTCGTCACGCTGGCAGGCGGCAAGCTGTTCACCATGTTGGACCTCACTTCAGCCTTAATAACCCAGGAACTGGCCGACGAATCTAAACTACTGACCACCATCACTACACTCAAAGGACTGTTCGTTTATAACAGGTGCCCATTTGACATTCGATCAGCGGCCGCGGTTTTTCAACGAAACATGGAAAGGCTGCTTAAATCCATTCCTGGAACGATTGTATTCCAGGACGACATCCTCATCACGGGTCGAGACACCGAGGAACACCTCCACAACCTGGAGGAGGTGCTATGCTGACTGGACTGGGTAGGCCTGCAACTCAAGAAGTCTAAATGTGTGTTCTTAGCTCCTGAGGTTGAGTTTCTGGGCAGGAGGGTTGCTGCAGATGGGATTCAGCCCACCAAATCCAAAACAAAGCTGATTCGACGAGCACCCAGGCCCTGCAACACATCGGAGTTGCGTTCATTCCTGGAACTGTTGAACTATTTCGGGAACTTTCTGCCGAACTTGAGCACGTTGTTGGAGCCGCTACACGTGCTCCTGCATAAGGGTTGCGATTGGTTTTGGGGGGACAGTCAGGAACGGGCTTTTGATCGGGCGCGAAACCTACTTTGTTCAAACAAGTTGTTGATCCTGTACAACCCCTGTAAAAAATTGGTTCTGACATGTGATGCATCATCCTATGGGGTTGGGTGCGTGTTGCAGCAGGGCAATGCTGAGAGTCAACTACAACCTGTGGCTTATGCCTCCAGGTCACTCTCTCAAGCAGAACGGGGATATGGGATGGTCGAGAAGGAAGCACTTGCATGTGTCTATGGTGTAAAAAAAATGCATCAGTACCTCTTTGGAAGGAAGTTTGAATTAGAGATGGACCACAAGCCATTAACATCCCTGTTATCAGGCAGTAAGGCTATCAATGCCAACGCATCAGCTCGTATACAGCGATGGACTCGCACGCTGGCTGCTTATAACTATTCCATCCGGCACCGGCCCGGCACTGAAAATTGTGCTGATACACTCAGCAGGCTTCCACTGGCCACCACTGAGGGGGCAACGGAGCAAAGCGCCGAGATGGTCATGGCTGTCGATGCCTTTGACAGCGCAGGCTCCCCCATCACAGCCCGCCAGATCAAAATCTGGACAAACAGAGATCCCCTCCTATCCCTGATTAAGAAATGTGTCCTGACTGGGGATTGGGCGCCCGCACACAGAGCATGCCCTGAGGAGGTCAGACCGTTCCACAGACGTATGGATGAGCTCTCCATCCAAGCCAACTGCATACTATGGGGCAGCCGGGTAGTTATGCCCCAGAAGGGCAGGGAGGCATTCATCAGGGAACTCCACAGCGAGCACCTAGGCATTGTGCTGATGAAGGCCTTTGCCCGGTCACACGTTTGGTGGCCTGAAATTGATTCAGACCTGGAACACTGTGTTCGCAGGTGCACGACGTATGCCCAGTTGGTTAATGCCCCCAGGGAGGCCCCGCTCAGCCGGTGGCCCTGGCCCACCAGGCCATGGTCACGCATTCATGTTGACTATGCGGGCCTGTTCATGGGTAAGATGTTTCTTATTGTGGTAGATGCATACTCGAAATGGATCGAGTGCATCATTCTGAATTCATGCACGTCATTCACCACCGTGGAAAGCCTACGTGTGATCTTTGCCAGACATCCTGGTTAGTGATAATATCCCATGTTTCACAAGCTACGGATTCCGAGAGTTTATGTCGGGCAATGGCATCAACCACGTCAGGACAGCGCCGTTCAAGCCGGCCTCCAATGGCCAGGCGGAACGTGCGGTCCAAATCATTAAGCAAGGTATGCTCAGGATTCAAGGACCCTCCCTACAATGCCACCTATCGCGTCTCCTGCTGGCCTATAGATCCCGACTGCACTCGCTCATGGGGGTCCCGCACGCAGAGCTACTAATGAAACGGACACTCAAAACTCGGTTGTCCCTCATTCACCCAGTCCCGACCAACATAGTTGAGGGCAAGTGCAAGTCACAAAACGAGTACCATGACTGTAATTCGAGGGGAAGATGTATAGAAATAAATGATCCTGTATTCGTCCTCAATCACGCCATGGGGCCCAAATGGCTTGAGGGCACTGTAATTGACAAAGAGGGGAATAGGGTCATCGTGGTAAAGCTCAACAATGGTCAGATATGCTGTAAGCATCTGGACCAAGTGAAAAAAAGGTTCAGCATCGACATGGAGGAACCTGAAGAAGACCATGAGATGGAGCTCACAACACCGCCAGTGAACGAGCAACAAGAGCAATCAGAAGAATGCACAGTCCCTGCGGTCAGCCCAGACAGGCCGGAATCACCACAGGTGACAGACACTCATGTCAGTGTCCAACAACCGGAGCCCCAACTGCAGCGCTCCACGAGGGAGCATAGACCACCTGAAAGACTGAACCTATGATCCCAATAAGACTTTGGCGGGGGCGGGGGGAGGTGCTGTCATGTATGTAACCACAATGTAACACCATTGTATTACTGTATACACTCAACCTAGATGCACACCTTGACCACAAGGGGTGAACTTGTGGGAGACACTCCTTACCTGATCACACAGGTATAAAAAGGGAGGTCCCACAGAAGGTCATCGTCTTTGGAGTCCTGTGAATAAAGAGTTAAGGTCACAGAGTGACCTTGTCCCCAGAATGTGCCTCGTGTGGTTTCATACTGTAGAGCAAGGACTTTTCAGGGAGAGCGAGAGACTGGAATGTGGTGAGAGAGAGACTGGGGATGGAGGTAGGGAGAGAGACCGGCAAGGGAGAGAGCAAGAGTAGTGAGGGAGGGAGAGAGAGAGATAGCGGGTAGATATATATATATATATATATATATATATATCTATATAGAGAGAGAGAAACTGAGGAGGGAAAGAGAGAGAGACTGGGGAGGGGGAGAGAGAGAGACTGGGGAGGGTGAGAGAGAGAGAGAAAGAGAGAGACTGGTGAGGGGGAGAGAGTGGGGAGGGAGGGTGAGAGAGAGAAAGAGAGAAATTAGGGAGGGAGAGTGGGAGACTGGGGAGGGAGAGAGAGAGAGACTGGGGAGGGAAAGAGAGAGAGATTGGGGAGGGGGAGATAGAGAGACTGGGATGGGGTGAGAGGGAAAGACTGGTGAGGGAGGGAGAAAGAGAGAGAGAGACTGGGATGGGGGAGAGAGAGACTGGGGAGGGAGTGAGAGAGAGAGACCGGGGAGGGAGAGAGCGAGAGAGAGCAGGGAGATAGAGAGAGAGAGAAACTGGGGAGGGAAAGAGAGAGTGTGGCGGGAGAGAGAGAGAGACTGGGGCGGGAGAGAAAGAGAGAGACTGAGGAGGGAGAGACAGAGAGAGACTGGGAAGGGGGAGAGAGAGAGACTGCGATGGGGGAAGTGAGAGTGAGAGAGACTGGGGAGGGAGAGAGAGGGAGATTGGGGAGGGAGCGAGAGGGAGTGACTGGGGAGGGTGAGAGATAGAGGGGGATTGGGGAGGGAGAGAGAGAGAGAGAGAGAGAGAGAGAGAGAGAGAGACAAGGGAGGGAGGGAGAGAGAGAGAGACTGACAAGGGAGAGAGCAAGAGCAGGGAGGGAGGGAGAGAGAGAGAAAGCGGGGACTTATATAGAGAGAGACATTGGGGAGGGAGAAAGAGAGACTGGGTAGGGGGAGAGAGAGAGAGAGAGATAGAGAGAGCCTGGGGAGGGAGGGAGAGAGAGAAACTGGGAAGGGGAGAGAGAGAGAGGGACTGGGATGTGGTGAGAGAGAGACTGGGGAAGGAGGGAGAGAGAGAGACTGGCAAGGGAGAGCAAGAGTAGGGAGGGAGGGAGAGAGAGAGAGAAAGCGGGGACTTATATAGAGAGAGACACTGGGGAGGGAGAAAGAGAGACTGGGTAGGGGGAGAGAGAGAGAGAGAGATAGAGAGAGCCTGGGGAGGGAGGGAGAGAAACTGGGAAGGGGAGAGAGAGAGAGGGACTGGGATGTGGTGAGAGAGAGACTGGGGAAGGAGGGAGAGAGAGAGACTGGCAAGGGAGAGCAAGAGTAGGGAGGGAGGGAGAGAGAGAGAGAAAGCGGGGACTTATATAGAGAGAGACACTGGGGAGGGAGAAAGAGAGACTGGTGAGGGAGAGAGAGAAAGAGGCTGGTGAGGGAGAGAGCGAGAGTAGGGAGGGAGAGAGAGAGAGAGAGAAACTGTGGCGGGAAGAGAGAGTGTGGAGAGGGAGAGAGAGACTGGGGCAGGAGAGAAAGAGAGAGACTGGGGAGGGACTGACAGAGAGAGACTGGGAAGGGGGAGAGAGAGACTGCGATGGGGGAAGTGAGCAAGAGAGACTGGGGAGGGAGAGAGAGAGTGACTGGGGAGGGTGAGGGATAGAGGGAGACTGGGGAGGGAGAGAGAGCGAGAGAGATAGGAGAGGGGTGTGAGAGAGAGATGATGGAGGGAGGAAGAGAGAGAGAGACTGACAAGGGAGAGAGCAAGAGCAGGGAGGGAGAGAGAGAGAGAGAGAGAGAGAGAAAGCGGGGCGATATATATAGAGAGAAACTGGGGAGGGAGAGAGAGAGACTGGGGAGGGAGAGAGAGAGTGAGACTGGTGAAGAGGGAGGGTGAGAGAGAGCGTGGGTAGAGCGACAGAGAGAGAAATTGGGGAGGGAGAGAAAGGGAGATTGGCGAGGGAGAGAGAGAGAATGAGACTGGGGAGGAAGAGAGAGAGGGAGATGGGGAGGGAGAGTGTGAGAGTAGGGAGGGAGAGAGAGAGAGAGAGAAAGTGGGGAGATAAAGAGAGAGAGAAACTGGGGAGGAAGAGAGAGACTGGGGAGAGAGAGAGAGACTGGGGAGGGGGAGAGACAGTGGGGAGGGAGAGAGAGCGAGAGAGAGAGAGAGAGACTGGGGAGGGAAAGCGAGATAAAGAGACTGGGGAGGGAGAGAGAGAGAGAAACTGGGATGGGGTGAGAGAGAGAGATTGGGGAGGGAGGGTGAGAGAGAGAGAGACTTGGGGGGGGGGAGAGGGAGACTGGGCAGGGAGAGAGAGAGAGAGTGGGGAGGGAGAGAGAGAGCAAGGTGAGGTAGAGAGAGAAACTGGGGGGAGAGAGAGAGATGAAAGAGAAGGTCTGGGGGGAGGGACTGGGGAGGGAGGGAGAGAGAGACTGGGGAGGGAAAGCAAGATAGAGAGACTGGGGATGGAGAGAGAGAGAGAGAGAGAGAGTGGGGAGGGGGAGAGAGAGAGAAACTGGGATGGGGTGAGAGAGAGAAATTGGGGAGGGAGGGTGAAAGAGAGAGAGACTGGGGAGGGAGTGAGAGAGAGACTGGGGAGGAAGAGAGAGAGGGAGACTGGGCAGGGAGAGAGAGAGAGAGAGAGTGGGGAGGGAGAGAGAGAGAGAAAGCGGGGAGATAAAGAGAGAGAGAAACTGGGGAGGGAGAGAGAGAGAGATTGGGGAGAGAGAGAGATGAGAGAGAGACTGGGGAGGGAAAGCGAGATAGAGAGACTGGGGATGGAGAGAGAGAGACTGGGAGGGGGAGATAGAGAGAGAGAAACTGGGATGGGGTAAGAGAGAGAGATTGGGGAGGGAGGGTGAGAGAGAGACTGGGGAGGGGGAGAGAGAGACTGGGGAGGAAGAGAGAGAGGGAAACTGAGGAGGAAGAGAGAGAGAGAGAGAGTGTGGAGGGAGAGAGAGAGCAAGGGGAGGTAGAAAGAGAAACTGGGGGGAGAGAGAGAGAGAGAGAGAGAGAGAGAGACAAGAGAGAAGGTCTGGGGGGAGGGAGCGAGAGAGACTTGGGAGGGAGGGAGAGAGTGTGACTGGGGAGGGGGAGAGAGAGAGAGAGAGAGACTGGGATGGGGTGAGAGAGAGAGATAGACTAGGAGGGAGAGAGAGAGATATATGAGGGAGGGAGAGAGAGAGAGACTGGGGAGAGGGAGAGAGAGAGAGAGACTGGGATGGGGGGAGAGTGAGAGACTGGAGAGGGAGAGGGAGAGACAGAGAGACAGAGAGACTGGGGAGGGGGAGAGAGAGAGAGAGACAGAGATGGGGTGAGAGATAGACTGGGGAGGGAGGGAGAGAAAGAGAGAGACAAGGGAGGGAGAGAGAGAGAGAGAGACTGGCAAGGGAGAGAGCAAGAGTGGGGAGAGAGAGAGTGAGAGAAAAAGCAGGGAGATATATCGAGAACGAAACTGGGGAGAGAGCGAGAGAGAGAGACATAGAAACATAGAAAATAGGTGAGGAGTAGGCCATTCGGCCCTTCAAGCCTGCACCACCATTCAATATGATCATGGCTGATCATTCACCTCAGTACCCCTTTCCTGCTTTCTCTCCATACCCCTTGATCCCTTTGGCCGTAAGGGCCACATCTAACTCCCTTTTGAATATATCTAATGAACTGGCCTCAACAACTTTCTGTGGTAGAGAATTCCACATGCTCACAACTCTCTGCGTGAAGAAGTTTCTCCTCATCTCAGTCCCAAATGGCTCACCCCTTATCCTTAGACTGTGACCCCTAGTTCTGGACATTCCCAACATCGGGAACATTCTTCCTGCATCTAACCTGTCCAATCCCGTCAGAATTTGATGTTTCTATGAGATCCCCTCTCATTCTTCTAAATCCCATTGAATATAAGTCTAGTCGATCCAGTCTTTCTTCATATATCAGTCTTGTATTTCCGGGAATCAGTCTGGTGAACCTTCGCGGTACTCCCTCAATAGCAAGAATGTCCTTCCTCAGATTAGGAGACCAAAACTGTACACAATATTCAAGGTGTGGCCTCACCAAGGCCCTGTACAACTGTAGTAAGACCTCCCTGCTCCTGTACTCAAATCCTCTCGCTATGAAGGCCAACATGCCGGCAGTCCGAGAGGCGGGAGTTCGTGGTTGGTGAGGCCTATAAAAGGCCCAGCGGCAGCGAGAGGTGGCGGCAGTCCAAGAGGCGGGAGTTCGTGGTTGGTGAGGCCTATAAAAGGCCCAGCAGCAGCGAGAGGCGGCAGCAGTCCGAGAGGCGGGAGTTCGTGGTTGGTGAGGCCTATAAAAGGCCCAGCGGCAGCAAGAGGCAGCGGCAGTCCAAGAGGTGGGAGTTCGTGGTTGGTGAGGCCTATAAAAGGCCCAGCAGCAGCGAGAGGCGGCAGCAGTCTGAGAGGCGGGATTTTGTGGTTGGTGAGGCCTATAAAGGCCCAGCAGCAGCGAGAGGCGGCGGCAGTCCGAGAGGCGGGAATTCGTAGTTGGTGAGGCCTATAAAAGGCCCAGCGGCAGCGAGAGGCAGCGGAAGTCCGAGAGGCAGTAGTTCGTGGTTGGTAAGGCCTATAAAAGGCCCAGTGGCAGCGAGAGGCGGCGGCAGTCTGAGAGGCGGGAGTTCGTGGTTGGTGAGGCCTATAAAGGCCCAGCGGCAGCGAGAGGCGGCGGCAGTCCGAGAGGCGGGAGTTCGTGGTTGGTGAGGCCTATAAAGGCCCAGCGGCAGCGAGAGGCGGCGGCAGTCCGAGAGGCGGGAGTTCGTGGTTGGTGAGGCCTATAAAGGCCCAGCGGCAGCGAGAGGCGGCGGCAGTCCGAGAGGCGGGAGTTCGTGGTTGGTGAGGCCTATAAAGGCCCAGCGGCAGCGAGAGGCATACTTGTGCAGCTGCAGCGGGGAGAGAAAGCAAAAAAGAAGTAGAAAGAAATCAAAAGGTGACATCACAGCCAAGGGGGTAAGTGATTGGCTGGTGATTGGTGAGTAGCTTTTCTTTTTCTTTTTTATATCAGTAAGTAACCTGTTAACATTGTTGTTGTTAATTTAAGTGTATCTAAGGGTTAAGTCATGGCAGGAGAGCTCGGTCATGTGATATGCTCCTCCTGTACCATGTGGAACTCAGGGACACTTCCAGTGTCCCTGACGACTACATGTGCGGGAATTGTATCCGCCTCCAGCTCCTGACGGACCGCGTTGCGGAATTGGAGCTGAGGGTGGATTCACTCTGGAACATCCACGATGCTGAGAATGACGTGAGTAGCACGTGTAGCGAGTTAGTCTTATCGCAGGTGAAGGGTCCACAGCCAGCTAGGGAATGGAAGACCAGCAGGAAGAGCAGTGCAAGGAAGGGGAAGGTAGTGCAGGGGTCCCCTGCGGTCATCCCCTTGCAAAACAGATACACTGTTTTGAGTACTGTTGAGGGGGATGACTCATCAGGGGAGGGCAGCAGCAGCCAAGTTCATGGCACCGTGGCTGGCTCTGTTGCACAGGAGGGCAGGAAAAAGAGTGGGAGGGCGATAGTGATAGGAGATTCAATTGTAAGGGGAATAGATAGGCGTTTCTGCGGCCGCAACCGAGACTCCAGGATGGTATGTTGCCTCCCTGGTGGAACGGTCAAGGATGTCTCAGAGCCGGTGCAGGACATTCTAAAAAGGGAGGGAGAACAGCCAGTTGTCATGGTGCACATTGGTACCAACGACATAGGTAAAAAAAAGGGATGAGGTCCTACGAGATGAATTTAAGGAGCTAGCAGCTAAATTAAAAAGTAGGATCTCAAAAGTAGTAATCTCAGGATTGCTACCAGTGCCATGTGCTAGTCAGAGTAGGAATCGCAGGATAGCTCAGATGAATACGTGGCTTGAGCAGTGGTGCAGAAGGGAGGGATTCAAATTCCTGGGGCATTGGAACTGGTTCTGGGGGAGTTGGGACCAGTACAAACCGGACAGTCTGCACCTAGGCAGGACCAGAACCAATGTCCCAGGGGGAGTGTTTGCTAGTACTGTTGGGGAGGAGTTAAACTAATATGGCAGGGGGATCGGAACCAATGCAGGGAGACAGAGGGAAACAAAAAGGAGACAAAAGCAAAAGACAGAAAGGAGATGAGTAAGAGTGGAGGGCAGAGAAACCCAAGGCAAAAAACAAAAAGGGCTACTGAATATAAAAGGGCTGCAGGAGGGGTCAAAACTAAAAATCATGGTTTAAAAACGAGGATTAAAACACTCTACCTAAATGCACGCAGCATTCGAAATAAAGTAAATGAGTTGACAGCACAAATCATTACAAATGGGTATCATTTGGTGGCCATTACAGAAACATGGTTGCAGGGTGGCCAAAACTTGGAAGTAAACATACAGGGGTATCTGACGATTCGGAAAGATAGACAAGAAGGGAAAGGAGGTGGGGTAGCTCTGTTAATAAAAGATGATATCAGGGCAGTTGTGAGAGACGACATTGGCTCTAATGAACAAAATGTTGAATCATTGTGGGTGGAGATTAGAAATAGTAAGGGGAAAAAGTCACTGGTGGGCGTAGTTTATAGGCCCCCAAATAATAACTTCACGGTGGAGTGGGCAATAATCAAGGGAATAATGGAGGCATGTGAAAAAGGAACGGCAGTAGTCATGGGGGATTTTAACCTACATATCGATTGGTCAACTCAAATCGCACGGGGTAGCCTGGAGGAGGAATTCATAGAATGCATACGGGATTGTTTCTTCGAACAGTATGTAACAGAACCTACAAGGGAGCAAGCTATCTTAGATCTGGTCCTGTGTGATGAGACAGGAAAAATAAACTTACTCCTGGTAAAAGATCCTCTCGGAATGAGTGATCACAGTATGGTTGAATTTGTAATACAGATTTGAATACAGGGGCAGGGAGGTGTTGCTACAGTTGTACAGGGCCTTGGTGAGGCCACACCTGGAGTATTGTGTACAGTTTTGGTCTCCTAACTTGAGGAAGGACATTCTTGCTATTGAGGGAGTGCAGCGAAGATTCACCAGACTGATTCCCGGGATGGCGGGACTGACCTATCAAGAAAGACTGGATCAACTGGGCTTGTATTCACTGGAGTTCAGAAGAATGAGAGGGGACCTCATAGAAACGTTTAAAATTCTGACGGGTTTAGACAGGTTAGATGCAGGAAGAATGTTCCCAATGTTGGGGAAGTCCAGAACCAGAGGTCACAGTCTAAGGATAAGGGGTAAGCCATTTAGGACCGAGATGAGGAGAAACTTCTTCACCCAGAGAGTGGTGAACCTGTGGAATTCTCTACCACAGAAAGTAGTTGAGGCCAATTCACTAAATATATTCAAAAGGGAGTTAGATGAAGTCCTTACTACTCGGGGGATCAAGGGTTATGGCGAGAAAGCAGGAAGGGGGTACTGAAGTTTTATGTTCAGCCATGAACTCATTGAATGGCGGTGCAGGCTAGAAGGGCTGAATGGCCTGCTCCTGCACCTATTTTCTATGTTTCTATGTTTCTATGATTGAGGGTGAGGAAGTAGTGTCTCAAACGAGTGTACTATGCTTAAACAAAGGGGACTACAGTGGGATGAGGGCAGAGTTGGCTAAAGTAGACTGGAAACACAGACTAAACGGTGGCACAATTGAGGAACAGTGGAGGACTTTTAAGGAGCTCTTTCATAGTGCACAACAAAAATATATTCCAGTGAAAAAGAAGGGCGGTAAGAGAAGGGATAACCAGCCGTGGATAACCAAGGAAATAAAGGAGAGTATCAAATCAAAGATCAATGCGTATAAGGTGGCCAAGGTTAGTGATAAACTAGAGGATTGGGAAAATTTTAAACAACAACAAAGAATGACTAAAAAAGCAATAAAGAAAGGAAAGATAGATTTCGAAGGTAAACTTGCGCAAAACATAAAAACAGATAGTAAAAGCTTTTACCGATATATAAAACCGAAAAGAGTGACTAAAGTAAATGTTGGTCCCTTAGAAGATGAGAAGGGGGATTTAATAATTGGAAATGTGGAAATGGCTGAGACCTTAAACAATTATTTTGCTTCGGTCTTCACAGTGGAAGACACAAAAACCATGCCAAAAATTGCGGGTCACGGGAATGTGGGAAGGGAGGACCTTGAAACAATCACTATCACTAGGTGGGGGGTAGTGCTGGACAGGCTAATGGGACTCAAGGTAGACAAGTCCCCTGGTCCTGATGAAATGCATCCCAGGGTATTAAAAGAGATGGCGGAAGTTATAGCAGATGCATTTGTTATAATCTACCAAAATTCTCTGGACTCTGGGGAGGTACCCGCGGATTGGAAAGCAGCTAATGTAACACCTCTGTTTAAAAAAGGGGGCAGACAAAAGGCAGGTTAACTATAGGCCGGTTAGTTTAACATCTGTAGTGGGGAAAATGCTTGAAGCTATCATTAAGGAAGAAATAACGGGAAATCTAGATAGGAATAGTGCAATCAAGCAGACACAGCATGGATTCATGAAGGGGAAATCATGTTTTACTAATTTACTGGAACTCTTTGAGGATATAACGAGCATGGTGGATAAAGGTGTACCGATGGATGTGGTGTATTTAGATTTCCAAAAGGCATTCGATAAGGTGCCACACAAAAGGTTACTGCAGAAGATAGAGGTACGCGGAGTCAGAGGAAAGGTATTAGCATGGATAGAGAATTGGCTGGCGAACAGAAAGCAGAGAGTCGGGATAAATGGGTCCTTTTCGGGTTGGAAATCGGTGGTTAGTGGTGTGCCACAGGGATCGGTGCTGGGACCACAACTGTTTACAATATACATAGATGACCTGGAAGAGGGACAGAGTGTAGTGTAACAAAATTTGCAGATGACACTAAGATTAGTGGGAAAGCGGGTTGTGTAGAGGACACAGAGAGGCTGCAAAGCGATTTGGATAGGTTAAGCGAATGGTTGATGGTTTGGCAGATGGAATACAATATGGGAAAGTGTGAGGTCATCAACCTTGGGAAAAAAACACGTAAAAGGGAATATTATTTGAATGGGGAGAAATTACAACATGCTGAGATGCAGAGGGACCTGGGGGTCCTTGTGCATGAATCCCAAAAAATTAGTTTGCAGGTGCAGCAGGTAATCAGGAAGGCGAATGGAATGTTGGCCTTCATTGCGAGAGGGATGGAGTACAAAAGCAGGGAGGTCCTTCTGCAACTGTATAGGGTATTGGTAAGGCTGCACCTGGAGTACTGCGTGCAGTTTTGGTCACCTTACTTAAGGAAGGATATACTGGCTTTGGAGGGGGTACAGAGACGATTCGCTAGGCTTATTCCGGAGATGAGGGAGTTACCTTATGATGATAGATTGAGTAGACTGGGTCTTTACTCGTTGGAGTTCAGAAGGATGAGGGGTGATCTTATAGAAACATTTAAAATCATGAAAGGGATAGACAAAATAGAGGCAGAGAGATTGTTTCCACTGGTAGGGGAGGCTAGAATTGGGGGCACAGCCTCAAAATATGGGGGAGCCAATTTAAAACCGAGTTGAGAAAGAATTTCTTCTCCCAGAGGGTTGTGAATCTGTGGAATTCTCTGCCCAAGGAAGCAGTTGAGGCTAGTTCATTGAATGTATTCAAGTCACAGATAGATAGATTTTTAACCAATAAGGGAATTAAGGGTTACGGGGAGCGGGTGGGTAAGTGGAGCTGAGTCCAAGGCCAGATCAGCCATGATCTTATTGAATGGCGGAGCAGGCTCGAGGGGCTAGATGGCCTACTCCTGTTCCTAATTCTTATGTATGCCATTTGCCTTCTTCACCGCCTGCTGTACCTGTATGCCAACTTTCAATGACTGATGTACTATGACACCCAGGTCTCATTACACATCCCCTTTTACTAATCTGTCACCATTCAGATAATAATCTGTCTTCTTGTTTTTACCACCAAAGTGGATAACCTCACATTTATCTACATTATACCGCATCTGTCATGTATTTGCCCACTCACCTAACCTGTCCAAGTCACCCTGCAGCCTCTTAGCATCCTCTTCACTTCTCACACTGCCACCCAGCTTAGTGTCATCTGCAAACTTGGAGATATTACATTCAATTCCTTCGACTAAATCATTAATGCATATTGTAAATAGCTGTGGTCCCAGCACTGAACCTTGCGGTACCCCACTAGTCACTGCCTGCCATTCTGAAAAGGACCCATTTATTCCTACTCTTTGCTTCCTGCCTGCCAACCAGTTCTCTATCCACGTCAGTACATTACCCCCAATACCATGTGCTTTAATTTTGCACACTAATCTCTTGTGTGGGACCTTGTCAAAAGCCTTTTGAAAGTCTAAATTCAGCCCATCCACTGGCTCCCCCTTGTCCACTCTACGAGTTACGTCCTCAAAAAATCTAGAAGATTTGTCAAGCATGATTTCACTTTCATAAATCCATGCTGACTTGGACCGATCCTGTCACTGCTTTCCAAATGCGCTTCTATTACATCTTTAATAATTGATTCCAACATTTTCCCCACCACCGATGTCAGGCTGACCGGTCTATAATTCCCTGTTTTCTCTCTTCCTCTTTTTTTTTTTAAAGTGGTGTTACATTAGCAGGGGAGGGAGAGAGTGAGAGAGAGACGGGAGGGGGAGAGTTTGGGGAGAGAGGGTGAGAGAGATAGAGAAAGAGTGGGTAGAGAGCGAGAGAGAGAAATTGGGGAGGGAGAGAGAGGGAGACTGGGGAGGGAGAGAGAGAGAGAGAGAGACTGGGGAGGGCGAGAGAGTGGGGAGGGGGAGACAGAGAGCGAGAGAGAGACGGGAGGCAGAGAGAGAGAGAGAGAGACTGGGGTGGGGGAGAGCGAGACTGGGGAGGGAGTGAGAGAGAGAGACTAGGGAGGGAGCGAGAGTAGGGAGGGAGAGAGAGAGCGAGAGAGAGCAGTGAGATAGAGAAAGAGAGAAACTGGGGAGGTAGAGAGAGAGAGTGTGGAGGGAGAGGGAGAGAGAGAGAGAGAGAGAGAGAGAGAGAGAGAGAGAGAGAGAGAGAGAGAGAGAGAGAGACTGGGGAGGGAGAAACAGAGAGAGACTGAGGAGAGGGAAAAGAGAGAGACTGGGATGGGGTAAGAGAGAGACTGGGGAGGGAGGGAGAGAGACTGGGGAAGGTGAGAGATAGAGGGAGACTGGGGAGGGAGAGAGAGAGAGAGAGAGACTGGGAAGGGGAGAGAGAGAGAGACTGGGATGGGATGAGAGAGAGACTGGGGAGGGAGGGAGAGAGAGAAAGACTGGGAAGGGAGTGAGAGAGTGGGAGTAGGGAGGGGGAGAGAGAGAGAGAGAGCGGGGAAATAGAGAAACTGGGGAGAGAGAGAGAGAGAGTGAGAGAGAGAGACTGGGGAGAGAAAGCGAAACTGGGGAGTGAGAGAGAGAGTGGTGAGAGAGAGAGAGAGAGAGTGATCGAGAGAGAGAGAAACTGGGGAGGGGGAAGAGAGAGAGACTGGGTAGGGTGAGAGATAGAGGGAGACTGGGGAGGGAGAGAAAGAGAGAGACTGGGAAGGGGAGAGAGAGAGAGACTGGGATGGGGTGAGAGAGAGAGACTGGGGAGGGAGGGAGAGAGAGAGAGACTGGGGAGGGAGGGAGAGAGAGAGACTGGGATGGGGTGAGAGAGAGACTGGGGAGGGAGGGAGAGAGAGAGAGAGACTGGGAAGGGAGTGAGAGAGGGAGATGGGGAGGGAGAGAATGGGAATAGGGAGGGGGAGCGAGAGAGCGGGGGGAAATAGAGAAACTGGGGAGAGAGAGAGAGGGAGACTGGGGAGAGAGAGAGAGAGAAACTGGGGAGGGAGAGAGAGAGAGTGGGGAGGGAGAGGGAGAGAGAGAGAGAGAGAGAGAGCGGGGTGATGGAGAGAGAGAAACTGGGGAGGGGAAGAGAGAGAGACTGGCGAGAGAGAGAGAGACTGGGGAGGGAGAAAGAGAGTGGGGAGGGAGAGAGATAGAGTGACTGGGGAGGGAAAGAGAGAAAGAGACTGGGGATGGAGAGAGAGAGGGACTGGGGAGGGGGAGAGAGAGATGGGGGAGAGAGAGATTGGGGAGGGAGTGAGAGAGAAACTGGGGAGGAAGAGAGAGAGGGAGACTGGGCAGGGAGAGAGAGAGAGAGTGAAGAGCGGGGAGGTAGAGAGAGAAACTGGGGTGGGAGAGAGAGAGATGAGAGAGAGAGACTGGGGGGAGAGAGAGAGAGAGAGAGAGAGAGAGACTGGGGAAGGGGGGAGAGAGTGCGACTGGAGAGGGGAAGAGAGAGAGAGACTGGGATGGAGTGAGAGAGAGAGAGAGACTGGGGAGCGAGAAAGAGAGAGAGATGAGTGAGGGAGAGAGAGAGTGACTGGGGAGGTGGAGAGAGAGAGAGACTGGGATGGGGGAAAGAGAGAGACTGGAGAGGGAGAGAGAGAGAGACAGAGAGACAGGGAGACTGTGGAGGGGGGGGGGGAGAGAGAGAGAGACTGGGATGGGGTGAGAGAGAGAGACTGGGGAGGGTGAGAGCGAGAGAGCGAGAGACTGGGGAGGGGGAGAGCGAGAGAGACTGGGGAGGTAGTGAGAGAAGGAGACTGCGGAGGGGGAGAGAGAGAGAGAGTGGAAGGGAAGAGAGAGAGTGAGAGAGTGGGGAGGTAGAGAGAGAGAGACTGGGGACGGAGAGAGAAAGACTGGGGAGGGGGAGAGAGAGAGAGACTGGGATGAGGTGAGAGAGACTGGGGAGGGTGAGAGCGAGAGACTGGGGAGGGGGAGAGCGAGAGAGACTGGGGAGGTAGTGAGAGAAGGAGACTGCGAAGGGGGAGAGAGAGAGTGGAAGGGAAGAGAGAGAGTGAGAGAGTGGGGAGGTAGAGAGAGAGAGACTGGGGACGGAGAGAGAGAGAAAGACTGGGGAGGGGGAGAGAGAGAGAGACTGGGATGGGGTGAGAGAGAGAGACCAGGGAGAGGGCGGATGAGAGAGAGAGACTGGGGGAGAGAGAGACTGGGGAGAGTGAGGCGACACAAGCAAAAATTTGGCAGATTGAGTATAATGTGGGAAACTGAGGTTATCCACATTGGTCGGAAAAATAAAAAAGCAAGTTATTATTTAAATGGGGAGAGATTACAAAATGCTGTGGTACACAGGGATCTGGGGGTCCTTGTATATCATTGGAGTGGATGAAAACTCACAACACTGTCATTATTCACTTCATGCCCAATAAACCTATTAACAATCTGTGACCCATTTGCGGGGCAGGGTGGGGGGGGGGGGGAGTGGTGTAAGGTCAGGAACTTGGGCTGGGGGGAACAGGAACTTGGGCTGGGGGATAGGAACTTGGGCTGGGGGACAGGAACTTGGGCTGGGGGGCATGAACTTGGGCTGGGGGGGGCGGGGGGGGGAGGGCATGAGCTTAGGTTGGGGGCATGAGGAACTTGGGCTGGGGTGTCAGGACCTTGGGCTGGGTAAGGGCAGGAACTTGTGCTGGGATGGGGGAGCTCTATCCTGTCTGGGGCCTGAATTCAGAAAGGCTCGAATTACACTTTGCAAAGTCACTGAGAACTTGGGCTGTGCAGTTCTAATTACGCATTCCACAGACACTGCTGAGTGTGCCTTATTCTCCAAGGGGACCAATCAGCAATCAGGTCATGTGATCACGGAGACCCAATCAGAGCATTTTTCTAGTGCAAATAGCTATGTCCTAGTATTTATATGGACTTTCAGAAGGCATTTGATAAAGTTCCACATAAGAACCTGTTAACTAATGTAATAGCCCATGGAATTGAAGGGAAATTATTCACCTGGTTAGGAAATTGGCTGAGTGTCAGGAGACAGAGGGTAGGAATAATGGGCAGGTACTCTAATTGGCAGGATGTGACTAGTGATGTCCCACAGGAATCTGTATTGGGGCCTCAACTATTCACAGTATTTATTAACGACTTCGATGATAGCATAGAAAGCCACATATGCAAATTTGCCAATGAAACAAAGATAGGCGGCATTGTAGACAGTGTAGATGAAAGCATAAAATTACAAAGGGATATCGATAGATTAAGTGAATAAGCAAAACTGTGACGAATGGATCCCAATATAAGCAAATGTGAGGTCATCCACTTTGGACCTAAAAAAGATAGAACAGGTTATTTTCTAAATGGTGAAAAGCTAAAAACCGTGTAGGTCCAAAGAGACTTGCAGGTCCAGGTACATCGATCATTAAAATGTCATAAACAGATACAGAAAATAATCAAAAAGGCTCATGGAATGGTGGCCTTTATATCTGGAGGACTAGAATACAAGCGGGTAAAAGTTATGCTGCAACTATGCAAAGCCCTGGTTAGACCACACCCGGAGAACTGTGAGCAGTTCTGGACATCACACCTGAGAAAGGATATATTGGTCTTGGAGGGAGTGCAGCGTAGGTTTATCAGAATGATACCCAGACTCCAAGAGTTAAATTACGAGGAGAGATTACAAAAAATAAGGTTGTATTCCCTAGAATTTGGAAGGTTAACGAGTGATCTGTTTAAAGTTTTCAAGATATTAAGGGGAGATAGGGTAGATAGAGAGAAACTATTTCTGCTGGTTGTGGATTCTAGGACTGGGGGCATAATCTAAAAATTAGAGCCAGATCTTTCACGAGTGAAATTAGGAAACATTTCTACACACAAAGGGTGGTAGAAGTTTGGAACTCTCTTCCGCAAATGGCAATTGATGCTAGATCAATTGTTAATTTTATATCTGAGACTGATAGCTGTCTACACTTAAGCCTGTATTTTTCACTTGCCACTGCTGAATTCTATTTATGCTTTTTTCATTTGGGTGTTCAGGTTTGCTGGAGAAGGCAGAACAGCAGCAGCTTTTATTTATATAGGGTCTTTAACATAGTAAAATGTCCCAAGGCGCTTCACAGGAGCGTTATCAAACATGAGCCACATAAGGAGATATTAGGACTGGTTACCAAAAACTTGGTCAAAGAGGTTTTAATAAACATTTTAAAAGAAGAGTGAGAGATCGAGAGTTGGAGAGGCTTATGGAGGGAATTCCAGAGCTTAGGGCCTTGGCAAATAAGGCATGCTGCTAATGGTTGAGCGATTTAAATTGGGGATTCAGAAGAGGCTACAATTGGAAAAGCGCAGAAATCTTGGAGGCATATAGGGCTAGAGGAGTTGATGAGATAGGAAGGGGCGAGGCCATGGATGGATTTGAAAACCAAGATGATAATTTAGAATTGAGGCATTGCTGAACCAGGCATCAATGTAGGTCAATGAGCACGGGGTGATGAGTAAATGGGACTTGGTGCGAGTTAGGAGACAGGCAGCAAAGTTTTGGATGAGCTCAAGTTTATAGAGTGTGGAAAATTGGAGGCCAGTCAGGAGAGTGTTGGAATTTTAGAGGCAACAAAGGCATGGATGAGGGTTTCAGCAGAAAAAGAGCTGAGGCAGAGGTGGCGATGTGCAATGTTACGGAGGTGGAAGTGGACAGCTGTGGTGATGGAGAGAATATGGGGTTGGAGGTTCAATTCAGGGTCAAATAGGACGCCAAGGTTACGAGCAGTCTGGTTCAGCCTCAGCCTGTGGCGAGGGAGAGGGAACAAGTTGGTAGGAAGAGAAGCCATTGCCGATGATTATCTGGTTGCGGCTGGATAGATAGGAATGGAACCAAGTGAGGGCTGTCTAAGCCAGCTCGATAACAAAGGAGAGGCATTGGAGGAGGATGGCGTGGTTAGAAAGTGTTGATTCATTCAATTGCAAATTAAATAGATTGGTTGTACAAGGGTGATTCTTAATTATTCCAGTTAACTGTTATTCAAATCTAAAGTGAGGTGTTGAAGTAAATTCTGTTTTTGATATTTTGTGTTGGAGTTCATATTTGCAGTCTGCTAAGGCCAAGACCCACGAGGCTGGACTAAAAGAAAGCAATTAGATGGCAGTAGTGAGGATAGTGATATTAAGGATTGTGGGCCTGTTGGTGTATTGGGAATAGGGAGGATGGTTCAGGTGAAGCGCTCTCAGATCAATTTCCCTCTGAAAGCTCTGGCAGCTCAGGGTACAGGTGATCGATACTGCGCCTCCTCTTTATGGTGCTCTGTTTCTCCTCTTCCAATTTTTCTGCCCACGTGGTGGTATAGGCTGGGTTGCTCAGTGTCACGATGTTATGCATCACGCAGCACATGACAGCAAATCCGGAAACATGGTCAAAGATATATTGCAGAGCTCGTCCCAAATTGTCGAGGCAGCAAATGCATTCCTTGAACACGCGGATGGTCTGCTCATTGAGATTTCTGGTGGTTGTCTGGCTCTCATTGTAGGCATGCTCTGCATCTATGTCCGGGTTCCTGACAGAAGGCATGAGCCATGTCCAGAAGGGATATCCCTTCTTGTCAAGTAGCCAGCCTGTGACCTGATTGCCTGGTTGGAATAAAGGCAGTTCAAGATGAATGAATCATTGCTGCTACCAGGAAGCCGGGCATGGATCTGCATGATGCATTGTCTAATACATCCTTATTTTAATATTATAATAAGCATCCAGTATAGTTTCAGCGGGCACCCCGGATGCCTAAAGAGGAGCCTAATCCAATATGCCAGGCGATACACTTCCCATGCGGGATAGACACTTGTGCCTTATCCACATATTGAACCATTAAATATCCCTAAGGTGTAAAACAGGCACCTAAGATATCAAGATATTTACAGACTAAGTGAATGGAAGAATGGCAATGACAAAAACTAGATAAGAGAATACTAGAAAAATAACCCTTAAACCCAATAAATTGGTAAACAAAGATTCAGTTATTATTCCTGAGCTTAAACTTATTTAAATTCTTGATATGGGCGCTGGGTTCTTTAAGGGCAATTATCAACTATACATAATACAATTATAATCAGCTGCGGTTATGGAATCCTTTTTTTTTTATCTTCTCAAGAATCTCCACAGGAACTATTGGAACCAGAAATTTAATAGGGGTATGAACTTTACAACACTATATTAATTAGTCAGTCAATCCATTTACTGAAATGGTGTAGCTGACATCATGAGTAGAATAAATTCTACCTGCTTCAGATTTATCTTCAGTTTTTTCACAGGATCAAAGAAGTATTCAAAAAGCAGTTGAAACCAATTATTTGCCCATTATGGCCAACTAAGAAATACCAAATTAGCGAACCTTTTAGTCCTGAAATTGCTCAGCTGATCTAGCAGATGTGGGCTGGGAGAAAATACTTTTTGTTGCGAGGGCTACCCTCCTCTCAGATTCCTGAACTTGTAGTCAAAAGGTTGCATGGCCAGGCTGACCATGCAGTACCATGAGAGGTGCAGCCCACAGCAGGTGCATCTCAGGCCCATGGTGCCATGGGATAAAGGCCACTTCACTCCCAAGAGGATTCTATTGGATCATAGTAGTCAGTCATCTCACACATTTCAGGAAGTACCTAGAAGAAGCATGTGGATGGGTTTAAGAGTTCACATATTAAACACCTAGGGGAAGCACAGCAAAAAGCACTAGGTACACACAGAGATTGAATTGTCATCAAAATTATGGTTGCACTAAAGTGGATGTATGTGCAGACATTGGCCTAGAGTTTCCTTGGAGCTGCTGTCACTCCACCTGTCCAGTGCGGTGGAATCCCCATTAATGCTGGTAAACAGGTGGAGGAGCAGGAGCAGCTCTCAGAGAACTGACAGCTATTGTTCTTGACAAGGTTTTGAAATTGCTTTCATCAAGTGGTGTGAATGGGAGCTGTCAGAGTGAATGTAGACAAAATCCATCGTTTATGGATGTGTAGATGATGGGATTCGTTGCGGAAGTGTTTATGGCCAAATGAATGCAATTGATGACTCCTTGAACTTTGGGAAATCCTGCCACTTGGTAAAATTACAGTGCCCTGTTATGTTGCTGTGAGTTGTCTATGTGGAAGTCAGCTCTGGAGAATAATGCTTCTGTGACTTTATTTGATGCAGCTGTGCACAGCATTTTATCTAATTAAGATAAGCTAATTAGGGGCAGTTGTGATCGTAATAACCTTTGGCATCATGGTGGAGTAGGCTTATAGGTCCACTTGCAGCACATGACATGAGTTTGTAAATGCAAAGAATCCACAGCAACTGTTCTTGATTAAATGCGGTCGGTATGATGACGTACTTTGAAATTGACAGCAGGTTCGGGATTTCCGAACGGGCTAAATCCCAAACTTGTGATCTTTCAAGTTCCGAAGAGAAAGATGATCCACTGCAACTTTCAAATCCTCATTGCTGGTGAAAAGTTGGGTTAATTGCCCACCAACTGCACATCAATTACGCTGGAAAATGTTATGACTGGTGTAAACAGGCGCAGGAGTCTGTTTGGACAGCTTAAGGGGAGGGGGATGAGAAAATTACAATTTCAGGGCAATTAATTAAAAACAAACATGTAAAATAACCTATCAGGCAACTGTAAAGGCTCAGTTTGTGGGATTAGATAATTTTTAAAAATCTTGCAAAGTCAATTGTCTCAATTCAAAATTGAATATCAACCAAAAAGCTATATTGCCAGTTTTAAAAACTCTATCGATCTACATTCATTGACAAAAAGGTTTGGTTTTCACAATTCTGAGTTTACAGGGTTTTGCATTTGAGTATTATTTATAAATATATATCGATATATATATATATATACCATAAATTGCTAACATTATTGGGCTGAAATTCGGTTGCTAACGCCAGGTGATAACATCGGCAGTAGGTGTGGACTGGGCGGCAGTGGCTTCCCGGCCACATTGACGCCTGGTGTGAAATTCCCTTCCGGTTTTTCAAGGACAAAAAGAATTGCCACCCCGCCGACTACTGCCATGGAAATCATGACGTCTCACTAAATTCACTTTTGTCACCTCAGTTATTGGCCGGCGGCCAATACGCAACAAAAAGTTGGTGTTCACAAGGCGGGTTAGGATTCTGGGGCAGCATTTAAACAGAGGCACAGAGGTCACGGTCAGTGCAGCATTTGGTCCTCGCACAGTGCGCAGGTGTTGGCGTGCTGTGTCTGCTGACTACTCAGCTTCACTACTAGAACTTCCTAAACATTGGTGGGCTTTAGGTTGTTGACATTGGCAACTCGTTTCTCACTGTTACCTTTCCAACTCAACGGGGGCAGTGATAGCACACCACTTCGTTCTACAGCAAAGACTTCAAAAATTAATTTATTTAACATAGTGTTCTGTAAAATAACACAACATAACGCCATAATCCTCAGCAAATAATCAAACCCACAAGACCCCTTCAAACATTCCCAGCGACATCCAAGTGCAACGATTTACATGAGTTCATTTTCCAACAAGGTAGCCATCTCTGACGACAATCAAACAATTGTTTGCTGGTTCATCCAAGTGAAATTATTTGCTGAGTTCAGATTTAAACAAGGTTTAACAAGGCCAGCATCTGTGACCATAATCCCCCAGTTGTTTAATGGGTTTTGCTGAGTGCTTTCCCAACCCTTCCCTTCTACCCACTCCCTCCACCCCCCACCCTGTTCCCCACCCCCCACGCTTACTGCTCCTCCTCAATGGGGTAGCAGGAGGCTGGTAGTCAGTTGCTCACTTTGAGCCAGTGCCACACATGATGGCCTAGCAGGACGGGACGTCCCCGACCAACTCGGGCCCTGGAAGGCCCAACTGCGGACTGCATCACCTCAGCATAGGCGGTAGCACTCTGGTATGGGTGGGTTGCAGGGAGCGGCAGGTGCAAAGGTGGAATTATGTCATCCTGAGAGAGGACATTAGGTCCCAACAGGACTGATACGCTGCTACTGCCCCGGAGCAGAGCCTCACCATCTGGAGCAATCTCGGTGAGCACAGATTGCTGCCGTGCTTCAGCAAGATTAGGTCCCCGTTTAGCTGATGGGGCCACAGACACGATGACAGTGGTCAGTGCATCCGTGGCATCAATTTGCCTCGGCATTAACACAGATTGCGACTGCAGCACATCACAGAGCTGATTGATGCCACCACGCACTGACGACATTACATTATGCAGGAGGAGGAGGAGGAAGAGGAAGCGGAGGATTCCCTTCGCCCCAGAGCTAGAATGCGTCGTCCCCATCGCAACCCTGGAAGGGAGGTGCGGCTGCATTTCAAAGCTGCTCACTTCAGATAATCCCATCCGCACATGACCTTTCAGCTACCACTTTCAATGGCCATCGTAATGAATGCCTTAACGCAGAATTGCCGACTCCCAGATGAAACACCAGGCAAGATAAATGTGCCAAAAATAAAGATTTATCCAATTATCCAAATCACTGCAAAAACAGAACATAAAAAACAATATAATAATACTGTAATCATTTTTTTACCCCTGTGCATCTCACTATAACACCTGTTACGCATGACAACCCTAACACTACACCTAACTGTCATCCCTATGGCTGCATCATGGGTCCGTGAAGGCTGCTGTGGTTGTTACCTGGGATCTACAGCTGTCCTTCTAGGATGCCCTGGAACACCTCTGGGCCTGGAAGGGCCGAGTGCAAACTGGCCAGCACCCTCCTCGGAGGGTATGTCCTCACATTTATGGAAGTACCTGACACCCCTGCAATCTCCCTCCATGCATTATGTACTGGCGGTTTGCCAGGTCTCATGTCAGGAAACAGTATTCTTCTTCTGTCCCCCACACCATGCATCAATGTCTCCAGCTCCATATCAATGAACTTGTTGGTTCTCCTTGCACCTCTTACACCAGCCATCCTTCCAAACTTCTTCCAAATTCCTTGAAAACTCCTTTCTCCCTCAGGTCCTTACTGCAAACCCTGGCCTTTAAAAAATGTTTCACTTTTGGAGCTGAATATGGGGATACCCAGCCACGAAAAAATTTCGGAGCTAATGGCCCCAAAAAGGTGAGGGGAGCACCAGCTTTCTCGCGGTATTGAATTTTGGGCCCCTGTGTTCCATATTATAAAAAGGATATAGGGGAATTGAAGAAAGTGTAAAAAAAAAATCACAAGGGTTGTTCGGTATTTAATCCCTTGTAACCTGCATTACAGTACCACCAGAGGGCCTACCTGTTGGAGTCCCAAGGGATCCCAGCATCCCTTGGGAGCACGGTATAAGAAGGCCACCCCTGAGGTACCTGCACTCTGGAGTCTTATTAAATAAGCTAAGGTCACACTTGCTCATTGTACACAGTACTCAATTTTATCCTTTATTTATGAACGTATCAATTGGCGATGAGGTGACGAACAACCGCGCGAAAATGCAAAGAACAGTTGGTATCCTGGAGAAGTTCTCAGAAAGGGATGATTGGGAGGCCTTCGTGGAGAGACTCAACCAATACTTTGTGGCCAATGAGCTAGAAGGGGACGAGAATGCTGCCAAACGAAGGGCGATCCTCCTAACTGTCTGTGGGCAACAACCTATGGCCTCATGAAGAATCTCCTCGCTCCAGCAAAACCAACAGCTAACTCCTATGAAGAATTGTGTACGCTAGTCCGGGAGCACCTAAATCCTAAGGAAAGCGTTTTGATGGCAAGATATCGGTTCTACACGTGTCAACGGTCGGAGCGCCAGGAAGTGGCGAACTATGTCACTGAACTAAGGCGCCTCACAGTACATTGCAAATTTGAGGGATTCATAGAACAAATGCTGAGAGACTTTTTTGTACTGGCCATTGGCCATGAGGTAATCCTTCGCAAATTGTTGACTGTTGAAACTCCGAATCTAAGTAAAGTGAAAACGATAGCCCAGACATTTATGTCCACCAGCGACAACACCAAACAGATTTCATAGAGTAAAGAAGTTTCGGCCAGTACTGTGCACACAGTAACGTCGTTTTCGAGCAGGAATATACATGGCAGAACGTACATGCTGGTTGCTGCTGCCTGACCTCAAATGACCCAGAGTCCGCCATCAATCGTTAATGCAAAGCAGTTAACTCCTTGTTGCCGCTGTGGAGGTGATCATCAGCCCCATCAATGCTGCTTCAAGCACAATGTATGCAATGGTTGCAGAACAATGGAACACCTCCAGTGAATGTGCAGGCGAGCTGCAAATCCTGTAAACCCTGCAAACCACCACGATGCAGAGGAAAATCGATCCACTGTGGATCAGGCTGAATTGGAGACTCATACCGAGGAGGCAGAAGTGTACGGGGAACACACATTCACCAGGAAATGTCCATCAATAATGTTGAAAGTTGAACTGAACGGAATTCCAGCATCTATGGAACTGGACACAGGTGCGAGTCAGTCCATAATGAGCAAAAACGCCTTCGACGGGCTGTGGGGTAAAAAGGCACACAGTCCCAAGCTCAGCCGCATTCACACCAAACTAAGGACTTACAGCAAGGAAGTAATCCCTGTAATTGGCAGTGCAGAAGTCAAAGTCTCCTATGATGGAGCAGTACACGAACTTCCACTGTGGATTGTGCCAAGGGATAGACCCACATTGTTTGGCAGAAGCTGGCTGTGAAAAATCCGCTGGAACTGGGACGACATCCAAGCGCTTTTGTCCGTCGACGATGCCTCATGTGCCCAGGTTCTGAGCAGGCTTCCATCGTTGTTTGAGCCAGGCATTGGAAGCTTCTCGGGGGCGAAAGTGCAGATCCATTTGGTTCCCGGTATGCAACCCATCCACCACAAGGCACGGGCGGTACCATATGTGATGCGGAAATTGAGAAAGTGGAAAAATGGAAATTGAGCTGGACAGGCTGCAGCGAGAAAGCATCATCGCGCCGGTGGAATTCAACGAGTGGGCTCGTCCGATTGCCCCGGTACTAAAAGAGGACGGCACAGTCAGAATTTGTGGGGATTATAAAGTAACGATTAACCGTTTTTCGCTAAAGGACCAGTACCTGCTACCCAAGGCAAACGACCTATTTGCGACTCTGGCTGGAGGGAAGACGTTTACCAAGCTGACCTCGGCCTACATGACGCAGGAGCTGGAGGAGTCTTTGAAAGGCTTCACCTGCATCAACACGCAGAAAGGTCTGTTCATCTATAACAGATGCCTGTTCGGGATTCGGTCGGCCACGGCAATCTTCCAACAGAACATGGAGAGCCTGCTAAAGTAGGTTCCTCGCACCGTGGTTTTCCAGGACGACATACTGGTTACAGGCCGGGACACTATTGAGCACTTTAATAATCTGGAAGAGGTTCTTAGTTGGTTGGATCACGTGGGGCTCAGGTTGAAATGCTCAAAGTGTGTTTTCCTGGTGCAGGAGGTCGAGTTCTTGGGAAGAAGAATCGCAGCAGACGGCATCAGGCTCACCGACACCAAGACAGAGGCCATCAAGAACGCGCCGAGACCACAGAACGTGACGGAGCTGCGGTTGTTCCTGGGACTCCTTAACTATTTCGGTAATTTCCTACCTGGGTTAAACACCCTGCTAGAACCCCTACATGTGCTACTGCGCAAGGGAGACGACTGGGTATGGGGGAATTCACAAGAGGCTGCCTTTAAGAAAGCCAGAAATCTGTTGTGTTCAAACAAACTGCTTGTTCTGTATGACCCTTGTAAAAGATTAGTGTTAGCTTGCGATGCGTCGTCATACGGGGTCGGGTGTGTGTTACAACAGGCTAACGAATCGGGGATTTTGCAACCGGTTGCTTATGCATCCAGGAGTTTGTCCAAAGCCGAAAGGGCCTACTGCATGATTGAAAAAGAGGCTTTGGCGTGCATTTACGGGGTAAAGAAAATGCACCAGTACTTATTTGGCCTCAAGTTTGAGCTTGAAACTGAGCACAAACTGTTCATATCGCTGTTCTCTGAGAGCAAAGGGATTAACACCAATGCCTCTGCCCGCATCCAAAGATGAGCGCTCACACTGTCGGCATACAACTATGTAATCCGCCACAGACCAGGCACAGAGAACTGCACTCAGCTCTCAGTCGGCTGCCATTGCCCACCACCGGAGTGGAAATGGCACAGCCAATGGACTTGCTCATGGTAATGAATGCATTCAAAAAAGAAAAGTCCCCCATTATGGCCCACCAGATCAGGACCTGGACTAGCCAGGATCCTTTACTGTCCCTGGTTAAAAAAAACTGTGTCTTCCATGGGAGCTGGTCCAGCGTCCCAGCGGAGATGCAAGAGGCAATTGTGCTGTTCCACAGGCGCAAAGACGAAATGTCTCTGCAGATGGACGGCTGTTGTGGGGCAATCGTGTGGTCTTGCCCAAGAAGGGCAGAGATACGTTCATTTGTGAACTGCACAGCACCCACCCAGGCATTGTAATGATGAAAGCCATAACCAGATCCCATGTGTGGTGACCCAGCATCGACTCAGATTTAGAGTCATGCGTGCGCCACTGCAACACTTGCTCTCAGCTGACCAATGCACCCAGAGAGGCACCGCTAAGTTTGTGGTCGTGGCTCTCCAAACCATGGTCGAGCATCCATGTGGACTATGCGGGCCCATTTCTAGGCAAAATGTTTTTGGTTGTCATGGACACTTACTCAAAATGGATTGAATGTGCAATAATGTCTGTAAGCATATCCATGGCCACTATTGAAATCCTGCGAACCATGTCTGCCTGATGTCGTAGTCAGCGACACTGGGCCGTGTTTCACCAATGCTGAATTCAAAGAATTCATGACCTGCAATGGGATCAAACACGTCACATCTGCCTCATTCAAGCCCGCATCCAACGGCCAGGCAGAACGGGCAGTTCAGACCATCAAGCAAAGGGGATTCATGAAGGAGAAATGGATTCATGAAGGGGAAATTGGATTCAAAAAGGGGAAATCATGTTTAACTAATTTATTGGAATTCTTTGAGGATATAACGAGCATGGTGGATAGAGGTGTACTGATGGATGTAGTGGATTTATATTTCCAAAAGGCATTCGATATGGTGCCACACAAAAGGTTACTGCAGAAGATAAAGGTACGCGGAGTCAGAGGAAATGTATTAGCATGGATATAGAATTGGCTGGCGAACAGAAAGCAGAGAGTCGGGATAAATGGGTCCTTTTCAGGGTGGAAATCGGTGGTTAGTGGTGTGCCACAGGGATCGGTGCTGGGACCACAACTGTTTACAATATACATAGATGACCTGGAAGAGGGGACAGAGTGTAGTGCAACAAAATTTGCAGATGACACAAAGATTAGTGGGAAAGCGGGTTGTGTAGAGGACACAGAGAGGCTGCAAAGAGAATTGGATAGGTTAAGCGAATGGGCTAAGGTTTGGCAGATGGAATACAATGTCGGAAAGTGTGAGGTCATCCACTTTGGGAAAAAAAACAGTAAAAGGGAATATTATTTGAATGGGGAGAAATTACAACATGCTGAGGTGCAGAGGGACTTGGGGGTCCTTGTGCATGAAACTCTTTTGAGTTTACCTGTGAAAACATAAAACATGTATCCGTGCCACCCGACCTGGATGACACACACAAGACATTTACAAGGCCCTTTTTTTTTTTTTTTTGGTTTTTTTATTGTGGTTTTTTTTTTGGGCACTAAAATCAAATTTTTCCTTTTTTCCAGTGCCCCCTATAAAAGGAGAGGGGGACACTAAAAGCACCGGCAATTAAAACAAATTAAACTTAAAAACGTAAAATCAAATTAAAATTTGGTTGCCGGGCGTGATGATGCACTCCAGTCCCTCCGGTGCCCACCTCTCGCGGAAGGCCGCGAGCGTACCGGTGGACACCGCGTGCTCCATCTCCAAGGACACCCTGGACCGGATGTAAGAGCGGAAGAGAGGCAGGCAGTCAGGTTGAACGACCCCCTCGACCGCCCGCTGCCTGGACCGGCTGATGGCACCCTTGGCCGTGCCCAGGAGCAGTCCTACGAGGAGGCCTTCGGACCTACCCGCTCCCCTCCGCACAGGGTGCCCAAAGATCAGGAGAGTGGGACTGAAGTGCAGCCAGAATTTCAGGAGCAGCCCCTTCAAATAGTGGAACAGGGGCTGCAACCTTGTGCATTCAATAAAAACATGGAACACGGACTCCTCCAGACCGCAGAAATTGCAGGCGGCCTGGGAGTCCGTGAACCGGCTTAAAAATTTATTGCACGGCACTGCTCCGTGCACCACCCTCCAGGCCAAGTCCCCGATGAATAGTGGGAGGACCCCTGCGTAGAGTGCCCTCCATCGGGGACCCCCGCCTCCTCCGGACGGCAAGATGGTACGCCATGGCGTGTCCGGACGGCCGGCGAGGATGGCAAAGTTGAGGGTGTGCAGGAGCAGCCCGTACAGGAAACCCCTCCGCGCGGAACTGAAAGGCACGGAGGGGATTTCCCCGAGGTGGCTCAAGTTGTGAGGCGCCGGCCCCCGAGGGAGGTTCCGGGGTTTGGCGCCGATGAGGAATTCCGTCCGGACGGGGGTCAGTTCGGACGGGATCTCCCCACGTGCTTGAGCCTCCTCGATGCACCTAACGGAGTCAGGGCCCAGAGCTGTTTTTAGCGACTCGATGGCATCGGCCGCGTGGCGGACGTTGGCAGAATTTAGGCGCCGCGCCAGCGTGTCTGGCGCCATCCAGCCCGCTCCTCCGCCATCGAGCAGGTCCCTGACCCTGGTCACCTCACCAGCCACAGCCCTCTCTTCCGACCGCCACATAAAGCCTCGGCCGTGGAGGTACGGATTCCCGAGCAGCGGTTCCTGCAGGACGGCCGCCACTCCAGCCGGCGGAGAGCTGCGCTTGGTGGAGACTTTGTTCCAGACCCTGATGAGTTCCCTGTAAAAGACAGGCAGCTCCCGGAGGGCGGTCCTGGCACCCCCCAAGTTCACAAACAGGAGCTGCGTGTCATAATTGAGGTCGAGCTGCTGGCGGAAGAAATACCTCGCCAGAGCGCACCACCTAGGAGGGGGCTCGACGTAAAGGTATCTCTGCAGGGTCTGAAGACGGAAAGTCGCGAGCTGGGCGCTGACGCACACCAACGACTGACCGCCCTCCTCAAGCGGGAGACTCAAGACCGCGGCAGAGACCCAGTGCTTCCTGTTGTTCCAGAAGAAGTCCACCAGCTTCTTCTGTATCTTGGCGACAAACGCAGGGGGAGGGGTCAAAGTGACCAGCCGGTACCACAGCATTGCGGCCACCAGCTGGTTTATGACTAGCGCTCGACCCCTGTAGGACAGCACTCGGAGCAGTCCTGTCCAGCGCCCTAGGCGAGCGGCGACCTTGGCCTCCAGCTCCTGCCAGTTCGCCGGCCAGGCTCCCTCGTCGGGGCTAAGGTAGACTCCCAGATTGAGGAGATGGGTCGTGCTCCAGGCAAAAGGCCTGAGCTCCTCCGGCAGGGAGTCCACCCGCCACTGACCCACCAGGAGTCCGGAACATTTCTCCCAGTTGATCCTGGCGGAGGACGCGGCCGAGTAAATCTCCTGGCACTCACGCATCCTCCGCAGGTCAGCGGGATCCTCTATCGCGAGGAGCACGTCATCGGCGTAAGCCGAGAGGACGACCTCCACGCCCGGCCCTTGCAGAGCCAGTCCCGTCAACCTCGTCCGCAAGAGGCGCAGGAAAGGCTCCACACAAACGGCGTATAACTGGCCGGACATGGGGCATCCCTGGCGCACCCCTCTCCTAAAGCGAAGGGGCGCCGTCAAGGACCCGTTAACCTTAATCAGACACTCCGCGGCGGCGTACAAAAGTCGGATCCGGGCGACGAAATGCGTCCCGAACCCGAAAGCGCGCAGAGTTCCGAGCAGATAGTCGTGATCCACCCTGTCGAACGCCTTCTCTTGGTCGAGGGATAGGAAGGCGACCGACAGACCAGCCTCCTGGGAACAATGGATGAGGTCCCAGACCAGATGGATGTTATCGTGGATTGTCCGGCCCGGGACCGTGTATGACTGGTCGGGGTGGATCATGTGGTCCAGCACGGCACCAAGGCGAGCAGACATCGCCCTGGCGAAGATTTTGTAGTCCGTGCTGAGGAGGGAGACCGGGCGCCAGTTCTTAAGGAGGCGGAGATCGCCCTTCTTAGGCAGCAGGACGATGACTGCCCTGCGCCAAGAGAGGGGCATCTCCCCGGTCGCCAGACTTTCCCCCAGGACCCGCGCGTAGTCGCTCCCCAGGACGTCCCAGAACGCCCTGTGGAACTCCACGGTCAGCCCGTCCAGCCCCGGGGATTTTCCCCTCGAGAGCCGGGCGAGGGCACCGGTCAGCTCCGCCAGGCTTAACGAAGCTTCCAGATTTTCGGCGCCCTCCGGGCCGACCTTCGGCAGGTCCTCCCACAAAACTCTACGCGCTTCCTCGCTGGACGGATCCGGAGAGAACAGAGCCCCGTAATATTCACGGACCCTGTTGTTGACGCCCTCCGGATCCGAGACGAGAGAGCCGTCGTCGGCCAGCAGCATCAAGAGCTGCTTACGGACACTCTGCCTTTTTTCCAGCGAGTAGAAGAAGGGGGAGCCGCGGTCCAGATCCCGCAGGAACCGGATCCGCGACCTCACGAACGCGCCTCGGGACCCGACGAGCTGCAGGTCCTTCAGCGCGGCCTTCTTCGCTTCGTACACCGTCCGCAGGGCCGGGTCCTGGACGACTTGACCGAGACGGGCTTCCAGGTCGAGCACCTCTTTTTCTAGGCGCCCGACTCTGGCCGCCCGCCTCTTGGTCGACCCCCTCGCGTACTCTTGACAGAAGACGCGGACGTGAGCCTTGCCCACGTCCCACCATAGCCTCAAGGAGGGGAAGCCCCCCTGCTTCCTTCTCCAGTCGGACCAGAATCGACGGAACGAGTCCTGGAACCGCACGTCCTCCAGCAACCGGTTGTTAAAGTGCCAGTACGCGGACCCCGTCCTCGCGCGGAGCGAAGCGAGCTCCGCCCACACCAGGTGGTGGTCCGAACACGGCACCGGCCGCATGGAGACCGCCGGGACGCAGGAAACGTACGCCCGAGACACGTAAAGGCGGTCGACTCTAGACCATCCAACTCCAGGCCTCACCCAAGTAAAGGCGCTGGAGTCGGGGTGGAGATTTCGCCAGACGTCCACCAAGTCGAAGGACCCGACCAGGTCCCTCAACTTCTCCATCGCCGTCATGCACTGCGGGGCACCGGAGCGGTCCCTCGCCTCGAGGGTGCAGTTAAAATCCCCCCCGAGGACAATGCAGTCGCCGACGTCGACGGAGCCAAGAAGAGCGGACACCTCTTCAAAGAAGCGCGTTTGCTGCGGGCCGGGATGAGGGGCGTACACGTTCACGAGATGGAGCGGCACGTCCCCCAGGCGAACCGTTACGTGCAGCAAGCGGCCTGGCACGGGCTCCTCGACCCCCAAGATCTCCGGCTGAAAATGCAGGCCCAGCAAGATGGCCACCCCACTAGAAATGGCGGTGAGGTGGCTCATGCGGACCTCTCCTTGCCATTCCAGGAGCCACGTGGCTTCGTCTCCCGGAACGGTGTGGGTTTCTTGCAGGAAGCACACCGCATATTTCCCCTCCCGCAGGAGCGAAAAATTGTCAAATCTACGGCGTGCCCCTCTGCCGCCGTTGATGTTGAGGCTGGCTATGGTTATCTTCATGGCAAAAGCATAGTGCAACCTCTACCTTAACCTATTGTGGGGGAGGGAGCGGAGTCTTTTGTTGAACTCCGCTCCCTCCGCAGCCCAGCGAGGAGTCCCTCGAGCTCGCGCAGCTCAAGGTGCTGCTCCTTTGTCAAGGGCCCGCCCGCGGCCAAGGTTTTAACGGCGGCGCGGACGGACCCCTTGATCAGCTCCGGCTCGGACCATTTTTCCAGGGCCAGTCGGGCTTGGTCGCGGCGACCCCGGCTCTGGGCCAAAAAGTCCCGGAGTTCCTTTGCAGGAATGAGGAGGGCCTCAGCGGCGGCCGCGAGCAGATCCACCGCCTCACTGGCGGTGGTCTCTAGGTCTTCACCCGCGTCCCCCACCGAGTCCCCGTCCTCCTCCGGGAGGTGGCCGCCAGCAGCCAGCCCATCGACCGCACAAGGTACGGCAAATGAACCGGCCGCTCCAACCGGCCCTGGCACTGCCCCGATCCCACCCCCAGGATCGTCGGCAGAGGAGTCCCCACTGGGCTCTTTTAAAAATGGTGCTGGGTCGGGAAATAACAGCGGAAGGGGTTCCCCCTCCGCCCCAGGAACCGGAGAACAAGGAGAGACCCGGCCATAGGAAATCCCCAGGCCCTCCAAGTGCACCAGCTCCAAAGTAAGGGGCGAGGGTGGGTGTTCCTCCCCCTCCCCGCTGCCACCCCCCGGCCCAGCATCTACAGTGTCATTAAAACCCATAAATTGTGTTTCTGCCGGGTCGAGCGACTCCCGGGGGAAGTTGGGTATTGGCTGGGCGGGCTCAGGTTCGGCCTTTTCGGCCCCGCCCGCCTCAGTCCCCGGGACGCCCGGCCCGGCGGCAATGCATTCTTCCACTGGCCCCACGCCCCCCACGACAGGCAGATCTTCCACTCCATCCCCAGGAGGCAGCGGCTGGGCAGCCTCGACTGCCTCACCCTCCCCGGGGACAGACTCTTCGCGCCTGCAGCGCAATTTGGGAGCGCTGGTGGGGGACGCGGGACACGCGGCGGGCAACGACTCCTCCGCGGAGGGATGTTGTTCCCCCTCCGCCTCATCGGAGCCGCGCCTCCTTTTGTTCCTGGGGGTGCGCGGAGGCAGGGAGACCCCCATGTCTGCCGAGGCCTCCCGCTCCGCCCCCCCCTTTTCCTTTCCTTTCCCGCGCCCGGGCCCCTCTGTGGTGTTATTCAAGGGCTCGGGCACGGGCTCGGGGCACCACGCGCTCGCCGGTGACTGGGTTGGGCTGAGCGCGGTGGTCAAATTATCTGGCGCACCGAGGGGACCCGCCTCTAGATGTTTTGCCTTCTTCCGCGCCTTCTTTCCGGTCGGACGCTCTCCCTCCCCCCCGCCGGAGGCCCTGAAAACAAAGGCCTCCGATGATGCCCGCGCACCCATGGCTCCCGGCACGCGGACGCAACTAGGGGGAGGGGTGGCGGCGGCGCCAGCCTTGGCCGCCTTCGGTGGTTTGGCGGCCTTGGAGGCGGGGCAGTTCTTGCGAACGTGCCCCACCTCCCTGCAGGCATGGCACCGCACGCCGTCCGACGTCCAGAAGACGCGGTAGGCAGTCCCCTCGTGCACCACATTAAAAGATCCCTCCGTCGTCTCCTCCCGCGCCAGCCGGACAAAGAGCTGGCGGCGGAAGGAGAACACGTGGCGCAGGCTGTTCTCCCTGAGGCCGAGCGGTATGGGGTTGATCCCTGACCTTACCTCCCCCAGTTGTTGTAGGTGAGGGAGGAGGAGCTCAGCGGAAACAAAGGGCGGGACGTTTGAAATGATGACCCTCTGCGCGGTGGCCTCGAGAGGGTCCACCGGCAGGAACGTCCCGCCCACCGTGAGCCCCTTTTCAAGGGCCAGGGACACCGCCCGCTCCGACCCCAGGAAGAACACGGCCTTCCCAGACATCTTGGAGGCTGCGACAATGGCCGAGGGGCCGACTACCCCAGCCATCGCCCGCACGCACTCCTCAATGCTCATTGTGGGGTGAGTGTAGCTCTTGACCCCGTGTTTCCTGGTTATAAGTCTGAACGGTGGCAGGGCAGCGGGTGGCGCAGGAGGTGCCGTGGATGTGGACACCGCCTGCGCATACGTCCTTGCTGGCCCTGCCACCGGCGTGGATGGGGTCGCCATCACGGGGTCCCTTTAAGGGCTACACCCACCCCAGAGTCACAGGCCTTAATGGTCTTTAATGGCCTCGTATGTTAACTGAGCAGAGGAGCCCTTAACATAGAAACATAGAAACATAGAAACATAGAAAATAGGTGCAGGAGCAGGCCATTCAGCCCTTCTAGCCTGCACCGCCATTCAATGAGTTCATGGCTGAACATGAAACTTCAGTACCCCCTTCCTGCTTTCTCGCCATAACCCTTGATCCCCCGAGTAGTAAGGACTTCATCTAACTCCCTTTTGAATATATTTAGTGAATTGGCCTCAACTACTTTCTGTGGTAGAGAATTCCACAGGTTCACCACTCTCTGGGTGAAGAAGTTTCTCCTCATCTCGGTCCTAAATGGCTTACCCCTTATCCTCAGACTGTGACCCCTGGTTCTGGACTTCCCCAACATTGGGAACATTCTTTCTGCATCTAACCTGTCTAAACCCGTCAGAATTTTAAACGTTTCTATGAGGTCCCCTCTCATTCTTCTGAACTCCAGTGAATACAAGCCCAATTGATCCAATCTTTCTTGATAGGTCAGTCCCGCCATCCCGGGAATCAGTCTGGTGAACCTTCGCTGCACTCCCTCAATAGCAAGAATGTCCTTCCTCAAGTTAGGAGACCAAAACTGCACACAATACTCCAGGTGTGGCCTCACCAAGGCCCTGTACAACTGTAGCAACACCTCCCTGCCCCTGTATTCAAATCCCCTCGCTATGAAGGCCAACATGCCATTTGCTTTCTTAACCGCCTGCTGTACCTGCATGCCAACCTTCAATGACTGATGTACCATGACACCCAGGTCTCGTTGCACCTTCCCTTTTCCTAATCTGTCACCATTCAGATAATAGTCTGTCTCTCTGTTTTTACCACCAAAGTGGATAACCTCACATTTATCCACATTATACTTCATCTGCCATGCATTTGCCCACTCACCTAACCTATCCAAGTCACTCTGCAGCCTAATAGCATCCTCCTCGCAGCTCACACTGCCACCCAACTTAGTATCATCCGCAAATTTGGAGATACTGCATTTAATCCCCTCGTCTAAATCATTAATGTACAATGTAAACAGCTGGGGCCCCAGCACAGAACCTTGCGGCACTCCACTAGTCACTGCCTGCCATTCTGAAAAGTACCCGTTTACTCCTACTCTTTGCTTCCTGTCTGACAACCAGTTCTCAATCCACGTCAGCACACTACCCCCAATCCCATGTGCTTTAACTTTGCACATTAATCTCTTGTGTGGGACCTTGTCGAAAGCCTTCTGAAAGTCCAAATATACCACATCAACTGGTTCTCCTTTGTCCACTTTACTGGAAACATCCTCAAAAAATTCCAGAAGATTTGTCAAGCATGATTTCCCTTTCACAAATCCATGCTGACTTGGACCTATCATGTCACCATTTTCCAGATGCACTGCTATGACATCCTTAATAATTGATTCCATCATTTTACCCACTACTGAGGTCAGGCTGACCGGTCTATAATTCCCTGTTTTCTCTCTCCCTCCTTTTTTAAAAAGTGGGGTTACATTGGCTACCCTCCACTCCATAGGAACTGATCCAGAGTCAATGGAATGTTGGAAAATGACTGTCAATGCATCCGCTATTTCCAAGGCCACCTCCTTAAGTACTCTAGGATGCAGGCCATCAGGCCCTGGGGATTTATCTGCCTTCAATCCCATCAATTTCCCCAACACAATTTCCCGACTAATAAAGATTTCCCTCAGTTCCTCTTCCTTACTAGACCCTCTGACCCCTTTTATATCCGGAAGGTTGTTTGTATCCTCCTTAGTGAATACCGAACCAAAGTACTTGTTCAATTGATCCGCCATTTCTTTGTTCCCCGTTATGACTTCCCCTGATTCTGACTGCAGGGGACCTACGTTTGTCTTCACCAACCTTTTTCTCTTTACATACCTATAGAAACTTTTGCAATCCGCCTTAATGTTCCCTGCAAGCTTCTTCTCGTACTCCATTTTCCCTGTCCTAATCAAACCCTTTGTCCTCCTCTGCTGAGTTCTAAATTTCTCCCAGTCCCCAGGTTCGCTGCTATTTCTGGCCAATTTGTATGCCACTTCCTTGGCTTTAATACTATCCCTGATTTCCCTAGATAGCCACGGTTGAGCCACCTTCCCCTTTTTATTTTTACGCCAGACAGGAATGTACAATTGTTGTACTTCATCCATGCGGTCTCTAAATGTCTGCCATTGCCCATCCACAGTCAACCCCCTAAGTATCATTCGCCAATCTATCCTAGCCAATTCTCGCCTCATACCTTCAAAGTTACCCTTCTTTAAGTTCTGGACCATGGTCTCTGAAATTACTGTTTCATTCTCCATCCTAATGCAGAATTCCACCATATTATGGTCACTCTTCCCCAAGGGGCCTCGCACAATGAGATTGCTAATTAATCCTCTCTCATTACACAACACCCAGTCTAAGATGGCCTCCCCCCTAGTTGGTTCCTCAACATATTGGTCTAGAAAACCATCCCTTATGCACTCCAGGAAATCCTCCTCCACCGTATTGCTTCCAGTTTGGCTAGCCCAATCTATGTGCATATTAAAGTCACCCATTATAACTGCTACACCTTTATTGCATGCACCCCTAATTTCCTGTTTGATGCCCTCCCCAACATCCCTATTACTGTTTGGAGGTCTGTACACAACTCCTACTAACGTTTTTTGCCCTTTGGTGTTCTGCAGCTCTACCCATATAGATTCCACATCATCCAAGCTAATGTCTTTCCTAACTATTGCATTAATCTCCTCTTTAACCAGCAATGCTACCCCACCTCCTTTTCCTTTTATTCTATCCTTCCTGAATGTTGAATACCCCTGAATGTTGAGTTCCCAGCCCTGATCATCCTGGAGCCACGTCTCCGTAATCCCAATCACATCATATTTGTTAACATCTATTTGCACAATTAATTCATCCACCTTATTGCGGATACTCCTTGCATTAAGACACAAAGCCTTCAGGCTTGTTTTATTAACACCCTTTGTCCTTTTAGAATTTTGCTGTACAGTGGCCCTTTTTGTTCTTTGCCTTGGGTTTCTCTGCCCTACACTTTTCCTCATCTCCTTTCTGTCTTTTGCTTTTGGCTCCTTTTTGTTTCCCTCTGTCTCCCTGCATTGGTTCCCATCCCCCTGCCATATTAGTTTAAATCCTCCCCAACAGCACTAGCAAACACTCCCCCGAGGACATTGGTTCCAGTCCTGCCCAGGTGCAGACCGTCCGGTTTGTACTGGTCCCACCTCCCCCAGAACCGGTCCCAATGCCCCAGGAATTTGAATCCCTCCCTGCTGCACCACTGCTCAAGCCACGTATTCATCTGCGCTATCCTGCGATTCCTACTCTGACTATCACGTGGCACTGGTAGCAATCCCGAGGCACCTCTCCCCTCGTTGACAATTGGGGAGAGGCCTTGCTCCCTCTGCTCAGTTGTCTTAATTGGGTTTTTTTTTTTTTAAATTTCGGAAGAAAAGGGCTCTCAGAGAGAGAGGGGAGAAACAGAGAGTAACGGAGAAAGAGAGAGGGGGGTGGGAAGGGGGGGGGGGCTGCGAGGGCAGGTCTCCCCTCGCAGCTGTGGGTGGGTGCACTCCCCAGATGGCAAAACACAAAAGTCTTTGGGGTGGTCTTCAGGTGGGGGGAGAAGATGTCTTCACCTGGGGTAGCTGGAGCCACCAGGCACTCCTAACGATCTTTAATAGGGTGATTAAGAAAAACAACAATCTTCAGCCTGGTAGCTCCAGCTATCCCAGGCTAGGCAATTGGGGGGGGGGTGGGGGAGGTTCCAATTGTGGGGGGGGCCCAGTTGTAAGCAAGGCCCCCACACACACTACCACACACACACACACCCCCCGCGATGTTCCGGCCCTCAGTGGTCTTCTTTCCTCCCCCCACCGATACAACAAAGTCTGTTTGGGGAAATGCACCCACACCCACCTGTTGAAATGTAGAGTCTCCCTCCTTCCACACTGGATGTTGTTGGTTTTTCCCCCTCTCTCCAACTCCTTGCAGAAATGGTAAAAAGATGTTGTAAAGTTTTCTGTTCTCCTCCTCTCCCTCTGGATAAAGGTTGAAGGTGAAGCCCCTTCCTTCCTTCTGTTCCTGGGCTGGTCTCAGGGCTCTCCAGGCTGGAGCTCAAGTTGCTAGCAGCTTCCCTCACTGCTCACAGCTCCAACTGAGCAGGACACGCCTCCACAGCTCTCCAATTGGTCCTTGTGCATGAAACTCTTTTGAGTTCACCTGTGAAAACATAAAAACAATAAACGGTGCCACCCGACCTGGGTGACACTCCAGACATTTTCAAGGCCCTTTTTTTCCCCCCTTTTTTTTTTGGTTTTTTTTTGTGTTTTTCTTTTTTTTTTGGTTTTTTTTTTTTGGGCACTAAAATCACAATTTTCCCCAGTGCCCCCTATAAAAGGGAAGGGGGACACTAAAAGCACCGGCAATTAAAACAAATTAAACTTTAAAACGTAAAATCAAATTAAAATTTGGTTGCCGGGCGTGATGATGCACTCCAGTCCCTCCGGTGCCCACCTCTCGCGGAAGGCCGCGAGCGTACCGGTGGACACCGCGTGCTCCATCTCCAAGGACACCCTGGACCGGATGTAAGAGCGGAAGAGAGGCAGGCAGTCAGGTTGAACGACCCCCTCGACCGCCCGCTGCCTGGACCGGCTGATGGCACCCTTGGCCGTGCCCAGGAGCAGTCCTACGAGGAGGCCTTCGGACCTACCCGCTCCCCTCCGCACAGGGTGCCCAAAGATCAGGAGAGTGGGACTGAAGTGCAGCCAGAATTTCAGGAGCAGCCCCTTCAAATAGTGGAACAGGGGCTGCAACCTCGTGCATTCAATAAAAACATGGAACACGGACTCCTCCAGACTGCAGAAATTGCAGGCGGCCTGGGAGTCCGTGAACCGGCTTAAAAATTTATTGCACGGCACTGCTCCGTGCAGCACCCTCCAGGCCAAGTCCCCGATGAATAGTGGGAGGACCCCTGCGTAGAGTGCCCTCCATCGGGGACCCCCGCCTCCTCCGGACGGCAAGATGGTACGCCATGGCGTGTCCGGATGGCCGGCGAGGATGGCAAAGTTGAGGGTGTGCAGGAGCAGCCCGTACAGGAAACCCCTCCGCGCGGAACTGAAAGGCACGGAGGGGATTGCCCCGAGGCGGCTCAAGTTGTGAGGCGCCGGCCCCCGAGGGAGGTTCCGGGGTTTGGCGCCGATGAGGAATTCCGTCCGGACGGGGGTCAGTTCGGACGGGATCTCCCCACGTGCTTGAGCCTCCTCGATGCACCTAACGGAGTCAGGGCCCAGAGCTGTTTTTAGCGACTCGATGGCATCGGCCGCGTGGCGGACGTTGGCAGAGTTTAGGCGCCGCGCCAGCGTGTCTGGCGCCATCCAGCCCGCTCCTCCGCCATCGAGCAGGTCCCTGACCCTGGTCACCTCACCAGTCACAGCCCTCTCTTCCGACCGCCACATGAAGCCTCGGCCGTGGAGGTACGGATTCCCGAGCAGCGGCTCCTGCAGGACGGCCGCCACTCCAGCCGGCGGAGAGCTGCGCTTGGTGGAGACTTTGTTCCAGACCCTGATGAGTTCCCTGTAAAAGACAGGCAGCTCCCGGAGGGCGGTCCTGGCACCCCCCAAGTTCACAAACAGGAGCTGCGTGTCATAATTGAGGTCGAGCTGCTGGCGGAAGAAATACCTCGCCAGAGCACACCACCTAGGAGGGGGCTCGACGTAAAGGTATCTCTGCAGGGTCTGAAGACGGAAAGTCGCGAGCTGGGCGCTGACGCACACCAACGACTGACCGCCCTCCTCAAGCGGGAGACTCAAGACCGCGGCAGAGACCCAGTGCTTCCTGTTGTTCCAGAAGAAGTCCACCAGCTTCTTCTGTATCTTGGCGACAAACGCAGGGGGAGGGGTCAAAGTGACCAGCCGGTACCACAGCATTGCGGCCACCAGCTGGTTTATGACTAGCGCTCGACCCCTGTAGGACAGCACTCGGAGCAGTCCTGTCCAGCGCCCTAGGCGAGCGGCGACCTTGGCCTCCAGCTCCTGCCAGTTCGCCGGCCAGGCTCCCTCGTCGGGGCTAAGGTAGACTCCCAGATAGAGGAGATGGGTCGTGCTCCAGGCAAAAGGCCTGAGCTCCTCCGGCAGGGAGTCCACCCGCCACTGACCCACCAGGAGTCCGGAACATTTCTCCCAGTTGATCCTGGCGGAGGACGCGGCCGAGTAAATCTCCTGGCACTCACGCATCCTCCGCAGGTCAGCGGGATCCTCTACCGCGAGGAGCACGTCATCGGCGTAAGCCGAGAGGACGACCTCCACGCCCGGCCCTTGCAGAGCCAGTCCCGTCAACCTCGTCCGCAAGAGGCGCAGGAAAGGCTCCACGCAAACGGCGTATAACTGGCCGGACATGGGGCATCCCTGGCGCACCCCTCTCCTAAAGCGAAGGGGCGCCGTCAAGGACCCGTTAACCTTAATCAGACACTCCGCGGCGGCGTACAAAAGTCGGATCCGGGCGACGAAATGCGTCCCGAACCCGAAAGCGCGCAGAGTTCCGAGCAGATAGTCGTGATCCACCCTGTCGAACGCCTTCTCTTGGTCGAGGGATAGGAAGGCGACCGACAGACCAGCCTCCTGGGAGCAATGGATGAGGTCCCGGACCAGATGGATGTTGTCGTGGATCGTCCGGCCCGGGACCGTGTATGACTGGTCGGGGTGGATCATGTGGTCCAGCACGGCACCAAGGCGAGCAGACATCGCCCTGGCGAAGATTTTGTAGTCCGTGCTGAGGAGGAGACCGGGCGCCAGTTCTTAAGGAGGCGGAGATCGCCCTTCTTAGGCAGCAGGACGATGACTGCCCTGCGCCAAGAGAGGGGCATCTCCCCGGTCGCCAGACTTTCCCCCAGGACCCGCGCGTAGTCGCTCCCCAGGACGTCCCAGAACGCCCTGTGGAACTCCACGGTCAGCCCGTCCAGCCCCGGGGATTTTCCCCTCGAGAGCCGGGCGAGGGCACCGGTCAGCTCCGCCAGGCTTAGCGGAGCTTCCAGATTTTCGGCGCCCTCCGGGCTGACCTTCGGCAGGTCCTCCCACAAAACTCTACGCGCTTCCTCGCTGGACGGATCCGGAGAGAACAGAGCCCCGTAATATTCACGGACCCTGTTGTTGACGCCCTCCGGATCCGAGACGAGAGAGCCGTCGTCGGCCAGCAGCGTCAAGAGCTGCTTACGGACACTCTGCCTTTTTTCCAGCGAGTAGAAGAAGGGGGAGCCGCGGTCCAGATCCCGCAGGAACCGGATCCGCGACCTCACGAACGCGCCTCGGGACCCGACGAGCTGCAGGTCCTTCAGCGCGGCCTTCTTCGCTTCGTACACCGTCCGCAGGGCCGGGTCCTGGGCGACTTGACCGAGACGGGCTTCCAGGTCGAGCACCTCTTTTTCTAGGCGCCCGACTCTGGCCGCCCGCCTCTTGGTCGACCCCCTCGCGTACTCTTGACAGAAGACGCGGACGTGAGCCTTGCCCACGTCCCACCATAGCCTCAAGGAGGGGAAGCCCCCCTGCTTCCTTCTCCAGTCGGACCAGAATCGACGGAACGAGTCCTGGAACCGCACGTCCTCCAGCAGCCGGTTGTTAAAGTGCCAGTACGCGGACCCCGTCCTCGCGCGGAGCGAAGCGAGCTCCGCCCACACCAGGTGGTGGTCCGAACACGGCACCGGCCGCATGGAGGCCGCCGGGACGCAGGAAACGTACGCCCGAGACACGTAAAGGCGGTCGACTCTAGACCATCCAACTCCAGGCCTCACCCAAGTAAAGGCGCTGGAGTCGGGGTGGAGATTTCGCCAGACGTCCACCAAGTCGAAGGACCCGACCAGGTCCCTCAACTTCTCCATCGCCGTCATGCACTGCGGGGCACCGGAGCGGTCCCTCGCCTCGAGGGTGCAGTTAAAATCCCCCCCGAGGACAATGCAGTCGCCGACGTCGACGGAGCCAAGAAGAGCGGACACCTCTTCAAAGAAGCGCGTTTGCTGCGGGCCGGGATGAGGGGCGTACACGTTCACGAGATGGAGCGGCACGTCCCCCAGGCGAACCGTTACGTGCAGCAAGCGGCCTGGCACGGGCTCCTCGACCCCCAAGATCTCCGGCTGAAAATGCGGGCCCAGCAAGATGGCCACCCCACTAGAAATGGCGGTGAGGTGGCTCATGCGGACCTCTCCTTGCCATTCCAGGAGCCACGTGGCTTCGTCTCACCAGCGGCAGTTGGTGAGAGGGGAGCGACCTGTCAAAAGCCCAGCGGGAGATCGAGAGCCAGCGGCAGTTGGTGAGAGGGGAGCGACCTGTCAAAAGCCCAGCGGGAGATCGAGCCAGCGGCAGTTGGTGAGAGGGGAGCGACCTGTCAAAAGCCCAGCGGGAGATCGAGAGCCAGCGGCAGTTGGTGAGAGGGGAGCGACCTGTCAAAAGCCCAGCGGGAGATCGAGCCAGCGGCAGTTGGTGAGAGGGGAGCGGCCTGTCAAAAGCCCAGCGGGAGATCGAGCCAGCGGCAGTTGGTGAGAGGGGAGCGGCCTGTCAAAAGCCCAGCGGGAGATCGAGCCAGCGGCAGTTGGTGAGAGGGGAGCGGCCTGTCAAAAGCCCAGCGGGAGATCGAGAGCCAGCGGCAGTTGGTGAGAGGGGAGCGACCTGTCAAAAGCCCAGCGGGAGATCGAGCCAGCGGCAGTTGGTGAGAGGGGAGCGGCCTGTCAAAAGCCCAGCGGGAGATCGAGCCAGCGGCAGTTGGTGAGAGGGGAGCGACCTATCAAAAGCCCAGCGGGAGATCGAGAGCCAGCGGCAGTTGGTGAGAGGGGAGCGACCTATCAAAAGCCCAGCGGGAGATCGAGAGCCAGCGGCAGTTGGTGAGAGGGGAGCGACCTGTCAAAAGCCCAGCGGGAGATCGAGCCAGCGGCAGTTGGTGAGAGGGGAGCGACCTATCAAAAGCCCAGCGGGAGATCGAGAGCCAGCGGCAGTTGGTGAGAGGGGAGCGACCTATCAAAAGCATACTGGTGCAGCTACAGCGGGAGAGAAAGCAAAATAGAAGTAGAAAGTAATCAAAAAGTGACGTCACAGCCAATGGGGTAAGTGATTGGCTGGTGATTGGTGAGTAGCTTTTCTTTTATTTTTTATATCAGTAAGTGAACTATAACATTGTTATTACCAATTTAAGGGTATCTAAGGTTAAGACATGGCAGGAGAGCTCGGTCATGTGATATGCTCCTCCTGTACCATGTGGGAACTCGGGGACACTTCCGGTGTCCCTGACGACTACGTGTGTGGGAAGTGTATCCGCCTCGAGCTCTTGACGGTCCGCGTTGCGGAATTGGAGCTGAAGGTGGATTCACTCTGGAGCATCCACGATGCTGAGAATGACGTGAGTATCACGTGTAGTGAGTTGGTCTTACCGCAGGAGAAGGGTCCACAGCCAGATAGGGAATGGAAGACCAACAGTAAGAGCAGTGCAAGAAAGATAGTGCAGGAGTCCCCTGTGGTCATCCCCCTGCAAAACAGATACACTGCTTTGAGTACTGTTGGGGAGGATGACTCATCAGGGGAGGGCAGCAGCAGCCAAGTTCATGGCACCGTGGCTGGCTCTGCTGCAAAGGAGGGCAGGAAAAAGAGTGGGAGCGCGATAGTGATAGGGGATTCGATGGTGAGGGGAATAGATAGGCGTTTCTGCGGACGCAACCGAGACTCCAGGATGGTATGTTGCCTCCCTGGTGCAAGGGTCAAGGATGTCTCGGAGCGGGTGCAGGACATTCTGAAATGGGAGGGAGAACAGCCAGTTGTCGTGGTGCACATTGGTACCAACGACATAGGTAAAAAAAGGGATGAGGTCCTACGAAAAGAATTTAAGGAGCTAGGAGCTAAATTAAAAAGTAGGACCTCAAAAGTAGTAATCTCGGGATTGCTACCAGTGCCACGTGCTAGTCAGAGTAGGAATCGCAGGATAGCGCAGATGAATACATGGCTTGAACAGTGGTGCAGCAGGGAGGGATTCAAATTCTTGGGGCATTGGAACCGGTTCTGGGGGAGGTGGGACCAGTACAAACCGGACGGTCTGCACCTGGGCAGGTCCGGAACCAATGTCCTAGGGGGAGTGTTTGCTAGTGCTGTTGGGGAGGAGTTAAACTAATATTGCAGGGGGATGGGAACCTATACAGGGAGAAAGAGGGAGACAAAAAGGAGGAAAAAGCAAAAGACAGAAAGGAGATGAGGAAAAGTGGAGGGCAGAGAAAACCAAGGCAAAGAACAAAAAGGGCCACTGTACAGCAAAATTCTAAAAGGACAAAGGGTGTTAAAAAAACAAGCCTGAAGGCTTTGTGTCTTAATGCAAGGAGTATCCGCAATAAGGTGGATGAATTAATTGTGCAAATAGATGTTAACAAATATGATGTGATTGGGATTACGGAGACGTGGCTCCAGGATGATCAGGGCTGGGAACTCAACATCCAGGGGTATTCAACATTCAGGAAGGATAGAATAAAAGGAAAAGGAGGTGGGGTAGCATTGCTGGTTAAAGAGGAGATTAATGCAATAGTTAGGAAAGACATTAGCTTGGATGATATGGAATCTATATGGGTAGAGCTGCAGAACACTAAAGGGCAAAAATCGTTAGTGGGAGTTGTGTACAGACCTCCAAACAGTAGTAGTGATGTTGGGGAGGGCATCAAACAGGAAATTAGGAGTGCATGCAATAAAGGTGCAGCAGTTATAATGGGTGACTTTAATATGCACATAGATTGGGCTAGCCAAACTGGAAGCAATACGGTGGAGGAGGATTTCCTGGAATGCATAAGGGATGGTTTTCTAGACCAATATGTCGAGGAACCAACTAGGGGGGAGGCCATCTTAGACTGGGTGTTGTGTAATGAGAGAGGATTAATTAGCAATCTCATTGTGCGAGGCCCCTTGGGGAAGAGTGACCATAATATGGTGGAATTCTGCATTAGGATGGAGAATGAAACAGTTAATTCAGAGACCATGGTCCAGAACTTAAAGAAGGGTAACTTTGAAGGTATGAGGCATGAATTGGCTAAGATAGATTGGCTAATGATACTTAAGGGGTTGACTGTGGATGGGCAATGGCAGACATTTAGAGAACGCATGGATGAATTACAACAATTGTACATTCCTGTCTGGCGTAAAAATAAAAAAGGGAAGGTGGCTCAACCGTGGCTATCTAGGGAAATCAGGGATAGTATTAAAGCCAAGGAAGTGGCATACAAATTGGCCAGAAATAGCAGCGAACCTGGGGACTGGGAGAAATTTAGAACTCAGCAGAGGAGGACAAAGGGTTTGATTAGGGTAGGGAAAATGGAGTACGAGAAGAAGCTTGCAGGGAACATTAAGGCGGATTGCAAAAGTTTCTATAGGTATGTAAAGAGAAAGAGGTTAGTAAAGACAAACGTAGGTCCCCTGCAGTCAGAATCAGGGGAAGTCATAACGGGGAACAAAGAAATGGCAGACCAATTGAACAAGTACTTTGGTTCAGTATTCACTAAGGAGGACACAAACAACCTTCCGGATATAAAAGTGGTCAGAGGGTCTATTAAGGAGGAGGAACTGAGGGAAATCTTTATTAGTCGGGAAATTGTGTTGGGGAAATTGATGGGATTGAAGGCCGATAAATCCCCAGGGCCTGATGGACTGCATCCCAGAGTACTTAAGGAGGTGGCCTTGGAAATAGCGGATGCATTGACAGTCATTTTCCAACATTCCATTGACTCTGGATCAGTTCCTATCGAGTGGAGGGTAGCCAATGTAACCCCACTTTTTAAAAAAGGAGGGAGAGAGAAAGCAGGGAATTATAGACCGGTCAGCCTGACCTCAGTAGTGGGTAAAATGATGGAATCAATTATTAAGGATGTCATAGCAGCGCATTTGGAAAATGGTGACATGATAGGTCCAAGTCAGCATGGATTTGTAAAAGGGAGATCATGCTTGACAAATCTTCTGGAATTTTTTGAGGATGTTTCCAATAAAGTGGACAAAGGAGTACCAGTTGATGTGGTATATTTGGACTTTCAGAAGGCTTTCGACAAGGTCCCACACAGGAGATTAATGTGCAAAGTTTAAGCACATGGGATTGAGGGTAGTGTGCTGACGTGGATTGAGAACTGGTTGTCAGACAGGAAGCAAAGAGTAGGAGTAAATGGGTACTTTTCGGAATGGCAGGCAGTGACTAGTGGGGTACCGCAGGGTTCTGTGCTGGGGCCCCAGCTGTTTACATTATACATTAATGATTTAGACGAAGGGATTAAATGTAGTATCTCCAAATTTGCGGATGACACTAAGTTGGGTGGCAGTGTGAGCTGCGAGGAGGATGCTATGAGGCTACAGAGTGACTTGGATAGGTTAGGTGAGTGGGCAAATGCGTGGCAGATGAAGTATAATGTGGATAAATGTGAGGTTATCCACTTTGGTGGTAAAAACAGAGAGACAGACTATTATCTGAATGGTGACAGATTAGGAAAAGGGAAGGTGCAACGAGACCTGGGTGTCATGGTACATCAGTCATTGAAGGTTGGCATGCAGGTACAGCAGGCGGTTAAGAAAGCAAATGGCATGTTGGCCTTCATAGCGAGGGGATTTGAGTACAGGGGCAGGGAGGTGTTGCTACAGTTGTACAGGGCCTTGGTGAGGCCACACCTGGAGTATTGTGTACAGTTTTGGTCTCCTAACTTGAGGAAGGACATACTTGCTGTTGAGGGAGTGCAGCGAAGATTCACCAGACTGATTCCCGGGATGGTGGGACTGACCTATCAAGAAAGACTGAATCAACTGGGCTTGTATTCACTGGAGTTCAGAAGAGTGAGAGGGGACCTCATAGAAACGTTTAAAATTCTGACGGGTTTGGACAGGTTGGATGCAGGAAGAATGTTCCCAATGTTGGGGAAGTCCAGAACCAGGGGTCACAGTCTAAGGATAAGGGGTAAGCCATTTAGGACCGAGATAAGGAGAAACTTCTTCACCCAGAGAGTGGTGAACCTGTGGAATTCTCTACCACGGGAAGTAGTTGAGGCCAATTCACTAAATATATTCAAAAGGGAGTTAGATGAAGTCCTTACTACTCGGGGGATCAAGGGGTATGGCGTGAAAGCAGGAAGTGGGTACTGAAGTTTCATGTTCAGCCATGAACTCGTTGAATGGCGGTGCAGGCTAGAAGGGCTGAATGGCCTGCTCCTGCACCTATTTTCTATGTTTCTATGTTTCTATGTCTCCCGGAACGGTGTGGGTTTCTTGCAGGAAGCACACCGCATATTTCCCCTCCCGCAGGAGCGAAAAATTGTCAAATCTACGGCGTGCCCCTCTGCCGCCGTTGATGTTGAGGCTGGCTATGGTTATCTTCATGGCAAAAGCATAGTGCAACCTCTACCTTAACCTATTGTGGGGGAGGGAGCGGAGTCTTTTGTTGAACTCCGCTCCCTCCGCAGCCCAGCGAGGAGTCCCTCGAGCTCGCGCAGCTCAAGGTGCTGCTCCTTTGTCAAGGGCCCGCCCGCGGCCAAGGTTTTAACGGCGGCGCGGACGGACCCCTTGATCAGCTCCGGCTCGGACCATTTTTCCAGGGCCAGTCGGGCTTGGTCGCGGCGACCCCGGCTCTGGGCCAAAAAGTCCCGGAGTTCCTTTGCAGGAATGAGGAGGGCCTCAGCGGCGGCCGCGAGCAGATCCACCGCCTCCCTGGCGGTGGTCTCTAGTTCTTCTCCCGCGTCCCCCACCGAGTCCCCGTCCTCCTCCGGGAGGTGGCCGCCAGCAGCCGGCCCATCGACCGCACAAGGTACGGCAAATGAACCGGCCGCTCCAACCGGCCCTGGCTCTGCCCCGATCCCACCCCCAGGATCGTCGGCAGAGGAGTCCCCACTGGGCTCTTTTAAAATTGGTGCTGGGTCGGGAAATGACAGCGGAAGGGGTTCCCCCTCCGCCCCAGGAACCGGGGAACAAGGAGAGACCCGGCCATAGGAAATCCCCAGGCCCTCCAAGTGCACCAGCTCCAAAGTAAGGGGCGAGGGTGGGTGTTCCTCCCCCTCCCCGCTGCCACCCCCCGGCCCAGCATCTACAGTTTCATTAAAATCAATATATTGTGTTTCTGCCGGGTCGAGCAACTCCCGGGGGAAGTTGGGTAATAGCTGGGCGGGCTCAGGTTCGGCCTTTTCGGCCTCGCCCGCCTCAGTCCCCGGGACGCCCGGCCCGGCGGCTACGCATTCCTCCGCGGTCCCCACGCCCCCCACGACAGGCAGATCTTCCACTCCATCCCCGGGAGGCAGAGGCTGGGCAGCCTCAACTGTCTCACCCTCCCCGGGGAAAGACTCCTCGCGCCTGCAGCGCAATTTGGGGGCGCTGGTGGGGGACGCGGGACACGCGGCGGGCACCGACTCCTCCGCGGAGGGATGTTGTTCCCCCTCCGCGTCATTGGGGCGGTGCCTCTTTTTGTTCCTGGGGGCGCGCGGAGTCAGGGAGACCTCCATGTCTGCCGAGGCCTCCCGCTCCGCCCCCCCCTTTTCCTTTTCTTGCCCGCGCCCGGGCCCCTCTGTGGTGTTGTTCAAGGGCTCGGGCACGGGCTCGGGGCACCCCGCGCTCGCCGGTGACGGGGTTGGGCTGAGCGCGGTGGTCAAATTATCCGGCGCACTGAGGGGACCCGCCTCTTGATGTTTTGTCTTCTTCCGTGCCTTCTTTCCGGTCGGACGCTCTCCCTCCCCCCCGCCGGAGGCCCTGAAAACAAAGGCCTCCGACGATGCCCGCGCACCCATGGCTCCCGGCACGCGGACGCAACTAGGGGGAGGGGTGGCGGCGGCGCCAGCCTTGGCCGCCTTCGGTGGTTTGGCGGCCTTGGAGGCGGGGCAGTTCTTGCGAACGTGCCCCACCTCCCTGCAGGCATGGCACCGCACGCCGTCCGACGTCCAGAAGACGCGGTAGGCAGTCCCCTCGTGCACCACATTAAAATACCCCTCTGTCGTCTCCTCCCGCGCCAGCCGGACAAAGAGCTGGCGGCGGAAGGAGAACACGTGGCGCAGGCTGTTCTCCCTGAGGCCGAGCGGTATGGGGTTGATCCCCGACCTTACCTCCCCCAGTTGTTGTAGGTGAGGGAGGAGGAGCCCAGCGGGAACAAATGGCGGGACGTTCGACACGATGACCCTCTGCGCGGTGGCCTCGAGAGGATCCACCGGCAGGAACGTCCCGCCCACCGTGAGCCCCCTTTCGAGGGCCAGGGACACCGCCCGCTCCGACCCCAGGAAGAACACGGCCTTCCCAGACATCTTGGAGGCTGCGACAATGGCCGAGGGGCCGACTACCCCAGCCATCGCCCGCACGCACTCCTCAATGCTCATTGTGGGGTGAGTGTAGCTCTTGACCCCGTGTTTTTTTGTTATAAGTGTAAATGGTGGCAGGGCAGCGGGTGGCGCAGGAGGTGCTGTGGAAACGGTTGCCACCTGCGCATACGTCTTCGCTGGCCCTGCCACCGGCGTGGATGGGGTCGCCATCACGGGGTCCCTTTAAGGGCTACACCCACCCCAAAGTCACAGGCCTTAATGGTCTTTATTGGCCTCTTATATAATGACTGAGCAGAGGAGCCCTTAATGAGGCACACCTCTCCCCTAGTTGGCAATTGGGGAGGGGCCTTGCTCCCTCTGCTCAGTTGTCTTAATTGTTTTTTTTTAAATTAGGAAGAAAAGGGCTCTCAGAGAGAGAGGGGAGAAACAGAGTGTAACAGAGAAAGAGAGAGGGGGGTGGGAAGGGGGGGGAACTGCGAGGGCAGGTCTCCCCTCGCAGCTGTGGGTGGGTGCAATCCCAGATGGCAAAACAAAAAGTCTTTGGGGTGGTCTTCAGGTGGGGGGAGAAGATGTCTTCACCTGGGGTAGCTGGAGCCACCAGGCACTCTTAACGATCCTTAATTGGGTGATTAATGAAAATCTTCAGCCTGGTAGCTCCAGCTATCCCAGGCTAGGCAATTGGGGGTGGGGGGTTCAATTGTGGGGGGGGCCTAGTTGTAAGCACGGCCCCCACGCACACTACCACACACACACACACACACCCCCCGCGATGTTCCGGCCCTCAGTGGTCTTCTTTCCTCCCCCCACCGATACAACAAAGTCTGTTTGGGGAAATGCACCCACACCCACCTGTAGAGTAGTTGAGTCTCCCTCCTTCCACACTGGATGTTGTTGGTCTTTCCCCCTCTCTCCAACTCCTTGCAGAATGGTGAAAAAGATGTTGAAAGTTTTCTGCTTTCTCCTCCTCTCCCTCTGGATAAAGGTTGAAGGTGAAGCCCCTTCCTTCCTTCTGTTCCTGGGCTGGTCTCAGGGCTCTCCAGGCTGGAGCTCAAGTTGCTAGCAGCTTCCCTCACTGCTCACAGCTCCAACTGAGCAGGACACGCCTCCACAGCTCTCCAATTGGTCCTTGTGCATGAAACTCTTTTGAGTTTACCTGCGAAAACATGAAACATTAAAGAGTGCCACCCGACCTGGGTGACACTCCAGACATTTACAAGGCCCTTTTTTTTTTCCCCCCCCTTTTTTTTTTTGTTTTTTTTTGTGTTTTTCTTTTTTTGGTTTTTTTTTGGGCACTAAAATCACAATTTTTCCCCAGTGCCCCCTATAAAAGGGAAGGGGACACTAAAAGCACCGGCAATTAAAACAAGTTAACTTTAAAACGTAAAATCAAATTAAAATTTGGTTGCCGGGCGTGATGATGCACTCCAGTCCCTCCGGTGCCCACCTCTCGCGGAAGGCCGCGAGCGTACCGGTGGACACCGCGTGCTCCATCTCCAAGGACACCCTGGACCGGATGTAAGAGCGGAAGAGAGGCAGGCAGTCAGGTTGAACGACCCCCTCGACCGCCCGCTGCCTGGACCGGCTGATGGCACCCTTGGCCGTGCCCAGGAGCAGTCCTACGAGGAGGCCTTCGGACCTACCCGCTCCCCTCCGCACAGGGTGCCCAAAGATCAGGAGAGTGGGACTGAAGTGCAGCCAGAATTTCAGGAGCAGCCCCTTCAAATAGTGGAACAGGGGCTGCAACCTCGTGCATTCAATAAAAACATGGAACACGGACTCCTCCAGACCGCAGAAATTGTAGGCGGCCTGGGAGTCCGTGAACCGGCTTAAAAATTTGTTGCACGGCACTGCTCCGTGCACCACCCTCCAGGCCAAGTCCCCGATGAATAGTGGGAGGACCCCTGCGTAGAGTGCCCTCCATCGGGGACCCCCGCCTCCTCCGGACGGCAAGATGGTACGCCATGGCGTGTCCGGACGGCCGGCGAGGATGGCAAAGTTGAGGGTGTGCAGGAGCAGCCCGTACAGGAAACCCCTCCGCGCGGAACTGAAAGGCACGGAGGGGATTTCCCGGAGGCGGCTCAAGTTGTGAGGCGCCGGCCCCCGAGGGAGGTTCCGGGGTTTGGCGCCGATGAGGAATTCCGTCCGGACGGGGGTCAGTTCAGACGGGATCTCCCCACATGCTTGAGCCTCCTCGATGCACCTAACGGAGTCAGGGCCCAGAGCTGTTTTTAGCGACTCGATGGCATCGGCCGCGTGGCGGACGTTGGCAGAATTTAGGCGCCGCGCCAGCGTGTCTGGCGCCATCCAGCCCGCTCCTCCGCCATCGAGCAGGTCCCTGACCCTGGTCACCTCACCAGCCACAGCCCTCTCTTCCGACCGCCACATAAAGCCTCGGCCGTGGAGGTACGGATTCCCGAGCAGCGGCTCCTGCAGGACGGCCGCCACTCCAGCCGGCGGAGAGCTGCGCTTGGTGGAGACTTTGTTCCAGACCCTGATGAGTTCCCTGTAAAAGACAGGCAGCTCCCGGAGGGCGGTCCTGGCACCCCCCAAGTTCACAAACAGGAGCTGCGTGTCATAATTGAGGTCGAGCTGCTGGCGGAAGAAATACCTCGCCAGAGCACACCACCTAGGAGGGGGCTCGACGTAAAGGTATCTCTGCAGGGTCTGAAGACGGAAAGTCGCGAGCTGGGCGCTGACGCACACCAACGACTGACCGCCCTCCTCAAGCGGGAGACTCAAGACCGCGGCAGAGACCCAGTGCTTCCTGTTGTTCCAGAAGAAGTCCACCAGCTTCTTCTGTATCTTGGCGACAAACGCAGGGGGAGGGGTCAAAGTGACCAGCCGGTACCACAGCATTGCGGCCACCAGCTGGTTTATGACTAGCGCTCGACCCCTGTAGGACAGCACTCGGAGCAGTCCTGTCCAGCGCCCTAGGCGAGCGGCGACCTTGGCCTCCAGCTCCTGCCAGTTCGCCGGCCAGGCTCCCTCGTCGGGGCTAAGGTAGACTCCCAGATAGAGGAGATGGGTCGTGCTCCAGGCAAAAGGCCTGAGCTCCTCCGGCAGGGAGTCCACCCGCCACTGACCCACCAGGAGTCCGGAACATTTCTCCCAGTTGATCCTGGCGGAGGACGCGGCCGAGTAAATCTCCTGGCACTCACGCATCCTCCGCAGGTCAGCGGGATCCTCTATCGCGAGGAGCACGTCATCGGCGTAAGCCGAGAGGACGACCTCCACGCCCGGCCCTTGCAGAGCCAGTCCCGTCAACCTCGTCCGCAAGAGGCGCAGGAAAGGCTCCACGCAAACGGCGTATAACTGGCCGGACATGGGGCATCCCTGGCGCACCCCTCTCCTAAAGCGAAGGGGCGCCGTCAAGGACCCGTTAACCTTAATCAGACACTCCGCGGCGGCGTACAAAAGTCGGATCCGGGCGACGAAATGCGTCCCGAACCCGAAAGCGCGCAGAGTTCCGAGCAGATAGTCGTGATCCACCCTGTCGAACGCCTTCTCTTGGTCGAGGGATAGGAAGGCGACCGACAGACCAGCCTCCTGGGAACAATGGATGAGGTCCCGGACCAGATGGATGTTGTCGTGGATTGTCCGGCCCGGGACCGTGTATGACTGGTCGGGGTGGATCATGTGGTCCAGCACGGCACCAAGGCGAGCAGACATCGCCCTGGCGAAGATTTTGTAGTCCGTGCTGAGGAGGGAGACCGGGCGCCAGTTCTTAAGGAGGCGGAGATCGCCCTTCTTAGGCAGCAGGACGATGACTGCCCTGCGCCAAGAGAGGGGCATCTCCCCGGTCGCCAGACTTTCCCCCAGGACCCGCGCGTAGTCGCTCCCCAGGACGTCCCAGAACGCCCTGTGGAACTCCACGGTCAGCCCGTCCAGCCCCGGGGATTTTCCCCTCGAGAGCCGGGCGAGGGCACCGGTCAGCTCCGCCAGGCTTAGCGGAGCTTCCAGATTTTCGGCGCCCTCCGGGCCGACCTTCGGCAGGTCCTCCCACAAAACTCTACGCGCTTCCTCACTGGACGGATCCGGAGAGAACAGAGCCCCGTAATATTCACGGACCCTGTTGTTGACGCCCTCCGGATCCGAGACGAGAGAGCCGTCGTCGGCCAGCAGCGTCAAGAGCTGCTTACGGACACTCTGCCTTTTTTCCAGCGAGTAGAAGAAGGGGGAGCCGCGGTCCAGATCCCGCAGGAACCGGATCCGCGACCTCACGAACGCGCCTCGGGACCCGACGAGCTGCAGGTCCTTCAGCGCGGCCTTCTTCGCTTCGTACACCGTCCGCAGGGCCGGGTCCTGGACGACTTGACCGAGACGGGCTTCCAGGTCGAGCACCTCTTTTTCTAGGCGCCCGACTCTGGCCGCCCGCCTCTTGGTCGACCCCCTCGCGTACTCTTGACAGAAGACGCGGACGTGAGCCTTGCCCACGTCCCACCATAGCCTCAAGGAGGGGAAGCCCCCCTGCTTCCTTCTCCAGTCGGACCAGAATCGACGGAACGAGTCCTGGAACCGCACGTCCTCCAGCAGCCGGTTGTTAAAGTGCCAGTACGCGGACCCCGTCCTCGCGCGGAGCGAAGCGAGCTCCGCCCACACCAGGTGGTGGTCCGAACACGGCACCGGCCGCATGGAGGCCGCCGGGACGCAGGAAACGTACGCCCGAGACACGTAAAGGCGGTCGACTCTAGACCATCCAACTCCAGGCCTCACCCAAGTAAAGGCGCTGGAGTCGGGGTGGAGATTTCGCCAGACGTCCACCAAGTCGAAGGACCCGACCAGGTCCCTCAACTTCTCCATCGCCGTCATGCACTGCGGGGCACCGGAGCGGTCCCTCGCCTCGAGGGTGCAGTTAAAATCCCCCCCGAGGACAATGCAGTCGCCGACGTCGATGGAGCCAAGAAGAGCGGACACCTCTTCAAAGAAGCGCGTTTGCTGCGGGCCGGGATGAGGGGCGTACACGTTCACGAGATGGAGCGGCACGTCCCCCAGGCGAACCGTTACGTGCAGCAAGCGGCCTGGCACGGGCTCCTCGACCCCCAAGATCTCCGGCTGAAAATGCGGGCCCAGCAAGATGGCCACCCCACTAGAAATGGCGGTGAGGTGGCTCATGCGGACCTCTCCTTGCCATTCCAGGAGCCACGTGGCTTCGTCTCCCGGAACGGTGTGGGTTTCTTGCAGGAAGCACACCGCATATTTCCCCTCCCGCAGGAGCGAAAAATTGTCAAATCTACGGCGTGCCCCTCTGCCGCCGTTGATGTTGAGGCTGGCTATGGTTATCTTCATGGCAAAAGCATAGTGCAACCTCTACCTTAACCTATTGTGGGGGAGGGAGCGGAGTCTTTTGTTGAACTCCGCTCCCTCCGCAGCCCAGCGAGGAGTCCCTCGAGCTCGCGCAGCTCAAGGTGCTGCTCCTTTGTCAAGGGCCCGCCCGCGGCCAAGGTTTTAACGGCGGCGCGGACGGACCCCTTGATCAGCTCTGGCTCGGACCATTTTTCCAGGGCCAGTCGGGCTTGGTCGCGGCGACCCCGGCTCTGGGCCAAAAAGTCCCGGAGTTCCTTTGCAGGAATGAGGACGGCCTCAGCGGCGGCCGCGAGCAGATCCACCGCCTCACTGGCGGTGGTCTCTAGGTCTTCACCCGCGTCCCCCACCGAGTCCCCGTCCTCCTCCGGGAGGTGGCCGCCAGCAGCCAGCCCATCGACCGCACAAGGTACGGCAAATGAACCGGCCGCTCCAATCGGCCCTGGCACTGCCCCGATCCCACCCCCAGGATCGTCGGCAGAGGAGTCCCCACTGGGCTCTTTTAAAAATGGTGCTGGGTCGGGAAATGACAGCGGAAGGGGTTCCCCCTCCGCCCCAGGAACCGGAGAACAAGGAGAGACCCGGCCATAGGAAATCCCCAGGCCCTCCAAGTGCTCCAGCTCCAAAGTAAGGGGCGAGGGTGGGTGTTCCTCCCCCTCCCCGCTGCCACCCCCCGGCCCAGCATCTACAGTGTCATTAAAACCAAGAAATTGTTTTTCTGCCGGGTCGAGCGACTCCCGGGGGAAGTTGGATAATAGCTGGGCGGGCTCAGGTTCGGCCTTTTCGGCCCCGCCCGCCTCAGTCCCCGGGACGCTCGACCCGGCGGCTACGCATTCTTCCACTGGCCCCACGCCCCCCACGACAGGCAGATCTTCCATGCCCTCCCCAGGAGGCAGCGGCTGGGCAGCCTCGACTGCCTCACCCTCCCCGGGGAAAGACTCCTCGCGCCTGCAGCGCAATTTGGGAGCGCTGGTGGGGGACGCGGGACACGCGGCGGGCACCGACTCCTCCACGGAGGGATGTTGTTCCCCCTCCGTCTCATCGGAGCCGCGCCTCCTTTTGTTCCTGGGGGCGCGCGGAGGCAGGGAGACCCCCATGTCTGCCGAGGCCTCCCGCTCCGCCCCCCCCTTTTTCTTTTCTTGCCCGCGCCTGGGCCCCTCTGTGGTGTTATTCAAGGGCCCGGGCACGGGCTCGGGGCACCCCGCGCTCGCCGGTGACTGGGTTGGGCTGAGCGCGGTGGTCAAACTTTCCGGCGCACTGAGGGGACCCGCCTCTAGATGTTTCTCCTTCTTCCGCGCCTTCTTTCCGCTCGGACGCTCTCCCTCCCCCCCGCCGGAGGCCCTGAAAACAAAGGCCTCCGACGATGCCCGCGCACCCATGGCTCCCGGCACGCGGACGCAACTAGGGGGAGGGGTGGCGGCGGCGCCAGCTATGGCCGCCTTCGGTGGTTTGGCGGCCTTGGAGGCGGGGCAGTTCTTACGAACGTGCCCCACCTCCCTGCAGGCATGGCACCGCACGCCGTCCGACGTCCAGAAGACGCGGTAGGCAGTCCCCTCGTGCACCACATTAAAGTGCCCTTCTGTCATGTCCTCCCGCGCCAGCCGGACAAAGAGCTGGCGGCGGAAGGAGAACACGTGGCGCAGGCTGTTCTCTCTGAGGCCGAGCGGTATGGGGTTGATCCCCGACCTTACCTCCCCCAGTTGGTGTAGGTGAGGGAGGAGGAGCTCAGCGGAAACAAAGGGCGGGACGTTTGACACGATGACCCTCTGCGCGGTGTCCTCGAGAGGGTCCACCGGCAGGAACGTCCCGCCCACCGTGAGCCCCTTTTCAAGGGCCAGGGACACCGCCCGCTCCGACCCCAGGAAGAACACGGCCTTCCCAGACATTTTGGAGGCTGCGACAATGGCCGAGGGGCCGACTACCCCAGCCATCGCCCGCACGCACTCCTCAATGCTCATTGTGGGGTGAGTGTAGCTCTTGACCCCGTGTTTCCTGGTTATAAGTCTGAACGGTGGCAGGGCAGCGGGTGGCGCAGGAGGTGCCGTGGATGTGGACACCGCCTGCGCATACGTCCTTGCTGGCCCTGCCACCGGCGTGGATGGGGTCGCCATCACGGGGTCCCTTTAAGGGCTACACCCACCCCAGAGTCACAGGCCTTAATGGTCTTTAATGGCCTCGTATGTTAACTGAGCAGAGGAGCCCTTAACGAGGCACCTCTCCCCTCGTTGACAATTGGGGAGAGGCCTTGCTCCCTCTGCTCAGTTGTCTTAATTGGGTTTTTTTTTTTTTAAATTTCGGAAGAAAAGGGCTCTCAGAGAGAGAGGGGAGAAACAGAGAGTAACGGAGAAAGAGAGAGGGGGGTGGGAAGGGGGGGGGGCTGCGAGGGCAGGTCTCCCCTCGCAGCTGTGGGTGGGTGCACTCCCCAGATGGCAAAACACACACAAAAAACACAGTCTTTGGGTTGGTCTTCAGGTGGGGGGAGAAGACGTCTTCACCTGGGGTAGCTAGAGCCACCAGGCACACAATCCCAAACGATCTTTAATAGGGTGATTTAAAGAATCTTCAGCCTGGTAGCTCCAGCTATCCCAGGCTAGGCAAATGTGGGGGGTGGGGGGGGGTTCCAATTGTGGGGGGGGCCTAGTTGTAAGCAAGGCCCCCACACACACTACCACACACACACACACACCCCCCGCGATGTTCCGGCCCTCAGTGGTCTTCTTTCCTCCCCCCACCGATACAACAAAGTCTGTTTGGGGAAATGCACCCACACCCACCTGTAGAATGTAGAGTCTCCCTCCTTCCACACTGGATGTTGTTGGTCTTTTCCCCCTCTCTCCAACTCCTTGCAGAAATGATAAAGTTGTTCAAAGTTTCCTGTTCTCCTCCTCTCCCTCTGGATAGAAGTTGTGGTGAAGCCCCTTCCTTCCTCCTCTTCCTGGGCTGGTCTCAGGGCTCTCCAGGCAGAAGCTCAAGTTGCTTGCTGCTCCTCTCACTGCTCACAGCTCCAACTGAGCAGGACACGCCTCCACAGCTCTCCAATTGGTCCTTGTGCATGAAACTCTTTTGGGAGTTCACCTGTGAAAACATAAAAACAATAAACGGTGCCACCCGACCTGGGTGACACTCCAGACATTTTCAAGGCCCTTTTTTTCCCCCCCTTTTTTTTTGGTTTTTTTTTTGTGTTTTTCTTTTTTTTTTGTTTTTTTTTTTTGGGCACTAAAATCACAATTTTCCCCAGTGCCCCCTATAAAAGGGAAGGGGGACACTAAAAGCACCGGCAATTAAAACAAATTAAACTTTAAAACGTAAAATCAAATTAAAATTTGGTTGCCGGGCGTGATGATGCACTCCAGTCCCTCCGGTGCCCACCTCTCGCGGAAGGCCGCGAGCGTACCGGTGGACACCGCGTGCTCCATCTCCAAGGACACCCTGGACCGGATGTAAGAGCGGAAGAGAGGCAGGCAGTCAGGTTGAACGACCCCCTCGACCGCCCGCTGCCTGGACCGGCTGATGGCACCCTTGGCCGTGCCCAGGAGCAGTCCTAAGAGGAGGCCTTCGGACCTACCCGCTCCCCTCCGCACAGGGTGCCCAAAGATCAGGAGAGTGGGACTGAAGTGCAGCCAGAATTTCAGGAGCAGCCCCTTCAAATAGTGGAACAGGGGCTGCAACCTCGTGCATTCAATAAAAACATGGAACACGGACTCCTCCAGACCGCAGAAATTGCAGGCAGCCTGGGAGTCCGTGAACCGGCTTAAAAATTTATTGCACGGCACTGCTCCGTGCACCACCCTCCAGGCTAAGTCCCCGATGAATAGTGGGAGGACCCCTGCGTAGAGTGCCCTCCATCGGGGACCCCCGCCTCCTCCGGACGGCAAGATGGTGCGCCATGGCGTGTCCGTACGGCCGGCGAGGATGGCAAAGTTGAGGGTGTGCAGGAGCAGCCCGTACAGGAAACCCCTCCGCGCGGAACTGAAAGGCACGGAGGGGATTTCCCCGAGGCGGCTCAAGTTGTGAGGCGCCGGCCCCCGAGGGAGGTTCCGGGGTTTGGCGCCGATGAGGAATTCCGTCCGGACGGGGGTCAGTTCGGACGGGATCTCCCCACGTGCTTGAGCCTCCTCGATACACCTAACGGAGTCAGGGCCCAGAGCTGTTTTTAGCGACTCGATGGCATCGGCCGCGCGGCGGACGTTGGCAGAATTTAGGCGCCGCGCCAGCGTGACTGGCGCCATCCAGCCCGCTCCTCCGCCATCGAGCAGGTCCCTGACCCTGGTCACCTCACCAGCCACAGCCCTCTCTTCCGACCGCCACATAAAACCTCGGCCGTGGAGGTACGGATTCCCGAGCAGCGGCTCCTGCAGGACGGCCGCCACTCCAGCCGGTGGAGAGCTGCGCTTGGTGGAGACTTTGTTCCAGACCCTGATGAGTTCCCTGTAAAAGACAGGCAGCTCCCGGAGGGCGGTCCTGGCACCCCCCAAGTTCACAAACAGGAGCTGCGTGTCATAATTGAGGTCGAGCTGCTGGCGGAAGAAATACCTCGCCAGAGCACACCACCTAGGAGGGGGCTCGACGTAAAGGTATCTCTGCAGGGTCTGAAGACGGAAAGTCGCGAGCTGGGCGCTGACGCACACCAACGACTGACCGCCCTCCTCAAGCGGGAGACTCAAGACCGCGGCAGAGACCCAGTGCTTCCTGTTGTTCCAGAAGAAGTCCACCAGCTTCTTCTGTATCTTGGCGACAAACGCAGGGGGAGGGGTCAAAGTGACCAGCCGGTACCACAGCATTGCGGCCACCAGCTGGTTTATAACTAGCGCTCGACCCCTGTAGGACAGCACTCGGAGCAGTCCTGTCCAGCGCCCTAGGCGAGCGGCGACCTTGGCCTCCAGCTCCTGCCAGTTCGCCGGCCAGGCTCCCTCGTCGGGGCTAAGGTAGACTCCCAGATAGAGGAGATGGGTCGTGCTCCAGGCAAAAGGCCTGAGCTCCTACGGCAGGGAGTCCACCCGCCACTGACCCACCAGGAGTCCGGAACATTTCTCCCAGTTGATCCTGGCGGAGGACGCGGCCGAGTAAATCTCCTGGCACTCATGCATCCTCCGCAGGTCAGCGGGATCCTCTATCGCAAGGAGCACGTCATCGGCGTAAGCCGAGAGGACGACCTCCACGCCCGGCCCTTGCAGAGCCAGTCCCGTCAACCTCGTCCGCAAGAGGCGCAGGAAAGGCTCCACGCAAACGGCGTATAACTGGCCGGACATGGGGCATCCCTGGCGCACCCCTCTCCTAAAGCGAAGGGGCGCCGTCAAGGACCCGTTAACCTTAATCAGACACTCCGCGGCGGCGTACAAAAGTCGGATCCGGGCGACGAAATGCGTCCCGAACCCGAAAGCGCGCAGAGTTCCGAGCAGATAATCGTGATCCACCCTGTCGAACGCCTTCTCTTGGTCGAGGGATAGGAAGGCGACCAGCCTCCTGGGAACAATGGATGAGGTCCCGGACCAGATGGATGTTATCGTGGATTGTCCGGCCCGGGACCGTGTATGACTGGTCGGGGTGGATCATGTGGTCCAGCACGGCACCAAGGCGAGCAGACATCGCCCTGGCGAAGATTTTGTAGTCCGTGCTGAGGAGGGAGACCGGGCGCCAGTTCTTAAGGAGGCGGAGATCGCCCTTCTTAGGCAGCAGGACGATGACTGCCCTGCGCCAAGAGAGGGGCATCTCCCCGGTCGCCAGACTTTCCCCCAGGACCCGCGCGTAGTCGCTCCCCAGGACGTCCCAGAACGCCCTGTGGAACTCCACGGTCAGCCCGTCCAGCCCCGGGGATTTTCCCCTCGAGAGCCGGGCGAGGGCACCGGTCAGCTCCGCCAGGCTTAGCGGAGCTTCCAGATTTTCGGCGCCCTCCGGGCCGACCTTCGGCAGGTCCTCCCACAAAACTCTACGCGCTTCCTCGCTGGACGGATCCGGAGAGAACAGAGCCCCGTAATATTCACGGACCCTGTTGTTGACGCCCTCCGGATCCGAGACGAGAGAGCCGTCGTCGGCCAGCAGCGTCAAGAGCTGCTTACGGACACTCTGCCTTTTTTCCAGCGAGTAGAAGAAGGGGGAGCCGCGGTCCAGATCCCGCAGGAACCGGATCCGCGACCTCACGTACGCGCCTCGGGACCCGACGAGCTGCAGGTCCTTCAGCGCGGCCTTCTTCGCTTCGTACACCGTCCGCAGGGCCGGGTCCTGGACGACTTGACCGAGACGGGCTTCCAGGTCGAGCACCTCTTTTTCTAGGCGCCCGACTCTGGCCGCCCGCCTCTTGGTCGACCCCCTCGCGTACTCTTGACAGAAGACGCGGACGTGAGCCTTGCCCACGTCCCACCATAGCCTCAAGGAGGGGAAGCCCCCCTGCTTCCTTCTCCAGTCGGACCAGAATCGACGGAACGAGTCCTGGAACCGCACGTCCTCCAGCAGCCGGTTGTTAAAGTGCCAGTACGCGGACCCCGTCCCCGCGCGGAGCGAAGCGAGCTCCGCCCACACCAGGTGGTGGTCCGAACACGGCACCGGCCGCATGGAGGCCGCCGGGACGCAGGAAACGTACGCCCGAGACACGTAAAGGCGGTCGACTCTAGACCATCCAACTCCAGGCCTCACCCAAGTAAAGGCGCTGGAGTCGGGGTGGAGATTTCGCCAGACGTCCACCAAGTCGAAGGACCCGACCAGGTCCCTCAACTTCTCCATCGCCGTCATGCACTGCGGGGCACCGGAGCGGTCCCTCGCCTTGAGGGTGCAGTTAAAATCCCCCCCGAGGACAATGCAGTCGCCGACGTCGACGGAGCCAAGAAGAGCGGACACCTCTTCAAAGAAGCGCGTTTGCTGCGGGCCGGGATGAGGGGCGTACACGTTCACGAGATGGAGCGGCACGTCCCCCAGGCGAACCGTTACGTGCAGCAAGCGGCCTGGCACGGGCTCCTCGACCCCCAAGATCTCCGGCTGTAAATGCGGGCCCAGCAAGATGGCCACCCCACTAGAAATGGCGGTGAGGTGGCTCATGCGGACCTCTCCTTGCCATTCCAGGAGCCACGTGGCTTCGTCTCCCGGAACGGTGTGGGTTTCTTGCAGGAAGCACACCGCATATTTCCCCTCCCGCAGGAGCGAAAAATTGTCAAATCTACGGCGTGCCCCTCTGCCGCCGTTGATGTTGAGGCTGGCTATGGTTATCTTCATGGCAAAAGCATAGTGCAACCTCTACCTTAACCTATTGTGGGGGAGGGAGCGGAGTCTTTTGTTGAACTCCGCTCCCTCCGCAGCCCAGCGAGGAGTCCCTCGAGCTCGCGCAGCTCAAGGTGCTGCTCCTTTGTCAAGGGCCCGCCCGCGGCCAAGGTTTTAACGGCGGCGCGGACGGACCCCTTGATCAGCTCCGGCTCGGACCATTTATCCAGGGCCAGTCGGGCTTGGTCGCGGCGACCCCGGCTCTGGGCCAAAAAGTCCCGGAGTTCCTTTGCAGGAACGAGGAGGGCCTCAGCGGCGGCTGCGAGCAGATCCACCGCCTCACTGGCGGTGGTCTCTAGGTCTTCACCCGCGTCCCCCACCGAGTCCCCGTCCTCCTCCGGGAGGTGGCCGCCAGCAGCCGGCCCATCGACCGCACAAGGTACGGCAAATGAACCGGCCGCTCCAACCGGCCCTGGCACTGCCCCGATCCCACCCCCAGGATCGTCGGCAGAGGAGTCCCCACTGGGCTCTTTTAAAAATGGTGCTGGGTCGGGAAATGACAGCGGAAGGGGTTCCCCCTCCGCCCCAGGAACCGGAGAACAAGGAGAGACCCGGCCATAGGAAATCCCCAGGCCCTCCAAGTGCTCCAGCTCCAAAGTAAGGGGCGAGGGTGGGTGTTCCTCCCCCCCCCCCGCTGCCACCCCCCGGCCCAGCATCTACAGTGTCATAATTATTTGTTTGTATTTCTGCCGGGTCGAGCGACTCCCGGGGGAAGTTGGATAATAGCTGGGCGGGCTCAGGTTCGGCCTTTTCGGCCCCGCCCGCCTCGGTCCCCGGGACGCTCGACCCGGCGGCTACGCATTCTTCCACTGGCCCCACGCCCCCCACGACAGGCAGATCTTCCACGCCCTCCCCAGGAGGCAGCGGCTGGGCAGCCTCGACTGCCTCACCCTCCCCGGGGAAAGACTCCTCGCGCCTGCAGCGCAATTTGGGGGCGCTGGTGGGGGACGCGGGACACGCGTCGGGCACCGCCTCCTCCGCGGAGGGATGTTGTTCCCCCTCCGCCTCATTGGGGCGGTGCCTCTTTTTGTTCCTGGGGGCGCGCGGAGTCAGGGAGACCTCCATGTCTGCCGAGGCCTCCCGCTCCGCCCCCCCCTTTTCCTTTTCTTGCCCGCGCCTGGGCCCCTCTGTGGTGTTATTCAAGGGCCCGGGCACGGGCTCGGGGCACCCCGCGCTCGCCGGTGACTGGGTTGGGCTGAGCGCGGTGGTCAGACTTTCCGGCGCACCGAGGGGACCCGCCTCTAGATGTTTCTCCTTCTTCCGCGCCTTCTTTCCGCTCGGACGCTCTCCCTCCCCCCCGCCGGAGGCCCTGAAAACAAAGGCCTCCGACGATGCCCGCGCACCCATGGCTCCCGGCACGCGGACGCAACTAGGGGGAGGGGTGGCGGCGGCGCCAGCTATGGCCGCCTTCGATGGTTTGGCGGCCTTGGAGGCGGGGCAGTTCTTGCGAACGTGCCCCACCTCCCTGCAGGCATGGCACCGCACGCCGTCCGACGTCCAGAAGACGCGGTAGGCAGTCCCCTCGTGCACCACATTAAAGTGCCCTTCTGTCACGTCCTCCCGCGCCAGCCGGACAAAGAGCTGGCGGCGGAAGGAGAACACGTGGCGCAGGCTGTTCTCCCTGAGGCCGAGCGGTATGGGGTTGATCCCTGACCTTACCTCCCCCAGTTGTTGTAGGTGAGGGAGGAGGAGCTCAGCGGAAACAAAGGGCGGGACGTTTGAAATGATGACCCTCTGCGCGGTGGCCTCGAGAGGGTCCACCGGCAGGAACGTCCCGCCCACCGTGAGCCCCTTTTCAAGGGCCAGGGACACCGCCCGCTCCGACCCCAGGAAGAACACGGCCTTCCCAGACATCTTGGAGGCTGCGACAATGGCCGAGGGGCCGACTACCCCAGCCATCGCCCGCACGCACTCCTCAATGCTCATTGTGGGGTGAGTGTAGCTCTTGACCCCGTGTTTTTTTGTTATAAGTGTAAATGGTGGCAGGGCAGCGGGTGGCGCAGGAGGTGCTGTGGAAGCGGTTGCCACCTGCGCATACGTCTTCGCTGGCCCTGCCACCGGCGTGGATGGGGTCGCCATCACGGGGTCCCTTTAAGGGCTACACCCACCCCAAAGTCACAGGCCTTAATGGTCTTTAATGGCCTCGTGTATTTAACTGAGCAGAGGAGCCCTTAACGAGGCACCTCTCCCCTCGTTGACAATTGGGGAGAGGCCTTGCTCCCTCTGCTCAGTTGTCTTAATTGTTTTTTTTTTAAATTTGGAAGGAAAGGGTTCTCAGAGAGAGAGGGGAGAAACAGAGTAGCAGAGAAAAGAGAGAGGGGGGTGGGAAGGGGGGGGGGCTGCGAGGGCAGGTCTCTCCTCGCAGCTGTGGGTGGGTGCACTCCCCAGATGGCAAAACACAAAAGTCTTTGAGGTGGTCTTCAGGTGGGGGGAGAAGATGTCTTCACCTGGGGTAGCTGGAGCCACCAGGCACTCCTAACGATCTTTAATTGGGTGATTAATAACAATCTTCAGCCTGGTAGCTCCAGCTATCCCAGGCTAGGCAAATGTGGGGGGTGGGGGGGGTTCCAATTGTGGGGGGGGCCTAGTTGTAAGCACGGCCCCCACGCACACTACCACACACACACACACCCCCCGCGATGTTCCGGCCCTCAGTGGTCTTCTTTCCTCCCCCCACCAATACAACAAAGTCTGTTTGGGGAAATGCACCCACACCCACCTGTAGAAATGTTGGGTCTCCCTCCTTCCACACTGGATGTTGTTGGTTTTTCCCCCTCTCTCCAACTCTTTGCAGAATGGTAAAAGTTGTTAAAGTTTTCTGTTCTCCTCCTCTCCCTCTGGATAAAAGTTGTGGTGAAGCCCCTTCCTTCCTCCTCTTCCTGGGCTGGTCTCAGGGCTCTCCAGGCAGAAGCTCAAGTTGCTTGCTGCTCCTCTCACTGCTCACAGCTCCAACTGAGCAGGACACGCCTCCACAGCTCTCCAATTGGTCCTTGTGCATGAAACTCTTTTGAGTTCACCTGTGAAAACATAAAAACAATAAACGGTGCCACCCGACCTGGGTGACACTCCAGACATTTTCAAGGCCCTTTTTTTCCCCCCTTTTTTTTTTTTGGTTTTTTTTTTTGTGTTTTTCTTTTTTTTTTTTTGGTTTTTTTTTGGGCACTAAAATCACAATTTTCCCCAGTGCCCCCTATAAAAGGGAAGGGGGACACTAAAAGCACCGGCAATTAAAACAAATTAAACTTTAAAACGTAAAATCAAATTAAAATTTGGTTGCCGGGCGTGATGATGCACTCCAGTCCCTCCGGTGCCCACCTCTCGCGGAAGGCCGCGAGCGTACCGGTGGACACCGCGTGCTCCATCTCCAAGGACACCCTGGACCGGATGTAAGAGCGGAAGAGAGGCAGGCAGTCAGGTTGAACGACCCCCTCGACCGCCCGCTGCCTGGACCGGCTGATGGCACCCTTGGCCGTGCCCAGGAGCAGTCCTACGAGGAGGCCTTCGGACCTACCCGCTCCCCTCCGCACAGGGTGCCCAAAGATCAGGAGAGTGGGACTGAAGTGCAGCCAGAATTTCAGGAGCAGCCCCTTCAAATAGTGGAACAGGGGCTGCAACCTTGTGCACTCCATAAAAACATGGAACACGGACTCCTCCAGACCGCAGAAATTGCAGGCGGCCTGGGAGTCCGTGAACCGGCTTAAAAATTTGTTGCACGGCACTGCTCCGTGCACCACCCTCCAGGCCAAGTCCCCGATGAATAGTGGGAGGACCCCTGCGTAGAGTGCCCTCCATCGGGGACCCCCGCCTCCTCCGGACGGCAAGATGGTACGCCATGGCGTGTCCGGACGGCCGGCGAGGATGGCAAAGTTGAGGGTGTGCAGGAGCAGCCCGTACAGGAAACCCCTCCGCGCGGAACTGAAAGGCACGGAGGGGATTTCCCCGAGGCGGCTCAAGTTGTGAGGCGCCGGCCCCCGAGGGAGGTTCCGGGGTTTGGCGCCGATGAGGAATTCCGTCCGGACGGGGGTCAGTTCGGACGGGATCTCCCCACGTGCTTGAGCCTCCTCGATACACCTAACGGAGTCAGGGCCCAGAGCTGTTTTTAGCGACTCGATGGCATCGGCCGCGTGGCGGACGTTGGCAGAATTTAGGCGCCGCGCCAGCGTGACTGGCGCCATCCAGCCCGCTCCTCCGCCATCGAGCAGGTCCCTGACCCTGGTCACCTCACCAGCCACAGCCCTCTCTTCCGACCGCCACATAAAGCCTCGGCCGTGGAGGTACGGATTCCCGAGCAGCGGCTCCTGCAGGACGGCCGCCACTCCAGCCGGTGGAGAGCTGCGCTTGGTGGAGACTTTGTTCCAGACCCTGATGAGTTCCCTGTAAAAGACAGGCAGCTCCCGGAGGGCGGTCCTGGCACCCCCCAAGTTCACAAACAGGAGCTGCGTGTCATAATTGAGGTCGAGCTGCTGGCGGAAGAAATACCTCGCCAGAGCACACCACCTAGGAGGGGGCTCGACGTAAAGGTATCTCTGCAGGGTCTGAAGACGGAAAGTCGCGAGCTGGGCGCTGACGCACACCAACGACTGACCGCCCTCCTCAAGCGGGAGACTCAAGACCGCGGCAGAGACCCAGTGCTTCCTGTTGTTCCAGAAGAAGTCCACCAGCTTCTTCTGTATCTTGGCGACAAACGCAGGGGGAGGGGTCAAAGTGACCAGCCGGTACCACAGCATTGCGGCCACCAGCTGGTTTATGACTAGCGCTCGACCCCTGTAGGACAGCACTCGGAGCAGTCCTGTCCAGCGCCCTAGGCGAGCGGCGACCTTGGCCTCCAGCTCCTGCCAGTTCGCCGGCCAGGCTCCCTCGTCGGGGCTAAGGTAGACTCCCAGATAGAGGAGATGGGTCGTGCTCCAGGCAAAAGGCCTGAGCTCCTCCGGCAGGGAGTCCACCCGCCACTGACCCACCAGGAGTCCGGAACATTTCTCCCAGTTGATCCTGGCGGAGGACGCGGCCGAGTAAATCTCCTGGCACTCACGCATCCTCCGCAGGTCAGCGGGATCCTCTACCGCGAGGAGCACGTCATCGGCGTAAGCCGAGAGGACGACCTCCACGCCCGGCCCTTGCAGAGCCAGTCCCGTCAACCTCGTCCGCAAGAGGCGCAGGAAAGGCTCCACGCAAACGGCGTATAACTGGCCGGACATGGGGCATCCCTGGCGCACCCCTCTCCTAAAGCGAAGGGGCGCCGTCAAGGACCCGTTAACCTTAATCAGACACTCCGCGGCGGCGTACAAAAGTCGGATCCGGGCGACGAAATGCGTCCCGAACCCGAAAGCGCGCAGAGTTCCGAGCAGATAGTCGTGATCCACCCTGTCGAACGCCTTCTCTTGGTCGAGGGATAGGAAGGCGACCGACAGACCAGCCTCCTGGGAACAATGGATGAGGTCCCGGACCAGATGGATGTTATCGTGGATTGTCCGGCCCGGGACCGTGTATGACTGGTCGGGGTGGATCATGTGGTCCAGCACGGCACCAAGGCGAGCAGACATCGCCCTGGCGAAGATTTTGTAGTCCGTGCTGAGGAGGGAGACCGGGCGCCAGTTCTTAAGGAGGCGGAGATCGCCCTTCTTAGGCAGCAGGACGATGACTGCCCTGCGCCAAGAGAGGGGCATCTCCCCGGTCGCCAGACTTTCCCTCAGGACCCGCGCGTAGTCGCTCCCCAGGACGTCCCAGAACGCCCTGTGGAACTCCACGGTCAGCCCGTCCAGCCCCGGGGATTTTCCCCTCGAGAGCCGGGCGAGGGCACCGGTCAGCTCCGCCAGGCTTAGCGGAGCTTCCAGATTTTCGGCGCCCTCCGGGCCGACCTTCGGCAGGTCCTCCCACAAAACTCTACGCGCTTCCTCGCTGGACGGATCCGGAGAGAACAGAGCCCCGTAATATTCACGGACCCTGTTGTTGACGCCCTCCGGATCCGAGACGAGAGAGCCGTCGTCGGCCAGCAGCGTCAAGAGCTGCTTACGGACACTCTGCCTTTTTTCCAGCGAGTAGAAGAAGGGGGAGCCGCGGTCCAGATCCCGCAGGAACCGGATCCGCGACCTCACGAACGCGCCTCGGGACCCGACGAGCTGCAGGTCCTTCAGCGCGGCCTTCTTCGCTTCGTACACCGTCCGCAGGGCCGGGTCCTGGACGACTTGACCGAGACGGGCTTCCAGGTCGAGCACCTCTTTTTCTAGGCGCCCGACTCTGGCCGCCCGCCTCTTGGTCGACCCCCTCGCGTACTCTTGACAGAAGACGCGGACGTGAGCCTTGCCCACGTCCCACCATAGCCTCAAGGAGGGGAAGCCCCCCTGCTTCCTTCTCCAGTCGGACCAGAATCGACGGAACGAGTCCTGGAACCGCACGTCCTCCAGCAGCCGGTTGTTAAAGTGCCAGTACGCGGACCCCGTCCTCGCGCGGAGCGAAGCGAGCTCCGCCCACACCAGGTGGTGGTCCGAACACGGCACCGGCCGCATGGAGGCCGCCGGGACGCAGGAAACGTACGCCCGAGACACGTAAAGGCGGTCGACTCTAGACCATCCAACTCCAGGCCTCACCCAAGTAAAGGCGCTGGAGTCGGGGTGGAGATTTCGCCAGACGTCCACCAAGTCGAAGGACCCGACCAGGTCCCTCAACTTCTCCATCGCCGTCATGCACTGCGGGGCACCGGAGCAGTCCCTCGCCTCGAGGGTGCAGTTAAAATCCCCCCAGAGGACAATGCAGTCGCCGACGTCGACGGAGCCAAGAAGAGCGGACACCTCTTCAAAGAAGCGCGTCTGCTGCGGGCCGGGATGAGGGGCGTACACGTTCACGAGATGGAGCGGCACGTCCCCCAGGCGAACCGTTACGTGCAGCAAGCGGCCTGGCACGGGCTCCTCGACCCCCAAGATCTCCGGCTGAAAATGCGGGCCCAGCAAGATGGCCACCCCACTAGAAATGGCGGTGAGGTGGCTCATGCGGACCTCTCCTTGCCATTCCAGGAGCCACGTGGCTTCGTCTCCCGGAACGGTGTGGGTTTCTTGCAGGAAGCACACCGCATATTTCCCCTCCCGCAGGAGCGAAAAATTGTCAAATCTACGGCGTGCCCCTCTGCCGCCGTTGATGTTGAGGCTGGCTATGGTTATCTTCATGGCAAAAGCATAGTGCAACCTCTACCTTAACCTATTGTGGGGGGAGGGAGCGGAGTCTTTTGTTGAACTCCGCTCCCTCCGCAGCCCAGCGAGGAGTCCCTCGAGCTCGCGCAGCTCAAGGTGCTGCTCCTTTGTCAAGGGCCCGCCCGCGGCCAAGGTTTTAACGGCGGCGCGGACGGACCCCTTGATCAGCTCCGGCTCGGACCATTTTTCCAGGGCCAGTCGGGCTTGGTCGCGGCGACCCCGGCTCTGGGCCAAAAAGTCCCGGAGTTCCTTTGCAGGAACGAGGAGGGCCTCAGCGGCGGCCGCGAGCAGATCCACCGCCTCACTGGCGGTGGTCTCTAGGTCCTCACCCGCGTCCCCCACCGAGTCCCCGTCCTCCTCCGGGAGGTGGCCGCCAGCAGCCGGCCCATCGACCGCACAAGGTACGGCAAATGAACCGGCCGCTCCAACCGGCCCTGGCACTGCCCCGATCCCACCCCCAGGATCGTCGGCAGAGGAGTCCCCACTGGGCTCTTTTAAAAATGGTGCTGGGTCGGGAAATGACAGCGGAAGGGGTTCCCCCTCCGCCCCAGGAACCGGAGAACAAGGAGAGACCCGGCCATAGGAAATCCCCAGGCCCTCCAAGTGCTCCAGCTCCAAAGTAAGGGGCGAGGGTGGGTGTTCCTCCCCCTCCCCGCTGCCACCCCCCGGCCCAGCATCTACAGTTTCATTAAAATCAATATATTTTGTTTCTGCCGGGTCGAGCAACTCCCGGGGGAAGTTGGGTAATAGCTGGGCGGGCTCAGGTTCGGCCTTTTCGGCCTCGCCCGCCTCAGTCCCCGGGACGCCCGGCCCGGCGGCTACGCATTCCTCCGCGGTCCCCACGCCCCCCACGACAGGCAGATCTTCCACTCCATCCCCGGGAGGCAGAGGCTGGGCAGCCTCAACTGTCTCACCCTCCCCGGGGAAAGACTCCTCGCGCCTGCAGCGCAATTTGGGGGCGCTGGTGGGGGACGCGGGACACGCGGCGGGCACCGACTCCTCCGCGGAGGGATATTGTTCCCCCTCCGCGTCATTGGGGCGGTGCCTCTTTTTGTTCCTGGGGGCGCGCGGAGTCAGGGAGACCTCCATGTCTGCCGAGGCCTCCCGCTCCGCCCCCCCCTTTTCCTTTTCTTGCCCGCGCCCGGGCCCCTCTGTGGTGTTGTTCAAGGGCTCGGGCACGGGCTCGGGGCACCCCGCGCTCGCCGGTGACGGGGTTGGGCTGAGCGCGGTGGTCAAATTATCCGGCGCACCGAGGGGACCCGCCTCTTGATGTTTTGTCTTCTTCCGCGCCTTCTTTCCGGTCGGACGCTCTCCCTCCCCCCCGCCGGAGGCCCCGAAAACAAAGGCCTCCGACGATGCCCGCGCACCCATGGCTCCCGGCACGCGGACGCAACTAGGGGGAGGGGTGGCGGCAGCGCCAGCCTTGGCCGCCTTCGGTGGTTTGGCGGCCTTGGAGGCGGGGCAGTTCTTGCGAACATGCCCCACCTCCCTGCAGGCATGGCACCGCACGCCGTCCGACGTCCAGAAGACGCGGTAGGCAGTCCCCTCGTGCACCACATTAAAGTGCCCTTCTGTCATGTCCTCCCGCGCCAGCTGGACAAAGAGCTGGCGGCGGAAGGAGAACACGTGGCGCAGGCTGTTCTCCCTGAGGCCGAGCGGTATGGGGTTGATCCCTGACCTTACCTCCCCCAGTTGTTGTAGGTGAGGGAGGAGGAGCCCAGCGGGAACAAAGGGCGGGACGTTCGACACGATGACCCTCTGCGCGGTGGCTTCGAGAGGATCCACCGGCAGGAACGTCCCGCCCACCGTGAGCCCCTTTTCGAGGGCCAGGGACACCGCCCGCTCCGACCCCAGGAAGAAAACAGCCTTCCCAGACATCTTGGAGGCTGCGACAATGGCCGAGGGGCCGACTACCCCAGCCATCGCCCGCACGCACTCCTCGATGCTCATTGTGGGGTGAGTGTAGCTCTTGACCCCGTGTTTTTTTGTTATAAGTGTAAATGGTGGCAGGGCAGCGGGTGGCGCAGGAGGTGCTGTGGAAGCGGTTGCCACCTGCGCATACGTCCTTGCTGGCCCTGCCACCGGCGTGGATGGGGTCGCCATCACGGGGTCCCTTTAAGGGCTACACCCACCCCAAAGTCACAGGCCTTAATGGTCTTTAATGGCCTCGTGTATTTAACTGAGCAGAGGAGCCCTTAACGAGGCACCTCTCCCCTCGTTGACAATTGGGGAGAGGCCTTGCTCCCTCTGCTCAGTTGTCTTAATTGTTTTTTTTTTAAATTTGGAAGGAAAGGGTTCTCAGAGAGAGAGGGGAGAAACAGAGTAGCAGAGAAAAGAGAGAGGGGGGTGGGAAGGGGGGGGGGCTGCGAGGGCAGGTCTCTCCTCGCAGCTGTGGGTGGGTGCACTCCCCAGATGGCAAAACACAAAAGTCTTTGAGGTGGTCTTCAGGTGGGGGGAGAAGATGTCTTCACCTGGGGTAGCTGGAGCCACCAGGCACTCCTAACGATCTTTAATTGGGTGATTAATAACAATCTTCAGCCTGGTAGCTCCAGCTATCCCAGGCTAGGCAAATGTGGGGGGTGGGGGGGGTTCCAATTGTGGGGGGGGCCTAGTTGTAAGCACGGCCCCCACGCACACTACCACACACACACACACCCCCCGCGATGTTCCGGCCCTCAGTGGTCTTCTTTCCTCCCCCCACCGATACAACAAAGTCTGTTTGGGGAAATGCACCCACACCCACCTGTAGAATGTAGAGTCTCCCTCCTTCCACACTGGTTGTTATTGGTCCTTTCCCCCTCTCTCCAACTCCTTGCAGAATGGTAAAAGATGTTAAATGTTTTCTGTTCTCCTCCTCTCCCTCTGGATAAAAGTTGTGGTGAAGCCCCTTCCTTCCTCCTCTTCCTGGGCTGGTCTCAGGGCTCTCCAGGCAGAAGCTCAAGTTGCTTGCTGCTCCTCTCACTGCTCACAGCTCCAACTGAGCAGGACACGCCTCCACAGCTCTCCAATTGGTCCTTGTGCATGAAACTCTTTTAGGAGTCTACCTGCAAAACATAAACAACATTAAACTGTGCCACCCGACCTGGGTGACACAGCAGACATTTTCAAGGCCCCTTTTTTTTTTTGGTTTTTGGTTTTTTTTTTTGGGGCGCTAAAATCAAATTTTTCCAGTGCCCCCTATAAAAGGAGAGGGGGACACTAAAAACACCGGCAATTAAAACAAATTAAACTTTAAAACGTAAAATCAAATTAAAATTTGGTTGCCGGGCGTGATGATGCACTCCAGTCCCTCCGGTGCCCACCTCTCGCGGAAGGCCGCGAGCGTACCGGTGGACACCGCGTGCTCCATCTCCAAGGACACCCTGGACCGGATGTAAGAGCGGAAGAGAGGCAGGCAGTCAGGTTGAACGACCCCCTCGACCGCCCGCTGCCTGGACCGGCTGATGGCACCCTTGGCCGTGCCCAGGAGCAGTCCTACGAGGAGGCCTTCGGACCTACCCGCTCCCCTCCGCACAGGGTGCCCAAAGATCAGGAGAGTGGGACTGAAGTGCAGCCAGAATTTCAGGAGCAGCCCCTTCAAATAGTGGAACAGGGGCTGCAACCTCGTGCATTCAATAAAAACATGGAACACGGACTCCTCCAGACCGCAGAAATTGCAGGCGGCCTGGGAGTCCGTGAACCGGCTTAAAAATTTATTGCACGGCACTGCTCCGTGCACCACCCTCCAGGCCAAGTCCCCGATGAATAGTGGGAGGACCCCTGCGTAGAGTGCCCTCCATCGGGGACCCCCGCCTCCTCCGGACGGCAAGATGGTGCGCCATGGCGTGTCCGGACGGCCGGCGAGGATGGCAAAGTTGAGGGTGTGCAGGAGCAGCCCGTACAGGAAACCCCTCCGCGCGGAACTGAAAGGCACGGAGGGGATTTCCCCGAGGCGGCTCAAGTTGTGAGGCGCCGGCCCCCGAGGGAGGTTCCGGGGTTTGGCGCCGATGAGGAATTCCGTCCGGACGGGGGTCAGTTCGGACGGGATCTCCCCACGTGCTTGAGCCTCCTCGATACACCTAACGGAGTCAGGGCCCAGAGCTGTTTTTAGCGACTCGATGGCATCGGCCGCGTGGCGGACGTTGGCAGAATTTAGGCGCCGCGCCAGCGTGACTGGCGCCATCCAGCTCGCTCCTCCGCCATCGAGCAGGTCCCTGACCCTGGTCACCTCACCAGCCACAGCCCTCTCTTCCGACCGCCACATAAAACCTCGGCCGTGGAGGTACGGATTCCCGAGCAGCGGCTCCTGCAGGACGGCCGCCACTCCAGCCGGTGGAGAGCTGCGCTTGGTGGAGACTTTGTTCCAGACCCTGATGAGTTCCCTGTAAAAGACAGGCAGCTCCCGGAGGGCGGTCCTGGCACCCCCCAAGTTCACAAACAGGAGCTGCGTGTCATAATTGAGGTCGAGCTGCTGGCGGAAGAAATACCTCGCCAGAGCACACCACCTAGGAGGGGGCTCGACGTAAAGGTATCTCTGCAGGGTCTGAAGACGGAAAGTCGCGAGCTGGGCGCTGACGCACACCAACGACTGACCGCCCTCCTCAAGCGGGAGACTCAAGACCGCGGCAGAGACCCAGTGCTTCCTGTTGTTCCAGAAGAAGTCCACCAGCTTCTTCTGTATCTTGGCGACAAACGCAGGGGGAGGGGTCAAAGTGACCAGCCGGTACCACAGCATTGCGGCCACCAGCTGGTTTATAACTAGCGCTCGACCCCTGTAGGACAGCACTCGGAGCAGTCCTGTCCAGCGCCCTAGGCGAGCGGCGACCTTGGCCTCCAGCTCCTGCCAGTTCGCCGGCCAGGCTCCCTCGTCGGGGCTAAGGTAGACTCCCAGATAGAGGAGATGGGTCGTGCTCCAGGCAAAAGGCCTGAGCTCCTCCGGCAGGGAGTCCACCCGCCACTGACCCACCAGGAGTCCGGAACATTTCTCCCAGTTGATCCTGGCGGAGGACGCGGCCGAGTAAATCTCCTGGCACTCACGCATCCTCCGCAGGTCAGCGGGATCCTCTATCGCGAGGAGCACGTCATCGGCGTAAGCCGAGAGGACGACCTCCACGCCCGGCCCTTGCAGAGCCAGTCCCGTCAACCTCGTCCGCAAGAGGCGCAGGAAAGGCTCCACGCAAACGGCGTATAACTGGCCGGACATGGGGCATCCCTGGCGCACCCCTCTCCTAAAGCGAAGGGGCGCCGTCAAGGACCCGTTAACCTTAATCAGACACTCCGCGGCGGCGTACAAAAGTCGGATCCGGGCGACGAAATGCGTCCCGAACCCGAAAGCGCGCAGAGTTCCGAGCAGATAGTCGTGATCCACCCTGTCGAACGCCTTCTCTTGGTCGAGGGATAGGAAGGCGACCGACAGACCAGCCTCCTGGGAACAATGGATGAGGTCCCGGACCAGATGGATGTTATCGTGGATTGTCCGGCCCGGGACCGTGTATGACTGGTCGGGGTGGATCATGTGGTCCAGCACGGCACCAAGGCGAGCAGACATCGCCCTGGCGAAGATTTTGTAGTCCGTGCTGAGGAGGGAGACCGGGCGCCAGTTCTTAAGGAGGCGGAGATCGCCCTTCTTAGGCAGCAGGACGATGACTGCCCTGCGCCAAGAGAGGGGCATCTCCCCGGTCGCCAGACTTTCCCCCAGGACCCGCGCGTAGTCGCTCCCCAGGACGTCCCAGAACGCCCTGTGGAACTCCACGGTCAGCCCGTCCAGCCCCGGGGATTTTCCCCTCGAGAGCCGGGCGAGGGCACCGGTCAGCTCCGCCAAGCTTAGCGGAGCTTCCAGATTTTCGGCGCCCTCCGGGCCGACCTTCGGCAGGTCCTCCCACAAAACTCTACGCGCTTCCTCGCTGGACGGATCCGGAGAGAACAGAGCCCCGTAATATTCACGGACCCTGTTGTTGACGCCCTCCGGATCCGAGACGAGAGAGCCGTCGTCGGCCAGCAGCGTCAAGAGCTGCTTACGGACACTCTGCCTTTTTTCCAGCGAGTAGAAGAAGGGGGAGCCGCGGTCCAGATCCCGCAGGAACCGGATCCGCGACCTCACGTACGCGCCTCGGGACCCGACGAGCTGCAGGTCCTTCAGCGCGGCCTTCTTCGCTTCGTACACCGTCCGCAGGGCCGGGTCCTGGACGACTTGACCGAGACGGGCTTCCAGGTCGAGCACCTCTTTTTCTAGGCGCCCGACTCTGGCCGCCCGCCTCTTGGTCGACCCCCTCGCGTACTCTTGACAGAAGACGCGGACGTGAGCCTTGCCCACGTCCCACCATAGCCTCAAGGAGGGGAAGCCCCCCTGCTTCCTTCTCCAGTCGGACCAGAATCGACGGAACGAGTCCTGGAACCGCACGTCCTCCAGCAGCCGGTTGTTAAAGTGCCAGTACGCGGACCCCGTCCTCGCGCGGAGCGAAGCGAGCTCCGCCCACACCAGGTGGTGGTCCGAACACGGCACCGGCCGCATGGAGGCCGCCGGGACGCAGGAAACGTACGCCCGAGACACGTAAAGGCGGTCGACTCTAGACCATCCAACTCCAGGCCTCACCCAAGTAAAGGCGCTGGAGTCGGGGTGGAGATTTCGCCAGACGTCCACCAAGTCGAAGGACCCGACCAGGTCCCTCAACTTCTCCATCGCCGTCATGCACTGCGGGGCACCGGAGCGGTCCCTCGCCTCGAGGGTGCAGTTAAAATCCCCCCCGAGGACAATGCAGTCGCCGACGTCGACGGAGCCAAGAAGAGCGGACACCTCTTCAAAGAAGCGCGTTTGCTGCGGGCCGGGATGAGGGGCGTACACGTTCACGAGATGGAGCGGCACATCCCCCAGGCGAACCGTTACGTGCAGCAAGCGGCCTGGCACGGGCTCCTCGACCCCCAAGATCTCCGGCTGAAAATGCGGGCCCAGCAAGATGGCCACCCCACTAGAAATGGCGGTGAGGTGGCTCATGCGGACCTCTCCTTGCCATTCCAGGAGCCACGTGGCTTCGTCTCCCGGAACGGTGTGGGTTTCTTGCAGGAAGCACACCGCATATTTCCCCTCCCGCAGGAGCGAAAAATTGTCAAATCTACGGCGTGCCCCTCTGCCGCCGTTGATGTTGAGGCTGGCTATGGTTATCTTCATGGCAAAAGCATAGTGCAACCTCTACCTTAACCTATTGTGGGGGAGGGAGCGGAGTCTTTTGTTGAACTCCGCTCCTTCAGCAGCCCAGCGAGGAACTTTTTGAGCCGGCGCAGCTCAAGGCCTTGAGCCTTTAATAAGGGCCCGCCCGCGGCCATGGTTTTAGCGGCGGCGCGGACGGACGCGACGAGCAGCCCCGGCTCGGACCATCTTTCCAGGGCCAGACGGGCTTGGTCGCGGCGACCCCGGCACTGGACCAAAAAGTCCCGGAGTTCCTCTGCGGGAATGAGGAGGGTCTCAGTGGCGGCCGCGAGCAGATCCACCGCCTCACTGGCGATGGACTCGAGATCTTCACCCACGTCCTCCACCGAGTCCCCGTCCCCCTCCGGGAGGTCGCCGCTAGCAGCCCGCCCGTCGACCGCACGAGGTACGGCAAACGGCCCGGCCGCTCCATCTGGCCCTGGCTCTGCCCCGATCCCACCCCCAGGATCGTCGGCAGAGGAGTCCCCACTGGGCTCTTTTAAAATTGGTGCTGGGTCGGGAAGCGACAGCGGAAGGGGTTCCTCCTCCGCCCCAGGAACCGGGGAACACGGAGAGACCCGGTTTAGGAAGTTCTCCAGGTCCACCAAGTCCCCCAGCTCCAAAGTAGGGGGCAAGGGTTGTTGTTCTTCCCCCTCCCCGCCGCCTCCCCCCAGCCCAGCGTGTACGGATTCATTAAAATTGTTCATATTCTCAGTTTCTACCGGGTCGAGCAAATCCCGGGGGAAGTTGGGTATTGGCTGGGCGGGCTCAGGTTCGGCCTTTTCGGCCCCGCCCGCCTCGGTCCCCGGGACGCTCGACCCGGCGGCTACGCATTCTTCCACTGGCCCCACGCCCCCCACGACAGGCAGATCTTCCACGCCCACCCCAGGAGGCAGCGGCTGGGCAGCCTCGACTGCCTCATCCTCCCCGGGGACAGACTCCTCGCGCCTGCAGCGCAATTTGGGGGCGCTGGTGGGGGACGCGGGACACGCGGCGGGCACCGCCTCCTCCGCGGAGGGATGTTGTTCCCCCTCCGCCTCATTGGGGCGGTGCCTCTTTTTGTTCCTGGGGGTGCGCGAAGGCAGGGAGACCTCTGTGTCTGCCGAGGCCTCCCGCTCCGCCCCCCCCTTTTCCTTTTCTTGCCCGCGCCCGGGCCCCTCCGCGGTATTGGTCAAGGGCTCAGGCACGGGCTCAGGGCACCCCGCGCTCGCCGGTGACGGGGTTGGGCTGAGCGCGGTGGTCAAATTTTCCGGCGCACTGAGGGGACCCGCCTCGAGATGTTTCGCCTTCTTCCGCGCCTTCTTTCCGGTCGAACGCTCTCCCTCCCCCCCGCCGGAGGCCCTGAAAACAAAGGCCTCCGACGATGCCCGCGCACCCATGGCTCCCGGCACGCGGACGCAACTAGGGGGAGGGGTGGCGGCGGTGCCAGCCTTGGCCGCCTTCGGTGGTTTGGCGGCCTTGGAGGCGGGGCAGTTCTTACGAACATGCCCCACCTCCCTACAGGCATGGCACCGCACGCCGTCCGACGTCCAGAAGACGCGGTAGGCAGTCCCCTCGTGCACCACATTAAAGTTCCCCTCCGTCGTCTCCTCCCGCGCCAGCCGGACAAAGAGCTGGCGGCGGAAGGAGAACACGTGGCGCAGGCTGTTCTCCCTGAGGCCGAGCGGTATGGGGTTGATCCCCGACCTTACCTCCCCCAGTTGGTGTAGGTGAGGGAGGAGGAGCTCAGCGGGAACAAAGGGCGGGACGTTTGAAATGATGACCCTCTGCGCGGTGGCCTCGAGAGGGTCCACCGGCAGGAACGTCCCGCCCACCGTGAGCCCCTTTTCAAGGGCCAGGGACACCGCCCGCTCCGACCCCAGGAAGAACACGGCCTTCCCAGACATCTTGGAGGCTGCGACAATGGCCGAGGGGCCGACTACCCCAGCCATCGCCCGCACGCACTCCTCGATGCTCATTGTGGGGTGAGTGTAGCTCTTGACCCCGTGTTTTTTAGTTATTAGTCTGAAAGGTGGCAGGGCAGCGGCTGGCGCAGGAGGTGCCGTGGATGTGGACACCGCCTGCGCATACGACCTTGCTGGCCCTGCCACCGGCGTGGATGGGGTCGCCATCACGGGGTCCCTTTAAGGGCTACACCCACCCCAAAGTCACAGGCCTTAATGGTCTTTATTAGGCCTCTTGTAGATTGACTGAGCAGAGGAGCCCTTAATGAGGTACCTCTCCCCTAGTTGGCAATTGGGGAGGGGCCTTGCTCCCTCTGCTCAGTTGTCTTAATTGGTTTTGTTTTTTTGTTTTTTTTTGTAAATTTGGAAGGAAGAGGCCTCAGAGAGAGAGGGGAGAAACAGAGTAGCAGAGAAAGAGAGAGGGGGGGTGGGAAGGGGGGGGGGGACTGCGAGGGCAGGTCTCCCCTCGCAGCTGTGGGTGGGTGCACTCCCCAGATGGCAAAACACAAAAGTCTTTGGGGTGGTCTTCAGGTGGGGGGAGAAGATGTCTTCACCTGGGGTAGCTGGAGCCACCAGGCACTCCTAACGATCTTTAATTGGGTGTTTAAGAAAAACAACAATCTTCAGCCTGGTAGCTCCAGCTATCCCAGGCTAGGCAAATGTGGGGGGTGGGGGGGGTTCCAATTGTGGGGGGGGGCCTAGTTGTAAGCAAGGCCCCCACACACACTACCACACACACACACACCCCCCGCGATGTTCCGGCCCTCAGTGGTCTTCTTTCCTCCCCCCACCGATACAACAAAGTCTGTTTGGGGAAATGCACCCACACCCACCTGTAGAATGTAGAGTCTCCCTCCTTCCACACTGGTTGTTATTGGTCCTTTCCCCCTCTCTCCAACTCCTTGCAGAATGGTAAAAGATGTTAAATGTTTTCTGTTCTCCTCCTCTCCCTCTGGATAAAAGTTGTGGTGAAGCCCCTTCCTTCCTCCTCTTCCTGGGCTGGTCTCAGGGCTCTCCAGGCAGAAGCTCAAGTTGCTTGCTGCTCCTCTCACTGCTCACAGCTCCAACTGAGCAGGACACGCCTCCACAGCTCTCCAATTGGTCCTTGTGCATGAAACTCTTTTAGGAGTCTACCTGCAAAACATAAACAACATTAAACTGTGCCACCCGACCTGGGTGACACAGCAGACATTTTCAAGGCCCCCTTTTTTTTTTTTTTTTTTTTTTTTTTTTTGGGGCGCTAAAATCAAATTTTTCCAGTGCCCCCTATAAAAGGAGAGGGGGACACTAAAAACACCGGCAATTAAAACAAGTTAAACTTTAAAACGTAAAATCAAATTAAAATTTGGTTGCCGGGCGTGATGATGCACTCCAGTCCCTCCGGTGCCCACCTCTCGCGGAAGGCCGCGAGCGTACCGGTGGACACCGCGTGCTCCATCTCCAAGGACACCCTGGACCGGATGTAAGAGCGGAAGAGAGGCAGGCAGTCAGGTTGAACGACCCCCTCGACCGCCCGCTGCCTGGACCGGCTGATGGCACCCTTGGCCGTGCCCAGGAGCAGTCCTACGAGGAGGCCTTCGGACCTACCCGCTCCCCTCCGCACAGGGTGCCCAAAGATCAGGAGAGTGGGACTGAAGTGCAGCCAGAATTTCAGGAGCAGCCCCTTCAAATAATAAAACAGGGGCTGCAACCTCGTGCATTCCATAAAAACATGGAACACGGACTCCTCCAGACCGCAGAAATTGCAGGCGGCCTGGGAGTCCGTGAACCGGCTTAAAAATTTGTTGCACGGCACTGCTCCGTGCACCACCCTCCAGGCCAAGTCCCCGATGAATAGTGGGAGGACCCCTACGTAGAGGGCCCTCCATCGGGGACCCCCGCCTCCTCCGGACGGCAAGATGGTACGCCATGGCGTGTCCGGACGGCCGGCGAGGATGGCAAAGTTGAGGGTGTGCAGGAGCAGCCCGTACAGGAAACCCCTCCGCGCGGAACTGAAAGGCACGGAGGGGATTTCCCCGAGGCGGCTCAAGTTGTGAGGCGCCGGCCCCCGAGGGAGGTTCCGGGGTTTGGCGCCGATGAGGAATTCCGTCCGGACGGGGGTCAGTTCGGACGGGATCTCCCCACGTGCTTGAGCCTCCTCGATACACCTAACGGAGTCAGGGCCCAGAGCTGTTTTTAGCGACTCGATGGCATCGGCCGCGCGGCGGACGTTGGCAGAATTTAGGCGCCGCGCCAGCGTGACTGGCGCCATCCAGCCCGCTCCTCCGCCATCGAGCAGGTCCCTGACCCTGGTCACCTCACCAGCCACAGCCCTCTCTTCCGACCGCCACATGAAGCCTCGGCCGTGGAGGTACGGATTCCCGAGCAGCGGTTCCTGCAGGACGGCCGCCACTCCAGCCGGCGGAGAGCTGCGCTTGGTGGAGACTTTGTTCCAGACCCTGATGAGTTCCCTGTAAAAGACAGGCAGCTCCCGGAGGGCGGTCCTGGCACCCCCCAAGTTCACAAACAGGAGCTGCGTGTCATAATTGAGGTCGAGCTGCTGGCGGAAGAAATACCTCGCCAGAGCACACCACCTAGGAGGGGGCTCGACGTAAAGGTATCTCTGCAGGGTCTGAAGACGGAAAGTCGCGAGCTGGGCGCTGACGCACACCAACGACTGACCGCCCTCCTCAAGCGGGAGACTCAAGACCGCGACAGAGACCCAGTGCTTCCTGTTGTTCCAGAAGAAGTCCACCAGCTTCTTCTGTATCTTGGCGACAAACGCAGGGGGAGGGGTCAAAGTGACCAGCCGGTACCACAGCATTGCGGCCACCAGCTGGTTTATGACTAGCGCTCGACCCCTGTAGGACAGCACTCGGAGCAGTCCTGTCCAGCGCCCTAGGCGAGCGGCGACCTTGGCCTCCAGCTCCTGCCAGTTCGCCGGCCAGGCTTCCTCGTCGGGGCTAAGGTAGACTCCCAGATAGAGGAGATGGGTCGTGCTCCAGGCAAAAGGCCTGAGCTCCTCCGGCAGGGAGTCCACCCGCCACTGACCCACCAGGAGTCCGGAACATTTCTCCCAGTTGATCCTGGCGGAGGACGCGGCCGAGTAAATCTCCTGGCACTCACGCATCCTCCGCAGGTCAGCGGGATCCTCTACCGCGAGGAGCACGTCATCGGCGTAAGCCGAGAGGACGACCTCCACGCCCGGCCCTTGCAGAGCCAGTCCCGTCAACCTCGTCCGCAAGAGGCGCAGGAAAGGCTCCACGCAAACGGCGTATAACTGGCCGGACATGGGGCATCCCTGGCGCACCCCTCTCCTAAAGCGAAGGGGCGCCGTCAAGGACCCGTTAACCTTAATCAGACACTCCGCGGCGGCGTACAAAAGTCGGATCCGGGCGACGAAATGCGTCCCGAACCCGAAAGCGCGCAGAGTTCCGAGCAGATAGTCGTGATCCACCCTGTCGAACGCCTTCTCTTGGTCGAGGGATAGGAAGGCGACCGACAGACCAGCCTCCTGGGAGCAATGGATGAGGTCCCGGACCAGATGGATGTTGTCGTGGATTGTCCGGCCCGGGACCGTGTATGACTGGTCGGGGTGGATCATGTGGTCCAGCACGGCACCAAGGCGAGCAGACATCGCCCTGGCGAAGATTTTGTAGTCCGTGCTGAGGAGGGAGACCGGGCGCCAGTTCTTAAGGAGGCGGAGATCGCCCTTCTTAGGCAGCAGGACGATGACTGCCCTGCGCCAAGAGAGGGGCATCTCCCCGGTCGCCAGACTTTCCCCCAGGACCCGCGCGTAGTCGCCCCCCAGGACGTCCCAGAACGCCCTGTGGAACTCCACGGTCAGCCCGTCCAGCCCCGGGGATTTTCCCCTCGAGAGCCGGGCGAGGGCACCGGTCAGCTCCGCCAGGCTTAGCGGAGCTTCCAGATTTTCGGCGCCCTCCGGGCCGACCTTCGGCAGGTCCTCCCACAAAACTCTACGCGCTTCCTCGCTGGACGGATCCGGAGAGAACAGAGCCCCGTAATATTCACGGACCCTGTTGTTGACGCCCACCGGATCCGAGACGAGACAGCCGTCGTCGGCCAGCAGCGTCAAGAGCTGCTTACGGACACTCTGCCTTTTTTCCAGCGAGTAGAAGAAGGGGGAGCCGCGGTCCAGATCCCGCAGGAACCGGATCCGCGACCTCACGAACGCGCCTCGGGACCCGACGAGCTGCAGGTCCTTCAGCGCGGCCTTCTTCGCTTCGTACACCGTCCGCAGGGCCGGGTCCTGGACGACTTGACCGAGACGGGCTTCCAGGTCGAGCACCTCTTTTTCTAGGCGCCCGACTCTGGCCGCCCGCCTCTTGGTCGACCCCCTCGCGTACTCTTGAGCCTTGCCCACGTCCCACCATAGCCTCAAGGAGGGGAAGCCCCCCTGCTTCCTTCTCCAGTCGGACCAGAATCGACGGAACGAGTCCTGGAACCGCACGTCCTCCAGCAGCCGGTTGTTAAAGTGCCAGTACGCGGACCCCGTCCTCGCGCGGAGCGAAGCGAGCTCCGCCCACACCAGGTGGTGGTCCGAGCACGGCACCGGCCGCATGGAGGCCGCCGGGACGCAGGAAACGTACGCCCGAGACACGTAAAGGCGGTCGACTCTAGACCATCCAACTCCAGGCCTCACCCAAGTAAAGGCGCTGGAGTCGGGGTGGAGATTTCGCCAGACGTCCACCAAGTCGAAGGACCCGACCAGGTCCCTCAACTTCTCCATCGCCGTCATGCACTGCGGGGCACCGGAGCGGTCCCTCGCCTCGAGGGTGCAGTTAAAATCCCCCCCGAGGACAATGCAGTCGCCGACGTCGACGGAGCCAAGAAGAGCGGACACCTCTTCAAAGAAGCGCGTCTGCTGCGGGCCGGGATGAGGGGCGTACACGTTCACGAGATGGAGCGGCACGTCCCCCAGGCGAACCGTTACGTGCAGCAAGCGGCCTGGCACGGGCTCCTCGACCCCCAAGATCTCCGGCTGAAAATGCGGGCCCAGCAAGATGGCCACCCCACTTGAAATGGCGGTGAGGTGGCTCATGCGGACCTCTCCTTGCCATTCCAGGAGCCACGTGGCTTCGTCTCCCGGAACGGTGTGGGTTTCTTGCAGGAAGCACACCGCATATTTCCCCTCCCGCAGGAGCGAAAAATTGTCAAATCTACGGCGTGCCCCTCTGCCGCCGTTGATGTTGAGGCTGGCTATGGTTATCTTCATGGCAAAAGCATAGTGCAACCTCTACCTTAACCTATTGTGGGGGAGGGAGCGAAGTCTTTTGTTGAACTCCGCTCCCTCCGCAGCCCAGCGAGGAGTCCCTCGAGCTCGCGCAGCTCAAGGTGCTGCTCCTTTGTCAAGGGCCCGCCCGCGGCCAAGGTTTTAACGGCGGCGCGGACGGACCCCTTGATCAGCTCCGGCTCGGACCATTTTTCCAGGGCCAGTCGGGCTTGGTCGCGGCGACCCCGGCTCTGGGCCAAAAAGTCCCGGAGTTCCTTTGCAGGAACGAGGAGGGCCTCAGCGGCGGCCGCGAGCAGATCCACCGCCTCCCTGGCGGTGGTCTCTAGGTCTTCACCCGCGTCCCCCACCGAGTCCCCGTCCTCCTCCGGGAGGTGGCCGCCAGCAGCCGGCCCATCGACCGCACAAGGTACGGCAAATGAACCGGCCGCTCCAACCGGCCCTGGCACTGCCCCGATCCCACCCCCAGGATCGTCGGCAGAGGAGTCCCCACTGGGCTCTTTTAAAAATGGTGTCGGGTCGGGAAATGACAGCGGAAGGGGTTCCCCCTCCGCCCCAGGAACCGGAGAACAAGGAGAGACCCGGCCATAGGAAATCCCCAGGCCCTCCAAGTGCTCCAGCTCCAAAGTAAGGGGCGAGGGCGGGTGTTCCTCCCCCTCCCCGCTGCCACCCCCCGGCCCAGCATCTACACTATCATTAAAATCAATTGTTTCATTCTCTGCCGGGTCGAGCAAATCCCGGGGTAAGTTGTGTATTGGCTGGGCGGGCTCAGGTTCGGCCTTTTCGGCCCCGCCCGCCTCGGTCCCCGGGACGCTCGACCCGGCGGCTACGCATTCTTCCACTGGCCCCACGCCCCCCACGACAGGCAGATCTTCCACGCCCTCCCCAGGAGGCAGCGGCTGGGCAGCCTCGACTGCCTCACCCTCCCCGGGGAAAGACTCCTCGCGCCTGCAGCGCAATTTGGGGGCGCTGGTGGGGGACGCGGGACACGCGGCGGGCACCGCCTCCTCCGCGGAGGGATGTTGTTCCCCCTCCGCCTCATTGGGGCGGTGCCTCTTTTTGTTCCTGGGGGCGCGCGGAGTCAGGGAGACCTCCATGTCTGCCGAGGCCTCCCGCTCCGCCCCCCCCTTTTCCTTTTCTTGCCCGCGCCTGGGCCCCTCTGTGGTGTTATTCAAGGGCCCGGGCACGGGCTCGGGGCACCCCGCGCTCGCCGGTGACTGGGTTGGGCTGAGCGCGGTGGTCAGACTTTCCGGCGCACCGAGGGGACCCGCCTCTAGATGTTTTTCCTTCTTCCGCGCCTTCTTTCCGCTCGGACGCTCTCCCTCCCCCCCGCCGGAGGCCCTGAAAACAAAGGCCTCCGACGATGCCCGCGCACCCATGGCTCCCGGCACGCGGACGCAACTAGGGGGAGGGGTGGCGGCGGCGCCAGCTATGGCCGCCTTCGGTGGTTTGGCGGCCTTGGAGGCGGGGCAGTTCTTGCGAACGTGCCCCACCTCCCTGCAGGCATGGCACCGCACGCCGTCCGACGTCCAGAAGACGCGGTAGGCAGTCCCCTCGTGCACCACATTAAAGTGCCCTTCTGTCAGGTCCTCCCGCGCCAGCCGGACAAAGAGCTGGCGGCGGAAGGAGAACACGTGGCGCAGGCTGTTCTCCCTGAGGCCGAGCGGTATGGGGTTGATCCCCGACCTTACCTCCCCCAGTTGGTGTAGGTGAGGGAGGAGGAGCTCAGCGGAAACAAAGGGCGGGACGTTTGACACGATGACCCTCTGCGCGGTGGCCTCGAGAGGGTCCACCGGCAGGAACGTCCCGCCCACCGTGAGCCCCTTTTCAAGGGCCAGGGACACCGCCCGCTCCGACCCCAGGAAGAACACGGCCTTCCCAGACATCTTGGAGGCTGCGACAATGGCCGAGGGGCCGACTACCCCAGCCATCGCCCGCACGCACTCCTCGATGGTCATTGTGGGGTGAGTGTAGCTCTTGACCCCGTGTTTTTTCGTAATTAACCTAAATGGTGGCAGGGCAGCGGGTGGCGCAGGAGGGGCCGTGGAAGCGGTTGCCACCTGCGCATACGTCCTTGCTGGCCCTGCCACCGGCGTGGATGGGGTCGCCATCACGGGGTCCCTTTAAGGGCTACACCCACCCCAAAGTCACAGGCCTTAATGGTCTTAATTGGCCTCTTGTATAATGACTGAGCAGAGGAGCCCTTAATGAGGCACACCTCTCCCCTAGTTGGCAATTGGGGAGGGGCCTTGCTCCCTCTGCTCAGTTGTCTTAAATTGTTTGTTTTTTAAATTAAATTTGGAAGGAAGGGCTCTCAGAGAGAGAGGGGAGAAACAGAGTAACAGAGAAAAGAGAGAGGGGGGTGGGAAGGGGGGGGGGCTGCGAGGGCAGGTCTCTCGTCGCAGCTGTGGGTGGGTGCACTCCCCAGATGGCAAAACACAAAAGTCTTTGAGGTGGTCTTCAGGTGGGGGGAGAAGATGTCTTCACCTGGGGTAGCTGGAGCCACCAGGCACTCCTAACGATCTTTAATTGGGTGATTAATGAAAATCTTCAGCCTGGTAGCTCCAGCTATCCCAGGCTAGGCAATTGGGGGTGGGGGGGGTTTCAATTGTGGGGGGGGCCTAGTTGTAAGCACAGCCCCCACGCACACTACCACACACACACACACACCCCCCGCGATGTTCCGGCTCTCAGTGGTCTTCTTTCCTCCCCCCACCGATACAACAAAGTCTGTTTGGGGAAATGCACCCACACCCACCTGTAGAATGTAGAGTCTCCCTCCTTCCACACTGGTTGTTATTGGTCCTTTCCCCCTCTCTCCAACTCCTTGCAGAATGGTAAAAGATGTTAAATGTTTTCTGTTCTCCTCCTCTCCCTCTGGATAAAAGTTGTGGTGAAGCCCCTTCCTTCCTCCTCTTCCTGGGCTGGTCTCAGGGCTCTCCAGGCAGAAGCTCAAGTTGCTTGCTGCTCCTCTCACTGCTCACAGCTCCAACTGAGCAGGACATGCCTCCACAGCTCTCCAATTGGTCCTTGTGCATGAATCCCAAAAAGTTAGTTTGCAGGTGCAGCAGGTAATCAGGAAGGCGAATGGAATGTTGGCCTTCATTGCGAGAGGGATGGAGTACAAAAGCAGGGAGGTCCTGCTGCAACTGTATAGGGTATTGGTAAGGCCGCACCTGGAGTACTGCGTGCAGTTTTGGTCACCTTACTTAAGGAAGGATATACTGGCTTTGGAGGGGGTACAGAGACGATTCACTAGGCTGATTCCGGAGATGAGGGGGTTACCTTATGATGATAGATTGAGTAGACTGGGTCTTTATTCGTTGGAGTTCAGAAGGATGAGGGGTGATCTTATAGAAACATTTAAAATAATGAAAGGGATAGACAAGATAGAGGCGGAGAGGTTGGTTCCACTGGTCGGGGAGACTAGAACTAGGGGGCACAGCCTCAAAATACGGGGGAGCCAATTTAAAACAGAGTTGAGAAGGAATTTCTTCTCCCGGAGGGTTGTGAATCTGTGGAATTCTCTGCCCAAGGAAGCAGTTGAGGCTAGCTCATTGAATGTATTTAAGTTACAGATAGATAGATTTTTAACCAATAAGGGAATTAAGGGTTATGGGGAGCGGGCAGGTAAGTGGAGCGGAGTCCACGGCCAGATCAGTCATGATCTTATTGAATGGCGAAGCAGGCTCGAGGGGCTAGATGGACTACTCCTGTTCTTATGTTCTTAAGTTCAAATCCTGAAATGCGTGTCGGAATGCTCCCTGCAAACCCGACTATGCAATGTGCTGCTCAGCTACCGCACCAGACCCCACTCACTTACCGGAGTTCCCCCAGCCGAGCTGCTTATGAAAAGGACACTCAAAACAAGGCTGTCTCTTGTCCACCCTGATCTCCATGATCACGTCGAGGGCAGGCGGCATCAACAAAGTGTGTACCATGACCGTGCAAATTTGTTACGCAATATTGAGGTCAATGATCCTGTGTTTATACTCAATTATGGACATGGTCCCAAGTGGCTCGCTGGCACGGTCATTGCCAAAGATGTATTTAACTGTCATTGCAACCCACGTATTAACTGACCTAAGTTGTACACTGAGAACACTGACCACTAGGTGGTGAACTTGTGGGAGACACTCCTAACCTGGTCTTTCAGGTATAAAAGGGGAAGCTCCACCCACCTTCATCACTTCAGTGCTTGCTAATAAATGTTACTTGTCACAGAGTGGCCTTCTATCAAGTATGGGCCTCGCGTGCATTTGTACTGTATAGTAAGGACATATTATTGGCGACGAGAAACTGGGATTTAAACCACGCGAGCATGGCCACTACCAGCACAGAAGAGAGGTACTGTGTTGGTGATGATTGGGACGACTTTATTGAGAGACTACAGCAAAGCTTCGTCATTAAGGAATGGTTGGGACAGGATTCGGCCGACAAATGCAGGGCTCATCTCCTGACGGTTTGTGGGTCCAGGACGTACTCCCTGATGAAGAACCTTCTAGAACCAGAGAAGCCAGTGGATAAGACTTTTGAAGAGCTCAGTAAGTTGATCAGGGAACATTTTAAACCGGCGAGCAGCATGCACATGGCGAGACACCAGTTTAATACGCACCGGCGGCGAGAAGGGCAAAGCATTCCAGACTTCGTGGCAGACCTCCAGCGACTGGCGAGCCGATGTAAGTTCCCTGATGCGTGCAGAGCGGAGATGCTATGAGATTTTTTTTTAGTGAGGGCATCGGGCACGTTGGGGTTTTCAGGAAACTGATCGACTTGACCCTGGAAACGGCGGCTTTGATGGCCCAGACATTTATCTCACGTGAGGAAGAGACCAGAATGATGTTTGACAAAAATCTTGGTTTAAATGCAGCAAATGGATAGGGAGTCAACATTGTTAATGCGGCACACAGTTCTCCAGGCAGACAGGGGCAATCGGACATGTCCGAGCATGTAGTCAAACCCAAAGGGGGAACTCAGAGACAATGGCCAGCTGAACGACGATTCACGCCATCGCAAGGTACAATGCGGCCAGTAATGGGACCATCAACACCTGTTAATGGGTGCTTAAGAACAGTTACACAGACAGTCAGAGACGATCGACTGGTAATGGACCTTTTGTTTCAAACAACGGCTCATGTTGGAGGTGTGGAGGCAAACGCACAGCCAGAGCTTGCAGGTATCAGCAATATACCTGCAAAAACTGCAACGTCAGCGGTCACTTGGCACGTATGTGCAGGAAGCCTGCAGCCAGGTTGATGTACAAGGAGGACGGGGATGATGTAAGCCCTACGAGGGCAAACGGACACTGTGGGAACTTGCTGTAAGCTGAAGTTCAGTGAGTTCATGTGGAGCACATATATAGTTTATACACCAGGACGCCACTGATAATGATGAAAGTGCTCCTCAATGGCATCCCAGTATCAATGGAGCTAGACACAGGGACCAGCCAGTCCCTGATGAGTATCAAACAGTTCAACAAGTTGTGGATGTCCAAGGCCAGGAGGCCAAAATTATTGGCAATTGATGCACAGCTATGGACATACACAAAGGAGATCATTCCGGTGCGAGGCAGTGCCACGGTAGTCGTGACCCACAAAGATTCGGAGAACAGGTTGCCACTCTGGATTGGCCTGGGGGATGGTCCCGCACTGCTGGGGAGGAGTTGGCTGGCTGTCATGAACTGGAAATGGGGCGATGTCAATGCAATTTCTTCTGTGGAGCGAATACCATGCTCACAGGTCCTGGACAAATTTGACTCACTATTTCAGCAGGCATTGGCACTTTCATGGGGACCAAGGTAGTGATTCACATAAACCCGGATGCCAGGCCAGTACACCACAAGGCCAGAGCGGTGCCGTACATGATGCGGGAAAAGATAGAAGGCGAATTGGACCGCCTGCTGAGGGAAGGCATCATCTCGCCAATCAAATTCAGTGACTGGGCAAGCCCGATTGTGCCGGTGCTCAAGGCGGATGGGTCGGTCAGGATTTGTAGTGATTACAAGGCCACCATCAATCAGGTGTCACTCCAAGACCAGTATCCGCTACCGCGAGCGGAGGACCTCTTTGCGACGCTATCTGGTGGCAAACTTTTTTCAAAATTGGACCTGACCTCAGCTTACATGACCCAGGAGCTGGCGAGTGAGTCAAAGAAGCTGACCACCATCACGACACACAACGGGTTGTTTGAGTACAACAGATGCCCGTTTGGGATTCGCCCGGCCGCCACGATCTTTCAACGCTATACGGAAAGCCTCCTCAAGTCGATTCCAAGGACAGTGGTTTTTCAAGACGACATCCTCGTCGCGTCTTGTGATACTGAAGAACACCCCTGCAACCTGGAGGAGGTGGTACGCAGACTGGACCGGGTAGATCTGCGACTGAAAAAGGCGAAGTGCGTCTTCCTAGCTCCAGAGGTCGAATTCCTGGGGAGGAGGGTAGCAGCAGGCAGGATCAGACCTACTGCATCAAAATAGAAGCGATCCAGAGAGCACCCAGACCCCATAACACGACGGATCTGCGTTCGTTCCTGGGGCTCCTGAACTATTCTTCCCAAATTGAGCATGCTATTTGAGCCGCTACACATGCTCCTACGCAAAGGTCACGAATGGGCCTGGGGGGGACAGCCAGGAAAGGGCTTTTGAGAAAGCACGAAATTTGTTATGCTCCAACAATCTGTTAACGTTATATGACCCATGTAAGAAACTTGTTTTAACGTGTGACGCGTCATCCTATGGGGTCGGGTGTGTGTTGCAGCATGTTAATGCCAAGGGTCAGTTACAGCCGGTAGCTTAGGCCTGCAGAAGTCTGTCCTAGGCAGAACAGGACTACGGGATGGTAGAAAAGGAAGCGCTTGCATGTGTATATGCTGTAAAAAAATGCACCAGTACCTGTTTGCCAGGAAATTTGAGCTGGAGGCAGATCACAAACCCCTAGCGTCCCTTTTGGCCGACAACAAGGCCATAAATGCAAATGCGTCGGCCCGCACACAGAGGTGGGCACTCACGTTAGCCGCCTATGACTACACAATTCGACACAGACCGGGCACTGAAAACTGCGCCGATGCACTCAGCAGGCTCCCCCTAGCCACCGCCGAGGGGGCAACCGAACATGCTGCTGAGATGGTCATGGCTGTCGAAGCTTTCGAAAGCGAAGGCTCATCCGTGACAGCCCATCAGATTAAAGTCTGGACAAAGAGAGACCAGCTACTGTCCTTAGTCAAGAAATGTGTCCTCAATGGGGACTGGGCAGCCACGCACGGGGCATGCCCTGAGGAATTCAAACCATTTCACAGGCGCAAAGATGAAATCTCGATTCAGGCCGATTGCCTACTATGGGGAAACCGAGTTGTCATGCCCCAGATGGGCAGAGTGATGTTCATCAGAGAACTCCACAATGAGCACCCGGGCATTGTCATGATGAAGGCAATTGCCAGGTCACATGTTTGGTGGCCAGGGATAGATGCAGTCCTGGAACTTTGTGTTCGCAGGTGCAACACGTGCGCCCAGCTGGGCAACGCAACCACGGAACCCCCCTTAGCCCCTGATCCTGGCCCGCCAAACCATGGTCACGCATCCATGTGGACTACGCAGGTCCTTTCATGGGAAAAATGTTTCTGGTTGTAGTAGACGCCTACTCCAAATGGATTGAGTGTGCCATTTTAAATTCTAGTACATCCTCTGCCACGGTGGAAAGTCTCCGGGCAATGTTCGCCGCCCACGGTCTACTGGGGACGTCTTGGTCAGCGACAATCGCCTGTGCTTTACAAGCATTAAATTCCAGGACTTCATGGCAGGCAATGGTATCAACCATGTCAGAACAGCACCGTTCAAATCGGCCTCAAACGGCCAGGCGGAACAAGCAATGCAGATAATCAAACAACGGATGCTCAGAATCCAAGGGGGTTCCCGACAAAGCTGCTCATCACGACTCCTGCCGACCACACTCACTCATAGGGGTCCGACCCGCAGAGCTGCTAATGAAAAGGATGCTCAAAACCAGGTTATCCCTTATACCCCCCAACATGAAAGGAATGGTTGCGAGCAGGCGGTAGTCACAATGTGACTACCACGACAGGAATGCGAGGGCACGATGTATTGATGTCAATGACCCTGTCTTTGTTCACAACTACGCTGCAGGGCCTAAATGGCTTGTGATTGCCAAAGAGGGGAATAGGATTCTGGTAGTTAAACTTACCAGTGGACAAATCTGCCGCAAACACGTGGATCAAACAAAAATGAGGTTCAGTAACCCCATAGAAGAAGCAGAGGAAGAACAGGATGTAGAGTTCACTCCTCCACAGGTGACCGAACACCGGAACCAAGTGGAGGAGAGCCCAGTCACTGTGGGCAGTCCGGACAGGCCTGAGGCACCGCAAACAGCAGACACTCAGGCCAGCGGCCAACAACCAGAGCCCCAACTCAGGCGCTCTGCAAAGGAGCGTAAACCACCAGAGAGACTTAACCTGTGATCCCAATAAGACTTTGGGGGGGGGGGGTGATGTCATGTATTTAACTGTCAATGTAACCCACGTATTAACTGACCTAAGTTGTACACTGTGAGAACGTTGACCAATAGGTGGTGAACTTGTGCGAGACACTCCTAACCTGGTCTTTCAGGTATAAAAGGGGATGCTGAATCCACCTTCATCACTTCAGTGCTGGCTAAAAAAGGTTACTGGTCACAGAGTGACCTTCTCGCGAGTATGGGCCTCGTGTGCATTTGTACTGTATAGTAAGGACATATTAGGGCGTTTCTTGTCAAATTAGCCAATGGACTAACATGCAGAAAACATTTGGACCAAATCAAATTGCGATTCACCAACAACTACGAACAACCCGAAGACGACACCACCAACTTTGACCCTCCAAAACACACACAAGTGGCAACTGACATCATGGTTAACCACAAAGCCAAACTCACCATCCCCAACAGCCCGGCAAGGCCGGCTGCCCAGCGAAGAATTAACCAACTCACCCACATCCGCATTTGTACCGAGACGATCGACAAGGGAGCGAAAAGCCCCAGATCGTCTCACCTTGTAAATAAGTGTACCATTGCCTTCACGGAGGAGTGATGTTATGTATTTAACCCCTTGTAACCTGCTTTACACTACCACCAGAGCACCTACCTGTTGGAGTCCCAAGGGATCCCAGCATCCCTTGGGAGTACGGTATATAAGCAGGCCACCCACAAGGTACCTGCACTCTGGAGTCTTATTAAAGCAGCTAAGGTCACACTTGCTCATTGTACACAGTACTCTGTTTTATCCTTTATTTATGAACGTATTAAGGTTGTACCAGAACTGAGCGGATATGCTTATCAGGAAAGGTTGAACAGGTTGGGGCTTTTTTCTCTGGAAAAGAGAATGTTGAGGGGTGACCTGATTGAGGTCCTTAAGCTAATGAAAAGGTTTGATAGAGTAGATTTTGAGAAAACGTTTCCATTGTGGAGGAATCAAAAACTAAAGGTCATAAATATAAGATAGTCAATAAATCCAATCGGGAATTCAGGAGCAAGCTCTTCACCCACAGGTTTGTAAGAATATGGAACACATTACCACAGGGAGTAGTTGAGGCAAATAACATAGATGTGTTTAAGAGGAAGCTAGATAAGCACATGAAGGAGAAAGGAATAGAAGGATATGCCGATAGGGTTAGATGAAGTAGGGTGGGAGGAGGCTCGTGTGGAGCATAAAAACCGGCAGACAGGTTGGGCTGAATGGTCTGTTTCTTTGCTGTATGCTCGATGTAACTTGTTACGCATATCGGTACTTTAGATTTGTTTTAGCAGAGCTCTTCAAATCAGATATTTTTGTTCCTGAACTCACTCATCCTGCATGTGCGGGAGACAGCATTCACCCTTTCTGAACTGTCCTCTCATGTCTACTGCACACGCTGCTTCCCAAACAGTCTGTCCCTGCTCTCTCTCTCGCTTTCTCTCTAGTGACTTTTAGAGTGACTTCCATAGCCTCATCAATGATCCTTGCTTCCCTCTTGATGAGGAAAATCTCTGCAATTTACTGGCTTCACTTACAACATTTCAGGTTGAAATGGATGCTTGTAAGGAATAGTTCTGCAGGGCTTACAAATCTCCTAATAAATTCCTAATATGTAATCCAAGTTACCTAAATTGTGTTTGGAGCGCAAATTTGTAAAATCTACTCTAATAAGTGCTGCACACCTTTAATTAAAGCCATCCTATTAGAATGTCTGTTATGCAGGTGTTAAATCACATTTTAATGCACCTAAAATTACATATTAACCAGCTTCCTTTGTAGCACTCTAAAGTAAAGCTCAGTTAACCTTTAATTAGTGCAGCAAAAGGTAATTTCTAAGTTTTTGCACATGATTACACACACCTAGGAGCCAATGAAGGAGGAGGAAAAAATAAAATTAAATAAAGAAAATTGTCAAAAAAACCCAGTAAAGTTGTTGAAACATAATTGGGTATAAATGAGTATGCATGGCACTCTCACTTCACAGACCTGACCTGCAAAATACATGTCATCACTTCAGGTGCACACTGCCTATGATTGTCTGCCCATTGAAAACAATGGTTGGAAAATTATTTGCAATGTACAACTGAATTTCCAATATGGACTCTCAGCAGGTGATACTCCCCACTTTCAGGGCACAGTCAAAAAATATCCATTAAATGTCTTCTTTCACTTACAGAATCTCAGTGGCACACCTTCAATTAACTGAATGCCTCCCCAGAATTGACTCCCAACATTTTAATACTGGAAATGCATCATATCTCACGTGTTGGCAAGGAACAAACCTACTTTAGCCAATGAAAAGCCATGACTGGATGCCAAATGTAAATGTATCAAGACGAATGCTAAGATCACTTGCCAAATCCTCCGTGACATAGAAGGGAAAAGATCATATTTCTCCATTATAGAAATAGATAAAAGCCCCATGAATTGTGTCTTAACCTATAAGCTTACTAAATTGTGATACTAAAATTTTGGCTACACTATTTACCACAAAGCTTGGGGATCTCCGAGCTAGTAAAACAAGATGAGACAGACTTTGTTAATTGATAGCAGTTGGGAAGCTTGCCAGCAAGCCCAAGGAGGATGCATTGGTACGCTCATCTCATGCCAAAAAGGTTATTTTTTTAAACCAGCATAATATTTTTGAATTTGATCTGCAACTATTCAATCCCCCCTTAACATTAATTTCCAACCATATAGGCATGAATGCTGTGCTACTGAATGCAACAAAATTAGCGATTACATGCTGCACAATGTAAAAATACTCAAATGTCTGGGGCTGTTGTATATTTTGTAAATTCCTTGCAAGGATAACAGATGTAATGAATGAACACATTGCTGATGAGTTTACTTTGAGTTTGGAGGCCCTACTTACACAAGCATCTCAAAACCCAACCTAATTTTTGGAGATTCCTTTGGCAGCGACATTGTGATATCACTGCTCATGCCACACAAAACAGTGTTTATTTTAACATTAAAGTACTTTCCAGCTTCATTCCCAAGAGAGACAACGGAGTGAGAAATGACAATCTAGAGTTTGTTTGTCTTATTGGCTCAATAAATGTTGCTCTTTGGGACCCATACAGCAGAAGATCACATCTGCATTCTGAGATCTATAGTTTTGGTCTGAAATCACCTGGTTCTGGGATTAGGCACTTGGGCTGAAAATCAATTCAATCTGCCATCAACCCTGTTTAGAAACATAGAAACATAGAAAATAGGTACAGGAGTAGGCCATTCGGCCTTTCGAGCCTGCACCACCATTCAATACGATCATGGCTGATCGTGCAACTTCAGTTCCCATTCCTGCTTTCTCTCCATACTCATTGATCCCTTTAGCTGTAAGGGCCACATCGAACTCCCTTTTGAATATATCTAGCAAACTGGCCTCAACAACTTTCTGTGGTAGAGAATTCCACAGCTTCACAATTCTTTGAGTGAAAAAGTTTCTCCTCATCTCGGTCTTAAATGGCTTACCCCTTATCCTTAGACTGTGACCCCTGGTTCTGGACTTCCCCAACAATGGGAACATACTTTCTGCATCTAACCTGTCCAATCCCGTCAGAATTTTATATGTTTCTATGAGATCCCCTCTCATTCTTCTAAATTCCAGAGAATATAAACCTAGTCGATCCAGTCTTTCCTCATGTGTCAGTCCTGTCATCCCGGGAATCAGTCTGGTGAACCTTCGCTGCACTCTCTCAAGAGCAAGAATGTCCTTCCTCAGATTAGGAGACCAAAACTGCACACAATATTCAAGGTGTGGCCTCACCAAAGTCCTGTACAACTGCAGTAAGACCTCCCTGCTCCTATACTCAAATCCTTTCGCTATGAAGGCCAACATGCCATTTGCCTTCTTCACTGCTGCACCTGCATGCCAACTTTCAATGATTGATGTACCATGACACCCAGGTCTCGTTGCACCTCCCAGTTTCCTAATCTGTCACCATTCAGATAATATTCTGCCTTCCTGTTTTTGCCACCAAAGTGGATAACCTCACATTTATCCACATTATACTGCATCTCATCTTCTTTAGTGCTGCTGTGGGTGAATGCACAATGAAGTTTATTTCATCTATGTGGGTATTCTGATTGAAACAGGCCTAGAATGTTTTCTTATTGTCTGTAGAAAGCCTTACAGGTATGAAAGGAAATACGTTTCTCCCATGATGGATGTCCGACTACTGAAAGATTAAAAAGGGGTGAGCAAGGAGCAAGCCAGAGACAGGGGGAAAGTGTTCGTAACTGGAAGGAATAAAGAAGCTTAGATTCACATAGGAGAATACAAAAGTTAAATGGAGGACTTGGACAAACAACCAAGTAGCAATAAGCACTGCGGTGCGCGTCTGATGACGTTGTTAAGGACGCATCTGCAGGAGCGGGAGCGGGATTGATCCTCATACCGCAGCAAAAAGCCCGGAGGTGAATTCCGCGAACGTCGGTCAGTCCCCCGCAAGTCAACGGCAATTCCACGCCACCCCGTGGCCGCCGCTTTCATGCGACCAGAGGCCTTATCAGGAGGCCAAATTTTGGCCCCCAGAAGTTTTGTTTACCTAAGTTAAAGATTGCAGACTATGCCTCTCTCATGGTTCGGTGTGTAAATGCACTCTGTGGGTGCACATTGTATAAAGAGGGATAAAAGGAGAATATCACAGCCTTATTCTGATTATGTCACTGTGCATTGATATTTAAATAATCTGTTTTCTCATTATTAATTATTTAACAAACATATTTGAGGGTGATTTTAACCCTACCCGCTCGAGGGAAAAAATATGGGTTAAAACCGCCCAAGTTGCTTACCTGTCCTGATCTGACCAATCACAATTTTAACCTGCTGGGCAAGGACATTATTGACAAAATCGGGACCCGACTGCAATTTTAACCCCATGACCTGAGGCGGTAGTGAGTTTTCCCATCAGACCAACCCAGTGAGGAAGGGGATTGGGGCCATAGGAAGACTTACGTGGCCAGGAGCAGGAATGGTTAATCAGCCATAAGGTTTTGGATTTTCACAAAGCTGAAGCTGCGAATGATTTGCAATGTTGCTGTTATAATGCAGATATTGATTTGAGGTCTGTTTATCGATATATACTGTTAAGCGATATATACTGTTAGCTCTGCATCACAGCCTGGCCAGGGAAAATTAAGTTCTGCACAAGTGTGCCTGTTTACTTTCAGGCAATTGAACTTTATTAACTTTGCTTCTCATGGGCAGCAGGAAGTGCTGTGAGACTATCTCCAGCAGGTAGTCTCACTTCCCTAAGTGCGATTTGGATGATGTGACAGTGAATTATTTTACAAAGCTAATACTGCTTGCATTAACACAAACTATGTAGTTGGACAAGCCCATGTGTTGATGTGTAACTCTCCCTATTAACACAAGGCAGTGCACAAGTCTCCTATAAATAATTCTAACTGATGTTGATTTTCATCTGCCTGCTCTGGAAACACTGAGGGATCGATTTTGAAATTAAGTGTTGTGCTGTCAGTGTTCATCGCACTGCTCATGGGCAGCTTGCTGTCGGACAGGGGTGGGTGCAGGAAATAAAGCCAGCTTGAACTTCTCAAAATGGAGATGACGTTTTCAGTAGCAGTGTGTGGAAACTGTGGCCAGAATTTTCCTGTTGCCATGTGTGCGGCTTTAGAGGCGGGTCAGCTACAAACATTACAGAAATAGGCAACGCGTTGGGGACCCGCCATCATCCTGCCTCCTTGTGCCTTTAACTAGAGTGCATTTCCAAGTGCCACGGACCCGATTGGCACAGGCTGGCAATCTAATACAACTCATTAACTACTTGTTATCAGACCATTGAGAGTGTTTTTAACTGCAGCTTCTGAATTTAACGACATGAACACGGGAAGCATGCAGCTCCAGAACCTCGCCTGTGAAGGGAGATGGAATCGTAGTGGCCATGTTGCGAGTGCATTAATTGACAGCTGGGATTATCACACACATCTTACACCCAAGGGAAAGACTCCATTTTATGCACAGAATTAGGTGTCTGGAGTTCTCAGGTTATTTCTGCAACCTCGAAAGCCACTTTCACTACATTGCAAGTGAGTATTAGAACATTGAGGGATCGGTCCTCTGATCGCTACTTGACCTGCCATCTACGGCATCAGCATGGGTGCCACTTACACTGTCTCACCTTGGTCCTCAGAATCGGATCAAAATGAGCACCACCACCAGCCATACCAGCAGCACATGTGGCCATGAAGGCACACCATCGTCATTCCAGGAGTGTTTGTGAACCACAAAGGTTCCATTCCCTCAATGTGCAGCTCGTCTGCAACCATAAAAAGATGATTATGCATGTGTGCACCAAATTCCCTGGCAGCTGTCATTACTCTTTCGTCCTGCGGGAGTCCACCCTCCCTCAGCTCTTCGCACTTCCAAACAGACTTACTGGCTGGCTGCTTGCAGACAAGGGCTATCCACTGAAGACTTATGACACCCGAGGAGGCCAAATATTAAGGCCAAGGAGTGTTATAATGAGAGCCACATTTCCACCAGATGTGTCATACAACATGCAATAGGTATGCTGAAGATGCACCAGATGCCTTGACAGATCTGGAGGCGCCCTTCAGTATGCACCAGCCAGGTTCTCCAGAATCATCATATTCTGCTGAGCGTTGCACAACATAGTGCAACAAGGAGAATTGGAGCTGCAGGAGGAGCATGGCGCACAGTACACAGCCTCTTCAGAGGAGGATGACGAGCAGGTGAAAGATGAGCAGGAGGAGGAGATACCCGAGATGCAGATGGCACCAGCAACGGCATACATTGTTGCATGGGAGGCCCGGGATAGATTCACCATGGCCAGATTTACTTAACTTGCTCGAATACAGCCACATGTCTGCCCATGCTATACTAAGTTCCCCCCCATCCCCAGCAGCACCGTAAAACACCTCTGCTATGACCAACCCATTCCTGTCACCCAAAGCCCCAATGCTCGAGGTTTAATAATGTTTCACCATTCACTTTAACTGACAAAGCCACTTTCAAAGTTTGAGGCAAAAATGGACAAGACCCAAAAGTGGTGCAAAGAAAAACATGTGTCCAATCAACAAAAAAAAAACTGACACTTAGAACTGCTGGGTGGTGCCCAGGTAGTCTGGTGGTGGCACGGAGCCCAATGCTGGCAGTGGGAACCCGGTTGGCTCATGTTGCCTGCTCTCGGGGCTGTTGCCGTTGCTCCTAGCGTCGGGCAGGTTCACAGATGCCTGTGACCTTCTTGTCCTTTCTTTACGCCCTGGGTCGCTGCTGCTCCCTGAGGAGCCATCGTCTACCAGTGCACAGCGAACTGCTGACTCGTTAGCCGAGACATTGTTTGGGATCCTGGCTGGTCTCGGTCCCCTTGGGGAGGACTGTAGCGAGTGACCCTTCGTTTCCGGGTATGGCCTTGGTGGCGATGGGGTCTGGGGGCTGTGCCTTAGCACAGTTTGCTCTTTCAGGCTCGTGGCAGTCAGTGCCATCGGGTGCCTGAGAGGTGGAGCCGATCGGGGGCAGGGTATCGCTACTAGTGCCTTTGTCCTCCTGAGATTACTTGCTCTGCAGCTCGTATGTATTGGCTGCTTGTGGCCACACTCCATGGTGCATAACTCTGGTCTCAGGGACACAGGCTACTACATAGGATAGCTCGCTGGACCTGTGTGCTGCTGATGGGTGTTTGCCCACTGCATTGACTGAGTTGCAGCAAGGAAGATCGAGAAGATTGTTGGTGCAATAACACAGCCTTGCTTGATCCCAGTCTGTACGTGTATTGGGTCTGTGCTGGATCCATTGGCCGGGATCACGGCTTGCATGTCATCATGAAGCAGGCGGAGGATGGTGACAAACTTTTGAGGGCAACCAAATTTGAGGAGGAGATTCCATAATTTCACAGTTGATAGTGTCGAAGGGCTTTGTGAGGTCAAAAGGTGGCCATGTACAGAGGCTGGTGCTGTCCCTTGCATTTCTCTTGAATTTATCGTGTGGTAAAGATCATGTCCACTGTGCCCCTTAGTGGATAGAATCCGCATTGCGACTCTGGGAGGAGCTATTCAACCACTGGGAGAAGGTAATTGAGGAGGATTCTTGAAATGATTTTCCCTGTGGCAGACAGCAGGAAAACTCTAATTTCCGCAATCGGACTTGTCACCTTTCTTGAAGATGGTCATGATTATGGCATCTCAGACCTCTTGGCATGCTCTCCTCCTTCCAAATAAGGGAAATGAGTTCATGTATTTGTGGCAGTAGTGCTTCTCCACCATGCTTTAGTGCTTCAATGGGGATTCCATCTGCTCCTGAAGCCTGGCTGTTCTTCAGTTGTTGGATGGCCTTTTCAACCTCATACTGGGCTGTGGTTGTGCTGAGGTGGCAGGGAGCATGGTGCGGGATGGCGTCGAGGACACTCACGTTCAAGATAGAGTCTTGGTGAAGGAGATCTTCAAAATTCTCCTTCCAGCAGGCACTGACTGCCTCTGTCCTTGAAGAGTACACCTCAGTTCTTGGCCTACAGTGGGGTAGGACCTTGGGCCGTAGGTGGTCTCGACTGCACTGAAGAATCCAAGCATGTCTTGGTCCAATGGCAAGGGGATCCAAGATGATTGGAGACCAGGCTCTGCTGCATAGGCCTCCTCCCTCCTTCCCACAGGTCCTCTCTCCCTGGGTTTCATAGGGTGCAGTGTAGTCCTCCTGACCTCGCTGTTGATCCGTGCTGCACTTTCCATGGGCCCGACCTCACTGCTGGTCCAGGCTGCACCACTCCAGAGCCTCGACCTTGCTCCTGGGCCTCTCCCAGGCCCCGCTCCTCCCGACCTCGCTGCTGAGCCTCAATCGTTCCGAAATCCGCAGCCAATCAGCTGCCTGAATTCCGTTGACGTCACACTTCAATTTTGTCCCGCTCTCAGGACGGCTCGCACTGCTCCCTGCATTGGCTTGCTGCTTTTATCCCTGTTGCTGCCGGTGGTGTCTTTGCCCAGGTCACAAAGGACCCACCAACGTGTGAGTACCTGCACTGGTACTTGCTGCGCTTTAGTCTGCTAATTCTGCACCATCAGAGGTTGGATATTCCTTTCAGGATTCATCTTCCTTCTCTGGCTGGACATGATTGGAGCTGTTTATGGAACTGTGGGAGTAAAGAGATGAATTAGAAGTATGTTGACAAGAATGGGTAATGTTACTATTATGCATATGATGCCATTTCACTGGCTGCTGACATCAGTCACCATATGGCTTTATGAGATGTGATTCTGTCTCCAGATTGCTGGGATGTCCCTCGGTCTCACAGCCAACATCTCAAGCTCCCAAAATTTCCAGAGCCGCTACCTCGGCTGCTGTAAGATGTTAGTTTACTGGAGGGCCCCCTCCGGTTCTCTTTCTCTGTTGTGGGGTCTCTTTACCGGCAAGGAGAGAAAAGAGGAGAAGTTTGTGTGTGATGGAATGAGTATAAGGAATTGATGGGTTACATCTTTAGCAGGTGACTATGAGGGAGTGGGGTGCAAATGAAAAATGGCCTCCTTGTGATATATTCACAGGGCACAACACACACAGCTCCTAACATGGCAGGCAGCTCTCTCCAAAGCCTCTGGAATCTGCCTGGTTCGGTTTATTATTAACTCTGCACTTGCAGTACACAATATGTCCACATCCAGTGTGGAGCTACAAACATTACAAGCTTGGACATTATACTTCTCTCCTTAATGAACAAGTTATTATAATAAACATCATACATAACTTTCATGTTTATACATAACACAAGGTATAAACTTTGTCATATTTACAACTTTACCACTTGTTTTCTGTTTCGAAGAGGATACCTTTGCTCTCGAACAGAACCTTCCAAACATGGTGTCGAATCTAAACTCATTCAAGGCTCATCCTGAGGAACGTTTTCCTCCACAGAATTTCCTTGATCATTTGAACTCACTAACTTCAGGCTCTTTGTTTTCCTGACTTAGACTTTCATTCGGATTCTCTCCTGGATTTGTTTCCAGTACATTGGATTTAGGATTTGCTACTGGTATATCAAAACTATCTGATGAGTCAGAAATAATTGAATCATTCCCACCTTCAACTCCTTCCATGTCTGTAGGTAAAATATCAATATGAACAAACCTAACTTGTCCATTAACATCTTTAAAATATATATGTTTGAGGACCACATATCTTCACCGCTCTTCCTGGTAACCACTTTAACCATTTATGGTGATGGTTCTTCACTCTTACCTTCTGGTTTAATTTCACACTCTCTCCTGAGAGTTGCCCCAACTCCATACAGAGAGGCAGCATATGCTAGCTTAATCTCCTTAGAGATGTCATAGTGAACCAACATGGTGCTTTCTACCAATTTGTTATTACACTCCTTGAAAGCTGTATTGACCACTTCCAATGGACCTGTTTTTTCAAAAGTTCATTCAGTGGATGTAATACTGTAGCCAAATTTGGTAGGAACTTTCCATAATAGTTCAAAAGACCCAAGAATGAACGTAGTTCAGTGACATTCCTGGGAGTGGGTGCATTTCTAATTGCATCCAATTTTTCCATGGTTGGATGTAAACCATCTTTGTCTACTCTGTACCCTTACTCCACTGAGTTTTTAAATAACTCACACTTATGAGCAGTGACTCATACTCTGCTTCTCTAGCCGTTTGAGGACTTCATTCAATATGTTATGATGAATTTGCCCATTTGGTGCTGAAGTCATCCAAATGGGCAGTCCCGTTAGTATGTCATCCAAATAACATACTACCCCTTCAATACCTTGCAAAATCTGGTTCATCACCCCTTGGAATATGACAGGGGCGGAAGACACTCCAAACGGTAGCCCATTAAATTGATATAGGCCTAGATGAGTATTTATAGTCAAACATGACTTGGACTCCTCACCGAGCTCAAGCTGCAAGTAGGCATTCGTAAGATCCAGCTTTGATAAGATTTGACCACCTGTCAGTGTTGTGAACAAATCTTCTATATTCAGCAATGTATTGGGGACATTACCCTCTAGAACCTAGTTTACGGTTACTTTATCACCACCACACAATCTTACCTTACCATCGGACTTAGGTACAACAACAATGGGTGTAGCCCAATTATATCGATCTATCTTACAAATAATGTTCTGTCTCTAGTCTTTTGAGTTCTTGCTCAATTTTCTCCTGGAGTGCATATGGTACAGAACGTGGCTTGTAGTAAACTGATCTAGCGTTCTTCTGTACCCTGACACGCGCCTTGAATCGGACTGCCCGTTTCGCAAAACACCTTCGGATAATTCTTGATAACCTCATCCGTTGATGAAAATCTCACTTCCACACAGAAAATCTTACTCCAATCCAGCTTTAGTGAGCTCAACCAATTTCTTCCTAGTAAGGCAGACTTGTCTCCTTTCACTGCTATTAGAGGCAAGTTCTGAAATTGATCTTTATATTTCACCGGTACGGTGATACGACCTACCACAGGAATTTTCTCTCCTCGCAGTTCTATCTTGGATTTCTCCAGTTGGAAATCACGCAATTTGTCGAGGTACAGAGACTCCGATACTACACTCGCGGATGCACCCGTGTCAATTTCCATTGGTATCTTGAATCCTGCAACATTTATGTGGATTTTGATGCTTCCCGAATTGCTGTCAGTTAACCTCGTGCTCCTGATGATGTGTAACTCTAACATCTCCTCGTCCTGTTGTTCTTCCATGCTATATAGTCTCTTGGGATTTCTACTCCTAGCTTTGAACGTTGGACTCAGCTTTGGAAACTGGTTTACCCTTCAGTCGGCATGCCTTCACAAGATGCCCAGTCTTTCTGCAGAAGAAACACTCTGCCTTCACGTATGGACAACTTTGAGCAATGTGTTGTCCCAGGCACCTATAGCATGACTTCGACGCTCTGTTAGAATTTCCAGTTTGAGACTTTGGGCCCCCACAGTCTTTTAATTTGAACCTGCAGGTGATTTACCTCTGTTGACTGACCACCGTAATAATTTTTTAATTCTCGGGTATATTGTTTGGCTATGCCCATCGACCTCGCTGTCTGACAAGCAATCTCAAAAGTCAAGTCATCCGTCGTCAATAACTTCCTTCTGATCGCATCATCTTTCACCCCACAAAACAAAACAATCCCGTAATGCTCGGTTTTGAAAGTTTCCAAAATGACAGTGCATCGGTAGCTTTTTTAATGCTATGATGTAATCACTGATACTTTCATCAGTCTTTTGATCCAGAATCCCAAAATGATAGCTTTCAGCAATTTATAACGGTTTGGGGTTATAGTGCTGTTCCAGCTTCATTAAAATCTCTAAGCATTGTGTCCTTTGGCTCGTCAGACACAAGCAGATTTACAAGAGTTTCGTACAATGCCGGACCCACCTCCGATAAGATGATTGCTTTCTCACGTCCCAACACAGCCCGGTTCTGGACTGCATTGTCTGGAACTTCCATGATGTTATTTGCACTGAAATAAATTTCTGGCCGATCCACATACGCTTTAAAATGTTCCCGGTCATGTCTGTATTCCCTAACGTCCGATTACACCTGCCATTTTAATCTCTAGCTATTCACACCGTGTGCTATATTTTACCTCGGATTTTGTAGCTTTTTTCCCCCCCAAAAGACAGAAACTTCCAAAGTCTCTGTCAGCTAGCTGAATCCTTCCCCAACAAAATTTAAGCTTTAAATCATCTGAAAAATCCAATCCTCATCACCAAATGTGATATATTCAGAGCACAACACACATAGCTCCCAACATGGCAGGCAGCTCTCAGAAGCCTCCAGAATCTGCCTGGTTCTGTTTATGATTAACTCTGCACTTGCAGTACACAATACGTCCACATCCACAGTGTGGCACTACAAATATTACAAGCTTACAGACATTACACTTCTATCGTATGACTTGCTATGACTACATTGGGATGAGGGTGAGTGTGAGAGTTGGTTAGTCAGATGGGGATGTGAGTATCTACATAGGTGGATGTGCAAGGTATGTTGGTGTGAGGAATGATGTGCAGGATTAGGCTTGGGAAAGCAGAGTGATGGGGATGTGTTGACAGGCACATCAGGATGAAGGTGAGCATGGCATTGCACTCACCATTCCTGACCTCGAGATCATTGAATTGTTCTCTGTACTGGATCCAGGTCCTGCTCACCATATCCCTGCTGCTGACCTCCCCAGCTATAATCCAGCCAAGCCCTTTTTGTTTCTTGTGGATGTCTCCTTCGCCTGTCAGCAGGGATGAGGACCTTCCTGTGTGCTCTGATGGCCTACACCAGATTATGCTGGGGTGAGCCTGAAAAGCGTGGTGCAGCCCTCTGCCTTAAGCTAATAATCCTTCCAAAGTTATAACACTACTGTGGCCTTTCTTTGTTACCTTCCACCCTCCTCTGGCAACCTTCGAGCGAGTTCAATGCAAGGCAGCTTTAAATATGCAAACTGGAAACGAGTCATCGATGACGTAATCAGACACACACCATTTAATAGGGCCGGGAAACATGCATGAATTTTTCAATTAGGGCCATTAAGTGGAAGTTGCTCTGAGCAACGCATTGCTCAGAACATCACTTTTCTGAACCCTACACTGCCAGAACGCACCCAACCCAATGGTAAAAATTCTGACCAGTGTTTCCAAAGCTGCAGACACAATGTCGATTGCCAGGTTACCTCATTTTTCAGATGCTGCTGTGGAGCTGCCTATCGGGGACCAGGCAGGAACAATTGTCTCCTTCAAATGGTAGATGGGGGTAAGTCAGCAGGCATGCAGAGAGGTGACTGAGCAGCTCAGTGCCTGAGGCTCATTACCAGAGCCTGGCTGCATTGCAAAGTAATTACTGACCCTTGAAGACTACCAAGATAAAACTCCCATATGCTTCTCTTATTCTGAATATAGCCTTGGAACACCACATGTTCTTCACAGAACTACCAATTCTTTCGTCCTCCACTACACAAGCCTCTCCTCCAACCATAACAAGACATTTGGCTACACCCACTGCTCCTTACACTCACTCACTCAAAAGTAGAAACATAGAAAATAGGTGCAGGAGTAGGCCATTCGGCCCTTCGAGCCTGCACAACCATTCAATGAGTTCATGGCTGAACATGCAACTTCACTACCCCATTCCTGCTTTCTCAGCATACCCCTTGATCCCCCGCGTAATAAGGACTACATCTAACTCCTTTTTGAATATATTTTGTGAATTGGCCTCAACAACTTTCTGTGGTAGAGAATTCCACAGGTTCACCACTCTCTGGGTGAAGAAGTTTCTCCTCACCTCAGTCCTAAATGGCTTACCCCTTATCCTTAGACTGTGACCCCTGGTTCTGGACTTCCCCAACATTGGGAACATTCTTCCTGCATCTAATCTGTCTAAACCCATCAGAATTTTAATCGTTTCTATGAGATCCCCTCTCATTCTTCTGAACTCCAGTGAATACAAGTCCAGTTGATCCAGTCCTTGATAGGTCAGTCCCACCATCCTGGGAATCAGTCTGGTGAACCTTCGCTGCACTCCCTCAATAGCAAGAATGTTCTTCCTCAAGTTAGGAGACCAAAACTGTACACAATACTCCAGGTGTGGCCTCACCAAGGCCCTGTACAACTGTAGGAACACCTCTCTGCCCCTGTACTCAAATCCCCTCGCAATGAAGGCCAACATGCCATTTGCTTTCTTAACCGCCTGCTGTACCTGCATGCCAACCTTCAATGACTGATGTACCATGACATCCAGGTCTCGTTGCACCTCCCTTTTTCCTAATCTGTCACCATTCAGATAATAGTCTGTCTCTCTGTTTTTACCACCAAAGTGGATAACCTCACATTTATCCACATTATACTTCATCTGCCATGCATTTGCCCACTCACCTAACCTATCCAAGTCACTCTGCAGCCTTATAGCATCCTCCTCACACCTGACACTGCCACCCAGCTTAGTGTCATCCACAAATTTGGAGATACTACATTTAATCCCCTCGTCCAAATCATTAATGTACAATGTAAACAGCTGGGGCCCCAGCACAGAACCTTGCGGTACCCCACTAGTCACTGCCTGCCATTCTGAAAAGTACCCAGAAGCCAGACAGGTTGGCTTCCTGTCTGCCAACCAGTTCTCAATCCATGTCAGCACATTACCCCCAATCCCATGTGCTTTAACTTTGCACATTAATTTCTTGTGTGGGACCCTGTCAAAAGCCTTCTGAAAGTCCAAATACACCACATCAACTGGTTCTCCCTTGTCCACTCTACTGGAAACATGCTCAAAAAATTCCAGATGATTTGTCAAGCATTATTTCCCTTTCACAAATCCATGCTGACTTGGATGTATCATGTCACCTCTTTCCAAATGCGCTGTTATTACATCCTTAATAATTGATTCCATCATTTTACCCATTACTGATGTCAGGCTGACCGGTCTATAATTACCTGTTTTCTCTCCCTCCTTTTTTAAAAAGTGGGGCGACATTGGATCAGTTCCTATGGAGTGGAGGGTCGCCAGTGTCTATGGAATGTTGGAAAATGACTGTCAATGCATCCGCTATTTCCAAGGCCACCTCCTTAAGTACTCTGTACTCTGGGATGCAGTCCATCAGGCCCTGGGGATTTATCAGCCTTCAATCCCATCAATTTCCCCAACACAATTTCCTGACTAATAAGGATTTCCCTCAGTTCCTCCTTCTTACTAGACCCTCTGACCCCTTTTATATCCAGAAGGTTGTTTGTGTCCTCCTTAGTGAATACCGAACCAAAGTACTTGTTCAATTGGTGTGCCATTTCTTTGTTCCCCATTATGACTTCCCCTGATTCTGACTGCAGGGGACCTACATTTGTCTTTACTAACCTTTTTCTCTTTACATATCTATAGAAGTTTTTGCAGTCCGTCTTAATGTTCCCTGCAAGCTTCCTCTCGTACTCTATTTTCCCTGCCCTAATCAAACCCTTTGTCCTCCTCTGCTGAGTTCTAAATTTCTCCCAGTCCCCAGGTTCGCTGCTATTTCTGGCCAATTTGTATGCTACTTCCTTGGCTTTAATACTATCCCTGATTTCCCTTGATAGCCACAGTTGAGCCACCTTCCCTTTTTTATTTTTACACCAGACAGGGATGTACAATTGTCGTAGTTCATCCATGCAGTCTCTAAATGTCTGCCATTACCCATCCACTGACAACCCCTTCATTATCATTCGCCAATCTATCCGAGTCAATTCATGCCTCATACCTTCAAAGTTATCCTTCTTTAAGTTCTGGACCATGGTCTCTGAATTAACTGTTTCATTCTCCATCCTAATGTAGAATTCCACCATATTATTGGTCACTCTTCCCCAAGGGGCCTCGCACAACAAGATTGTTAATTAATCCTCTCTCATTACACAACACCCAGTCTAAGATGGCCTCCCCCCTAGTTGGTCCCTCGACATATTGGTCTTGAAAACCATCCCTTATGCACACCAGGAAATTCTCCTCTACCATATTGCTTCCAGTTTGGTTAGCCCAATCTATATGCATATTAAAGTTACCCATGATAACTGCTGCACCTTTATTGCATGCATTCCTAACTTCCTGTTTGATGTCCTTCCCGACATCACTACTACTGTTTGGAGGTCTGTACACAACTCCCACTAACATTTTTTGCCCTTTGGTGTTCTGCAGCTCTACCCATATAGATTCCATATCATCCAAGCTAATGTCCTTCCTAACTATTGCATTAATCTCCTCTTTAACCAGCAATGCTACCCCACCTCCTTTTTTCTTTTATTCTATCCTTCCTGAATGTTGAATACCCTTGGATGCTGAGTTCCCAGCCCTGATCATCCTGGAGCCACATCTCTGTAATCCCAATCACATCATATCTGTTAACATCCATTTGCACAGTTAATTCATCCATCTTATTACAGATACTCCTGGCATTAAGACACAAAGCCTTCAGGCTTGTTTTTTTTTTTTTTTTTTAAACACCTTTGGTCCTTTTCAAATGATGATGTAGTGACCCTTTTTGTTTCTTGCCTTTATTTACTCAGCCTTCCACTATTGCTTTTTACCTTTCTACCATCTGTTTCTGACTCCATATTACTTCACCCTGTCTCACTGCATAGGTTCCCATCCCCCTGCCATATTAGTTTAAGCACTCCCAAACTGCATTTGCAAATGTTATCACCAGGACATCAGTTCCAGTCTTGCCCAATGCAAACCATCCCTTTTGTACAGGTCCCACTTCCCCCAGAACTGGTTCCAATGTCCCAGGAATTTGAATCCCTCCCTCTTGCACCACTGCTCAAGCCACATTTTTATTCTAACTATCCTGCTCCCGCTACTCTGATTAACACGTGGCACTGGTCGCAATCCAGAGATTACTATCTTTGAGGTCCTACTTTTTAAATTTAACTCCTAGTTCCCTAAATTCAGCTTGTAGGACCTCTCCCCACTTTTACCTATATCGTTGGTACCTATATGTACCACAACAACTGGCTGTTCACGCTCCCTCTCCAGAATGCTCTGCAGCCACTCCAAGACATCCTTGACCCTTGCACCAGGGAGGCAACATACCATCCTGGAGTCTCAGTTGCGGCCACAGAAACTCCTATCTATTCCCCTTACAATAGAGTCCCCTATCTCTATAGCTCTCCCACTCTTTTTCCTGCCCTTCTGTGCAGCAGAGCCACCCATGATGCCATGAACCTGGCTGCTGGTGCCTTCCTCATCTCCCCCAACAGTACCCAAAACGGTATATCTGTTTTGGAGGGAGATGACCGCAGGGGACTCCTGCACTACCTTCCTGCTCTTGCCTTGTCTCTTGGTCACCCATTCATTATCTGTCCTAACCCTTACCTGCAGTGACCAACTCACTAAATGTGCTATCCACAACATTCTCAGCATCACGCATGCTCCAGAGTGAGTCCATCCATAGCTCCAGTGCCATCATGTGGTCTGTCAGGAGCCGCAGCTGGACACTTCCCACACACATAGTAGTCAGGGACACTGGAAGTGTGCCTGATTTCCCACATAGCACAGGAGGAGCATGACACGGATCCAAGCTCTCCTGCCATGACTTAACCCTTAAATTAATTTACTTACTAAAATTTACTTAAACACCAAACAGCTACTTAGTAGTTTGCTGCCAATTACACCAATCTAAAAGAGTTATACTTACCAGCCGAACAACCAATCACTTCCCAGCTTGGCTGTGACATCACCTCTCAATTTCACACCCCTCTATCTTTGTCTGCAGCTGGTTAGGCTGGTCTCTGGGCCTCCGACTCCACTCTCGCACTCCTTATCAGCTGCTCTAGTGTCAGCACTGGTAGGAAAAACAAGACAAAACAGCACCTGACCAAACTCACCCACTTACCAAACTCACGAATGCCACTTGATGCTGCTGTACGAGCTGCCTCTTTTTAAACTGTATCTAGGTCAGATGACTCACAAGTGGTCAGTCGTTTACAGGACTGGTTTTAACTAGCTGCTAATTGCCTCCTACTGGAGAGTTACCTTGTTTTTCTATGCCTAAACCTGAAAGATTCACAACTATTTAACTTTTCCCCTTTAAATTAAACTGCTACTTACTTTGAAGCTACTGGCAATTGCCACTAAAAATTTACTCCAGCCTCCAAATGGTTTAAAGAGAATAACCCTTAAAACTCACCCACTTACCAAACTCAGCATCTGTTACTACCCTCAGCACAGGCACAAACAACTTTTACTTTTATTTTTTTCGGACTGGGATTAATTCTCATGTTTCTTTGATACTTCACACTGCATACATTTTATTTACAACTTCCACCTCTTGCACACATTTGCTGCTTCTTCCTCTCATCATGTACACTATGCTAAACTGCCTCACACATCTTCCTGACTCTTTCGCAGGCCACATACTATCCCATTCCCACTTGGAATAGAATCATAGAATGATACAGCACAGAAGGAGATCATTCGGTCCATCATACATGTGCTGGATAAGTTGAAAGACAACAAAAGGGAGACTGGAAGAACTGGGGGAGCCATGTTGCAATCTCTCAATCGAATACCGATGCCACCATTGACATTATTGGCAGTGGAAAGAAATACAACTGTGGAATTGGCGAGTCTGGAGTTCATTTGCCCTTCCTTTACTTTTTTCCCTTAAATCTCTAGCTCGCATGCACACAGATAGCACGATGTTGCACTGTGAGGCCATTCATCTGTTGCTAATTATCTTTGTCATTACATCTTAATCCTTGTCGGTCTCCTCTTTTTCTAGGTCCTGCCAATGACTCTAGCCCTGCAGCTGCGCAGTTGGGGAGCAGGGAACCAGATGCACCGTCACTCGCTCATACCTTCCCAAGTACCAGCACAAGGATCATCACCCAGGATAGTATAAATAGTGAGATCGAAGTGTCTGTAGGGGGTGATTTACTCAGCGCGAGTGAGCAGGAGGAGGTACAAGTAGAAAGGACAGTCCAGGAAACAGCTCACCAGAGGGCAAGCACAGATCCTCACTCTCCTGAAAATGACAGGGGTCTAGACTTTAAGGGCCCAGCCTTGTAAAGTAAAATGTTCCCTGCGTAACAACAATTATCCAACATGTTGGACTACTGCCAGGGAGCTACTGCAATGTCAGAGATAGTGGAGGATTCCACTAGCAACATTTGTGGGGTTCTGGCGCATGGCATTGACACTCTGCAGTTTACTGTGGACTATGTAGTCACCTAGGGTGGATACTGCAGCTCAGTCCTCCTTGCAGAAGTCTATGGCACCAGTAGTAACATCTCTCAGAGAAGGTCATACTGGAGCCATGCAAACTCTGGGATCCACTTCAGTTGCGTTATGGATCACCTGTAGTCTGATATCATGCAGGTTAATGGAAGTGGTGAGCCAGATCCCCAAAGTTGGGACTTATGTGCAATGGAAATGGAACATGTTGCCCTCTGTCAGAATAACATCATATCTGCACCCTCACTATCAATGCTCACTCTGGTGCCAGAAAACCAGCTGGACCAGACTGTACGGCAGCTACCGAGACGCTGCAATCGCAGCCACGTCCTCTTATACCCAAGCTCCCAGAGGTTGGCAACCACAAGCATCTCAAGAGCTCTCATCTGAGCAGCAGCCGCCTTCATCTCCCATGTTGATGCTACTGAGGGAGCACCTCATAGGAGGAGTAAAGTGGGTAAGAAATCCCAAGAAAGTCTCACACCTGGTGGCAATTAGTTGGTCGGCATTTGTGTAGGCCTGTAAAATTATAAACGATTTTGAGTGTGCAGAGTGTTCCTGTAGTAATAAGTGACCCTGCAGTGTCAGATGACAATTTTAGCATTGTTAGACTTTGAGTGGAAGTAGATTATTCGAGGGTGGAAGGACTGGGGCAGATGTTGGATGTGACAGTTAATTTGGGGTGGGGGTGGGAGGCGGGAAGAATTGTTCAGCGAAGGCACTGCTGCTGAAGAGCTCTGGCTGCAGGCTGGTGTTGGTGCCCTCCCGCTTTTTCACCATTCTCAATATCATCTGTGTGACCATCGTAATCTGCTTCAAGGTTCTCATCCAATGGTGTCTCCATGCATTGTCCCCATTGCATACCATGTTTAAGCAGCACGCAGAAAACTACGATATTTAAGGAAGTGACCAGACCTGTCTGGGCACTGGAATCATTGTTTGAGCAGTCTGATGGTCTGCTCAATGAAGGCTCTAATTTACCTGTGGATCTGGTTCTAGCACAGTTCAGTCAATAAGCATGAGTTCTAAGGCAATAGCCTTTGTCTCCAAGCATGCAGCCTTTCACTTGCTGTGCAAAGGCAAAGAGCAGGGGGATGGAACATTGGCGCAAGATAAAAGCATCAATGCAGCTGCCAGGAAAGCAGGAATAAACCTGCATGGTGCACAGCTGGTGATCACACATAAGTTGCACATTAATGGAATAGAAGTCATTGTGATTCATGAAGGCAGAGGTCTTGCCTGCATGGCGATCTGCATCCAGTCATGACACTCTGGCCTCGGGGAGGTCTGCAATCTGCCTAAACCCCAGAGCCTTATTCGGCTGTTTCTAGTTGTCCATGGGGAACATGATGAAATTGTTTCCTTTAGCAAGGATGACATCAGGTACCTGTTTAATGATAGAAGGAACTGCAGACTGACTGATGCTGCTGATAGCTTCTGTTGTAGTTTAGAAGGAGCCAGAGGCAAATAAGTTGAAGGAAATGATAGCCTTGACAATTAATACAGTGCCAGCTGTTGTTGGTCTTTTTGCCAGAGGCAACAGAGGTCTTTGACAGCCTCCCTGTAGCAATGTAGCCTTCTTATGTACTGCTCCTTTGAGAAATGTTGTTATGTAACTCTCGGCCGATACACTTGGACGTTAAGGATTTCTGCAAGCTTTCCTCCTCCTCCTCCTCTGTGGTCTCCATGTAGCTCCATGTGGTCCTTCCATCTGTTGCTGCTGCTCTTCCCTCTCCTCTTCATGTCATTAGAATGGAATGGCCAAAAAGATTTCCATTTTCAGAAAGAGAGTGTTATTGGTCCTCCATTAACCTTCCTGAAGATTGTCCAACTACAACGAACCAAACCCCAGCATATTTTTACCCAAACACAACTGAGAAATACAAGCAGGAGGTCTGCCAAACATTTACAGTGAATTGAATTACAGCAAGTGAGTTTCCATTTAAATAGCGCTGCAACTGGCTTTTTCCTGCCCTGGACTGCCCATGATTTGTATACAGCATTAGAAAGCAGACGGTCTGATGTAAACCATGTCTGGGTCCTAATCATGTCATAGGACGTTAATTTATATATATTTATTAGTCCCCTGCCTGTTTCTGGCAGAAGTGCTGGCTGCCTAAATTGAGACGTGCTTGAAAATTGCAACGACCAGGCCTTTGGTGATAAGTCGGCTAATTTCCTTCTTTTCGATTTTTGTACTGCTCCTGCCATGTACACAGAAAAACGGGAGTTGATAATCGGCACAAAGCAAACTACCGCAGATGCTGCCAATCTGAAGTAAAAACAGAAAATGCTGGAAACACTCAGCAGGTCAGGCCGCATATTTGGAGAGAGAAACAGAGTTAACCTTTCAGGTGACCCGAGATGAAAGTCAGTCCATGACTGTCTGCATGGAGTGCAGGTGGTTAGCATGTATGTAAACCTAGAAACTAATCCCCGACTTACCATCTCGAGTGCCATGCATAAAAAGCTGGCCTTCTTTGTTTCTGAGCGACATTGCAATAGCAGTGAAAGAGCAGAGATTTTTTGTATTAAAATATGCTGTTTAATTATTTATCTGTGATGGTGATATTCATGTAGTTCTACTAAAACTTCAGTAACTTACTGTATGATCTGCAAAAATGGATTCATAAGACATTTACTGCTCAGATCAGGGTTTCTATTAATTGCCTATAAAGACACGAGACTCCCAAAGCAAGCGCTCTACTCGGAACTCCTTCACGGCAAACGAGCCAAAGGTGGGCAGAGGAAACATTACAAGGGCACCCTCAAAGCCTCCCTGATAAAGTGCAACATCCCTGTTATGTATGTAAACCTCACTAGTGTGTAAGATGTGCAACCAGGGGGCGCACCTGTTGGAGACCCAAGGGTCACCTGCACACCCCGGGCAAGCAGGTATAAAAGGGTAAAAGGCAGTCTACCATGCTGCTGACTCACGCTGGAGTTACATTAAAGAGACCAAGGTCACAACAGTTTGAGCTGACAGTATAACAGTATACAATATAGGAGCTAAATTAAAAAGTAGGACCTCAAAAGTAGTAATCTCGGGATTGCTACCAGTGTCATGTGCTAGTCAGATTAGGAATCGCAGGATAGCGCAGATGAATACGTGGCTTGAGCAGTGGTGCAGCAGGGAGGGATTCAAATTCCTGGGGCATTGGAACCGGTTCTGGGGGAGGTGGGACCAGTACAAACCGGACGGTCTGCACCTGGGCAGGACCGGAACCAATGTCCTAGGGGGAGTGTTTGCTAGTGCTGTTGGGGAGGAGTTAAACTAATATGGCAGGGGGATGGGAACCAATGCAGGGAGACAGAGGGAAACAAAAAGGAGGCAAAAGCAAAAGACAGAAAGGAGATGAGGAAAAGTGGAGGGCAGAGAAACCCAAGGCAAAGAACAAAAAGGGCCATTGTACAGCAAAATTTTAAAAGGACAAAGGGTGTTAAAAAGCATGCCTGAAGGCTTTAAGTCTTAATGCAAGGAGTATCCACAATAAGGTGGATGAATTAACTGTGCAAATAGATGTTAACCAATATGATGTGATTGGGATTACGGAGACGTGGCTCCAGGATGATCAGGGCTGGGAACTCAACATCCAAGGGTATTCAACATTCAGGAAGGATAGAATAAAAGGAAAAGGAGGTGGGGTAGCATTGCTGGTTAAGGAGGAGATTAAGGCAATAGTTAGGAAGGACATTAGCTTGGATGATGTGGAATCTATATGGGTAGAGCTGCAGAACACCAAAGGGCAAAAAATGTTAGTGGGAGTTGTGTACAGACCTCCAAACAGTAGTAGTGATGTTGGGGAGGGCATCAAACAGGAAATTAGGGGTGCATGCAATAAAGGTGCAGCAGTTATAATGGGTGACTTTAATATGCACACAGATTGGGCTAACCAAACTGGAAGCAATACGGTGGAGGAGAATTTCCTGGAGTGCATAAGGGATGGTTTTTTAGACCAATATGTCGAGGAACCAACTAAGGGAGAGGCCATCTTAGATTGGCTGTTGTGTAATGAGAGAGGATTAATTAGCAATCTCGTTGTGCGAGGCCCCTTGGGGAAGAGTGACCATAATATGGTGGAATTCTGCATTAGGATGGAGAATGAAACAGTTAATTCAGAGACCATGGTCCAGAACTTAAAGAAGAGTAACTTTGAAGGTATGAGGTGTGAATTGGCTAGGATAGATTGGCGAATGATACTTAAGGGGTTAGCTGTGGATGGGCAATGGCAGACATTTAGAGACCGCATGGATGAACTACAACAATTGTACATTCCTATCTGGCGTAAAAATAAAAAAGGGAAGGTGGCTCAACCGTGGCTACCAAGGGAAATCAGGGATAGTATTAAAGCCAAGGAAGTGGCATACAAATTGGCCAGAAATAGCAGTGAACCCGGGGACTGGGAGAAATTTAGAACTCAGCAGAGGAGGACAAAGGGTTTGATTAGGGCAGGGAAAATGGAGTACGAGAAGAAGCTTGCAGGGAACATTAAGACGGATTGCAAAAGTTTCTATAGATATGTAAAAAGAAAAAGGTTAGTAAAGACAAATGTAGGTCCCCTGCAGTCAGAATCAGGGAAAGTCATAACGGGGAACAAAGAAATGACGGACCAATTGAACAAGTACTTTGGTTCGGTATTCACTGAGGAGGACACAAACAACCTTCCGGATATAAAAGGGGTCGGAGGGTCTAGTAAGGAGGAGGAACTGAGGGAAATCCTTATTGGTGGGAAATTGTGCTGGGGAAATTGATGGGATTGAAGGCTGATAAATCCCCAGGGCTGGAGTACTTAAGGAGATGGCCTTGGAAATAGCGGATGCATTGACAGTCATTTTCCAACATTCCATTGACTCTGGATCAGTTCCTATCGAGTGGAGGGTAGCCAATGTAACCCCACTTTTTAAAAAAGGAGGGAGAGAGAAAACAGAGAATTATAGACTGGTCAGCCTGACCTCAGTAGTGGGTAAAATGATGGAATCAATTATTAAGGATGTCATCGCAGCGCATTTGGAATAAGGTGATATGCTAGGTCCAAGTCAGCATGGATTTGTGAAAGGGAAATCATGCTTGACAAACCTTCTGGAATTTTTTGAGGATGTTTCCAGTAAAGTGGACAAGGGAGAACCAGTTGATGTGGTATATTTGGACTTTCAGAAGGCTTTCGACAAGGTCCCACACAAGAGATTAATATGCAAAGTTAAAGCACATGGGATTGGGGGTAGTGTGCTGACGTGGATTGAGAACTGGTTGGCAGACAGGAATCAAAGAGGAGTAAATGGGTACTTTTCAGAATGGCAGGCAGTGACTAGTGGGGTACCGCAAGGTTCTGTGCTGGGGCCCCAGCTGTTTACACTGTACATTAATGATTTAGACGAAGGGATTAAATGTAGTATCTCCAAATTTGCGGATGACACTAAGTTGGTTGGCAGTGTGAGCTGCGAGGAGGATGCTATGAGGCTGCAGAGCGACTTGGATAGGTTAGGTGAGTGGGCAAATGCATGGCAGATGAAGTATAATGTGGATAAATGTGAGGTTATCCACTTTGGTGGTAAAAACAGAGAGACAGACTATTATCTGAATGGTGACAGATTAGGAAAAGGGGAGGTGCAATGAGACCTGGGTGTCATGGTACATCAGTCATTGAAGGTTGGCATGCAGGTACAGCAGGAGGTTAAGAAAGCAAATGGCATGTTGGCCTTCATAGCGAGGGGATTTGAGTACAGGGGCAGGGAGGTGTTGCTGCAGTTGTACAGGGCCTTGGTGAGGCCACACCTGGAGTATTGTGTACAGTTTTGGTCTCCTAACCTGAGGAAGGACATTCTTGCTATTGAGGGAGTGCAGCGAAGGTTCACCAGACTGATTCCCGGGATGGCGGGACTGACCTATCAAGAAAGACTGGATCAACTGGGCTTGTATTCACTGGAGTTCAGAAGAATGAGAGGGGACCTCATAGAAATGTTTAAAATTCTGATGGGGTTGGACAGGTTAGATGCAGGAAGAATGTTCCCAATGTTGGGGAATTCCAGAACCAGGTGACACAGTCTAAGGATAAGGGGTAAGCCATTTAGGACGAGATGAGGAGGAACTTCTTCACCCAGAGAGTGGTGAACCTGTGGAATTCTCTACCACAGAAAGTTGTTGAGGCCAATTCACTAAATATATTCAAAAAGGAGTTAGATGAAGTCCTTACTACTAGGGGGATCAAGGGGTATGGCCAGAAAGCAGGAATGGGGTACTGAAGTTGCATGTTCAGCCATGAACTCATTGAATGGCGGTGCAGGCTAGACGGGCCGAATGGCCTACTCCTGCACCTATTTTCTATGTTTCTATGTTTCTATACAGTCTTGTGGAGTTATTTGAACATAACAATCCCCACTGACACCTGGGAGTCCCTGGCCAACAACCGCCCTAAGTGGAGGAAGTGCATCCGCGAGGGCGCTGAGCACCTCGAGTCTCATAGCCGAGAGCATGCAGAAATCAAGCGCAGGCAGCGGAAAGAGCATGCAGCAAATCTGTCCCACCCTCCCTTACCCTCAACGACTATCTGTCCCACCTGTGACAGGGATTGTGGCTCTCGTACTGCAATGTTCAGCCACCTAAGGACTCATTTTAAGAGTAGAAGCAAGTCTTCCTCGATTCCGAGGGACTGCCTATGATGATGACTATAAAAGTAGACCAATTTGTAATAACCATACTTTATTTTGTTTAATCAGTTGTGTTGAAACCAAATCTAAATTTAAACGCTTAATCACACAAAAGCCCCAATGTGGGAACATGTGAGGCTATCCACTTTGGCAGAAATAATAGAAAAGCAAATTATAATTTAAATGGAGAAAAATTGCAAAGTGCTGCAGTACAGAGGGATCTGGGGGGGTCCTTGTGCATGAAACACAAAAAGTTAGTATGCAGGTACAGCAAGTAATCAGGAAGGCAAATGGAATGTTGGCCTTTATTGCAAGGGAGTATAAAAGCAGAGAAGTCCTGCTACAACTGTACAGAGTATTGGTGAGGCCATACCTGGAGTACTACATGCAGTTTTGGTCTCCGTATTTAAGGAAGGATGTACTTGCATTGGAGGCTATTCAGAGAAGGTTCATGAGATTGATTCCAGAGATGAGGGGGTTGACTTATGAGGATAAGTTGAGTAGGTTGGGCCTATCCACTTTGGAGCTCAGAAGAATAAGAGGTGATCTTATTGTAACATTAGGAAGTTCGACAAGCTGGATGCAGAGAGGATATTTCCACTCATAGGGGAAACTAAAACTAGGGGACAGTCTCAAAATAAGGGACTGTCTAATTAAAACTGAGATGATGCAAAATTTCTTCACTCAGAGGGTTGTAAATAGATGGAATTCTCTGCCCTAGAGAGTTGTGGAGGCTGGGTCATTGAATATATTTAAGGCGGAGATAGACAGATTTTTGAGCGATAAGGGAGTAAAGACTTATGGGGAGTGAGCAGGGAAGTAGAGCTGTGTCCATGATCAGATCAGTCATGTTCTTATTGAATGGCGGACCAGGCTCAAGGGGCCAAATGGCCTACTCTTGTTCCTATTTCTTATGTTCTTATGTTCTTCTGTTTGCAAGGCTCTGCTGGTGGTGAAGAACCTTTTGATGACATGGCACCATGGGTGGCTCTGCTGCACAGGAGGGCAAGAAAAAGAGTGGGAGAGCTATAGTGGTGGGGGATTCTATTGTAAGGGGAATAGATAGACGTTTCTGTGGCTGCAATCGAGACTCCAGGATGGTATGTTGCCTCCCTGGTGCAAGGGTCAACCATGTTTTGGAGCGGCTGCAGGACATTTTGGAGGGGGAGGGTGAACAGCCAGTTGTCGTGGTGCTTATAGGTACCAACGATACAGGTTCAAAATGGGATGAGGTCCTACAAGCTGAATTTAGGGAGCTAGGGGGTAAATTAAAAAGCATGACCTCAAAGGTAGTAATCTCAGGATTGCTACCAGTGCCACGTGCTAGTCAGAGTAGAAATAGCAGGATAGCTAAGATGAACACGTGGCTTGAAGAGTGGTGCAGGAAGGAGGGATTCAAATTCCTGGGACATTGGAACCGGTTCTGGGGGAGGTGGGACCAGTACAAACCAGACGGTCGGCACCTGGACAGAACCGGAACCAATGTCCGAGGGGGAGTGTTTGCTAGTGCTGTTGGGGAGGGGTTAAACTAATATGGCAGGGGGATGGGAATCTATGCAGGGAGACAGAGGGAAGTAAAATGGGGGCAGAAGCAATAGATAGAAAGAAGAAAAGTAAAAGTGGAAGGCAGAGAAACCCAAGGCAAAAATCAAGAAGGGCCACATTACAGCAAAATTCTAAAGGGACAAAGTGTGTTAAAAAGAAAAGCCTGAAGGCTCTGAGTCTCAATGCGAGGAGTATTCATAATAATGTGGACGAATTAACTGCGCAGGCAGCTATTAACGGATATGATATAATTGGGATTACGGAGACATGGCTCCAGGGTGACCAAGGCTGAGAAATCAACATCCAGAGATATTCAACATTCAAGAAGGATAGAAAGAAAGGAAAAGGAGATGGTGTAGCGTTGCTGGTTAAAGAGGAAATTAACGCAATAGTAAGGAAGGACATTAACTTGGATGATGTGGAATCTGTATGGGTAGAGCTGCGGAATACCAAAGGGCAGAAAACGCTAGTGGGAGTTGTGTACAGACCACCAAACAGTCGTAATGAGGTTGGGGACAGCATCAAACAAGAAATTAGGGATGCGTGCATTAAAGGTACAACAGTTATCATGGGCGACTTTAATCTACATATAGATTGGGCTAACCAAACTGGTAGCAATACGGTGGAGGAGGATTTCCTGGAGTGTATAAAGGATGGTTTTCAAGACCAATATGTCGAGGAACCAGCTAGAGGGCTGGCCATCCAAGACTGGGTGATGTGTAATGAGAAAGGACTAATTAGCAATCTTGTTGTGCAAGGCCCCTTGGGAAAGAGTGACCATGATATGATAGAATTCTTTATTAAGATGGAGAGTGAAACAGAGACTAGGCTCCTGAACTTAAGGAAAGGCAACTCGATGGTATGAGACGTGAATTGGCTAGAATAGACTGGCGAATGATATTTAAAAGCTTGACGGTGGATAGGCAATGGCAAACATTTAAAGATCACATGGATGAACTTCAACAATTGTACATCCCTGTCTGGAGTAAAAATAAAACGGGGAAGGTGGCTCAACCATGGCTAGCAAGGAAATTAAAGATAGTATTAAATCCAAGGAAGAGGCATATAAATTGGCCAGAAAAAGCAGCAAACCTGAGGACTGGGAGAAATTTAGCATTCTGCAGAGGAGGACAAAGGGTTTAATTAGTAGGGGGAAAATAGAATATGAGAAAGCTTGCTGGGAACATAAAAATTGACTGCAAAAGCTTCTGTAGATATGTGAAGAGAAAAAGATTAGTGAAGACAAATATAGGTCCCTTGCAGTCAGAATCAGGTGAATTTATAATGGGGAACAAAGAAATGGCAGACCAATTGAACAAATACTTTGGTTGTGTCTTCACGAAGAAAGACACAAATAATCTTCTGGAAATACTAGGGGACTGAGGGTCTAGTGAGAAGGAGGAACTGAAAGAAATCCTTATTAGTCAGGAAATTGTGTTCGGGAAATTGATGGGATTGAAGGCCGATAAATCCCCAGGGCCTGATAGCCTGCATTCCAGAATACTTAAGGAAGTGGCCGTAGAAATAGTGGATGCATTGATGATCATTTTCCAACAGTCTATCGACTCTGGATCAGTTCCAATGGACTGGAGGGTAGCTAATGTAACACCACTTTTTAAAAAAGGAAGGAGAGAGAAAATGGGAAAATATAGACCAGTTAGCCTGACATCAGTAGTGGGGAAAATGTTGGAATCAATTATTAAAGATGAAATAGCAGTGCATCTGGAAAGCAGTGACAGGATCGGTCCAAGTCAGCATGGATTTATGAAAGGGAAATCATGCTTGACAAACCTTCGAGAATTTTTTGAAGCTGTAACTAATAGAGTGGACATGGGAGAACCAATGGATATGGTATATTTGGACTTTCAAAAGGCTTTTCACAAGGTCCCACACAAGAAATTGGTGTGCAAAATTAAAACACACGGTATTGGGGATAATGTATTGATGTGGATAGAGAACTGGTTGGCAGACAGGAAGCAGAGAGTCGGGATAAACGGGTCCTTTTCAGAATGGCAGGCAGTGACTCGTGGGGTGCCGCAGGGCTCAGTGCTGGGACCCCAGCTATTTACAATATACATTAATAATTTAGATGAAGGAATTAAGTTTGCAGATGACACTAAGCTGGGTGGCGGTGTGAGCTGTGAGGAGGATGCTAAGAGGCTGTAGGGTGAATTGGACAGGTTAGGTGAGTGGGTAAATGCATGGCAGATGCAGTATAATGTGGATAAATGTGAGGTTATCCACTTTGGTGGCAAAAACATGAAGGCAGAATATTATCTGAATGGCGGCAGATTAGGAAAAGGGGAGGTGCAACGAGACCTGGGTGTCATGGTACATCATTCATTGAAATTTAGCATGCAGGTACAGCAGGCAGTGAAGGCGGCAAATGGCATGTTGGCCTTCATAGCTAGGGGATTTGAGTATAGGAGCAGGGATGTCTTACTGCGGTTGTACAGGGCCTTGGTGAGTCCTCACCTGGAATATTGTGTTCAGTTTTGGTCTCCTAATCAGAGGAAGGACGTTCTTGCTATTGAGGGAGTGCATTGAAGGTTCACCAGACTGATTCCCGGGATAGCAGGACTGACATATGAGGAGAGACTGGGTCGACTGGGCCTGAATTCACTGGAGTTTAGAAGGATAAGATGGGATTTCATAGAAATATATAAAATTCTGATGGGACTGGACAGGTTAGATGCAGGAAGAATGTTCCCGATGTTGGGGAACTCCAGAACCAGGGGTCACAGTCTAAGGATAAGGGGTAAGGCATTTAGGACCGAGATGACGAGAAACTTCTTCACTCAGAGTTGTTAACCTGTGGAATTCTCTACTGCAGATAGTTGTTGATGCCAGCTCATTAGATATGTTCAAGAGGGAATTAGATTTGGCCCTTACGGCTAAAGGGATCAAGGGGTATGGAGAGAAAGCAGGAAAGGGGTACTGAGGTGAATGATCAGCCATGATCTTATTGAATGGTGGTGCAGGCTCGAAGGGTCGAATGGCCTACTCCTGCACCTATTTTCTATGTTTCTATGTTTCTATGAATGAGCACAGACCACTGAATTGGACTCGCAGGCCTGCCCATCTATTTCATTGTACGTCACATTTTGTGGTAAAGAACCTGGCTAGCTACAAGCAGGTAGTTCTGGAGTATACTGCTGGCCACATTTGAATTGTGAATACATTTAAATAAGTCCCCTGTTAAATTTCAATGTGTTGTGGTTGGCTCTGTCCCTTATCTAAGCCTTCAGAAATAAGCTTCTTGATGTTGGCTATCACTTCCAACAGTGGTGTAACATTTGGTCTGTTTAAACGTTTATATATGGCTGCATCTGCTCCAGGCTGATTTACAGAGAAATGTTATCACAGCGATATGGCTCTTCTCATAGCTTTTTTGTCACTAGATCCTTCCAAGTCACTGTTTGTCATACCAGCCAATATGTTGTCCATAGATGCCCCAAATAGGTGACAAAGGCTATAAAGGAATTAATAACTTTTACCAGGTGAATGAGCGCTAAAGATTCCAGGGCATCGAGGATGGCATCCATGTTGGTAATGGTGTTCCTCACATGAATTTCATAGCCTACATCAACAAACAGGTCTTCCATTTGATTAATGTGTAGGTGGTGTTTACAAACATAACTATACAATTGAATTCCAAATATCATGGAAGCATTCATAATGGGTGGAAAATTGTCAGCTGGGTGCAAGTTATTTCCTAAAATGAGCTTCCTGTCAATGACAATGGGAGTGCCAGAATGTAGAATAACCCTGATCACATGGCAGCCCATGATACCCGACTTATTTGAATGGCCAGATACCCTGGATGGATGTCCACTTGAAGACCACGAATGTCCTCTGTAGTGCTGTCTGATAGCTCTCTGAGAAACTCTTGAACACCAGCATAACATAAATATAAAGAAGTTCATGCCTCTGTTGGAATTATGTAAAGTATACCATTTGAATGCTTCTGCAAAGATTCTGGTGTTTGGACCACCCATATAGGTTATTTTTGTGTAGTTCAGTAAAGATGTCTAGAATCATCGTGGTATGCTATGTGTGTTTTCAATACAAAGAGGAATATGAATGCAGCAGGACAAAGAAGAGGCACATACTCTGCCATTAACAGAAGAGAATGATGAGAAAGAGAAGGAACAAAAGGAGTAAGCAGAGTTGCAGCCAGGAAAATGAGTGTGTCAGTCACTCACTGAAAACTGCTTCCAGTCATCCCCAGCTGCAGCTCCTGCTCAAGTATTCTGAACCAATTACTCACTGGTGCCCACATAAATGTCATACAATACATTTTAATCTACAGTGCCTTAACTGCCATGTCACACCATCTTGCCATCTTTTGATACATTAAATTTGCCCTTCCAAGAAAAAGCACTCTGGACTAAGGAGAAATAAAATGCACACGATTTATTATGTGATATTTACCTCTGGAAGTTCTCCAATGCCTTTCACCCTTTTGACAATATGAGGTATGCTTTTGTTACTTCCTAACCTAGTGCTACATCTAAGTGCTCCCCCAGTGAAAGGAACAAGTATGATGGCAGGTCTCGAAGGAGGGAAGTTGCATTGTTCCTCCGGATGCAGGGTCATGAGATGGCCACACCTGAGGGGGCAGTGGCTGAAAACTCGTGAATGCTACCTGCCACTTATTCAAATCTTTGAAGGGAGGGGCTGGGTTGAATGGAAATGTAGTCACCCTAAGAGGAAACTGCATCATCTTCCATTATCTTTCCATGCTCCAGATGCTTGCTCACCTCCAACGGGATCGGCAGCAACTTACGTGAGAGCTGACTATAGGGCATCGCTGTGGAAAGTATAGTCAGCCATCAAGATTCTGTTGAGCTGATTCCCCAGGCTGTTAAACCTCACCCCCACAGAACCTCTGTAGTCCGTGAGGTGAAGGTGTTCCCACAATTATGTTTGGTAGAGTTCCAGGAATTTGACTCAGTGACCATGAAAGTGTCGAAGTCAGGATAGTGTGTGACTTAGAGGTGATGGCATTCCCATGCATCTGTTGCTCTTGTTCTTCTAGGTGGTGGAGGTTGTGGATTTGGGAGGTGCTGCCGAAGAAGCCTTGGCGAGTTGCTGCAATGTATTCTGCAGATAGTACTCATTGCAGCCATGGTACACAGTGGATAAAGTGGAAGTTTAAGTTTGTGTATGGGGTGCCAATCAAATGGACTACTTTGTCCTGGATGGTATTGAGCTTCTTGAATGTTACTTCAGCTGCACCCATCCAGGCAAGTGGAGACTTTTCAATCACACTCCTGACTTGTGACTTGTAGGTGGTGGAGAGGCTTTGGGGAGTCAGGAGGTGAGACAATTGTCACAGAATACCCAGCTGCAGTCCTTTTCTAAAAACTACAGCATTTATGTTGCTGGTCTAGTTCAGTTTCTGGACAATGATGATTCTCAGGATGTTGATAATGGGGAACTAGGTAATGGTTATGCCATTTCATACCTATGGATGTGGTTAAGCTCTTTTGTGTTGAAGATGATCATTGCCTGACACTTGTGTGGCACAAATGTTATTTACCACTTATCATCCCTAAATGTTGTGGTTTTGTTACATGTGGACATGGACTGCTTCATTATCTGAGGAATTGTGAATGGAGCTAAACATTGTGCAATCTTCAGCGAACATCCCCACTTCTGACCTTATGATGGGTAGAAGGTCATTGATGAAGCAGCTGAAGAAGGTTTGGCCTAGGACACTGCCCTGAGGAACTCCTGCAGTGATGTCCACGGGCTGAGATGATTGGCCTCCAACAACCATCTTCCTTTAAGTCAGGTATGACTCTAGCCATTGAAGAGTTTTTCCTCTGATCCCCATTGACTTCTTTTTTTCTAAGGCTCCTTGCTACCACACTCTGTTGAATGCTGCCTTGATGTCAAGGGCAGTCACTCTCGCCATGTTTGGACCAAGGCTGTGATGAGATCTGGAGCCAAGTGGTGCTAGCGGAACCCAAACTGAGCATTGGTGATTGGGTTATTAATGAGTAAATGCCACTTGATGGCACAGTTGATTAATCTTTCCATCCCTTTATTTATGATTGGAAACAGGCTGATGGAGCAATAACTGCCAGGTTGGATTTGGCCTGCTTCTTGTGGACAGAACATTACTATGCAATTTTCCACATTGTTGGGTCGATGCCAGAGTTGTAGCCATACTGGGACAGCTTGGCTAGATGTGCTGCTAACTCTGGAGCACAGGTCTTCAACAATACAGCTTGGATATTGTCAGGGCCCATACACTTTGCTATGGCCAGTATACTCAATCTTTTCTTGATGTTATGTGGAGTAAATGGAATTAGCAACTGTGATCACAGGGAACTCAGGACAGGACCAAGAAGGATCATCCATTTGACACTTCTGGCTGAAAATGGTTGTGAATACTTCAGCCTTGCCATTTGCACTTATCTGCTGGTCTCTGTAATCATTGAGGATGGGGATGTTCATGGAGCTGGCAGGTGGATGGATTTAAGATACAGCCATGACCTTATTGAAAAATCAAATGTTGGACAAAGTTGCTGGAATTCTATGAGGATGTAACGAACAGGGTGGATAAAGGGGAACCAATGGATGTGGTGGATTTGGACTTCCAGAAGGCATTTAACAAGGTGCCACATAAAAAGTTACTGCACAAGATAAAAGTTCATGGGGTTGGGGGTAATATAATTAGCATGGATAGAGGATTGGCTAACTAACAGAAAACAGAGAGTCGGGATAAATGGTTCATTCTCTGGTTGGCAACCAGTAACTAGTGGGGTGCCGCAGTGATCAGTGCTGGGACCCCAACTATTTACAATCTATATTAACGACTTGGAAGAGGGGACTGAGTGTAATGTAGCCACGTTTGCTGACAATATAAAGATGGGAGGAGGGGTAATATGTGAGGAGGACATAAAAAGGCTGCAGGAGGACATAGAATTTTGTAGGTGGGCAAGAATTTGGCAAATGGAGTATAATGTTGGAAAGTGTGAGGTCATGCACTTTGGCAGAAAAAAAATCAAAGAGCAAGTTATTATTTAAATGGAGAAAGATTGCAAAGTGCTGCAGTACAGCAGGACCTGGGGGTACTTGTGCATGGAACACAAAAGTATAGTATGCAGGTACAGCAAGTGATCAGGAAGGCCAATGGAACATTGACCTTTATTGCAAAGGGGATGGTGTATAAAAGCAGGGAAGTCTTGCTACAGTTATACAGGGTATTGGTGAGGCCACACCTGGAATACTGCGTTTCCATATTTACAAAAGGATATACTTGCTTTGGAGGCAGTTCACAGAAGATTCACTAGGTTGATTCCGGAGATGAGTGGGTTGACTTATGAAGAAAGGTTGAGTAGGTTGGGCCTCTACTCATTGGGATTCAGAAGAATGAGAGGTGATCTTATAGAAACGTATAAGATTACGAGGGGGCTTGACAAGGTGGATGAAGAGAACTAGAGGGCATGATCTTAGAATAAGGGGCCGCCCATTTAGAATTAAGATGAGGAGAAATTTCTTCTCTCAGAGGGTTGTAATCCTGTGGAATTCGCTGCCTCAGAGAGCTGTGGAAGCTGGGACATTAAATACATTTAAGACAGAAATAGACAGTTTCTTAAACGTTAAGGGGATAAGGGGCTATGGGGAGTGGGTGGGGAAGTGGAGCTGAGTCCATGATCAGATCAGCCATGATCTTGTTGAGTGGCGGAGCGCGGCCTTATGGCCTATTCCTGCTCCTATTTCTTATGTTCTTATGTATGTTCTAAGAGTGGAGAGACTCGAGGGGCTTAACGGCCTACTCCTACTCCTGATCTGTTGATTCTGGGACCTCTTAGCTCTGTCTGTAGAGTGCTGCTTTTTCTATTTAGCATGCTTGTGGTCATGTGTTGTAGTTTCACCAGGTTGGTACCACATTTTCAGGTATGCTTGGTATTTTTCTCGGTATGCTTTTCTACAGTCCTCATTGAACCAAAGTTTGGTCATCTGGCTTGATGGTGATGGAAGAGTGAGGGATATGCAGGGTCATGACATTACAGAGTGTGGTGGTATACAATCCTGCTGCAGCTAGTGGCCCACAGGCTTCATGGATGCCCAGTTTTGAGCTGCTAGTTCAGTTATTAATCTATCCTATTTAGCACAGTGGTAGTGTCACATGAAATGATGGAGAGTGTTCTCAGTGTGAAAACAGTCCCTACAATTACTGTGCGGTGGCCACTCCTATCAATGCTATCATGGACAGATGGATTTGTGGCAGGTAGATTGGTGAGGATGACGTCAAGTAGGTTATTCTCTCGTGTTAGTTGTCTCACCAACTGCCGCAAGCTCAGTCTAGCACCTTGAGAGTTACATAAGAACATAAGAAATAGGAGCAGGAGAAGGCCATTTGGCCCCTTGAGCCTGCTCCGCCATTCAATAAGATCATGGCTGATCTGATCATGGACTCAGCTCCACTTCCCTGCCCGCTCCCCATAACCCTTTACTCCCTTATCGCTCAAAAATCTGACTATCTCCGCCTTAAATATATTCAATGACCCAGCCTTCACAGCTCTCTGCGGCAGAGAATTCCAGAGATTTACAACCCTCTGAATGAAGAAATTTCGCCTCCTCTCAGTTTTAAATGAGCGGATCCTTATTCTAAGACTACATTCCCTAGTATTAGTTTCCCCTATGAGTGGAAATATCCTCTCTGTATCCACCTTGTCCAGCTCCCTCATTATCTTATAAGTTTCAATAAGATCACCTCTCATTCTTCTGAACTCCAATGTGTATAGGCCCAACTTACTCAACCTATCCACATATGTCGATCCCCTCATCTCCGGAATCAACCTAGTGAACCTTCTCTGAATAGCCTCCAATGCAAGTATATCTTTCCTTAAATACGGAGATCAAAACTGTACACAGTACTCTAGGTGTGGCCTCACCAATAACCTGTACAGTTGTAACAGGACTTCTCTGCTTTTATACTCTATCCCCCTTGCAATAAAGGCCAACATTCCATTTGTCTTCCTGATTACTTGCTGTACCTGCATACTAACTTTTTGTGTTTCATGCACAAGGTCTCCCAGGTCTCTCTGTACTGCAGCACTTTGCAATTTTTCACCATTTAAATTATAATTTGCTTTTCTATTATTTCTGCCAAAGTGGATAACCTCACATGTTCTCACATTATACTCCATCTGCCAAATCTTTGTCCACTCACTTCCCTGTCTATATCCCTTTGCAGATTTTTTGTGTCATCCTCACAATTTGCTTTCCCACCCATCTTTGTATCATCAGCAAACTTGGCTACAGTACACTTAGTCCCTTCATCCAAGTCAGTAATATAGATTGTAAATAGTTGAGGACCCACCACGGATCCCTGCTGCAGCCTACTAGTCACTGTTTGCCAACCAGAAAATAACCCATTTATCCCAACTTTCTGTTTTCTGTTAGTTAACCAATCCTCTTTCCATACTAATATATTACCCCCAACTTGTGAGCTTTTATCTTGTGCAGTAATCTTTTATGTGGCACCTTGTCAAATGCCTTCTGTAAATCTAAATACCCCACATCCATTGGTTCCCCCTTATCCACCCTACTCATTACATCCTCAAAGAAGTCCAGCAAATTTGTCAAACATGATTTCCCTTTCATAAAACCATGCTGACTCTGCTTGATTAAATCATGCTTTTCTAAATGTCTCACTATTGCTTCCTTAATAATGGACTCCAGCATTTTCCCAATGACAGATGTTAGGCTAACTGGTCTTTAGTTTCCTGCTTTTTGTCTGCCTTCTTTTTTAAATAGGGGCATTACATTTACAGTTTTCCAATCTGCTGGAATCGTCACAACATCCAGCGTACTTTGGTAGATTACAATTAATGTATCCACTATCTCTGCAACCACTTCTCTTAAGACCCGAGGATGTAAGGCATCAGGTCCAGTCCAGCTTGGGCAGTGGTGGTGCTACCCGAGCCACTTTTGTTGATGGACTTTGAAATTCCCCACCCAGAATATGTTCTCCGTCTTTGCTACCCTTAGTGCCTCCCACAAGTTGTGTTCAATAAGGAGGAATACTAATTCCTCAGCTGAGAGAGGGTGGTAGGTAGTAATCAGCAGTAAGTTCCTTTCCCATGCTTGACTTGAAGCCATAAGGTCCGGAGTCAATGTTGATGAGTTTCAGAACAATGCTGCCCCCCACCCTTCTCTGCTTCCCCATTGCACAGTCCCCAACTGTATACCACTGTTGGTTGATAGATATGATTCTGTGAGTATGACTATGTCAGGCTGTTGCTTGACTGTCTGTGGGACAACTCTCCCAACTTTAGCAGCAATGTTAATAAGAACATAAGAAATAGGAACAGGAGTAGGCCATATGGCCCCTCAAGCCTGCGCCGCCACTTAATATGATCATGGGCGATCCAATCATGGATTCAGGTCCACTTCCCAGCCCGCTCCCCATAACCCCTTATTCCCTTATCTTTTAAGAAACTGTTTATTTCTATCTTAAATTTATTCAATGTCCCAGCTTCCACAGCTCTCTGAGGCAGCGAATTACACAGATTTACAACCCTCTGAGAGAATAAATTTTTCCTCATCTCAGTTTTAAATGGGCGGCCCCTTATTCTAAGTTTATGCCCTCTACTTCTAGTCTCCCCTACCTGTGGAAACATCCTCTCTTCATCCACCTTGTCAAGCCCCCTCATAATCTTATATGTTTCAATAAGATCACCTCTCATTCTTCTGAATTCCAATCAGTAGAGGCCCAACCTACTCAACCTTTCCTCATAAATCAACCTCCTCATCTCCGGAATCAATCTAGTGAACCTTCTATGAACTGTCTCCAAAGCAAGTATATCCTTTCGTAAATATGGAAACCAAACCTGCATGCAGTATTCCAGGTGTGGTCTCACTAATACCCTGTATAACTGTAGCAAGACTTCCCTGCTTTTATACTCCATCCCCTTTCCAATAAAGGCCAAGATTCTATTGGCCTTTCTGATTACTTGCTGTACCTGCATACTAACCTTTTGTGTTTCATGCACAAGTACCCCTAGGTTCTGCTGTACTGCAGCACTTTGCAATCTTTCACCATTTAAATAATAACTTGCTCTTTGATTTTTTTCTGCCAAAGTGCATGACCTCACACTTTCCAACATTATACTCCATCTGCCAAAATTTTGCCCATGCACTTAGCCTCTCTATGTTCTTTTGCAGATTTTTTGTGTCCTCTTCACACATTGCTTTGCCTCCCATCTTTGTGTTGTCAGCAAAATTGGCTATGTTACACTCGGTCTCTTCTTCCAAGTTATTAATATAGATTGTAAATAGTTGGGTTCCCAGCACTGATCCCTGCCCACTCGTTACTGTTTATCAACCTGAGAATGAACCATTTATCCCAACTCTCTGTTTTCTGTTAGTTAGCCAATCCTCTATCCATGCTAATATATTACCCCCAACCCCGTGAAGTTTTAGCTTGTGCAGTAACCTTTTATGTGGCACCTTGTCAAATGCCTTCTGGATGTCCAATACACAACATCCACTGGTTCCCCTTTATCCACCCTGTTCGTTACATCCTCAAAGAATTCCAGAAAATTTGTCAAACATGACGTCCCCTTCATAAATCCATGCTGACTCTGCCTGACCGAATTATGTTTTTCAAAATGTCCTGCTACTGCTTTATTAATAATGAACTCCAACATTTTCCCAACCACAGATGTTAGGCTAACTGGTCTATAGTTTCCTGCTTTTATCTGCCTCCTTTTTTAAATTCGGGTGTTACATTTGCAGTTTTCCAATCTGCTGGGACCTCCCCAGAATCCAGGGATTTTTTGTAAATTACAATCAATGCATCCATAATCCCTGACACTACTTCTCTTAAGACCCTAAGATGCAAGCCATCAGGTCCAGGGGATTTATCTGCCTTTAGTCCTATTATCTTACTGAGTATCACTTCCTTAGTGATTGTGATTGTGTTAAGTTCCTCCCCCGCTATAGCCCCTTGACTATCCACTGTTGGGATATTGTTAGTGTCCTCGACCGTAAAGACTGATACAAAATATTTGTGCAGAGTTTCTGCCAGCTCCATGTTCCCCATTACTAATTCCCCGTTCTCGTCCTCTAAGGGACCAATATTTACTTTAGCCACTCTTTTCCTTTTTATACCTATAGAAACTCTTGCTATCTGTTTTTATATTTCGTGCTAGTTTACTTTCATAGTCTATCTTCCCTTTCTTAATCATTTTTTTAGTCATCCTTTGTTGGCTTTTAAAAGCTTCCCAATCTTCTGTCCTCCCACTAGTTTTGGCCACTTTGTATGCCCTTGTTTTTAATTAGATACCGTCCTTTATTTCTTTAGTTAGCCATGGATGGCTATCTTTTCTCTTACACTCTTTCCTCCTTACTGGAATATATATTTTTTGAGAGTTGTGAAATATCTCCTTAAATAGAGAGACAGACTATTATCTGAATGGTGACAGATTAGGAAAAGGGTTGGTGCAAAGAGACCTGGGTGTCATGGTACATCAGTCATTGAAGGTTGGCATGCAGGTGCAGCAGGCGGTTAAGAAAGCAAATGGCATGTTAGCCTTCATAGCAAGGGGATTTGAGTACAGGGGCAGGGAGGTGTTGCTACAGTTGTACAGGGCATTGGTGAGGCCACACCTGGAGTATTGTGTACAGTTTTGGTCTCCTAACCTGAGGAAGGACATTCTTGCTATTGAGGGAGTGCAGCGAAGGTTCACCAGACTGATTCCCGGGATGGCGGGACTGACCTATCAAGAAAGACTGGATCAACTGGGCTTGTATTCACTGGAGTTCAGAAGAATGAGAGGGGACCTCATAGAAACATTTAAAATTCTGACGGGGTTAGACAGGTTAGATGCAGGAAGAATGTTCCCAATGTTGGGGAAGTCCAGAACCAGAGGTCACAGTCTAAGGATAAGGGGTAAGCCATTTAGGACCGAGATGCGGAGGAATTTCTTCACCCAGAGAGTGGTGAACCTGTGGAATTCTCTACCACAGAAAGTTGTTGAGGCCAATTCACTAAATATATTCAAAAAGGAGTTAGATGAGATCCTTACTACTAGGGGGATCAAGGGGTATGGCGAGAAAGCAGGAATGGGGTACTGAAGTTGAATGTTCAGCCATGAACTCATTGAATGGCGGTGCAGGCTAGAAGGGCCGAATGGCCTACTCCTGCACCTATTTTCTATGTTTCTAATATACACCACTGTTCATCAACCGTCCTACACTTTAATCTATTTTCCCAGTCCACTTTAGCCAACTCTGCCCTCATACCTTCATAGTCTCCTTTATTTAAGCTTAGTACTCTGGTTAGAAGAAAGATGTTAGTGAAGAAAACTTTGCCGGGTCGACTGGGTTGGTTGTACTTTTTTTGTATCCTGATTTGATCCAATGTCTCAGCCATGTGGTTTCAGAAAATGGGGATCTTGGATTTACATATGAAGCAAAATCAGAACACAAAACCTGAAATAAATTCAGCACATATCTTCTTTTTGGTTTCTTTACATAAGAAAATGCAAAACCCACTTTTATAACAACTTTGATAAAATAAAATTATAAACCCAAAATAAAGTTATAAATCACAAAATCATAAAGTTTCACTGCAACACAAGGTTTGAGTTTAGGTGGATTAATTATATAATTGAGGGGTCTGTGTGGCAGGATGAATTACATCCAACCGTGGGTTTGAATCCATGCTAAAGCAATGAGAGGATGTTCTATACCATCTGTTGGGTTCTTAAAGAAATCAATTCGAAGAGTCTCATTCCAGTTTACAGTGGATGCAATTGTACAGCACAAAAATCGCTCATAACTCAGCACAAGTTGGTACTGTACTGGCAATTTCACTCAGAGAGGCTATGAGAATGGCTGGTGTTTGTAACAGAAATGTCATATTGTGCAGTAAGAGCTGATTTTCTGAGGTTGATGTCAGGGAGAAAGGTTTCCTCAAGTTGGTATATTTTAGTGAAAAGAAAGATGAGTAATACAATCATGCCCATCAATGCTTTCTGACATTAAATTCATGGTGAGATAGGGTGGATTTTCCTCCCTGGAGTATCCCTTTTGTGCAGTATACGAGATGTGAGGATAGGACGGCACTCAATCTTCCTGGCATGACCAGGGCACTCTTCCAATAAGAACCCACCCCCTGGCAAGGCTTTGCACTGTGATTGAGGGATGGAAGCAAGTTCATAGCTGCAGGCCTCAGAGGTACAAAGCTACTCTCTTGGCCAATGGCATCAGGACCCTTTGGCTGCTGATATTATCCTAGGGAGGGGGGGGGAATACCTATACTACCTGTTGCTTTCAGAAATCTTGTGGGGTGCTCCTGGAATCAGGCCTGTGAGGTTCCTGGTACAAACCCCACTACCAGCTCATTTTGGGCACCTAGCTGTTTGGGTACCGCACATGCAGTCAGAGGAATGTGAGGGCGGAGGCCACATGTCTCAGAAAATGTTTATGCTGGGCCTGTTACTGTAGGCACAGGCCTAGTAACATTAAGTTCGGAAAATCCTGGGAGAGCGTAGTGGGGGTATAGGTTTGATGTTATGGTTTTCCATCCCATTTCCTCTTTGCTGCATTTATTACAACCTCCATTGCTGCCAAAATTCGCAGAGCCAATGGAGATCCCTTAATTATCATCCAAATGGTTCTCACCATGAGGGGCATCTCTAAGACGCCCATCTTCCCTGAGAGACACCATACTGCAGTACAAGCGTCTGGTTCCGGGGCACTTTCCCTCCCAGAATATCTGACAGTCGCCTCACTTCATAAGGGTGCCAAAAAAATCAGAAAGATTCACCTTTATCTTTATGGTCCAGGTCATGTCCTTGGTCAGAACCCCCAAGGTGGTCCTCACAACTTCCATTTGTCAGTCTAGTACACTGATAATACCCGGTTGACTAAGAGGCTGGGGATCCAGGAACTTATGTATTGGGAGTCTTTGCTCCTGGACCCGACCCCATATACTCCACTGGCCTTGTTTGGGTGGCAGAGGCTCCAGTCCTAAGAAAGCTCCTATGGATTCGTTGACTTAAGGCCAGGTTTCAGTGTGTCCCGTTCCTGACCTAACTTGCAGCCCTTCCAGTGTACTCCCACTAGTGTGTGTCGAATGCCTGCCATTTACGATTAAGTAACATATTGCGATCTGAGGAAATCTCCTATTGTTAGGATAGAGTTAGGATTTACTTTGCATTTGCTATACATGCCCTGGGAGTGCTTACTACAGAACCTGAGTGAAAAAGGTGGAAAAATGTTTTATTCCCCAGATTTAACGACCCTCATTTTGATGCGGGAAAAATACACTTCTAATAATGGTATTGTTGGTGTTAATAGTCATATGTTTGAATAATTCAACAATGACAACTTTAACGTAGGAAAAATATCCCAAGGTGCTTCATCAGATAAAAATTTACACTAAGTTGGGTGGTCAGCAGTTTAGTTGGAATAGAGTTACGGGAGCAGGAGGTGGGTCTCATGGACAAGATGAGCTTGGAGAGAACATGATGAAAGATAAGAAACAAAGTAGGGAAAGATGCAAGTTTAGGGTTAGGGGAGGGGGGAACCGTGAGCGAAATGTAGCTTGGTGGGCAAGTAGAAAGAGTGATTCAACAGAGGCAACTGAACAGATGATCTCAAAAATAGTAACAAAGAAGCCCATGACCTTCTCACACTTGTCATTGGAGCTGAAGGTGGAGGGGGCAAGGGAGAGGGGATTGAGGAGGTGGTTAGTAGTGAAGAGAAGAAGCCTGGGGTTATCTTTACATTTCATGATGATCTTGGAATAGTCAGGTGTTTTGGAAGAGGAGAGCAGGGTGTGGTAGTGCTTGAGATAGTCCAGCCAGATTTGGTGATGGATGGCTAAACCAGTTGTGTGCCAAATATGTTCATCTGCACCCCTTAGACTTGAGGGAGCAAAGATGTTGGGGAAGTCCAGAACCAGGGGTCACAATCTAAGGATAAGGGGTAAGCCATTTAGGACCGAGATGAGGAGAAACTTCTTCACTCAGAGAATAGTGAACCTGTGGAATTCTCTCCCACAGAAAGTTATTGAGGCCAGTTCGTTAGATATATTCAAAAGTGAGTTAGATGTGGCCCTTGCGGCTAAAGGGATCAAGAGGTATGGAGAGAAAGCAGGAATGGGGTAATGAAGTTGCATGATCAGCCCTGATCATATTGAATGTTGGTGCAGGCTCGAGGGCTGAATGGCCTAATTCTGCACCTACTTTCTATGTTTCTATGTAAGAAGGGGGCCATATGAAGGTGAATGACCAGGGTGGGAGAGAGTAAGGGATTTACTGCGACCAAAGTGGAGATGAGGGAGTGATCAAGCAGATCAACAGCTGAAGAAATATCGTGGCAAGTGGAGAGCCAAAGGCTTGCCGGTTGAGAGTTTGAAAGTGCCGTTAAAGTGCCATAATGTGGGAGAGTTTTTTTCAGAACGTTAGTGGCGTTGGAAGGGAAAGAGGGATATAGGTGATGAGGGATGCAAGGAAGTGATCAGAGATGATCTCCGTGATTCAAGCAATGAGAATAGAGATGCCAAAATAGGATCGCAAAGTTGAGAGGGTGCCTGTGAATATTGGCAGTAGGGTTGATATGGAGGGAGAGGTTAAAGGAGGACAGGAGGAGTGTGAATTTAGAGGAAAGTGGGCAAGTTGAGTTGAGGTGTGTCATGTATCTCACACTACTGTACATAACTGTATCTTACCATGCTATACATGACTGTAACCAGAGATGACCTGTAACCACAAGCTTACCTTATCACCAGGGGTGCACTTGCAGGAGACACTGGATGCCTGTCCCAGACAGGTATATAAGGACAGGTCTCAGGCAAGTGTGGCATTCGAGAGCTGTGTAATAAAGGTGCAGGTCCTGAGTGACCTTGACTTCAGTATGTGCCTCGTGTGAATCTGTACTGCAGGGACATGACGTTACAGTGGCGACGAGTTACGGGATTACAGAATCCATAGAATGGCGAACAATGGCTCAGATGAAAAATACAATGCTGGAGATAATTGGGAGGACTTTATAGAAAGGCTCCAGCAAAGCTTTGTAACCAAAGACTGGTTAGGCGACGACAAGGCAGACAAGAGAAGAGCCCACCTCTTGACCAGCTGTGGCTCGAAAACATACGCCTTAATGAAGGACCTGCTGGCACCCGAGAAACCAGCAAGCAAGTCGTTTGAAGAGTTGAGCACACTGGTAAGAGACCACCTAAAGCCAGCGAGCAGCCTACACATGGCCAGACACAGGTTCTACAACTACAGACGCTGTGTGGGCCAGAGCATACCCGACTTCGTGGCGGAACTTCGGAGGTTGGCTAGCTTATGTGAGTTCTCCGATGAACTAAGGAGAGAAGTACTGAGAGACTTTTTTATTGAAGGAATAGGCCAAGCAGGCATATTCCAAAAGCTCATAGAAATCAAGAACTTGATCCTAGAGGCAGCAGCACTGATTGCACAGACATTCTTGGCAGGAGAAGAAGAAATGAGGTTGATCTACACTGCGGGTACGACAACTAATGAAACATCGGAACAAGGGGTTCACAGCGTGAAACAAGCTGCTACCCCCACACACAGACAAAGGCAGGAGAGCAGGCCCTCAACAGCAGGCAGTGGTGCCAGAAGCCACATGAACAGCCGTTCACACCTCATCAACCCACAATGCGAGCTTTCAACTACAAACTGAGAGAAGCGCAAGAGAGATCAGCCAGACGCAGCTCATTCTTTGGAAACAATGGAAGCGGTCTGTGCTGGAAATGTGGGGAAAGGCACTCATCAAGGGGGTGTCGATTTCAGCATGCTGTTTGCAGAAACTGCGACTATACAGGGCATCTGGCCCGCATGTGCAGAAAAATGGCAGCTTGGCTGGTATACGAATTGGAAGGGTCGGAAAGCGGACCAGAAGACGGTGGGGACAGTACCCAGGACATCGATGTACAGCGGGTCAACATGATCAATGGCCACTGCTCCGACAACAGGATGCCTCCTATAATGATGAGGGTCCTACTCAACGGGATACCCGTCAACATGGAGCTGGATACGGGAGCGAGTCAATCTCTCATGAGTGCTCAACAATTTGAACAACTGTGACCGCACAAAAGAGACAGACCAAAACTCACAAGGGTCGACACCAAACTAAGGACCTACACCAAAGAAATGGTCCCAGTCCTGGCAGCGCCATGCTCTCAGTCACACACAAAGGGACAGTGAACCGACTTCTCCTGTGGATTGTCCCCAGAGACCCCCCAGCACTGCTGGGGAGAAGCTAGCTGGCAAAACTAAACTGGAAATGGGATGATGTTCACGCCATGTCGTCAGAGGAACGGACCTCCTGCTCAACAGTTCTAAGTCGATTTGAACATCACTTTCAGCCAGGTGTGGGCACCTTCAAAGGGGCTAAAGTCAAAATCTACATCACACAGGATGCTAGAGCGGTCCATCACAAGGCTAGAGCTGTGCCCTATGTGATGAGGGAAAAGATTGAACATGAACTGGACAGGCTTCTGCAGGAAGGCATTATCTCACCCATGGAATTTAGCGACTGAGCAAGTCCCATCGTCCCAGTCATGAAGCCTGATGGATCCGTACGAATCTGTGGGGACTACAAATCTACCATAAACAGAGTCTCCCTACAGGACCAATAACCGCTGCCCAGAGCAGAGGACTTATTTGCCACATTGGCTGGAGGAAAACTTTTCTTAAAACTAGATCTCACATCTGCGTATATGATGCAAGAATTGACCGATGAGTCCAAGCTACTCACCACCATCAACACACATCGAGGCCTTTTCCTGTACAATCGATGCCCATTCGGCATCAGGTTGGAAGCTGCTATATTCCAGCGCAACATGTCCATCCCGGGGATGGTTGTATTTCAAGACGACATACTTATCACGGTCAGGGACACCAACTCCCATCTCCGTAATTTGGAGGAAGTACTAAAGCGATTGGATCGGGTAGGCCTCAGAGTTAAGAAATCCAAGTGCCTGTGTCTCGTGCCCGAGGTTGAATTTTTGGGCAGAAGGATTGTCGCTGATGGAATCCGCCCAACAGAGTCCAAAACTGAAGCAATTCACCTGGCACCCAGGCCCCGGAATGTCCCAGAACTGCGTGCCTTTCTCGGGCTACTCAATTACTGTGGGAACTTTATGCAGAACTTAAGCACGCTACTGGAGCCTCTCCACGTGCTACTCAGAAAGGGGTGCAATTGGTTTTTGGGGGATGCCCAGGAACGCGCCTTCAATAAGGCACGCAACCTTCTGTGTTCCAACAGTGTTTTGGCTTTCTTTGATCCAGGTAAAAAGCTAGTTCTTACATGTGATGCGTCAGTGTACGGGGTCGGGTGCGTTTTACAACATGTCAATAGTGTGGGTAAATTACAACCCATAGCCTATGCCTCCAGGTCACATTCGCGGGTGGAGTGCGGGTACGGAATGGTGGAGAAGAGGCGCTCGCGTGCGTGTACGGTGTCAAAAAGATGCACCAATAACTTTTCGGGGCCAAGTTCGCGTTAGAAACCGACCACAAGCTCCTCACGTCCCTACTATCCGAAAGCAAAGCAATAAACGCCAACGCCTCGGTGCGCATTCAACGGTGGGCATTCATGCTGGCATCTTACGATTACACCATAAGGCACAGACCAGGCACAAACAACTGTGCCGACGCACTTAGCAGGCTACCCCTGGTGACCACGGAAGGATCTGACGAACAGGACTGTGAGATAGTCATGGCAATCAATGCCTTTGAGTCCACAGGTTCACCCATGACGGCTCGCCAAATCAGAGCCTAGATGACCAGTGATCCCACGTTATCCCTTGGAAAAAGATGTGTCCTAACTGGTGACTGGGCAGAGACTCGCAATGCCTGCCCCGACGAGATCAAACCTTTCCAAAGGTGCATGCATGAGCTGTCACTTCAAGCAGACTGCCTGATGTGGGGCAGCCAAGTAGTTATGCCTCTGCGAGGCAGAGAGTCATTTGTCCGGGAGCACCACCGCGAGCACCCAGGGATCGTTCTCATGAAGGCCATAACCAGATCCCACGTCTGGTGGCCTGGCATTGACGCGGACTTGGAGCACTGCTTCCGATGGTGCACCTTTTGTGCCCAACTCAGTAATGCCCCCAGGGAGGCCCCCCGAGCCCCTGGCCCTGGCCCACCAAACCGTGGTCGCGGGTGCACGTAGACTATGCGGGCCCATTCATGGGCAAAATGTTCCTCGTAGTTGTAGATGCATTTTCTAAGTGGATCGAATGCACCATTTTAAACTCGAGCACCACCTCCACCACGCACGGCATTCCTGACATATTGGTCAGTGATAATGGTCTGTGCTTCACCAGCGCAGAATTTCAAGATTTTACAAGTGACCACGGCATAAATCACGTTAAGACGGCACCGTTGAAGCTGGCCTCCAATGGCCAGGCAGAGCGAGCAGTGCAGATCATTAAACAAGGCATGCTCAAAATTCAAAGTCCCACGCTGCAGGGCCGCCTGTTGCGACTGCTGCTGGCATACAGATCTCGTCCACATTCACTGACTGGAGTTCTCCCCGTGCAACTATTAATGAAATGGACCTTAAAGACAAGGCTCTCATTAATCCTCCCAGACATGCATGAAATCGTTGAGGCAAAGCGCCGTAAGCTAATCGAGTACCATGACCGAAATTCGACGGGGAGGTGGAATGAGATAGGGGACAAAGTGTTTGTGCTAAACTATGGCAGTGGTCCCAAATGGCTTTCAGGGACAGTAACAGGCAAGGAAGGAAACAGGCTACTGGTGGTACAAATGGACAATGGCCAAACCTGCTGGAGGCATGCAGACCAAGTCAAAAGTAGATTTACCAACAACACTGCTGAACCAGAGGCAGACTACAATGTGGAACTCACACCACACCTGGTGGACAGACAGAGGGAACAACCTGAGGAAAGGGCAATCCCAACAGACAGCCCAGGCGAGACACCAACAATCATACTGAACGAAGCAGAAAGCCCAGGCGAGATAACAGCAATCACCCCGAAAGAACAACAGGCACCAAGGCAAACAACTGAACCACAACTAAGACGCTGCATGCGAGAGCGTAAACCACCTGAGAGACTGAACCTATAAAGACAATAAGACCTTGGGGGAGGGTGATGTCATGTATCTCACACTACTGTACATAACTGTATCTTACCATGCTATACATGACTGTAACCAGAGATGACCTGTAACCACAAACTTACCTTACCACCAGGGGTGCACTTGCAGGAGACACTGGATATCTGTCCCAGACAGGTATATAAGGACAGGTCTCAGGCAAGTGTGGCATTCGAGAGCTGTGTAATAAAGATGCAGGTCCTGAGTGACCTCATGTGAATCTGTACTGCAGGGACAGGACTTTACAAGGTGGAGGTTGAAATCACCGAGGTTGAGGAGTCGCTCAATGCAGAGGCTGAAGGAGGAAAGGAGTGATGCTATCACAATGAGATAAGTCGCACACAGTTCAATTTATGTCAATACAATGAATAAAATACACACATTTATTTTCTGACAAAGGGTTATCGACCTGAAATGTTAACTCTGTTTGTCTCTCCACAGATGCTGCCTGACCTGCTAAGTGTTCCCAGCATTTTCTGTGATACACGATTAACGTACAACTGTTAACACTTAATCCACGCAGTGATTATTGATTATGATTGTTGATTACTGCCATTCACAATCATCTCCTTAGCGTATTTTGAAAAGCTCCACAGCGCAGTATTTACTAAGTGAACTAACATCAATTGACAGAGAGTACATCCTGCATCAATCTTTCCTGTTAGTTCAATGTAAATGGGTAAAATGATGGAATCAATTATTAAGGATGTCATAGCAGTGCATTTGGAAAGAGGTGACATGATAGGTCCAAGTCAGCATGGATTTGTGAAAGGGAAATCATGCTTGACAAATCTTCTGGAATTTTTTGAGGATGTTTCCAGTAGAGTGGACAAGGGAGAAACAGTTGATGTAGTGTATTTGGACTTTCAGAAGGCTTTCGACAAGGTCCCACACAAGAGATTAATGTGCAAAGTTAAAGCACATGGGATTGGAGGTAGTGTGCTGACGTGGATTGAGAACTGGTTGGCAGACAGGAAGCAAAGAGTAGGAGTAAATGGGTACTTTTCAGAATGGCAGGCAGTGACTAGTGGGGTACCGCAAGGTTCTGTGCTGGGGGTCCCAGCTGTTTACACTGTACATTAATGATTTAGACGAGGGAATTAAATGTAGTGTCTCCAAATTTGCGAATGACACTAAGTTGGGTGGCAGTGTGAGCTGCAAGGAGGATGCTATGAGGCTGCAGAGTGACTTGGATAGGTTAGGTGAGTGGGCAAATGCATGGCAGATGAAGTATAATGTGGATAGATGTGAAGTTGTCCACTTTGGTTGTGAAAACAGAGAGACAGACTATTATCTGAATGGTGGCAGATTAGGAAAAGGGGAGGTGCAATGAGACCTGGGTGTCATGGTACATCATTCATTGAAGGTTGGCATGCAGGTACAGCAGGCGGTTAAGAAGGCAAATGGCATGTTGGCCTTCATAGCGAGGGGATTCGAGTTCAGGGGCAGGGAGGTGTTACTACAGTTGTACAGGGCCTTGGTGAGGCCACACCTGGAGTATTGCGTACAGTTTTGGTCTCCTAACTTGAGGAAGGACATTCTTGCTATTGAGGGAGTGCAGCGAAGGTTCACCAGACTGATTCCCGAGATGGCGGGACTGACATATCAAGAAAGACTGGATCAACTGGGCTTGTATTCACTGGAGTTCAGAAGAATGAGAAGGGATCTCATAGAAAAGTTTAAAATTCTGACGGGTTTAGACAGGTTAGATGCGGGAACATTGTTCCCAATGTTGGGGAAGTCCAGAACCAGGGGTCACAGTCTAAGGGTAAGGGGTAAGCCATTTAGGACCGAGATGAGGAGAAACTTCTTCACCCAGAGAGTGGTGAACCTGTGGAATTCTCTATCACAGAAAGTTGTTGAGGCCAATTCACTAAATATATTCAAAAAGGAGTTAGATGTAGTCCTTACTACTAGGGGGATCAAGGGGTATGGCGAGTAAGCAGGAATGGGGTACTGAAGTTGCATGTTCAGCCATGAACTCATTGAATGGTGGTGCAGGCTCGAAGGGCCGAATAGCCTACTCCTGCACCTATTTTCTATTTTCTATGTTTCTATGTTCCACAGATTAAGAGAAATTCAACTTTTACTGAGATTTGACTGAACAGGTACTTAAGAATGGATATAAGACATAAATCTGTGATCCCGTGTTCCAGGCTGGGAGTGTGTTAGCAGGAAACACGTCAGAAATAGGGCTACGGAATTGTAGCTCTGATTCTCCATCCACACTCCCTGTGAACAAAACTTCCTACTGGGAGCATGGGATCATAGAATTACCCCCTTTAAATATATTTCACTAAAAGCTGATGAATATTATTATGCCTCAATAAGACTGGATTATAAAAGGGTTTTTTTGCACTTTCAATGTCCATATTTTTTCTTTTTGTGACAGATGCATTAATACCTTTCACTGCTACTCATCTATTAGCAACTGTAAAGACCTTTAGCCTAGAAATTTGTGACCGCCACAAGAGTTGCCCATGTCAGCGCGGCCTCGGGTTCATGGACGCTGAAAATGGTCGCGGCATTAAAAGAAAAATTCGCACCTCAAAAATTGGGAAAAGTGCTTCAGCACTAACATAAATGGCTCAGCAAGCCAGGGAATGGGCACCCAGGGTCTCACATGCAGCTCTCCAGTTTTGTGCCAACACTGCAAGAGAAGTCCTCTACCCACAGGGGCCTGAAGGCCCTCCAGAAAGATCGATGTTTGAACTATATAAAACACTAATTAGGCCACAGCTTGACTACTGCGTGTAGTTCTGGTCACCGCATAACAGGAAAGATGGGATTGCACTCGAGAGTGTACAGAGGAGATTTACGAGGGCGTTGCCTGGACTGGAGAATTTTAGCTATGAGGAAAGAATGGATCGGATGGGTTTGTTTCCATTGGAACAGAGGAGGTTGAGGGAAGATCTTATTGTGTATAAAATTATAAGGGGCCTAGATCGAGTGGATAGGACAGACCTATTTCTCTCAGCAGAGATGTCAAGAACCAGGGGGCACAGATTCAAAGTAATTGGTATAGGTTTTAGAGGGGATTTGAGTGGGAATTTCTTCATCTAGCGGGTGGCAGTGATCTGGAACGCACTGCCTGGAAGGGTGGTAGAGACAGAAATCCTCACCACATTTAAAAAGTACTTGGATGTGTACTTGAAGTGCCGTAACCTACAGGACTACGAACCAAGAGCTGGAAAGTGGGATTAGGCTAGATAGCTCTTTGTTGGCTGGCACGGACATGATGGGCTGAAATGGCCTCCTTCCGTGCTGCAAATTTCTATGATTCTTTGGTTCTATGTGAGACCACATCACTGAGGCCTTCACTGACACCACCTGGTTTCAGTGCCCAAATAAGCTCCAGTTCCCAAAGAAACTTCATAACCTCAGATCACTTGTCAAGTCAGTGAACCATCCATTGTGTTAACCTTAATACAGACTAAGGGAAGCTTACAATCAGTACAGAATAATACATCCACCAAGGACAGGAGGGAGTCAACAGTCTATTGAACCAAGATCTGAAGGGATGTTTGGGAACAAGATAGAAAACCCTGGGAAACAAGGTTAATTCACACATCATGAGGAACTAAGGCAAAGTTGACACCACTGAATAACACAGTCTGGAAGGGTGACATGTGATGGGAGATGGATAAGTGGGGGGAACCACTCAGAGCCAGTCTTATGTAACTTCGCCGATAGCAGTAGGCCAATCGGTGGTTTTGTAGGAGGGTTACACACTTCGGAAACTGTATAACTGTAGATGTAAAACCTTTGTTCTTAGAAGGTTCATCCGTGAACACTTCTCCTGCATGCTTGAATAAAAACCAGTTCAACAGAGGTTTCGTTTGAGTGATTCCGTTATACGGGCGGGGATACAGGTGGGTGTCGATTCCTTATATCAGGGTCTTCTTTTTACCCCAACAACTCCACTTTTGAACCTTCCTCATTTCACACACCCAAGAAATGCAGCCTGCCCAGCCAGCGGGTGACCAAGGAGAGGGATAGGAGAGTGAAGAAGATGAAGAAATACCATCACTCAATTTCACACTCCCAACCACCAACTACTCAAGGTTAACCAGCAAGGCCATTTGCAGTGTCCCACACAAAGTCAGCAGCCTTCCACCAACCATGCTGCAGCCACTGAGTTAGTCACTAAGACAGTCACTAAGGGAATGTATAAGGGTTATGAGTTGATTTCTTGATGTAATATTGGATGGATAGATGAATAAAGTTGTATTGGAAAGTTTGTTTTGTGGTGGCTTTTATTTCAGCATTGTGACCAAGAGGACGCTGTGATGGTCAGTAACAAAGGGAAGGTAAGGTGTGGGACAAATGCTGAAAGGGGAATTGGGGTTATGTTCACTGGTACCGCAGGCAGATGATTCAATCCTGGATATCCCAGCCAGAAAGGTACTGTCTGGGTTGCTTCTTTCCTTCTGCTTCCTCCTCTTCTGCTTCTTCCTCTTCTGTGTCTTTGTCTTCTGCGTCTTCATCTTCTGCGTCTTTCTCTTCCCTCTACGAGCGGATGCTGTAAATCTGAAATAAAAGCGTAAAGTGCTCGAAATACTCAGCAGATCAGGCAGCATCTTGACCTGAGACATGAACTCTGTTTCTCTCTCCACGGATGCTACCTGACCTGCTGAGTTTTTTCAGCATTTTCTGTCTTCTTAGAGGCCTTCCTTTACCATCCGTAACCTTGTAAGGATCCAGAAGAACTCCCTATGCACTTACAAAATTTTTAACATGTATTGTAGCAAGCCATTACTTCAATAAAATCAAAAAAATCCAGTCCTAAAGCTTAAATGCAAACATACCTGAAAGATGCATATGTCCCTTTAAGAGGTGTTGACAGTGTCTCTGTCAGTCTGCTGCACACTGGGTTTTCATGGTGAGCTTAGACCCCAGCACTTAATGGGCCTTAGAAAATGGAGGATGCCGCAGGGCCTATCACCAGTTGGTGAAAGAACGGCAGTCGCCCTCTTTTCCCTATTATTTGTCGGTAACGTGTGGCTTAGCGCTCCCGAATTTTTAGCCCTTTATTTCTTTCCCCAGATGAGAAATCTCCCTGGGACTTTGTTAGTTTAAGTTGTATTATATATTTGACCCTTTTTGTTTGACCTTTCTATTGATTCATCGACATCATCATAGGCAGTTCCTCAGAATCGAGGAAGACTTGCTTCCACTCCTAAAGTGAGTTCTTTGGTGGCTGAATAGTTCAACACGAGAGCCACAGACCCTGTCACAGGTGGGACAGTTATTCGTCGGGGGAAGGAGGGAGTGTGGGACTGATTTGACGCATGCTCCTTCCGCTGCCTGCGCCTGACCTCTTCACGCTGGCAGCATTGAGATTCGAATAACTCAACGCCCTCCCAGATGCATTTTCTCGACCTAGGGCGGTCTTCGGGCAGGGTCTCCCAAGTGTCAGTGGCGATGTCGCACTTCACCAGGGAAGCTTTGAGGGTGTCCTTGATACGTTTCCGCTGTCCACCTTTGGCTCATTTGCCATGAAGAAGCTCCGCGTAGAGCAATTGCTTAGGGAGTCTCGCGTCTGGCATGCGGCCTAAGTGGCCCGCCCAGCGAAGCTGATCGAGTGTGGTTAGTGCTTCAATGCTGGGGTTGTTAGCCTGGGCGAGGACAATGATGCTGGTGTGTCTGTCCTCCCAGGGGATTTGCAGGATCTTGCGGAGACATCGTTGGTGATATATCTCCAGCGACTTGATCTATCTTCTGTACATCGTCCATGCCTCCGATCCATACAGGAGGGCAGGTATTACTACAGCCCCATAGACCATGAGCTTGGTGGTAGGTTTGAGGGCCTGGTCTTCAAACACTCTTTTCCTCAGGCGGCCGAAGGCTGCACTGGCGCACTGGAGGCGATGTTGAATCTCCGCATCAATGTCTGCCTTTGTTGACAAAAGGCTTCCGGGGTATGGGAAGTGGTCCTCGTTGTCGAGAGCCGCGGCGTGAATCTTGATGACTGGGGAGCAGTGCTGTGCGGCGAGGACAGGCTGGTGGAGGACCTTTGTCTTATGGATGTTAAGCATAATGCCTCGGTGAATACATCGACTATATCCTGGAGTACAGCCTCAGAGTGTGCACAGACGCAGGTGCCGTCCGCATACTGCAGTTCAACGACAGAGGTTTGGGTGATTTTGGACCTGGCCTGGAGACAGCATAGGTTAAACAGCTTCCCACTGGTTCTGTAGATTAGTTCCACTCCAGTGGGGAGCTTTGTGACTGTGAGATGGAGCATGGCAGCGAGGAAGATTGAGGAGAGGGTTGGAGCGATGACGCAGCCCTGTTTGACCCCGGTCTGGACGTGGATTGGGTCTGTAATGGATTCGCCAGTAAGGATCACAGCCTGCATGTCGTTATGGAGCAGGCGAAGAATGTTGACAAACTTTCGGGGCATCCAAAATGGAGGAGGACGCTCCATAAGCCCTCACGGTTGACAGTGTCAAAGGCCTTTGTAAGATCGAAAAAGGCTATGTATAAGGGCTGGCGCTGCTCCCTGCATTTTTTCTACAGCTTTCGCGCTGCAAAGATCATGTCTGTTGTGCCCCATACGGGACGAAATCCGCCCTGTGACTCCGGGAGGAGCTCCATGGCCATAGGGAGAAGGTGGTTGAGGAGAACTCTAGCGACAACCCAACTACTCAATTGAGCGACTACTCAATTACAGTAACCTCTAATTAGAAGCAAAACTAGCGTAAATTGTGTTGAGTAAGGACAGCATTTACATCATTAGTATTGTTGTAAAACAAACTACATTGTGTAACCTCCCTGGAATCTTGTAAACCTTCTGGAAATTAACTATTTATTGGTGTTTAATAATATACTGTATTTGTGACTCTGAAAGGATTGTTTCTGATAGCCCTGCAAGCCAGTGGCTCAAAGTATAGGGTAATCCCAGTTGAAAAAGAAGTGAGAACCTCAGCCGTGCTCTTTATTCACAATCTGAGTGATTTTAGCTGTTTAACCACCAACAATACCCAAGGGCATATTTGGAGGTCACTTAGCTCTCTGGATTTAGGGAATAAACATGGTAAGCAGAAATGTCTGGATTTCTTTGTAGCTTGGTTTGGAGACTCAAGCACGATGATGTTCTACTGTTTCAATCTTAACTTTGTGGGTGAAGAGCCTCTGCCCACCCTAAACACTGATATTTATGTAGGACCGGGGGTGGGTGGGGGGGACGGTGGTGGGGGCGGGGTCTCGCTATGTTCCCATGTTCCCAGCCTCTCAGATGCCTGGTAGAATATTGGCAGCTGGTACGCCTGGCATCCAAGTGATGGATGTGGGGTTCACCTTGGGGTTCAGGCATGGAACATGACTTAGACCCCCGAAGATTCTGCTGGCCAGTGAGGGGCTAACTGACCCTTATAAAGAGGGCTAATGTGGACATTTTGTGTTGTATTTGTGAGCAGGGTGGCTGCCCCTTCTCTCCCAGCCGGCCACTCTTCTGCCGCAGTTTGCGACATTTCAGTGGAGGGTGGTACCCCAGATGTGCCCCAAGTAGTGCAGGCACCTGCCAATGGTATGCTAATGAAATGGCATCCCCCTTAATCATGGTGGGATCAGTGGCCAAGGTTAAATGCAGAATATCCCAGGGACTTATGCCAGGATACAGTCACTGTGGATTTTAGGCTCCCCCTGTCTTCAAATGTACTTAGCGAATATGTTATTTTTTTTACCATGCTTACCTTGGGGTGGCCTGACTCTTCTTTGGAACAGCCAATTCTGCAGTTTTTCTAAGGCTCGATGCTGAAATGTGATGTGTCAGCATCTTACCTTCACTTTCCAGCAGCTTCGCTGAGACACTCAAATCAATTGGGCTCAGTGACTGAGAAGTGTTTCTGTAAAAAAGTAATTTTTTTGAAGAAGTTGACTGATTCAGTCAATAGATGGGTGTTGTTATCCTTTGAATGCTGCATTAAGGCTACGTCTGTACTTTTTTCCACGATGCAGCACAAAATGATGCACCACAACAAACGGATGAAAGATTAAATATATTTGTTTATTCCATTTGCACAATGGGTTCTTGTCATCAAACAGTAGAAATAAACCTGTCTCCAGGTGAAGTTGCAAGGTGGAGCACTGACATGGACAATGACAGAACACGCAGCACACGTCTGATTCCCCCAAAACACTCGCAATGTGATCCGAGCCATGCTGTGCAGGGCGCTAACAAGCAGAGGAGGAATGATTCTTTGCAGGACGGAAAAACAATCAGAATGGGCATCCTCAATGATCCACCTTTGGCAATAGTGTCTGCTAACAGAACTCCAGCTTACCTGGCAGTGCCTGTGAGAGTTATACAGGAGAAAAACTAAAAATGTATTGGATAGAAAATACCCTCAGGAAAAAAATAATGCTTGTTAAACTGCATTGATTCTATCACAGCAGTCTCTTGTGCAAACTTCAAATCATTTCAGCTTTGTTTTCAATTATTACTCCCACTGATTTCATTTTACTGAGAAAGTAGTACAAATTTTAGAATAATTGTACATGGTAGCAAGTTAGTAATATGTCATCGTCTGAGTTGCAGCATTACTATGCATTCAAAGCTGTCCTAGCTTTTTTTTAATGATAAGTTGTGGATAATGATACAAAAAGATTCTGGAAGGCCGAGAGCTGTTGTTTCTCTTCCCTGTAACCTCGCTGTTTCAGTCATCCTCAGGGTCATTCTGTGATTTTTCTTCTTAAGAGAATCACAAAGGAAAAGTGGACTTTGTAGTGACTTTTAGGAATTTTCTGGCTATTATTATTTCCCAGATTAACCAGAAACAGTTTTTTTTAAACAAATTGTTTTGAAATGTTGGCCTGGAATTTGAGGACCTGATGAAGACGAACTGGCAGCGTCCCCGGTCATTTTGCCTTTGAAACTGACCGCGCAGCCTAACGCGGAAATCCTGACGTTGGGGTCTGTCATTCACTGCTCTATAGGCTGTGCTGTGCACTTATTTCCCCGCCTCACCTCCACACAGAGCCGACAATCAGTGAAATCTCTCAAATCATAGAAACTAACAAAATCTTTGGCTTTTTCGTGGGAATATCCGCTGTTAAATACCCCATTTAAAGTTAGTCTCAAAGGGATTAGGTGTAACTGGGGTTTTAACAGTGTATTGGCTGCTAAACAAAGGTTATGGTCCTGATTAACTAATTTTAATTTTGTGCAGTGTGAAATTTATCTATTTTAATAAAAAATAAACATTTAAGAAACTTAAAAAATATATATTTTTTAAGGTTTGTTCATCTTTACTTCAGGTTTGTCTTTCCCCCATGTGAGAGCCTCAATCTTTGTTTCGCTCAGTCGAACAATTTTTAAAAGTTAGAATTTTAGGAGTTTACTCACTCCCTGGTTTGCTTTCTGTGAGAATGCTGCACTTTGATTGGTTGCTTTGACCGCTTGTTGACATTGCAGCAATGTTCCCTGTAGGCGGTAAGTCCCGTACATCGCTCCAGGGATCTCGTGCAGCCAGCTTTCTCGGCTTTTCAATGTAAAAGACGCACATGCATGATATTTTGCGTGGCCTGCGCAGCCCCTTAAAGGGGTTGTGCGGCGTCAAACAAAATTACGGGGAACATTGCATCACAGCAGTTCTTCGCTGGGAATCAGCTATGTGTAGGAATGCAGGAAATTCTCGACACAGAAATCGCGAGATCTTTGCAACGTTTACTTCAGGGCCAGCTGTGAATGCCTCTGCTCTGCAGCTGACCTCAAATTCCAGGCCATGGATCTCAGAACCTCTATGTTAGCAATCATGGAATATTTGTTTAGCAAGAGGTACTGGAGCCGAAATTGCCCCCCCCGCCCCCCGCTGAAAATGTGGCGCAATTTCCCTTTTTCGACTGTTTTCTCCACCGCGGTAGATGCCTCTTGCGCGAAATTTGACTTTTCTTTTCGAGCGGCCCAGAAGTCGGTCATAATGGGGCAGAAGTGCGGCAGGGAGCGGAGGTACGGTAAGTAGAGGGGCGGAAGTGGGGGGCGGACGGTGTGTCCGCCGCTGTCACTCATCGGCGTCACTGGTGTGTCATCACGTCTCTCCCCTTCACTTAAAGGGGAGAGCCTCTGCGATTCTTTAAGTTAGGTCTACTAAGGAGGGCTTTGGCTAGGCCAGCAGCCTGGCACCCAAGAGGGGGTGCCAGGCAGCCTATTGGCAGCCTGGCCAAACCCAGGGGCATAATTGTCGACCCGACATGGCAGTCGGCCGACAAAAAAAATAAAATGGTGGCCACGGCAGTAGGCCCTCTCCTTTAATGGCAGCCGCACTGCCGTTTTAGAAGCATTCCAAACACAGTGCATCAACAGAAAAAGCAGAAAAAACATCAATCAATTTTCTCAGCGGAATTTCACGTTCAAGGCAGCACATCAGCAGTGCGTGCTCTGATGACGCACTTAGGATGGATTGGCAGCAGCAGAGTGGTAGTGGGGGGAGCGGGTCACCGCCGGGATAGCGCAGGAGTGGAAGTTTCAAAATGGCGGCCATTCGACTAAAAATCAGCGGTCATTCCACTCCGCAGCGTGGCCGCTGATTTATGGTGGTAACAGGCCTTAAGGGTAATTGTGGCCCCAGTATATCCTTGGTAGTGAGAACTTCTGTAATGTAGTTTATGTTAAAAATAGAATTAAAAGAGCGACGTTTATAACATTTATTTGGGTTTAAGAACGATTGTTGTATGAACTGTTGTCAAAGAGGCTTAGGTGCTATCAACCTATTTGGAATGTTAGTACCTGCAACACTGAGCAGTCGACATCACCTCTAATGCGATTAAAAGGCCCATTGCTGCTGCTGTTACCATATACTAACGAGTAAGTTGATTTGTGGCAGTTTCTCGTACAGATGAGTAGTTTCAGCACACTGTTGTGTTTATTTTGACACAGAACTGTTATGTATACAACTATCATTGTAACCCATGTATAATCTGACCTAAGTTATACACCTTGAGAACATTGACCACAAGGGGGTGAACTTGTGGGAGACACTCCTAACCTGGACTTTCAGGTATAAAAGAGGAAGCTCCACCCACCTTCATCACTTGAGGCCTTGATAATAAAGATAACTGGTCACAGAGTGACCTTCTCTCAATTATGGGCCTCGTGTGCATTGATATTGTATAGTAAGGACATATCATTGGCAACGAGAAACTGGGATTTAAACCATGCGAGCATGGCCACTAGCAGCACAGAAGAGAGGTACTGTGTTGGTGATGATTGGGACGACTTTATTGAGAGACGACAGCAAAGTTTTGTCACTAAGGAATGGTTGGGACAGGATTCGGCCGACAAACGCAGCGCTCATCTCCTGACGGTTTGTGGATCCAGAACGCACTCCCTAATGAAGGACCTTCGAGCGCCAGAGAAGCCAGCGGACAAAATGTTTGAAGAGCTCAGTAAGTTGATTGGGGAACACCTTAAACCGGCGAGCAGCATGCACATGGTGAGACACCGCTTTTACACGCACCGGCGGCGAGAAGGGCAAAGCGTTCCTGACTTCGTGGCAGATCTCCGGCAACTGGCGAGCCTATGTAAGTTTCCAGATGCGTGCAGAGCGGAGATGTTGCGAGACTTTTTTATTGAGGGCATGGGGCATGCTGGGGTTTTCAGGAAACTGATTGAGACCAAAGACTTGACCTTGGAAGCGGCGGCTCTGATAGCCCAGACATTTATCTCAGGGGAGGAAGAGACCAGAATGAGGTATGACAAAAATCTTGGCTCAAATGCGGCAAACAACCAGGGAGTCAACATTGTTAACGCAGCACACAGTTCTCTGGGCAGACAAGGGCAATCGGACATGCCCCACCATGCAGTCGAACCCAAAGGGGGAATTCAACAGAAACAATGACTAGCTGAACGGCGATTCATGCCACCGCAATGGACAATGCGGCCAGGAATGGGGCCATCAACACCTGTTAATGGTGCACATAAGGACAGTTACAGAGACAGTCATGACGATCGACTGGTAATGGACCTTTTGTTTCCAACAACTGGGCCTCCAGCTGATGCTGGAGGTGTGGAGGCAAACACCCAGCCAGAGCTTGCAGGTATCAGCAATATACCTGCAGAAACTGCAACGTCAGTGGTCACTTGGCGCGTATGTGCAGGAAGCCTGCAGCCAGGTTGATGTACGAGGAGGACGGGCCCGATGTAAGCCCTACGAGGCCAAATGAATACAGGAGGAAATCGCTGGAAGCTGAAGTTCAGCGAGTTCATGTGGAGCACATATACAGTTCATATACCAGGACGCCATCGATAATGATGAAAGTGCTCCTCAATGGCATCCCAGTATTAATGGAGCTAGACACAGGAGCCAGCCAGTCCCTGATGAGTATCAAACAGTTCGAAAGGAGGCCAAAATTATTGCCGATTGACGCACAGCTACGGACATATACAAAGAAGATCATTCCGGTGCTGGGCAGCACCACGGTAGTCGTGACCCACAAAGATTCGGAGAACTGGTTGCCACTCTGGATTGTCCCGGGGGACGGTCCCGCACTACTGGGGAGGAGTTGGCTTGCTGTCATGAACTGGAAATGGGGCGATGTCAATGCAATTTCTTCAGTGGAGTGAGTATCATGCTCACAGGTCCTGGACAAATTTGACTCATTATTTCAACCCGGCATCGGCACTTTCATGGGGGCCAAGGTAGTGATCCACATAAACCCGGACACCAGGCCAGCACACCACAAGGCCAGATCGGTACCGTACGTGATGCGGGAAAAGATAGAATGCGAATTGGACCGCCTGCTGAGGGAAGACATCATCTCGCCAGTCGAATTCAGTGACTGGGCGAGCTCGATTTTGCCGGTGCTCAAGGCGGATGGGTCGGTCAGGATATGTGGTGATTACAAGGCCACCATCAATCGGGTGTCACTCCAAAACGAGTACCCGCTACCGAGAGCGACACTATCCGGTGGCAAACTTTTTTCAAAATTGGACCTGACCTCAGCTTACATGACCCAGGAGCTGGTGAGTGAGTCGAAGAAGCTGACCACCATCACGACACACAAGGGATTGTTTGAGTATAACAGATGTCCGTTCGGGATTCGATCGGCCGCCGCGATCTTTCAGCGAAATATGGAAAGCCTCCTCAAGTCGATTCCAAGGACGGTGGTTTTTCAAGATGACATCCTCATCACGGGTCACGATACTGAAGAACACCTCCACAACCTGGAGGAGGTGCTACGCAGACTGGATCGGGTAGGTCTGTGAATGAAAAAGGCGAAGTGCGTCTTCTTAGCTCCAGAGGTAGAATTCCTGGGGAGGAGGGTAGCAGCAGACAGGATCAGACCCACTGCATCCAAAATGGAAGCAATCCAGAGAGCACCCAGACTCATAACACAACAGAGCTGCATTTGTTCCTGGGGCTCCTGAACTATTTTGGTAACTTTCTTCCCAAATTGAGCATGCTGTTAGAGCCGCTACACGTGCTCCTACGCAAAGGTCGCGATAGGGTCTGGGGGTCAGCCAGGAAAGGGTTCTTGATAGAGCACGCAACTTCTTGTGCTCCAACAAACTGTTAATGTTCTATGACCCGTGTAAGAAACTTGTTCTAACGTGCGATGCGACGTCCTATGGGGTCGGGTTTGTGTTGCAGCACTGGGAATGCCAATGGTCAGTTACAGCCAGCAGCTTATGCCTCCAGAAGTCTGTCCCACGCAGAAAGGGGCTACAGATGGTAGAAAAGGAAGCGCTAGCATGTGTATATGCAGTAACAAAAATGCACCAGTACCTGTTTGGCAGGAAATTTGAGCTGGAGACAGATCACAAACCCCTAACATCCCTTTTGGCTGACAACAAGGCCATAAATGCGAATGCATTGGCCCGCATACAGAGGTGGGCACTGAAGTTAGCTGCCTATGACTACACAATTCGGCACAGACCGGGCACTGAAAACTGCGCCGATGCACTCAGCAGGCTCCCACTAGCCACCACTGAGGGGGCAACTGAGCATGATGCTGAGATGGTCATGGCTGTTGAAGCTTTCAAAAGTGAAGGCTCACCTGTGACAGCCCGTCAGATTAAAGTCTGGACAAATAATGACCCGCTACTGTCTTTAGTTAAGAAATGTGTCCTGAATGGGGACTGGGCAGCCACGTACGGGGCATGCCCTGAGGAATTTAAACCGTTTCATATGCGCAAGGATGAACTCTCGATTCAGGCCGATTGCCTACTGTGGGGAAACCGAGTAGTCATGCCCCAGAGGGACAGAGAGGTGTTTGTCAGAGAACTTCACAATGAGCACCTGGGCATTGTCATGATGAAGGCAATTGCCAGGTCACACGTTTGGTGGCCAGGGATAGATGCAGACCTGCAACTTTGTGTTCACAGGTGCATCACGTGTGCTCAGCTGGGCAACGCACCCAAGGAAGCCCCACTTAGCCCCTGGTCCTGGCCCGCCAAGCCATGGTCACGCATCCATGTGGACTATGCAGGTCCTTTCATGGGAAAAATGTTTTTGGTTGTAATAGATATCGACTCCAAATGGATTGAGTGTGCCATTTTAAATTCAAACACATCCTCTACCATGGTAGAAAGTCTAAGGGCAATGTTCGCCGCCCATGGTCTACCGGATGTCTTGGTCAGCGACAATGGCCTGTGCTTCACAAACTGAATTCCAGGACTTCATGGCAGGCAATGGAATCAACCATGTCAGAACGGCACCGTTCAAGCCGGCCTCAAAGGGCCAGGCGGAACGAGCAGTGCAGATAAACAAACAGGGGATGCTCAGAATCCAAGGGGGTTCCCTATCACGCCTTCTGTTGGCCAATAGATCCCGGCCACACTCTCTCACAGGGGTTCCACCCACAGAGCTACTAATGAAAACGATGCTCAAAACCAGGTTATCCGTTATACACTCTACTATGAAAGAAATTGTTGAGAGCAGGCGTCAGTCACAATGTGACTACCATGACAGGAATGCAAGGGCACGATGTATTGATGTCAATGACCCTGTTTTTGTCCTTAATTATGCTGCAGGGCATAAGGGATGGTTTTTTAGACCAATATGTCGAGGAACCAACTAGCGGGGAGGCCATCTTAGACTGGGTGTTATGTAATGAGAAAGGATTAATTAGCAATCTCGTTGTGCGAGGCCCCTTGGGGAAGAGTGACCATAATATGGTGGAATTCTGCATTAGGATGGAGAATGAAACAGTTAATTCAGAGACCATGGTCCAGAACTTAAAGAAGGCTAACTTTGAAGGTATGAGGCGTGAATTGGCTGAGATGGATTGGCGAATGATACTTAAGGGGTTGACTGTGGATGGGCAATGGCAGACATTTAGAGACCGCATGGATGAACTACAACAATTGTACATTCCTGTCTGGCATAGAAATAAAAAAGGGAAGGTGGCTCAACCGTGGCTATCAAGGGAAATCAGGGATAGTATTAAAGCCAAGGAAGTGGCATACAAATTGGCCAGAAATAGCAGCGAACCTGGGGACTGGGAGAAATTTAGAACTCAGCAGAGGAGGACAAAGGGTTTGATTAGGGCAGGGAAAATGGAGTACGAGAAGAAGCTTGCAGGGAACATTAAGACGGATTGCAAAAGTTTCTATAGATATGTAAAAAGAAAAAGGTTAGTAAAGACAAATGTAGGTCCCCTGCAGTCAGAATCAGGGAAAGTCATAACGGGGAACAAAGAAATGGCGGACCAATTGAACAAGTACTTTGGTTCGGTATTCACGAAGGAGGACACGAACAACCTTCCGGTTATAAAAGGGGTCGGGGGGTCTAGTAAGGAGGAGGAACTGAGGGAAATCCTTATTAGCCGGGAAATTGTGTTGGGGAAATTGATGGGATTGAAGGCCGATAAATCCCCAGGGCCTGATGGACTGCATCCCAGAGTACTTAAGGAGGTGGCCTTGGAAATAGTGGATGCGTTGACAGTCATTTTCCAACATTCCATTGACTCTGGATCAGTTCCTATGGAGTGGAGGGTAGCCAATGTAACCCCACTTTTTAAAAAAGGAGGGAGAGAGAAAACAGGGAATTATAGACCGGTCAGCCTGACATCGGTAGTGGGTAAAATGATGGAATCAATTATTAAGGATGTCATAGCAGTGCATTTGGAAAGAGGTGACATGATAGGTCCAAGTCAGCATGGATTTGTGAAAGGGAAATCATGCTTGACAAATCTTCTGGAATTTTTTGAGGATGTTTCCAGTAGAGTGGATAAGGGAGAACCAGTTGATGTGGTATAGTTGGACTTTCAGAAGGCGTTCGACAAGGTCCCACACAAGAGATTGATGTGCAAAGTTAGAGCACATGGGATTGGGGGTAGTGTACTGACATGGATTGAGAACTGGTTGTCAGACAGGAAGCAAAGAGTAGGAGTAAATGGGTACTTTTCAGAATGGCAGGCAGTGACTAGTGGGGTACCGCAAGGTTCTGTGCTGGGGGTCCCAGCTGTTTACACTGTACATTAATGATTTAGACGAGGGGATTAAATGTAGTATCTCCAAATTTGCGGATGACACTAAGTTGGGTGGCAGTGTGAGCTGCGAGGACGATGCTGTGAGGCTGCAGAGCGACTTGGATAAGTTAGGTGAGTGGGCAAATGCATGGCAGATGAAGTATAATGTGGATAAATGTGAGGTTATCCACTTTGGTGGTAAAAACAGAGAGACAGACTATTATCTGAATGGTGACAGATTAGGAAAAGGGGAGGTGCAAAGAGACCTGGGTGTCATGGTACATCAGTCATTGAAGGTTGGCATGCAGGTGCAGCAGGCGGTTAAGAAAGCAAATGGCATGTTGGCCTTCATAGCAAGGGGATTTGAGTACAGGGGCAGGGAGGTGTTGCTACAGTTGTACAGGGCATTGGTGAGGCCACACCTGGAGTATTGTGTACAGTTTTGGTCTCCTAACCTGAGGAAGGACATTCTTGCTATTGAGGGAGTGCAGCGAAGGTTCACCAGACTGATTCCCGGGATGGCGGGACTGACCTATCAAGAAAGACTGGATCAACTGGGCTTGTATTCACTGGAGTTCAGAAGAATGAGAGGGGACCTCATAGAAACATATAAAATTCTGACGGGGTTAGACAGGTTAGATGCAGGAAGAATGTTCCCAATGTTGGGGAAGTCCAGAACCAGGGGTCACAGTCTAAGGATAAGGGGTAAGCCATTTAGGACCGAGATGCGGAGGAACTTCTTCACCCAGAGAGTGGTGAACCTGTGGAATTCTCTACCACAGAAAGTTGTTGAGGCCAATTCACTAAATATATTCAAAAAGGAGTTAGATGAGGTCCTTACTGCTAGGGGGATCAAGGGGTATGGCGAGAAAGCAGGAATGGGGTACTGAAGTTGAATGTTCAGCCATGAACTCATTGAATGGCGGTGCAGGCTAGAAGGGCCGAATGGCCTACTCCTGCACCTATTTTCTATGTTTCTATGTTTCTAAATGGCTTGCAGGCACTGTGATTGCCAAAGAGGGAAATAGGGTTCTGGTAGTTAAACTTACCAATGGACAAATCTGGCGCAAACACGTGGATCAAACTAAAAGGAGGTTCAGCAACCCCATAGAAGAAGCAGAGGAAGAACACGATGTAAAGTTTACTCCACCACAGGTGACCGAACACCGGAACCAAGTGGAGGAGAGCCCAGTCACTTCGGCCGCGTGAGGAAAAGAGTGTTTGAAGACCAGGCCCTCAAAACTGTCACCAAGCTAATGATCTCCAGGGCTGTAGTAATACCTGCCCTCCTGTATGGCTCAGAGACGTGGACCATGTACAGTAGACACCTCAAGTCGCTGGAGAAATACCACCAGCAATGTCTCCGCAAGATCCTGCAAATCCCCTGGAAGGACAGACGCACAAACATTAGCGTCCTCGTCCAGGTCAACATCCCCAGCATTGAAGCACTGGCCACACTTGATCAGCTCCGCTGGGCAGGCCACATAGTTCGCATGCCAGACACAAGACTCCCAAAGCAAGCGCTCTACTCGGAACTCGTCCACGGCAAACGAGCCAAAAGTGGGCAGAGGAAACGTTACAAGGACACCCTCAAAGCCTCCCTGATAAAGTGCGACATCCGCACTGACACCTGGGAGCCCTTGGCCATATAGCACCCTAAGTGGAGGAAGTGCATTCGGGAGGGCGCTGAGCTCCTCGAGTATCGTCACCGAGAGCATGCAGAAATCAAGCTCAGGGAGTGAAAGGAGCGTGCAGCAAACCAGACTCCCCGCCCACCCTTTCCCTCAACGACTATCTGCCCCACCTGTGACAGAGACTGTGGTTCTCGTATTGGACTGTACAGCCACCTAAGAACTCATGCTAAGAGTGGAAGCAAGTCTTCCTGGATCCCAATGGACTGCCTATGATGATGATAGCTTGAATATCTATGCATGTACAGGCAACTCTCGATTATCCGGGGCCCTCGGGGATCGGGCTATTCCGGGTCACTGATTTTACCGCTAAAGCGAGTGCACGTACTTGTCGAGAATGTTTCGGTCCCAAATTTATACTTTAATGCTAGATTAACTTGCTGGAGTCAACGATCCCTCCCTCAAGTCAATGTTGAAACGAGTCAGAACACCAACTCGACTAGCCTAATCCCCAATCCTTCGGCAGTCATCGGTCGGCGGAGAAAGAACACTGACAAGCCAGCATGCAGGGTCCCCAAATCCTGTCTAGAAACCCGAGCTCATTCCCCGCTAGTGCCACGATCAGGCCCAGTGGTGTGGCTGAAAGGTGAAATGGCCAGTCTAAAGTCTTCATCCGCTGGAGGTCGAATGAGACTCGGCTTTACTTACCCCCGAGGCCGGGCGGCACCCTCAGTGGCGAACAGGTGCAGAAAGTGGTCAGCACAGGATTGTGTGTGGGGTGGGTTTAATAGTCGTGTGCAGCTGTACACAGGACAGAATCATAGTTTTTAAAAGTGCCGTTGCAGAGGGTTCTCCGTTCGATCCGTGTACGGATAATCGAGAGTTGCATGTATTTTGTTTTGTCAAATACCCCTAACAATCTAAATCCTTTAAAGTGTATAAGCTTGCAGTGCATTTTCAATGCAAATAGCAACACATTAACAAGAAAAACATCAATAACCTCGAGACTAAACCTAGTTTTTGTATGAGAAAATCTTTTGTGAATTAATCCAACTCTTTTCTTTACAATGGATACTATATTTAGGTAACATCAAACCTGATTTATCATTGTAGCCTTGTTCGTATGGCAATAGTACACAGGGCTATGTTTGACTTTTTAACTTATTATTAAAATAGGTACCAAATGGCAAATTAAGAAAATGGCTAAAGAAGATCTTGACAATCCACTCTTGTTAGTGTAATTTCAGCTGAGGGTTTTCTCCAGTATTCTAATACCTTGGGCCATGTTTTATCCTTGCTATACAAAAATACTGCAGTCCAAAAAACAATTTATTTGATAAAATGCTGCTTTAGATTTACTACAATTGGATAATTGGAAATTATTAAAGAGTTTAGTGTATACTACTTGCACAGGCTAGAGATGAACAATTAACAGATTAGCATCTACAGTGATGAGAAGCAAGAAAAGTATGGAATGCATGAGATTACACTTCAAAAATGCCCCTTGTTATTATACATTGTTTTGCATTTTACAGAACAAGCTCCCAAATAAAAAAATGGGAACATATTGGCTTCAAAAATACATAAATGTAAGTGAAGTAGATTGTGTATAGAACAGTGTTTCATTCGGAGGTAGTGCATTATGAAAAACAAACCAGTCAGAAAACAATCAAATACTCACTGAGACTGAATTAGAGATGTTTTCTAAATCTGGCCACCTACAAGCAGCAACAGATGAGAGGTGACATACTTCATATTACCCACATTTTGTAACTCAAAAAGCTATGGCAGCAGAATAAAAGCCCACCAGATACTAGAGCCAATTTTATGAATGTGTAACCCTCGCAGCATGCCTCACCAGTACTGGAATTTTTTAGACAAGGATGCCCACTGGAAGCGTGCATTTATAAAACTAGTCTTACTGACTCAGCGGGCAAGCACACCAGTGACACCTAACTCTACTGCTCCATCCCAGAATCAGTCTCCAGAGCCATCTGCAAGTTAAACCACTCTGTAAGGCTTGCTTGTTATCACACTGGATCAGGCACACTGTACCTTGAATACTGCACATAAGTATAAAGTATGACAATTTAAGAATATATATTTTAAAATATAAGGTCAGTTATGTCATTTAGAGATTCAAACAATGATATAGGGGATAATTTTAACTGCCAAGAACAGGTGGGTTTGGGTCAGGTGAGGAATTAAATTTTGAACAATATGACAAATTTCCAACTCAACCCCAACGTAGCTACTTCAGGTTTTAAAGAGGGCTTATGTCTTTACACACCCCCAGGATAGCACCCCCCCCCCCTCCCCACCGATGCTCCCCCCTAAATCCCCCACGATCTTCCCTCAGTGAACCCCGACTCCCCCGAATTCCCAATGATTGATCCATGTTCAGAATTGTCTGAAACCTTTTGCGGTAGAAATCTGCTGTAAGAGTAGATCTGGAGTAACGTCAATCAAGAATCAATTTAATTGCATCCTTAAAGGTCGAGTTAAAGAGGGAATCTCCTCTTCTGGCTCCCCTTTCAAAGTCAAACAGTTGAAAAGAATTAGGATTAACTTGAGCTCAAGGGCTATCTATTTCTGATGATTTTTAAAAGACATTGGCTGAGTTGGCCTGTGTGATGCAGTTGGATTTAACGTGTTAAATTATTCGATTACAAAATCCCCTGGGTTATTGACTGTTTCTACTGATGAACTACCTCAAAATGTTGGACTCAATAACTCCTCCTCATCAGTTCGCTGATTGTTGCGTCGATACTCACTATTTATACACAAGCAACAAAAATAGACTAAAAGGGGTGATTTTAACTCGGTGGGAGCGGATGGCAATCCCGTGCAGGTATTTGTGTCAGAGGCATGGCAGAATTTACTGTCGGACCTCATTTGAACGCATGCTTGGCCATTTCCGATGGAAAGCTGTAGCTGGTTGACGTGGGAGGACAAATATTATCCGGCCAGGACACTGCCTGCTGGAATCAGGTGAAAGCGGTGGGCAGCAAGGTGCATCCCAGAGATGGGGTGTTGTAAGCATCTCGTGACTGCGGGGGAAGAGGGGCAGCCTGGGGCAAGAGAGGCTTGTGAATTTACCATGTGCAGTTTAGAGGAGCCCTACAAAGGCGTGTTTTTTTAACTTACCTTTAATGGCCTCCCAACAGCTTCGCCTGACAGGATGGCCACGGCAGTTTCCCTGCTCAGGATCAGATTAAAATTTCATCAGGGTCCCATGTACATCACTGGGTCTCTGGCTCTTTATTTTGACTTGGGAAATTCCAATGGGAGGGATTGGATGCTCCTTACACCAGGCCCCCTCCCCCTCCATCTTGACCTCACTCAAAGAGGTGGGACTGGTCCACTGATAGCCACCTGTCAGAAAGCCCAGCAGTTCTGCCTTTACGAGGGCCAATGTGGCAAGAAGGGCCTCATGCTGTTTTCTCAGCAGTAATCGATCACCGAGTGGCAAAGCACCCCTGCGATATTCATGGCTCACTGTGGAATGGATATCCAGGGAGTGTCATAAATGGTGGCGGTGCCTGCCTCCTTTATGTTACTGATCCCGAGATTGGAGATGGGGTCAATAACAGGACCTGTGGTTGCAGGACATCCTGCTTTGCTGCATTTCCAACAGGATTCCAAGAATTTTGTCTTCTTTATTTTTAAGAGTCCAAACTGTGAGACTTTTCTCAAACAAACCAAAATAAATGATTAATAACATTGTAACATTTATAAAATAACAGCTGATTACATTCTAATATCGGTAAATGCAAGGTAATGCATATCATAATAGGTAACATGGAACCATTGATGCATGAAGAATGGGTCTTATTGTTGGTAAGGATGGAAAAGGAAAATGATTTGAGAATGATCATTGATCATTCACTGAAGGTATCAAGAAAGTTAATCAAGTACTGGTATAACTCTCAAGGCTGTTGTATTTTAAATCAAAACAGGTTATTTTGACCCTATGTAGTTTACTGGCGAGATTGCCAAATGTTAAAGCATGAAAAAATGCATGACAGAATTAAACTTGTTTTTATTGGAAGAAAAAGTTGAGAGAGAACATGATATAATAGGATTAGATTGAAAGAAGACACTTATAATGTTCAGCCAACCCAGACTGTGCAATTTGCAGGGCTTACCCTCCAATGGAAAACTGGGCCCAGCTTGCACATTAATTGTTGGTCTTCTCCTGTGGCATTTAATCATTGACGCTATCCTCTGCTCCAGGGCTGTAAGTTGGAGCCTGTGTGGCAGACTTCCTCCAGTTTTGACCATTCATGGTTGATCTGTGACACCATCTTCTGCAAAGATGCAAATGCAACTTTTTAAAGAGATGGTCCTTGTGAACACACGCGTGCACACACACACACGCACACGGATCACATTTACAAATGTTATTGCAGTGCATAAATATACATATATTTTAAAGCCCAAATAAATGTAAGTTTAACGTATTACTTGCAGTCACCGCTTGTCCGAGGTCCTACCACTTCTTTTTCAGCTGCCCACCGGTTCTCGGGGTCATGGACATTCCATTAAACTCCACTGCGACCTGGTCCCAAACCTTTGCGAGTGCAGACGCTTTAAGCTTATTTTTTCCAATGCTCCCCTTGTTCTCAAGAACTCCCCATGCACTCTGGATTAAGTCTACCAGGCACTCAATTTCATCCGCACGAAAGTTCTTTACCTTACGGTTTCCCCTTTTCCGTCCCTGGCCCTTTCGCCTTCCCTGCAACCAACTCGTGAACGAAGCTGTATTTCTTACCTGCGAAACTACCTCTGTCACCAATGGATTCTCAATGGTGATCTACACAGTCCCCACATGTGCTGTTTTTTTTATACTTTGCACTGTGCATGTGCACATGGGACCTTTTTTTTTCTGCGCAAGCAGCGGCAATGGCGGCAGTGAACTATTTTGGCCGGGTCGTCAGCCTCCACTGCTTTGCAGCGATCCTCGGATCCGGTTTAGTGGCAGCGCTGAGCATAACTGCCCGGAAAAGATGCGCCCGGTGTACAAGGCCCCTGGTTGCGACACCGGCACGAGTTTGAACTTCAGCTTGACCTGTACGCCACAAAGCGTGCCTCACACTGACCGCCTGGTTTGATTAGCTTATATTCAATGGAATTTAGAAGAATGAGAGGGGATCTTATCAAAACATATCAAATTCTGACGGGATCGGACAGGTTAGATGCACAAAGAATGTTCCCGATGTTGGGGAAGTCCAGAACCAGGGGTCACAGTCTAAGGAAAAGGGGTAAGCCATTTAGGACTGAGGTGAGGAGAAACTTATTCACTCAGAGAATTGTGAACCTGTGGAATTCTCTACCACAGAGAGTTGTTGAGGCCAGTTTGTTAGATATATTCAAAAGGGAGTTAGATGTGGCCCTTACGGCTAAAGGGATCAAGGGGTATGGAGAGAAAGCAGGAATGGGGTACTGAAGTGCATGATCAGTCGTGATCATATTGAATGGTGGTGCAGGCTCAAAGGGCCGAATGGTCTACTCCTGCACTTATTTTCTCTGTTTCTATATTTCTATCCCGACAGCAATAAACTCCTAAAGTAAATGTGAATGTTTTTTCTTTTAATTTTTTTTTTGTGATTTATATGTGGTGGCATGGGCAATGTTTTGGGAATGTTTTTGTGGTATTTCTTTTCATTTCACCGCCCCCCGCCCCCGCGACCACCGCCCCCCCCCCGCCCCCCCCCCCGTCCCCACCGCCAGACGTCTCTCAGAGCGCTCCCGGCCTGGCTCTTTAGCTCTGGAGTTTGCCATGCAAACGCTCTAAGAGAGATGTACAACGCCTCCCTTAGCACTGCGCGCACTGACTCAAGGCTAAGCTCACCAAACTTACCTACTGAGGGGCAAACTATTCCCGGACGCTAATTTTCCCGCCACGCCGCCATTATCGACCCAAAAACATCAAAGCCGAAAATCCAGCCCTCAGTCTTTCATATTTGAGACGGAGATCAACAGATTTTTGAATATTAAGGGAATCAAGGGATATGGGGATAGTGCAGGAAAATGGAGTTGGAATAGAAGATCAGCCATGATCTCATTGAATGGCGGAGCAGGCTCGAGGGGCTGAATGGCCTGAGCCTGCTCCGACTTCTTATGTTCTAATGTTAACATGGTTTTATGAAAGGGAAATCGTGTTTGACAAATTTATTGGAGTTTTTTGAGGATGTAACTAACAGGTTAGATAAAGGGGAACCAGTGGATGTAGTATATTTGGATTTCCAAAAGGCATTCGATAAGGTGCCATATAAAAGATTATTACACAAGATAAAGGCTCATGGATTGGGGGATATATATTAGCATAGAAACATAGAAAATAGCTGCAGGAGCAGGCCATTCGGCCTTTTGAGCCTGCACCACCATTCAATAAGATCATGGCTGATCATTCCCTCAGTATCCCTTTCCTGCTTTCTCTCCATACCCCTTGATCCCTTTAGCCGTAAGGGCCATATCTAACTTCCTCTTGAATATATCCAATGAACTGGCATCAACAACTCCCTGCGGCAGGGAATTCCACAGGTTAACAACTCTCTGAGTGAAGAAGTTTCTCCTCATCTCAATCCTAAATGGCCTACCCCTTATCCTAAGACTGTGTCCGCTGATTCTGGACTTCCCCAACATCGGGAACATTCGACCTGCATCTAACCTGTCCCGTCCCGACAGAATCTTATGTGTTTCTATGAGATCCCCTCTCATCCTTCGAAACTCCAATGTATAAAGGCCAAGTTGATCCAGTCTCTCCTCATATGTCAGTCCTGCCATCCCGGGAATCAGTCTGGTGAACCTTCGCTGCACTTCCTTGATGGCAAAAACATCCTTCCTCAGATTAGGAGATGAAAACCGAACACAATATTCCAGCTGAGGCCTCACCAAGGCCCTGTACAACTGAAGTAAGACCTCCCTGCTCCTATACTCAAATCCCCGAGCAATGAAGGCCAACATACCATTTGCTTTCTTCACCGCCTGCTGTACCTGTATGCCAACTTTCAATGACCGATGAACCATGACACGCAGGTCTCGTTGCACCTCCCTTTTTCCTAATCTTCCACCATTCAGACAATATTCTCTCTTCGCGTTTTTGCCCCCAAAGTGGATAACCTCACATTTATCCAGATTATACTGCATCTGCCATGCATTTGCCCACTCACCAAACATGTCCAATCACCCTGCAGCCTCCAAGTGTCCCCCTCAAAGCTCACACCACCACCCAGTTTAGTGTCATCTGCAAACTTGGAGATATTACACTCAATTTCTTCATCCAAATCATTCATGTATATTGTAAAGAGCTGGGGTCCCAGCACTGAGCCCTGCGGTACTCTACTAGTCACTGCCTGCCATTCTGAAAAGGACCCGTTTATCCCGACTCTCTGCTTCCTGTCTGCCAACCAGTTCCCTAACCACATCAGTATATTACACCCAATACCATGTGCTTTGATTTTGGACGCCAATCTCTTATGTGGGACCTTGTCAAAAGCCTTTTGAAAGTCCAAATACTGCACATCCACTCTACTAGTTACATCCTCAGAAAATTCCAGAAGATTTGTCAAGCATGATTTCCCTTTCATAAATCCATGCTGACTTGGACCGATCCTGTCACTGCTTTCCAAATGCGCTGCTATTTCATCCTTAATAATTGATTCCAACATCTTCCCCACTACTGATGTCAGGCTAACCGGTCTATAATTAGCCACTTTCTCTCTCCCTTCCTTTTTAAAAAGTGGTGTTACATTAGCTACCTTCCAGTCCATAGGAACTGATCCAGAGTCGATTGACAGTTGGAAAATGATCACCAATGCATGCACTATTTCTAGGGCTACATCCTTTAGTACTCTGGGATGCAGACTATCAGGCCCCAGGGATTTAGCGGTCTTCAATCCCATCAATTTCCCTAACACAATTTCCCGACTAAAAAGGATATCCTTCAGTTCCTCCTTCTCACTAGACCCTCAGTCCCCTAGTATTTCCAGAAGGTTATTTGTGTCTTCCTTTGTGAAGACAGAACCAAAGTATTTGTTCAATTGGTCTGCCATTTCTTTGTGCCCAATTATAATTTCACCTGAATCAGACTGCAAGGGACCTACATTTGTCTTCACTAATCTTTTTCTCTTTACATATCTATAGAAGCTTTTGCAGTCAGTTTTTATGTTCCCGGCAAGCTTCTTCTCGTACTCTATTTTCCCCCTCCTAATTAAACCCTTTGTCCTCCTCTGCTGGATTCTAAATTTCTCCCAGTCCTCAGGTTTGCTGCTTTTTCTGGCCAATTTATATGCCTCTTCCTTGGATTTAACATATCCTTAATTTCCCTTGTTAGCCACGGTTGAACTACCTTCCCCGTTTTATTTTTACTCCAGATAGGGATGTACAATTGCTGAAGTTCATCCATGTGATCTTTAAATGTTTGCCATTGCCTATCCACTGTCAACCCTTTAAGTATCATTTGCCAGTCTATTCTAGCCAATTCACGCCTCAAACCATCAAAGTTACCTTTCCTTAAGTTCAGGACCCTAGTTTCTGAATTAACTATGTCATTCTCCATCTTAATAAAGAATTCTACCACGTTATGGTCACTCTTCCCCAAGGGGCCTCGCACAACAAGATTGCTAATTAATCCCCTCTCATTACACAACACCCAATCTAGGATGGCCAGCCCTCTAAATTGGTTCCTCGACATATTGGTCAAGAAAACCATCCCTAATACACTCCAGGAAATCCTCCTCCACCATATTGCAACCAATTTGGTTAGCCCAATCTATATGTAGATTAAAGTCACCCATGATAACTGCTGTATCTTTATTGCATGCATCCCTAATTTCTTGTTTGATGCTGTCCCCAACCTTATTACTATTGTTTGGTGGCCTGTACACAGCTCCCACTAGCGTTTTCAGCCCCTTGGTATTCCGTAGCTCCACCCATACCGATTCCACATCATCCAAGCTAATGTCCTTTCTTACTATTGCATTAATTTCCTCTTTAACCAGCAATGCCACCCCGCCTCCTTTTCCTTTCTGTCTATCCTTCCTAAATGTAGTATTCCCTTGGATGTTGAGTTCCCAGCCTTGGTCACCTTGGAGCCATGTCTCCGTGATGCCAATTACATCATACCTGTTAACTGCTATCTGCGCAGTTAATTCGTCCACCTTATTCCAAATACTCCTCGCATTGCGACACAGAGCCTTCAGGCTTGTCTTTCTAACACACTTTGCCCTTTTAGAATTTTGTGCAATTTGGCCCTTTTTGCTTTTTGCCTTAGGTTTCTCTTCCCTCCACTTTTACTTTTCTTCTTTCTATCTTTTGCTTCTGCCCCCATTCTACTTCCCTCTGTCTCCCTGCATAGGTTCCCGGCCCCCTGCCATATTAGTTTAACTCCTCCCCAACAGCACTAGCAAACACTCCCCCTAGGAGATTGGTTCCCGTCCTGCCCAGGTACAGACCGTCCGGTTTGTACTGGTCCCACCTCCCCCAGAACCGATTCCAATGTCCCAGGAAGATGCATCCCTCCCTTCTGCACCACTCCTCAAGCCACGTATTCATCTGAGCTATCCTGCGATGCCTACTCTGACTAGCACGTGGCACTGGTAGCAATCCTGAGATTACTACTTTTGAGGTCCTACTTTTTAATTTAGCTCCTAGCTCCCTAAATTCGTCTTGTAGGATCTCATCCCGTTTTTTACCTATATTGTTGGTACCTATATGCACCATGACAACTGGCTGTTCACCCTCCCTTTTCAGAATGCCCTACACCCGCTCTGAGACATCCTTGACCCTTGCAGCAGGGAGACAACATACCATCCTGGAGTCTCGGTTGCGGCCACAGAAACATCTATCTATTCCCCTTACAATTGAATCCCCTATCACTATAGCCCTCCCATTCTTTTCCCTGCCTGGATGGATAGAGGATTGGTTGACAGACAGAAAACAGAGACTAAGGATAAACAGGTCTTTTTCAGGTTGGCTGGTTGGGTGCCACAAGGCTCAGTGCTGGGCCCTCAGCTATTTACAATCTATATTAATGACCTAGATGAAGGGACTGAGTGTAACGTATCCAAGTTTGCTGATGATACAAAGCTAGGTGGGACACTAAGCTGTGAGGAGAACACAAAGCACCTGCAAAGGGATATAGATAGACCAAGTATGTGCGCAGTAAGTTCTCAGATTGAGTATAATGTGGGGAAATATGAGATTATTCACTTTGGTGGGAAGAGTAGAAAAACAGAATATTTTTTAAATTGTGAGAAACTTTTAAATGTTGGTGTTCAGAGAGATTTGGCTGCCTTTGTGCAAAAAACACAGAAAGCTAACATGTAGGTACAGCAAGCAATAAGGAAAGCAAGTGGCATGTTGTCCTTTATTGCAAGGTGGTTGGAGTAAAAGAATAAGGAAGTCTTGCTACAATTGTACAGGGCCTCAGTGTGACCACACATGGGGCTAGAATCTCAACTATTTTTGCATGCTCAATGCCCACTTAATGCCATGTTACCTCTGAAATTACGTATAATGCCCATATATTGCCCATTTTGGCACAAAATGGAAACTGACGGGCATTTTTCGGAAACTTATCGTTGAGTGTTACTTTCCCCATGTGCTTAATGCCGAGAAAAAATATTACTGCCCGCCCACATTTTTGGGGCGGAATCAGCAGAATGGACGAATTCAACGCCCATAATATCGCCCAACGTTACTTTCCACACAGATTTAACGACGAGATTCAATATTAACGCCTGCCCACTTTTTTTTGTAGTAAAGAGCATATTTACCCAAACTACCGGCCATGAGATCGCCCAGCGTCAATTTCACCACCTCGCACACATATCGCTCACAATATCGCTCGCTCAAAAAAAACGCCAAGAAAAAGTGGAACTAACCGGAACTAATCCGAGCGTTATGGACGCCATGTTCTAGATCACATGTTGCATCCTTTAAAAGGCTGCTGTGCTTCAACCTCAGTGGAGTTCGGATGTACTCTGCAGGTCGTTGGAGTTGATGTGAACATCTGTAAAAACATCTTAACCATACTGTGACCAATTGGAATTGAAGAGGTGTCTTCGTCCGGCATTTCTTGTTTGTGAGCAATCGGTGGAAAACAGAGAGCTACTGCAATGGGGCCTGTCCTTTATCACCCTCTCTTGGTGACCAAATACATGCAGCCGACTCGACATCACTGAAGGAACGTTCAGCTGCATTATGTGCCCAATGTAAGAAGTGACAGATAGATGAGGAGGACCAGACATTATACCCTCCGCAAGTACAAGGAGAAGCATTCTTACCTTGACTTGCCCGACACCACCTGCCTTCGGAGACTGTGCTTCACAAAGAGGTTATCACTGAGGTGTACCAGCTGATAAGGGCAGATCTGCAGCCTGCCAGCACCATCAGTACTGCACTGTCCGCTGAGGTCAAAGTCACCGCAACACTGTCGTTCTACGCCTCGGGTTCTTTTCAGGCCACAGCTGGTGACATTTGTGGACTTTCTCAGCATGCCACACATTGCTGCATTAGACAGGTCACTGAAGCCCTGTACGCATGCAGGAGGGACTTGATCAGCTTCCCTATGACCAGGGAGGCACAGAGTGAGAGGGCTCTATGATTCTCCAGAATTGCAAACTTCCCCAAGGTGCAGGGAGCAATAGACTGTACGCACATCGCGATGCGGGCACCTTTTCAGGATGCTGAGGTTTTCAGGAATCGCAAGGGATTCCACTCCCTGAATGTCCAACATGTTGTCGACCACCAGCAAATTATACTGGCTGTGAATGATCAATTTCCAGGCAGCATCCATGATGCTCACATCCTGCGTGAGAGCACTGTATCTGACTTGTTTAACAATGAGCCACAAGGTCAATGCTGGATGCTTGGTGACAAAGGATATGACCTCGCCACCTGGCTGATGACCCCCCCTATGTGACACCCACACTGAGGCTGAGAGGCAATACAACGAGAGCCACAGAGAAACTCGCAATGCCTGGACCACTCAGGAGGCGAGCTCCAATACCACCCTGACCAGATAGCTCAATTCGTGGTGGTGAGCTCCATGCTGCACAACTTAGCTATCAGGAGGGGACAAGAATTGCCTGATGAGTCTGACAGTCCACCTCACCAGAGAGAGGAAGAGGGGGACAAGGAGGCAGACGCTGACATCGGCCCAGACAATCAGGCTGATGCTGAAGCCATTCCCACGCCCCCCTGTAGACCGCATAAAAGGGCCCATAGTGGCATGATAGCTGCAAGAGCCTTATGTCAGAAACTCATCAATGATCGCTTTGCCTGAAAGAACGTTGGTGTTATTTACAAGGCTGAAACACTGCTGGGTGTGCAGGTCATACATCAATGGTGGGCATCACCTTGGTGGCAGTTAAAGTTTAAGTTAATTGAAGTTAAGTGTGATTATACCCTTTGATGTTAAGGAATCACCAGCGTGTAATGGTGCAGCCAACTGAGCCAATGTGCTACAAGGTTTTGTTGAATAAAAAACATTTAAACCGAACATTAGTCTGAAATCATCAGTATTTCTGTACCAACCAACCCTTCACCCCACCCCCCACTGCTTCTCCTCCCCACCTCTACCCCTTACCCTTCCCCTCCTGACTCCAAGCCGCCTGGCCGAGGAGGTCCTCAGGCGATGTTTCATTGGGGAGGGGTGGGGGGGGTGACGGCCGAAACGCTGCTTGGACGGATATGGGAGAAGACGGTCCTGAGGTGGGAACATGCTCCGAGCCAGAAGCAAGATGCTGCTGCTGACTCTCATGTGTGATTGGCAATGGGTGTGTGGTCACCTTGGGGTGCAGTGCGGCACTCCGGGACCACTGGGAGCCCTCTGCCACCAGTGTTTCTGGCTACCAGCTCCAGGACCTCCTCCATCCCTTCCATGTCATATCTTATTTGCTGGACAAAAACTCGGTGCCAACTATGTTCTTGGTGCTTAGTAAGCTTTTTGCTGCTGGTGATTCTCCGTCGTTCCTCCCACAACAGCCAGACAAGCACACATCACAGCCACACACGCTTTCAGTGCCTCTGAACTCCGTCTCTCTCTGTCTCCTCTTCTGCACATGTCATGATGACCCTTGACTGCCTGAATCACGGGAATCGAGCATTGCCATACCGTTGCTAAGGACGGCCACATTTTACGGCAGAAGGTCAAAAAAATTTAACGCTACCACCCATTTCATATCGCTCGGGGTAAAGCCCATTGTCAAAAATGGAGACTAGGTGCTTTGAGATTGGGCGACAAGCCGGATAGCAGAAAATCCTTTTTTACAGCCCACACTGGAAATAACGTCTATTTTTGGGTGATAAGCACAAAAGTGGAGGTTTTAGCCCATGGAGTTCTTTGCACAGTTTTGTTCTCCTTATCTAAGGAAGGATATACTTGTCTTGGAGATGCTGCAATGGAGGTTCACGAGATTGATTCCTGGGATGAGAGGGCTGTCTTCTGATGAGAGATTGTGTAGAATGGGCCTGAAAATACTCTCTGGATTTTAGAAGAATGAGAGATGATCTCATTGACACATTAAAGATTATGAAGAGAAAAACAAAATACTGCAGATGCTGGAATCTGAAATAAAACAGAAAATGCTGCCAATCTCAACAGGTCAAGCAGCATCTGTGGAGAGAAACAGAGTTAACGTTTCAGGTCTGTGACACTTGGTCAGAACTGGAAAAGATCAAAATGTAACAGATTCTTAAGGAAGTGCAGTGGAGGAAAGAACAAAATGGAAGGTCTATGATAGGATGGAAGGCAGGACTGATTTAAGAGACAAAAGGGATGATGGGCAAAAATGAGATGGTAATGGCACAAGTTAGGAAACAAAAGATGAGCCTAGATGGGGTGTGAATGGTGGAATAATCACCAGCTGCCATTGGAAAGGGAAAAATAGGGGGGGTTGTAAAAAAACATGGGAGGAAAAGGAAAAAAATATGGGCAGAGATTATGGTCTGAAATTGTTGAACTCGATGTTGAGTCCAGAAGGCTGTAAAATGCCTAAACGAAAGATGAGGTGCTGTTCCTCGAACTTGCGTTGAGCTTCATTAAAACAGTGTAGGAGGCCGAGGACAGAGAGGTCAGAGTGCAAGTGGAGCGGAGAATTAAAGTGGCAGGTGACAGGAAGCTCGGGTTGATGCTTACGGACTGAATGAAGGTGCTCTACAAAGTAATCACCCAATCAGTGTTTGGTCTCCCCAATGTAGAGGAGACCACACTGTGCGCAGTGAATGCAGGATACTAAATTGAAAGAAGTACAAGTAAAGGAGAAGGCGTGAGGGGTTCTTTCCTCCCCTCCCCCTTTCACTGCCCCTACACTTCCTTAAAAATCTGTTACATCTCGAACTTTTCCAGTTCTGACGAAGGGTTACAAACTCGAAACGTTAACTCTGTTTCTCTCCACAGATACTGCCTGACCTGCTGAGATTTCCAGCAAGATTCTGGAAGGGATTGATAGGATAGATGCTGAGAGGTTGTTTCCCCTGGCTAGGTTGTCTAGAACTGGGGGGCACAGTCTCAGGATAGGGGGTAAGCCATTTAAGACAGAGATGAGGAGGAATTTCTTCACTCAGAGGGTTGTGAATCTTTGAAGTTCTCTGCCCCAGAGAGCTGTGGATGCTGAGGCTCTGAATATATTCAAGGCTGAGATAGATAGAATTTTGGAGTCTAGGAGAATCACGGGATATGGAGACCGGGCGAGAAAATGGAGTTGAGGTCTAAGATCAGCCATGATCTTATTGAATAGCGGAGCAGGCTTGAGGGGCCGTACGGCCTACTCCTGCTTCTATTTTTTATGTTCTTATGTTCTTATGATATAGATCTTTAAGATGCTGAAAAGCAAGGAAACTTAGCAATAAGCAAGTAATTTAATTCAAACTGAGACGGCACAGCCACAAAACCAGTAAGCCTCATTGAATCTGGAGATAGGACAATAGTTGTAGATATGTGGAGGAGATTTCCAGTAATAGATGTTAAAGCTAAATTTATATGAACACATTTTTCTAAAAAAGTGATGAATGTATTAAGATGAAGGGTAGGAAGGGGGTTCAAGTTGTTCGAATTCATGGATGAACAAATATGGAGTATTAGGGGAGCAATTTTCCTCTGCTTACCACCCCATTCATCCTAACTGTACAGCTAACACACCTTGAAATGGAAGGCCTGCGCTACCACCCGAAACAGGCAGGATCTTTATTTTATTATTTAAATTAGGGTCTATGCCTGTCCGACATGGAATTTCCAGGTACCAATGTGTGGAATATGTGTTGTGCACATTGCACCCATTAGTACTACATGATGGGTGAGCAGGGCAATGTGATTAGAAACATAGAAAATAGGTGCAGGAGTAGGCCATTCGGCAGTTTGAGCCTGTACCGCCATTTAATAAGATCATGACTGATCATTCCCTCAGTACCCTTTTCCTGCTTTCTCTCCACACCACTTGATCCCCTTAGCTATAAGGGCCACATCTAACTCCCTCTTGAATATATCCAATGAACTGGCATCAACAACTCTCTGCGGCAGTGAATTCCACAGGTTAACAACTCTCTGAGTGAAGAAGTTTCTCCTCATCTCGGTCCTTAATGGCCTACCTCTCATCCTAAGACTATGCCCCCTGGTTCTGGACTTCCCCAATATCGGGAACATTCTTCCTACATCTAATCTGTCCAGTCCCGTCAGAATTTTATATGTTTCTATGAGATCCCCTCTCATCCTTTTAAACTCCAGTGAATAAAGGCCCAGTTGATTCAGTCTCTCCTCATATGACAGTCCAGCCATCCCTGGAATCAGTCTGGTGAACCTTCGCTGCACTCCCTCAATAGCAAGAATGTCCATCCTCAGATTAGGAGACCAAAACTGAACACAATATTCCAGGTGAGGCCTCACTAAGGCCCTGTACAACTGCAGTAAGACCTCCATGCTCCTATACTCAAATCCCGTAGCTATGAAGGCCAACATACCATTAGCCTTCTTCGCCGCCTGCTGTACCTGCATACCAACTTTCAATGACTGATGAACCATGACATCCAGGCCTCGTTGCACCTCCCCTTTTCATAATCTGCCGCCATTCAGATAATATTCTGCCTTCATGTTTTTTCCCCCAAAATGGATAACCTCACATTTATCCATATTATACTGCATCTGCCATGCATTTGTCCACTCACCTAACCTGTCCAAGTTGCCCTGCAGCCTCTTAGCATCCTCCTCACAGCTCACACCGCCACCCAGCTTAGTGTCATCTGCAAACTTGGAGATATTACACTCAATTCCTTCATCTAAATCGTGACTGTATATTGTAAAGAGCTGGGGTCCCAGCACTGAGCCCTACGGCACTCCACTAGTCATTGCCTGCCATTCTGAAAAGGACCCATTTATCCCGACTCTGCTTCCTGTCTGCCAACCAGTTCTCTATCCCGTCAGTACATTACCCCCAATACCATGCGCTTTGATTTTGCACACCAATCTCTTGGGACCTTGTCAAAAACCTTTTGAAAGTCCAAATACACCACATCCACTGGCTCTCTCTTGTCGACTTTGCTAGTTACATCCTCAAAAAATTCCAGAAGATTTGTCAAGCATGGTTTCCCTTTCATAAATCCATGCTGATTTGGACCGATCCTGTCACTGCTAATTTTGGATTACTCTAGCAAAGAGCTGACACAAACAGCATGGGCCAAATGGCCCCCTTCTGTGCTGTAAACCTTCATGGTTTTATGGTTCAATAATTAATTCTCAAATTGTAAATAAATAAAAGCAGCTCTCCACTGGCTCAATTGCTAAATGCACTGTTCATTCTTGTTCTGAGGCACTCAGACCAGGAATGTCCCAGGACTGAACCCAGATCTCTGCTGAGCTATTTGATCTTAACCAAGCTGCAGTAGGGACCCTACTGTCGGCCTCTGTGTTCCTAACCATCTCATCTGGAAAAATTATATCAAAGAAAAAGCTACAAGCGGAGTACTGCTGCGGACTGGACCAGTAAACAATCTTTTTGGGCCATGCAGCTTTGGATCAGCTCCCCAGTGAACCCCACCCCCCGTTGGAAGATGCCTGTGTATGGATGCTGACTAAACACATGCTGGAGCTTGATTGTGATGCCCCACACAACGGCAAATACTCACGGCCACATACCAAAGGGTGCTGGTGCCTGCGCACCTGTACACTATCGTGAGAATGGGTGAAAATTGGGAGGAGGAATTTAAAAAAATGTTTATCTGTACTCATTTACAGCCTGCCAAGAATTGATTCCACAATATTTGTCAGTTTGTTGACTCAGGAATATATAAGAAAATAAAGCATTGGCTTGCAGAGTCTCTATGACAAGAAAGTTATATTTTTAATTACCACAGCAGCTGGTAATTGTTATCAAGAATGTGAACTCCGCTACAAAAAAAAATACAAAAAAAACAACAACAAAAAAAAGAGAGCAGGTATAAGTGTCTGGAGTGTCCCCCAGATCGGGGGGCACTCGATCTAATGTTTGTTTTGTACTCCCTAAAAAGAGTTGTAAACTCCGCTACAAAAAAAATGCAAAAAAAACAAAAACGTGCCTTGAAAAGCGTTTGGAGTGTCCCCCAGATCAGGGGGCACTTGATTTAATTGTTTAATTTTCTGTCCAACCAACAAGAGTTGTAAACTCCGCTTGCAACAAAGAAGTTGTAAACTCCGCTTGTAGTAACGTGATATCAGTGAACTGAAGTGAAAGGAGAAAATATGTGAGAACACTAAATTTTTTGATGATCTTTTATCATAATAATTAATGCTTTAAAGTTTAAACAAGTCTGGGCACAGGGATGATGCTCTTAAATTATTTTCAAGGATGAAGCCTTTCTATAATGTGTTTGAAGTACAAAGAACTCAGCATAAACAGTTTTCTTTCAGCCAGCAGAGGTTAATCTTTTCCGCAGAGAGTTTCACGGAATCAGACTCCAGCAGCTTGAGCTGACATTTATTTGAAACGTTCACTTGTCTATTTCCCCCCCTCCACTCCACCCCCGTTTCACAGATCCTTTATCTCTGAGGTATGCAGAAATCTAGCTGTCATCACATTCAGGTGCCTTGAAAGAATCTGGGACATGTTTGATCTCTTTCTCATCCATTTTTAATATAAAGTCACTTTGGGGGTCTCTGGTGAGCACACAGAAGGAGGAACAGTGCTCAACTACTTCAGTGAAAAATCCTCTCAGCACAGCACTCCATTGTCTACCACAGCGTCTTCAGAGGATTAGAAATGTAATCATGAAGTATAACATTTGAGTCCGTTTTTTGGTTTAGGGGGAGGGGAGGTGCAGTATATTCCCTCTTTCCAGTTATTCACGGGAGCCTTGCTTGACGGGATTTGTAATTTACTTCAATGTCTGTCTCATCTTGCAAAATCTTTGTGATATAACTGAGTAGTGAACTACAATAATTTGTTACTAATCTACTACTTTAAGGGCTGGTTCGAATGAATTGCAGTGAAGTTTTATGCTTTTAAAATATGGTGGAATTGAATAAAACTGATGAGTGTGAAGAGGGAATTACCTTCAGCAATATATTACAGTCATCTCACCTTAGTTTGATGTTACAGTTGAAATAAAGTAAGTAATGGTACATTTTCTACATATTTTCTAGTGGACACACAAATGGCAGAAATAACAATAGTATTAAACTACTCGGATCTGCTAACAGAGAAATTGTCAGCATATTTTCCATTTTCATGCTACAGTTAACTTTTGTGTTAAAGAATGGCACAGTAGATTTAAACAAAAAAAATCCCACATGCATTTCAAATAAAGCCCATGTTAACCACCAAAATGGCTTATTTCTCTTTGAAAGATGCAGGGGCAGATTCAGGGCCTCCTGTCTTTCACAGGGATGGCGTTGTATTTAGCAAAAGCCCCCGTCTTCCCACAGCCAGCCAGTTTACAGCACTCAACAGTCCTACTGGGGGTCAGACCAGAAGGGTTCACAGGCTCAATGAGCTGCAGCAATGCTACCCTCATACTAATTGGGCCCAATCAAAACCAGGCTCTGAACAGACTCTAAATCATGAATGCTCGTTAAAATGTCAATGATGGGTTCTTTATTTCAATATGAAGTCCTATTACATGCTGAGGAGACAGTGCCTTATGCAAAGTAGGGAGAAATGAACAAAACCTTTCCTGAGAGAATTATGACAGATCTAAGCATGTACAATTTCTGCCTTGAGTTATTATAAACTGGAGTCAAGATGAAATCCCCAATTGTATGAGCTATGTAGCCTGCTGTTTTTCTGTTTTTTAAAATGGAACTACAAAGATGCTGGAAAAAGCTAGTTACCTAGTTGCCAGACCTGAAAGTGGGCTGAGGTCACATAGGAACAGAGCAAAGTCTGAGACAAAACATGTGCATTCATATTTCACATCTGCTGCAATCCCCATATGCACACACCATCGATCATTTGTACTTCAACTGGGACAAATCTCCAAAGCTTTGAGGATTTGAAAGGAAATATGTCCCTTTGAGCTCAACATAAACTCTGTAATTAATGCCAACAAGAGTATTGCTACTATTTATGGTTCTAACATGTGTTTTTGCCCATTCGTTCATGTGAAGCTGCCTTCGTGAAAAGGACTAGCAGTCATTATTTCTAAAAATATTATTAATAGTGTTAGCAGAGGAGGTGGGGCTTTCCTTCGATGACTCAATTGGTAAATGCACTGCTCGAGCGTAACTGAGACATACACTTCAAAAGGATTGAAGATTCAATCCCTGGACTGTACAAAGTTAGCTGCTTTCAGACCTGGTGGAGGTAGGGTTGCCAATTCTGGTTTGAGGTGTACCTGGAGGTTTGAGCACATGACATCTGACCACGTGACATCGATTTTGTGGCAGCTGCAACTATATTTGCATTTATCTTACAACCATTGGGCTCCCTGTAGTTAAGTATCCTTGCTTGTGATTTGGTGCCAGCAGCTATTCTGCGAGAAGATCTGAGAGCCCGAAGGCCACCCACCGAGCAGGCGGAGAAGGGAAACCGAGGGTGGGGAAGAGGGGAGACCGAGGGTGGAGGAGGGTTGTTGGTTAAGATTCCCATCTCAACCAACAGTAAGACAATGGCCCATATTTTGCGTCCCCTATGGATGCGTGCATGTCCAAAAGGGCCTTGCAAGTTCTGGGTTTTCGCGCGCAAAGTGCATGCGCGAAAACCCGGAACTTGCGATCTGCCAAGAATCTTCTTGACAGATCATCTGCATCCCCAAGAAATGGGCATCCGTGGGCAGAGAGATGGGCTATATGTCCAACTTCTGCCCAGGAAATGACAGTGAAATTCTTACACCTGGTAAAAGCAGGCATAATGCATATAAAAATAAATTTTTTTCAATCATTTAAACATTAAAACACCTGTAAAATAAGGTAAGTTTATTTTTAGACCCGTTAAAAAATTTAAATTTATTTTTCAAAAAATTACATTTTTGTTTTAAATATGAACATAAGAATATAAGAATTTGGAGCAGGAATACGATATTCGGCCCGTCGAGTCTGCTCCACCATTCAATGAGATCATGGCTGATCTTCTACCTCAGCTCCACTTTCCTGCACTATTCCTTGATTCCCTTAATATCCAAAAAGCTATCGATCTCTGTCTTGAATATACTCAAAGACTAAGCCTCCACAGCCCTCTTGGGTGGAGAATTCCAAAGATTCACCACCCTCTGAGTGAAGAAGTTTCTCCTCATCTCAGTCCAAAATGGCCAACCACGTATTCTGAGACTGTGACCCCTAGTTCTAGACTACACAGCCAGAGAAAACATCCTCCCTGCATCTACCCTGTCAAGCTTGTAAGAATTTTGTATGTTTCAATGAGGTCACCTCTCATTCTTCTAAACTTTAGAGAATATCGGCTGAAGTTTCCCCAGGAGTTGCTCCTTTTTTTTTGGAACAACTTGATTTTTCTGGACTAACTTTTTAGTTGTAATTCTGGCCATTTAATTTGCGCCAGTCTAAGTGAGTGAGTTAGTTTTTTTTTAGTTCAGTTTTTTTTTCAAAAGGGGGCGTTCCCAGGGGAGAGAAGGGGGGGGTGGGGGGAGAGGAGGAGGGGGGAGAGGACGGGGGGAGTTGGAAGTACCCTCTTGATCAAATGGTACAAATCCTCTGGAAGGTCTGGAGCCAGCCCCTTGGACTTCAGTATCCTGAGGATCTTGTTCACCTGAGATACGGTGGACGTTCCCTCCGCTCAGGTGCATCTGTTCCTGCTGTCGGGGCCGCTTACTGGGCTGCTTGCACGACGCATTTACTCCCATCCTCATTCACAGAGGGCCTGGCTTCACCTTTGGGGCACTGATCTTGGAGGGCTTTGGTGATGACCGCTTGCTGATGACAATGGTCCACAAACCCCTTCAGAGTCCTGTAAAAGTTTGGCACGTCTAGACTGATGTCCGGCATGGCATCAAACACCCACATGAATCCCTGGTTCATCTGGTCGAGAGTTACAAACCCAGACCCCCAGAAACGCTTCAGGAGTTTTACAGTCAGGTCAGAGTTGACACAGCCTGCAGAGCACACTCTGGCCGCCGATGAAGGAGCCCATTCGGCCAGGTCTTTGGACCCCTCCCACACAGCCTGCAGCGCGTATTTGCAGAAACGGCCTGCCAGGAGCTACTGCACATGCGCGTAAACTCTAGCGCGCATGTGCAGAGGTCCCGGCACTGTTTTCAGCGCCAGGACCTGGCTCCGCCCACTACGCATTCCGATGTGCTGTGCTACAGGCCATAGGCCTGGAACCAATGGGGAGAATATGGAGGTAGGAAATCGGCGCTGTTTCTGTTCTACAAAGTCGGCACACCTCATGAAGGTGTGCCGTACCAGCAGAGGGGGCAAACTTGGGCCCCATAGGCCTATTCTACTCAATCTCTCCTCATAGGAAAATCCTGCCATCCCAAGAATCAGTCTAGTGCACCTTTGTTACACTCCCTCAATGACAAGTATATCCTTCCTTAAGTAAGGAGACCAAAACTATACACAATATTCCAGGTGCGCTCTCACCAGGGCCCTATATAACTGCAGTAAGAGGTCTTTACTCTTATACTCAAATCCTCTTGTAATAAAGGCCAATCTACCATTTGCTTTCTTAATTGCTTGCTGTACCTGCATGTTAACTTTCAGTGATTCGTGTACAAGGACACCCAGGTCCCTCTGAACACCAATATTTCCCAATCTCTCACCATTTAAAAAATACTCCGCTTTTCTATTTTTCCTACCAAAGTGGTTAACTTCACATTTATCCACATTATATTCCATTTGCCATGTTCTTGCCCACTCTACTTGTCCCCAGATTCCACATTCTCTGACCTCGTTCATCAGTCTATTATGGAGTACCTTATCAAAGGCCTTTTGAAAATCTACATAAATTAGATCAGCTGCATTACTATTGCCTACTCATACTGTTAGCTCTTTAAAAAATTTTATTAGGTCGGTCAAGCAAGACTTCCCATTTTGAAATCCATGCCGACTATTCATTTATTTTTTGTTTCTAGATCTTCTATTCTCTTCTTTGGTCGGGATTCCATTATTTCTCCTACCACTGATTTTAAACTGACTAGTGTATAATTCCCTAGAAATGTTCTATCCCCCTTTTTAAATATAAATGTTATGTTAGCTATCTGCCAATCTCTGGCACTACACCTTTTTCTAACAAATTATTAACTATGTGTAGTAATGCCTCTACTATCTCTTCACTAGATTCTTTTAAAATGTATGGATGCAATCCCTCCAGACTGGGGATTTTATCCTCTTTGTGTTTGATTAGTTTATTTGATATATATCCTTTTTTTCTTTTAAATTCACTTACCTCATTACTAATCTCATCATCCAAAGCCATGCCCACCTGTTCTATCTCCCTGGTAATTACGAAAGCTAAATAATGATTTAATACTTCTGCCATCTCCCTATCATTACCTATGGTATTATCCTGTCTATCCCTTAATGACCGTATTCTCATCCCAACCTTCCCTTTTTATTGATGTGTTTGTAAAATATTTTTCTATTTTGTTTTATGTTCCTTGAAACTTTAATTTTATAATTCCTCTTTGCCTTCCTATATCTTTTTTAACTTCTCTCCTAATCTCTTTGTATTCTCTCTTATCATGCACTCCCGTGCTGGCTATGTACTTATTGTATGCCTCTTTCCTTACCTTCAATTGTTCCCTTATGTCTTTATTCATCCATGGAGTCTCTTTCGTATTTAGTTTGTTCTTTCCTTTTAGCGGAATATATTTTTCCTGCACTCTATTGCACACCATTTTAAATGTTTTGCATTGCTGTTCTGCATCATTGTTTGCCAATATTGTTGCCCATTTTATTTTCCTAAGTTCTATTCTCAGTCTCTCAAAGTCAGCTTTTCTCCAATCTATTAGCCTGGTTTTCATCATACTCAATTATCAACTTAAAGCGTATTATCTTATGGTCACTATTGCCTAGATGTTCCCCGGCATTTGCTTCGCTTATCTGTTCTGGTTCATTCCCCATTACTAGATACAATAGTGGATCTTCCCTTGTTGGGCTTTTTACATATTGGGTGAGAAAGGAGTTCTGTACAAATTGTAGGAACTCTATTCCCTTATCCCTTTTACCAACCCTATTGTTATTTTCCAAGTGCCCTGTTACCACATACTTAATAATAAATTCTAGCATTTTCCCTACTACTGATGTCAGGTTAACTGGTCTGTAGTTCTCCGTTTTCTCTCCCCCTCCTTTCTTAAATAGCGGGGTTATATTAGCTACCTTCCAATCTGTGGGAACCATTCTAGAATCTAGGAATTTTGGAAGATGACAACCAATGCATCCACTATCTCTATAGATACATCTTTCAAAACCCTAGGATGCAGGTCATCAGGTCCAAGGGATTTTTTTGGCTTTCAGTCCCATTAAAGTTTCCGATATTTTATTTTACTAATACAAATTTCTTTCAGTTCCTCATTCTTTTGATTCTCCACTATTTCCGGGAGGTTTTTTGTATCTTCTTCCATGAAGACAGACACACAGTATTTGTTTAATTTCCCTGCCATTTCCTTATTCCCCATTATAATTTCTCCTGTCTCAGCCTGTAAATACCTATAGAAGCTTTTACAGTCTGTTTTTATGTCTCACACTAGTTTACTCTCATATTCTATTTTCCCTTTCTTGGTCCTCCTTTGCTGAATTGTAAAATCCTCCCAATCCTCAAGCTTACTGCGCTTCTTGGCAACATTATAAGCCTCTTCCTTTAATCTATTACTATCTTTAACTTCTCTTGTTGGACACGATTGGACCACTTTTCCTGTGGGGTTTCTGTGTTTTAAAGGAATGTATGTTTGTTGTTAATTATGTATTAATTCTTTAAATGCTAGCCATTGCTTGTCTACCTTTAATGTAGTTTCTCAATCCACCTTTGCCAACTTGCCCCCATACGTATGTAAATTGCTTTGTTTAGATTTAAGACACTAGTTTCGGATTTAACTAAATCATTTTCAAACTCAATATAAAATTTGGTAAAAATATGGTCACTCTTCCCTAAAGGCCCCTTTACTGCAAGATTATTAATTAACCCTTTCTCATTACTAGATCTAAAATAGCCTGTTCGCTCATTGGTTCCTCAACATACTGATCTAGAAAACCATCTTGTATACAATCCCTTAATTTGTCCTCTACACTGTTACTGCAAATTTTGTTTCCCCGGTCTATATGTAGATTAAAGTCCCCCATGATCGACCAAAATTCCCTGGATTCTGGGCCGGTCCCAGCAGATTGGAAAACTGCAAATGTAACGCCACTATTTTAAAAAGGCGCAGACAAAAAGCATGAAACTATAGACCAGTTAGTCTAATATCTGTCGTTCGGAAAATGCTGGAGTCCATTATTAAGGAAGCAATAGTGGGACATTTGGAAAAGCATAATTCAATTAAACAGAGTCAGTATGGTTTTATGAAAGGAAAATCATGTTTGACAAATTTGCTGGAGTTCTTTCAGGATGTAACAAGCAGGGTGAATAAGGGGGAACCAGTGGATGTGGTGTATTTGGATTTCCAGAAGATATTCGATCAGGTGCCACATAAAAGCTTACTGCACAAGATAAAAGTTCATGGGGTTGGGGGTAATATATTAGCATGGATAGAGGATTGGCTAATTAACAGAAAACAGAGAGTTGGGATAAATGGATCATTTTCCAGTTGGCAAACAGTAACTAGTGGGGTGCCGCAGGGATTGGTGCTGGGGCCTCAACTATTTACAATCTATATTAATGATTTGGATGAAGGGATCGAGCGTAATGTAACCAAGTTTGCTGATGATACAAAGATGGGTGGGAAAGCAAACTGTGAGGAGGACACAAAAAATCTGCAAAGCGATGTAGACAGGCTAAGTTAGTGGGCAAAAAATTGGCAGATGGAGTATAATGTGGGAAAGTGTGAGATAATCCACTTCGGCAGAAAAAAAATAGAAAAGCAAATTATTTTTTAAATGGAGAAAAATTACAAAATGCTGCAGTACAGAGGAATCTGGGGGTCCTTGTGCATGAAACACAAAAATTTAGTATGCAGATACAGCAAGTAATCAGGAAGGCAAATGGAATGTTGGCCTTTATTGGAAGCGGGATGGAGTATAACAGTAGAGAAGTCCTGCTACAACTGTACAGGGTATTGGTGAGGCCACACCTAGAATACTGCGTACAGTTTTGGTCTCCGTATTTAAGGAAGGATATACTTGCATTGGAGGCTTTTCAGAGAAGATTCATTAGGTTTGATTCCTGAGATGAAGGTGTTGACTTATGCAGAAATGTTGAACAGGTTGGGCCTATACTCATTGGAGTTCAGAAGAATGAGAGGTGATCTTATTGAGACATATAAGATAATGAGGGGTCTCGACAAGGTGGATGCAGAGAGGATATTTCCACTCATGGGGAAACTAAAACTAGGGGGCATAGTCTCAGAATAAGGGGCCGCCCATTTAAAACTGAGATGAGAAGCAATTTCTTCTCTCAGAAGGTTATAAATCTGTGGAATTCTTTGCCCCAGAGAGCTGTGGAGGCTTGGTCATTGAATATATGTAAGGTGGAGATAGACAGATTTTTGAGCGATAAGGGAGTAAAAGGTTATGAGGAGCGGGCAGGGAAGTGGAGCTGAGTCCATGATCAGATCAGCTGTGATCTTATTGAATGGCGGAGCAGGCTCTAGGAGCCAAATGGACTCCTCCTGCTCCTATTTCTTATGTTTTTAAACAGTTCTTGAGGGGGCCGGGGATGTGGTAGTGCTGGAAGAGGTTACAGATAGGGAGAGGTGAGGCCAAGAAAGTATTTAAACACAAAGATGAGAATTTTCAATTTGAAGTGTTGGATGACCGAGAGTCGATGTCGGTCAGTGAGGATAGCGGGGGATAAATTAATAGAACTTGATGTGGGATAGGATATGGGTAGCAGAGTTTTGGATGGTCTCTGGTCACCACTTTCCAATGATAGGGATTGAAATGTCATGTTACCGTTTTTGGTCAGTATTGTTGTGCTGAAACAGCATGTAAACACAAAAAAAAAATACGGGCAGAGTTTCTACTTTGGGCACAATCAGGAAATTCCACCCAAAATGCATTGGTTAAATTGCAGTTCAGGATTCTGCTAAAATTAATTTGTATAATCACAAATGTAAAATCTTCCATGAACCAGCACAATCGGGCAGCATACTAGAATGCAAATGTTTCTTTTTTTCCATTGAAAAGTTTTCCTTGATATACCTAAGAGTGGTAAACTGGGACAGTTTTATTAATACATCTGAAAGTTGATTTATCAGCAAAAGTAAGCATCTTTAGTAAGGGTGTCCAGCAATGTTCCCTGTAAGCTGCGCGGCTGCACAGTGCTCCAGTGGTCCCACGCAGCCAGCTTGCCAACCTTTCCATACACGTGCAGTATTAAAGGCGCCAATGGGTGCAAAGAAAATTACAGGGAACATTGGTGTCCAATCCTCCATCTATGAGTAACCTGATTTGAAATCACTGAAAACGACTTAAAAGAACGATACTGAACCATTTAACAGTTTCTTTGGTGTGCACTAGTCAGTTTCTTAGTAAATTAAATATCTTTTGATGTGATGAAACTTTTAAACATGCCTACTAGTGCCAGTGTACCGAAGAAAATGAGCGCCATTTGAATAGCCTTCCGGAACCAGCGCAATCAGCGGAATCTCGCAATTTCAACCTGGGGACGTGACCAGATTTGTCGGTGGGGCCTGATTCTGGTGAACTGAATCTTGAACCAGCGTGAAAGGTCACGGAAAATACGAGCATAGGTATTTTTGGGAGTAACTCACTTACATTTTAAATTCCACAATTTGCGCTGGAATCTTAGCACAAAACGAGCAGAATCTGGCTCTGCTCCCAGCTGTTTAAAATGGTCGTTTCAGTAGCATCCCATAGAATAGTCGAAATCAAAGATCAGCCATATGGTGACCGTCTGATTTCAACAAGGACCCATTTGATGAGGTACCAATCGATAATGACTAACTTCTCCAAGAAAAAGAAACTGGAGATAGGAGAATCGACATTCATTTCATGTGTGCACATTCAAAAGGAAATAAAGCATTAGTAACAGTAGCCTATAAATTCTGCAATTACTCTGAGCCAAACATTGTGGATTTCCAGTGGACATTTTAGTGGGATCCAGATTTACCAGAGTTTCACCCCTTCTAAATTACACCATAAATTCTAGCAGAGGTGGAGGCAGGCAGAAGATGTGAAGAATGTATGTCAATGATAAAATAATGATGGCAAAGAAATGTCATTGTTAAAGCTAATTTTGCAGTTCACTTAACTCAAACTGTAAAAGAGGGATGACTTATCAAAACAAGGCTCTGACTGTTCATAAACTATCTCAGCTATGCCTGGAGCAATTTGAATGTTGCTTCTTGCTGTGCTTCTAAGAAACTAATCTGCAAACTGCCTCTCTGGAGTTTCGGGCAGAGAAATATTTTATTTTTCTATCCTTCTCTCATGGTGCCTTATCATGGGGGTTCCTATGGCCACTTACGTGTATGCTTTTCTGATGGAGGAAAAATAGAAACATAGAAACATAGAAAATAGGTGCAGGAGTAGGCCATTCAGCCATTCGAGCCTGCACCGCCATTCAATGAATTCATGGCTGAAAATGCAACTTCAGTACCCCATTCCTGCTTTCTCGCCATACCCCTTGATCTCCTTAATAGTAAGGACTACATCTAACTCCTTTTTGAATATATTTAGTGAATTGGCCTCAACAACTTTCTGTGGTAGAGAATTCCACAGGTTCACCACTCTCTGGGTGAAGAAGTTTCTCCTCATCTCGGTCCTAAATGGCTTACCCCTTATCCTTAGACTGTGACCCCCTGGTTCTGGACTTCCCCAACATTGGGAACATTCTTCCTGCATCTAACCTGTCTAAACCCGTCAGAATGAGATCCCCTCTCATTCTTCTGAACTCCAGTGAAGACAAGCCCAGTTGATCCAGTCTTTCTTGATATGTCAGTCCCGCCATCCCGGTCTGGTGAACCTTCGCTGCACTCCCTCAATAGCAAGAATGTCCTTCCTCAAGTTAGGAGACCAAAACTGTACACAATACTCCAGGTGCGGCCTCACCAAGGCCCTGTACACCTGTAGTAACACCTCCCTGCCCCTGTACTCAAATCCCCTCGCTATGAAGGCCAACATGCCATTTGCTTTCTTAACCGCCTGCTGTACCTGCATGCCAACCTTCAATGACTGATGTACCATGACACCCAGGAGCAAGATGAAGAAGAAATGGCAAGAGACACACAAGATAATAAGAAGACCACCAACTAGGAGGCATCCTTTCACCAGAGTACACAGGCCACACTGATTGTTTAGAAAAGACCTGCTTAAAGAGCTACAGTTAAGTAAGGAAACATTGCAGTAACTCTACTTTTCATTGCAAACTAACCTCTTCTTCTTTGGTAAACAGTGACTAGTGGGGTGTCACAGGAATCGGTGCTGGGTCCTCAATTATTTACAATCTATATTAATGACTTGGATGAAGGGACCGAGTGTAATGTAGCCAAATTTGCTGATGATACAAAGAAGGGTGGGAAAGCAAACTGTAAGGAGAACACCACAAATCTGAAGAGGGACATAGACAGGCTAAGTGAGTGGGCAAAAATCTGGCAGATGGAGTATCATGTGGAAAAATGTGAGGTGATCCACTTTGGCAGAAAAAATAGAAAAGCAAATTATAATTTAAATGGAGAAAAAATTGCATAGTGCTGCAGTACAGAGGAATCTGGGGGTCCTTGTGCATGAAACACAAAAATGAGTATGCAGGTACAGCAAGTGATCAGGAAGGCAAATGGAATGTTGGCCTTTATTGCAAGGAGGGAAGAGTATAAAAGCAGAGAAGTCCTGCTACAACTGTACAGGGTATTGGTGAGGCCACACCTGAAGTACTGCGTATAGTTTTGGTCTCCGTATTTAAGGAAGGATAAACTTACATTGGAGGCTATTCAGACAAGGTTCACTGGGTTGATTCCGGAGATGAGGGGGTTGACTTATGAGCATAGGTTGAGTAGGTTCAGCGTATACTCATTGGAGTTCAGAAGAATGAGAGGTGATCTTATCGAAACATATAAGATAATGAGGGGGCTCGACAAGGTGGATGCAGAGAGGATATTTCCACTCAAAGGGGAAACTAGAACTAGGGGTCATAGTCTCAAAATAAGGGGCCGCCCATTTAAAACAGAGATGAGGAGGAATTTCTTCTCTCAGAGGGTTGTAAATCTATAGAATTCTCTGTCCCAGAGAGCTGTGGAGGTTGGGTCTTTGAATATATTTAAGGTGGAGATAGGCAGATTTCTGAGTGATAAGGGAGTAAAGGGTTATAGGGAACAGGCAGGGAAGTGGAACTGAGTCCATGATCAGATCAACCATGATCTTATTGAATGGCGGAGCAGTTTTGATGGGCCGAATGACCTAATCCAGCTCCTAGTTCTTATGTTCATATGTTCTTAGGCAGCCCCTCAGAGTCGAGGATGACTTGCTTCCACACTAAAAGTGAGTTCTCAGGTGACTGATGATTCCAATGCGGGACCTGCAGTCTCCGTCACAGGTGGGGCAGACGGCGGTTGAAGGAACGGGTGGGTGGGGTGCTTCAGTTGCTGTGCGCTCCTTCCGCTGTTTACTCGTGGCTTCAGCTTGTTCCCGGCAAAGAGACTCGAGGTGTTTAGCGCCTTCCCGGAAGCTTTTACGTCACTTTGGGTGGTCTTGAGCCTGGGATTTCCAAGTGTCAGTGGGCATGTTGCACTTTTTCAAGGAGGTTTTGAGGGTGTCCTTGAAGCGTTTCCTCGGCCCACTTGGGGCTCGCTTGTCGTGTCGAA